>NC_137075.1:14372544-15007544 GCF_951640355.1 Cnephaeus nilssonii | reverse complement strand
AGGCAGGCAAGTAATTAGGGGTCATCAGGCAGGCAGGCAGAGTGGTTACGGGAGATGAGGCAGGCAGGCAAGTGATTAGGGGTGATCAGGCAGGCAGGCGAGTGATTAGGGGCGATCAGGCAGGCAGGCAGAGTGGTTAGGGGTGATCAGGCAGGCAGGCAGAGGGGGTTAGGGGAGATGAGGCAGACAGGCAGAATGGTTAGGGGCGATCAGGCAGGCAAGTAATTAGGGGTGATCAGGCAGGCAGGCGAGTGATTAGGGGCGATCAGGCAGGCAGGCAGAGTGGTTAGGGGCGATCAGGCAGGCAGGCAGAGGGGGTTAGGGGAGATGAGGCAGGCAGGCAGGTGAGCGGTTAGGAGCCAGCGATCTCGGATTATGAGAGGGTGCAGGCCAGGCTAAGGGACTGCCCCCTCCCCTGCACGAATTTCATGCAGCAGGCCTCTAGTTTCATATAAGTAGATACATACAGTTGTCCTTTGTGTTTGGCTTATTTCACTTAGCAGGATGTTTTTCTTTTATGCAGGAAGCTGTCTGCTGAGACAAGATATAGTTTCATTTTTATTATTAAATTTTTTATTGTTGACAGTATTACAGATGTCTCCCATTTCTTCCGCCTCGCCCCTAACGCCCTCCCAGGTCTTCACTACCCTATTGCCTGTGTCCATGGGCTCTGCATATCCTATATAATAAAAGGGTAATGTGCAAATAGACCGAATGGCGGAATGACCGGTTGCTATGACACGCACTGACCACCAGGGGGCAGATGCTCAACACAGGAGTTGCCCCCTGGTGGTCAGTGCACTCCCACAGGGGTAGCGCCGCTCAGCCAGAAGCAGGGTTGATGGCTGGTGAGCACAGTGGCGGTGGCGGGAGCCTCTCCTGCCTCCGCAGCAGCACTAAGGAAGTCCGACTGCCAGGCCTAAGCCATCAGTTGGACATCCCCTGAGGGCTCCCAGACTGCGAAAGGGTGCAGGATGGGCTGAGGGACCCGCCCCCCAAGTGCACGAATGCCGTGCACTGGGCCTCTAGTAAGTATATAAGTTCTTCAGTTTATCTCTCCTCATTACCCCACCCCCACATTGAGGTATATCAGTCTGTTCTATGCCTCCATGCTTAGGGTCTTATTTTGTTGGTTAATTAGTTTTGTTCATTAGATTCCACAAATAAGTGCGTTCTTACCATTTGCAACAGCATGGATGGAACTGGAGAGCATTATGCTAAGTGAAATAAGCCAGTCAGAGAAAGATAAATATCACATGATCTCACTCATTCATGGAATATAATGAACAACATAAACTGATGAACAAAAACAGATCCAGAGACAGAGAAACATTGATCAGACTGTCAAACCTTAGAGGGAACAGTGGGGGTAAGTAAGGGGGAGAGATCAACCAAAGGACTTGTATGCATGCATATATGCCTAACCAATGGACACAGACAACAGGGGGGTGAGGGCATGAGTGGGGGTGTGGGGGGTAATGGGGGGATAAGGACACATATGTAACACCTTAATCAATAAAGAAATTTAAAAAAAATAAGTGAGATCATGTGATAGTTGTCTTTCTCAGATTGGCTTACTTCACTTAGCATAATACTCTCCAGGTCCATCCATGTTGTCCCAAAGGGTAAGAGATCCCTCTTCTTCACAGTTGCATAATATTCCATTGTATAGATGTCCCACAGCTTTTTTATTCATTCATCTACTGATGGGCACTTGGGCTGTTTCCAAATCTTAGCTATTGTAAATAACGCTGCTATGAACATAAGGGTGCATTTATTCTTTCTGATTGGTGTTTTGGGGGTTTTAGAATATATTCCCAGAAGTGGGATCGCTGGGTCAAATGGAAGTTCCATTCTTAATTTTTTGAGGAAACTCCATACTGTTTTCCATAGTGGCTGCACCAATCTAGCATAGTATTTCTAAGATTTATCCATGTTGTAGAATGTATCAGAAATTTTTTTCTTTTCATGACTGAATAATATTCCACTTATGTATATACCACATTTTGTTTATACATCTGTTGATGAATGCTTGGGTTATTTCCACCTTTTGTTTGTGAAAAATGCTATGAATATTGGTGTACACGTATCTGTTTGAGTCCCTGTTTTCAATTCTTTTGGGTATATATACCTAGTAGTGAACTACCAAACTGCTTCCACAGTGGCTGGTCCATTTTACATTTCCACTTAGCAAAGTATAAGGATTCCAGTTTGTCCACATCCTCACCAACACTTGTTATTTTCTCTCTCTTTTTCTGTGTGTGTGTGTGTGTGTGTGTGTGTGTTTTATTATAGACATCCTAATAAATGTGAAGTATGGTATCCTATTGTGGTTTTGATTTTCATTTCTCTAATGATTAGTGATGTTAAGCATATTTTAATGAGCTTTCTGGTCATTTTTATCTTCTTTTTTAAAACTTACTTATTAAATATTATTTTGCTCTGGCCAGTGTTCTCAGTGGTTAGAGTCAGCCCACACACTGAAGGGTCATAAGTTCGATTCCTGGTCAAGGGTGCATGCCTGGGTTGCAGGTTTGATCCCCAACCTCAATTCGGGGTATGTGGAAGGCAGCCGAGGTTTATCCCTCCCTCTGGCCCTCCCTCCCTCCCTCCCTCCTTCCCTCCCTCCTTTTTACTCTCTAAAAATCAATGGGAAAAATATCCTCAGGTGAGGACTAACAGAAAAAATAATTTTTATTTATTGTTCACACCATTGCAGATGTTCCCAATTCTCCCTCCCCCCTTCACCCACCTTCACCCAGCCCCTGCCCCCCTCCCTCTGACCATCACCACAGTGTTTTCTGTGTCCATGGGCTATTCATATTATGTTATTTGGCTAATCTCTTCACCTTCTTTCATTCAGAACCCCCCTCCCATTTCCTTGCCCTCTGACCTCTGTCAATCTGTTCCAAGAAATGTCTATTCATGTCCTTTGCCCATTTTAAAAATTGGGTTGTTTTTGTCTTTGAGATGTAGGAGTTCTTTCTATATTGTGGATATTGAAGATTTGCAAATATTTTCCCATTTTGTAGTTTGTCTTTTCCCTCATCTTGATAGTGTCCTTTATGACACAAACACTTTTAATTATGATAAAGTCTAATTAATGTGTTTTTTCTTTTGTTGCTTGTGCTTTTGTTATCATTTAAGAAACCATTGCAAAATCCAATGTCATAAAGATTTGTCTTTATTTTTTCTTTTAAGAATTTCCTAGTTTTAGCTCTTAAATTAAGGGGTTTGATTTATTTTCAGTTAAGTTTGTATATGGTATAAGTTGAGTTCAGATGCTTAAAAAGAATGTGTATTCTGCTGTATTGGGTGGCTTGTTCTATAAATGTGGATTACATCACGTGGTTTTTGGTGGTGTTCAGTTCTTCTGTAACCTTGCTGATTTTCTATCAGTTGTTGAGAGACGGGTGTTGAAGTCCTCCAACTATAATTGTGAAATTGTCTATTTCTCTTTTTATTTCTGTTTTTGTGTTTACACCTCTGCATATGAATTTAGGAGGGTTATGTCTTTTTGATAGATTGACCATTTCATCATTGTATAAAATCAATCTCTGTCCTTGGTAATTTTCTTTTTTTCTGAAGTTTACTTAATCTGTTGGTAATGTAGCCACTTCTGCTTTCTTTTAACTAATGTTTGCATGGTATATTTTTCCTCTCCCTTTACTTCCAAGCTACCTATATCATTATATTTGAATTGAGGTTTCTCTTTATTCCCCCCATAGCTCCCCTCCACTGGGTTCCCACCCCACTCCATGACCTTCCCCCCCCCCACTGTCCTCATCCATAGGTGTATGATTTTTGTCCAGTCTCTTCCCGCACCCCCACACCTCTTTCCCCCCGAGGATTGTCAGTCCACTCCCTTTCTATGCCCCTGATTCTATTATATTCACCAGTTTATTCTGTTCATCAGATTTTTTATTCACTTGATTTTTAGATTCACTTGTTGATAGATTTGCATTTGTTGTTCATGATTTTTATCTTTACCTTTTCCTTCTTCTTCCTCTTCTTAAAGAATACCTTTCAGCATTTCATATAATACTGGTTTGGCGGTGATGAACTTCTTTAGCTTTTACTTATCTGTGAAGCTCTTTATCTGACCTTCAATTCGGAATGATAGCTTTGCTGGGTAGAGTATTCTTGGTTGTAGGTTCTTGCTATTCATCACTTTGAATATTTCTTGCCACTCCCATCTGGCCTGCATAGTTTCTGTTGAGAAATAAGCTGACAGTTGTACGGGTACTCCCTTGTAGTTAACTAACTTTTTTTCTCTTGCTGCTTTTAATATTCTCTCTTTGTCTTTTGCCCTTGGCATTTTAATTATAATGTGTCTTGGTGTGGTCCTCTTTGGATTCCTTTTGTTTGGGGTTCTGTGTGCTTCCTGGACTTGTAAGTCTATTTCTTTCACCAGGTGGGGGAAGTTTTCTGTCATTATTTCTTCAATTAGCTTTTCAGTATCTTGCTCTCTCTCTTCTTCTGGCACCCCCATATTTCGATGTTGGTATGCTTGAAGTTGTCCCAGAGGCTTCTTACACTATCTTCATATTTTGGGATTCTTTTTTATTTTTGCTTTTCTGGTTGGGTGTTTTTTTCTTCTTTGTATTTAAAATCTTTGACTTGATTCTTGCGATCCTCTAGTCTGCTGTTGGATCTCTGTATATTATTTTTTATTTCAGTCAGTGTATGCTTAATTTCTAGTTGGTCCTTTTTCATACCTTCGAGTGTCTCACTCAATTTATCGGTGGTTTCTAGAAGATTCTTGAAAAACCTTATAACTGTGGTTTTGAACTCTATATCAGTAGTTTGCTTTCCTCTATTTCTGTCATTTATGACCTGTTTCTTTGTCTTCGCATTTTGGCTGCTTCCCTGTGTTGATAGAGTGGCTTGGTGTGCTAGGTGTCCCATAGGGCCCAGTGGCGCAGCCTCCCCAGTTACCTGAGGTGGACACTCTTGGTGCACCCCTTTGTGGGCTATGTGCACAGTCTTGTTGTAGTTAAGCCTTGATTGCTGTTGGTATCACTGGGAGGAATTGACCTCCAGGCCAATTGGCTGTGAGCATCAGCTGTGTCTACGATGGGAGAACTTCTGTGCTGGAGACACCCTTATGGGCAAGACTTGCTTCAGTGGGGCTTTGGTGCTCACTGAGTCTGCCCCTTGAGTGTGTTCCTTATGGATCTGAGGAGTTGTAATCTGGATGGTCCCACTCTGACCACAGGGTACACTGGCTCTTGGATCTCCAAGGAGGTGCCAATTTAGCCTCTGCCTGAGACCACCCAGCAGGAGCTCCAGAGAGATCTGCAGATTCCTCTTCTTTGTTTGGGGTTTGGAGGTGCCCAGATGAGGCCCTGCTGTGAAGCAATGAAAGCTGCTGTGGGGCCTTGGGCCTTCTCTTGGAAGTTCTGGGGCTCTCTGACCCAGCTGCAGTTTGTTAGGTAATTTTAGATTGCAAAGGGCCAGGCCATTCATATGCAAAAGCCTCTGCGCACAGCTTGGGTGGGGCGGGGTCTCAGGGAATCAACAGGGTGGAGCAAACAGCTATGGCTGATCCTCAGCCCTGCCCTAAGAGGCCTCCAGGTCTCATTGTCCTGCAGTAATTGCTGCAAGCACCTCTAAGAGAAAGCTGCCCTTGAGTTTCGCCCAAAGCCAGACAGTCCAGTTTCTCCACTGAGTCTGGGTCCGCAGTGTCTCCCCCAGAACTGGAGTTCAGAGCAGTCAGGAGCTTGTGTCTCCCGATTGAAAAAGACAACCACATACTCAGTTGCCAGCCCTTTCGATGCGTGTGCCTCTGTACCTCTGCACTTTACTTCCGCAGCTCCTCTGAGTCTCAGAGTGCTTTTCTCTTTCCTTCTAGTTGTAGAATTTTCACTCAGCCAGCCTTCCTGTGGTTCTGGATGATGTCTGTTTTGACTTTTAGTTGTAGTTTTGAAGTGGTTGTGCGAGGCAGCAATTTCAGGTGTTTGCCTATGCCGCCATCTTGGTTTCTCCCTGAATTGAGTTTCTTATAGATAGTATATAAGATGAGTCATTTTAAAAAATCCACTCTGTGAAACTCTAATTGGTGTGTTTAGATCATTTACATTTACTTATTGATATGTTAGGGCTTAAGTCTTCCAGTTTAGTTTGTTTTCTGTTCATAGTTTTTCTTTGGATTACTTGAACAATTTTTTTTTTTAATTTCATTTTGGTTTACCCATCCACAGTGTTTTTAGTGTATCTCTTTGTATGGATTGTTTTGTGGTTGCTATTTTATTACATTATGCATACATAATTGATCGTAATCTACTTATCATTTTACCAGTTTTCATGAAGTATACAAATAATCTCACCTTTTAAATCTCTTACCCTCTCTCATCCTATATAATTCCTATGTAATAAAGAGCTAATATGCTAATTAGACAGAACAGCAGAACAACCGTCTGGACAACCTTCCGGACGAAGCCAGGGCTGTGAGGGCCGAGCCCCTTGCACGAATTTTGTGCATCAGGCCTCTAGCTTATAATATAATTGTCTTTATTTCCTCTATATACATTGAAATGAGACAATGTTAAAATTTTTACTTCAACAATCAAGCATCATTTAGAAAGTCTATTGTATTTACCCCTACTTTCACTGTTCTCTTCCTTTCTGATGGTGCAAGTTTCCTTCTTTTATCATATCCTTTCTGTTTAAGAACTTACTCCATTATGGTAGGTCTCTTGGTGACAAACTCTCTTAGTTCTCCTTTATCTGAGGACTTCTTGAATTCTCCTTCATTTCTGAAGAATATTTTCCCTAGATATGGTATTCGTGGTTGACAGCTCTTTACTTTTAGCACTTGAAAAATGTTATTCGAGTCCTTCTGGCCTGCATGGTTTCTCATGAGAAATCTGTTATTGTAATTGTTTTTCCCTTATAGGTAAAACATTGTTTTTCTCTTGCTGCTAAGAATTTTCCTTGTCTTTAGTTTTATGATTTGCTTATTATGTGTCTTGGCAAGGATTTTTGGGGTTTATTGTGTTTAGGTTTTTTTCCCTCTTCTTAAATATTAGATTTATGTCTTTTTCCAAGTTTGGGAAAATTTCAGACATTCTTAGAATACATTTTTCAGTCTGACCTTCTTACTCTTCTCCTTCTGGTTCTCTGATGACATACATGTTGGATTTTTTTGTTTGTTTGTTTGTCATGGGCACACACAGATCTTGAGGCTCTGTTCATATTTTCCCCAATCTATTTTCTCTTTGTTGTTCAGATTGGGTAATTTCTCTTTGCCATATCCTCAAATTAATGGATTCTCTCCTCTGTCCTCTCTATTCTCTTGCTGAATTTACCCAGTGAGTTATTTTGGTTCATAAACCTCAGTTTTGAAATTTCTATTTGGTTCATCTTTATATCTTCTATTCATTTGTTGAGACTTTCTTGTTCATTTGTTTGAAGTTTCTGTAATTGCTCATTGAAGCACTTATATGATAACTGCTTTAAAATCTTGTCAGATTAATCTAATATCTAGTCCATCTTGGTATAAGCATGTGTAAGTCATCCTTTCTCATTCAAGTTGTGATCTTCTTGGTTCTTGATATAATGAATGATTTTTTTTATTGTATCTTGGACATTTTGTCATTATGTTGTGAAACTTTGGATTTTATTTAAATCTTTTGTTTTAGCAGGTCTTCCTGATGCCTCACTGGTGAAGGTCTGGGGGTATGGTAAGGTGGGAGTGAAAGTCCAGGTTCCCCACTTAGTCTCAATTGACAACTGTGGTGATATAAGTGCTTCATTATTGCTGGGCAGGGATGGAAGCCTCCTCACTGGGCCTCTGCTGACACTGCCCTGGGTAGGAGGGAGAGGGTGCTTTATTATATTCTTCCCAGGAGGCCTCCACTTAAACCACCGGACATGAGCCCATCACTGCTTGGTTGTGGTGATGTTACCGTCATTGTATTAAATTCACTGCCCTTGTACAAAGAGAAGATATTTTGTTATGATTTTAGTTCTTTTAAACATGTTGATATTTATTTTATCGCCCAAATTATTATCTATTTTGGTGGAATTTTTCCTTGTGCATTTGAGAAGAATGTTTATTCTGCTGTTGTTGGCTGGCATGTTCTATAAATGTCAAATAAGTCAAGTTGATTTATATTGTTGCTCAGGTCTTCAATATTCTTTTTTTTCTATATAGTCTTTTTTTTAAAAAAAAAACTTTATGTTCTTTTATTGGATCAAGATTCCTGACAGAATATAGTGAGGTATTCACCAAACAGAGACCTGTGCATAAATTATATACTATTCATCTAGATAGGTTTTATTACACTTTGCCTATTGATGGAATACTAGCAGTTCCACTTATAAAGTTTTATACATCAGATAGCTTTGAATTTGACCAGGCTGTCCATTAAATCATCTCTGAAAAAATTAACTGGCATTTAATTTCAGCTACTATATTTTACAGCATAAAAAAGCTTAGGCATTAGATAGCTTCTCAAAATGTTGTTCTATGCACAATGGCATCTAGCAGAGCAGAGTCCATCATCTCGCCCAGATTCACACAGACGGGTCTCATTTGAGAACGATAAGCTAAATAGCTGGTACTTAAGAGACAAAAGTACTCCTAACCTGAGTTTCTTAACCACCAATACGGACTTCTTACTCTGCAAGCCTGTCTTACGGGCCACCTTTATAGTGCCAATGAAGACATGCCAGCAATAGCCCCGTGCGTAACTCGGCATTAGAGCACCAGGTCTGTCTGGTGGTGGTGGCAGGCACTGTTATTACATCCAGGTAAATATAGACCCATTTTTAAAATGCCAATTTGATATACAAAATTAAAGGTACAACATACTCAGAACTAAGTTTGAGCAATCGGGTATTCCAAATGATTTGAAATTTTTCAGAAACTGATAGCAAATTGTACTCATGATGTTTCCCAGCCATGGAGACATTAATACACTGATTCAAACCCATTTACTCAGTCCACATAGCCCTGAGATTATCCTGCAAAGTGCATATCAAAAAATACGGTGTTGCCGAAACCGGTTTGGCTCAGTGGATAGAGCGTCGGCCTGCGGACTCAAGGGTCCCGGGTTCGATTCCGGTCAAGGGCATGTACCTTGGTTGCGGGCACATCCCCAGTAGGGGGTGTGCAAGAGGCAGCTGATCGATGTTTCTCTCTCATCGATGTTTCTAACTCTCTATCCCTCTCTCTTCCTCTCTGTAAAAAATCAATTAAAAAAAAAAATAAATAAAAAATACGGTGTTAGGTTGACAAAGTTCGACAATATGTTATACAAGCCAAACTTGAAATCTGTTCTGAGAGAAAAGCATCAAATCCTTTGTGTACACATTTAGTTTTATTGTAACAAAGAAACTTGTACACTTTCAATGTTTAAAACTGAGCATCATCTTTCCTTTCCAGTGAAACAAATAGAAAATTTAAAAATAAACAGGAACAAAATTACAATAGAGAAATATCAATTCCAAATAAGATCCTACAGGTTCTGCTGATTCTCCCATCAAGTGGCAGGGCTCAAGTCATCATTAGGAGAGAATTTTATTTTAAAAGTGTCATCTTAGACTGCAAGGATGTTTGTTAAACATCCCAATTAAACATGCCAAAGGAGAAGCCCTGTTGTCAAAATGCCCACTTAACCCACCCAAACATCTCAAACCCACCCTTTGCTGACCTTCTATAACCGCCCCCCCCACCTTTTTAAGTGTTTTTTTTTTTTCCTTTTTTTAAACAAGAGAAAGCAAACAGGTACATGTTGGTAAATGCTAACAGTCCATATTCACATGGAGGCACAGTGTAATCTCTGAGCCCAACATACAGAGAAAGGAGGAAAAAAGCTAGAATTCTATGTACTGCTACACTGGGGCTTAGCAACCTGCAGCTCCCAGCAGAGCTAAGGGAGCAGAAGGTTTTTTTTTTTTCCCCCACAGAGCACTGTGGTGTTGATTCCATTAAGTTATTCTTGAGACAGGAAGGGATAAAAATGAATTTGGACCAGAAAGGGGCAAAGATTCTTTTTCCACTCTATTCTGCTCAAGGTACACTCTATCCCCCCCACCCCCCCAAATAAGGTGAGAACAGTGATGTAAAGGAGAGAAAAGAGACCTCAAAAACAGGGCGACTGAGCACCACAGGGGGCGGGGGAGAATGCAACTTGTTCCCAGGGACTGGAGAAAATTTAAAAAAGTTTGGAATCCATCAGTGTTCATTAGTCATCATCCTCTTCATCTTCCTTTCCTTCCTCCCCCTCATCATCACCTTCATCTTTTTCACCTTCATCCTCATCCCCTTCTTCATCAATATCTTCCAACCCTTCCTCCTCCTCCTCCTCCTCCTCATCATCATCTTCTATATATTTTTATTAATTTTTTTGTCAGCTCATTTTATTGTTTACTGAGAGAGAAGTTTTGAATTGTTCCAATTGTGGATTTATCTATTTTTGCTTTTAGTTCTGTTTTTGCATCATATATTTTCAAGTTCTGTTGTTTAGTTAATACACAATTAGAATTGTGTGTTAATTGACTCGGTTATTATGTATCTCCCTCTTTATCCTTGATTATTATTTATTTTGAAGTCTATTTTGTCTGATTTTAATATAGCTATTCTACTTCCTTTTAATTGTTTTTAATGGAATATTTTCTCCAGCATTTTACTTTTGATATATTTATATTTTTAATATAAAGTGGTTTCTTTTAGACCACAAATAGTTGTGTTTTCCTTTTTCATTCATTTTCATTTAACATAACTATTGATAAAGTTGAATTTAAATTTACTATCTTGCTAGTTGTTTATATTTGTCCAATTTGTTCTTTGTTCTTTTTTCCCCATCTTTTTAGATCCTTTTGAATTGAGCTCCTAGAAATAATTCAATTTTATTTATGCTATTAATTAGTCAATTACACTTTTTAAAAAGTTTCTTAGTTGCTGCCCTAGGGTTATATATATATATATATATATATATATATATATATATATATATATAATTTATTATGTCCTACTTTAAATAATACTATACAATTTCACAAATAGTTTAAGAACCTCATGATAGTGTACTTGAATGCCTCTCCCTGTCCTTTGTGCTATTGTTGTCATATATTTTATTTTTATATACTGACCCCTCAAAACACTGTTATTACTTTTGCTTCAGTAAATTATATTTTAGAATGATTAAAAATAATAGAGTTTTATATTTATTTTTTCCATTTCTATGGATTATTTCTCTGTATAGATCCAATGTTTCTGACTGGTATGATATTCCTTGTGATTGAAGGATTTCACTAACATTTCTTCTAGCACTGGCCTTCTGATAGTGAATTCTCTTGGTTTTTGTTCATCTGTGAAAGACTTTATTTTCACCTTCAAATTTGATTTTTTGGGTCTCAGTATAGAATTTTGAGTTGACAGGTTTTTCTTTCCTTACTAGAGGCCCGGTGCATGAAATTTGTGCATGGGGGTTTCCCCTCAGCCCAGCTGCATCTCTCCAATCCGGGACCCCTCAGGGGATGTCTGACTGCTGGTTTAGGCCCGATCCCGGGGATCAGGCCTAAACCGGCAGTTGAACATCCCTCTCACAATCCGGGACTGCTGGCTCCTAACTGCTCACCCGCCTGCCTGCCTGATCGCCCTTAACTGCCCGCCCCCCCCCCCCCCCCCCCGCAGCCTGATCACCCCTAACCGCCTCTGTCTGCTGGCCTGATCGCCCCCAACTGCCCCCCCCCCACCTGCCTGGTCACCCCCAACTGACCCCCCCTGCCGGTCTGGTTGCCCTCAATTGCCCCCCTACTGGCCTGGTCACCTCCTAACTGCCCTCCTCTGCCGGCCTGGTTGCCCCTAACTGCCCCCCCTGCCATCCTGGTCACCCCCAATTGCCCCCCTGCCATCCTGGTCTCCCCTGCCAGCCTGGTCGCCCCCAACTGCCCCACCTGCTGGCCTGGTTGCCCCTAACTGCTCCTCCCTGCTGGCCTGGTTGCCCCTCACTGTCCCCCCTGCTGGCCTGGTTGCCCTCACTGCCCCCCCCTGCTGGCCTGGTCGCCCCTCACTGCCCCCTCGCCAGCCTGGTCGCCCCACGCAGCCTGCTGTTCAGTCATTTGGTCATCCCTCACTAACTCCCCTGCCAGCCTGGTCGCCCCATGCAGCCTGCTGTTCAGTCGTTTGGTCGTCCTTTACTAACCCCCCTGCCAGCCTGGTCACCCCACGCAGCCTGCTGTTTGGTCGTTACTGTGAGGGTGTCCTGACCAATTTGCATATTACCCTTTTATTAGTATAGATTAGTACTTTAAAGACATAATTTTATTTTCTTCTGGTTTGCATTGTTTCTGGTGAGAAGCCTCTTTTAACCATTATGTTTTCTCCTCTGTCTATAATGTGTCTTACATGCCTGACTAGGTAAAGATGTTCTTTTCATCCTTGATTTCAGCAATTTGAATATGATGACTCCCAGTCAATATAGGGTTTGAATTTAATTTTTTCTAGTGGTGATGAGCTGTGAGAAGGTTCCGTCCTGCACTTGTATCTGTGTGTGCTACAGCAGAGGTGAAGTTTAGGAACTTCCCATTACTATCAGTCTAACTTCAGTAGAGGCCTTGGTGCTGAAGTTATCCTTAGTCAATTGTGTCAGTGAGTAACAGAAGTAAGATGTGTCTGAGACTTCCTTTTCTGAATTTATCACCAATGTTAATTTTCAGATAGCACTAGATAATTCAGAAGGGATATCATTGTAAATACTGTACTTAATTTTTTCTTTAATAAAGCAAACTAGATTTAATGAAGAATTGCAAAAGGAAAAGAATCAGACTAATGAGACACCTAAGAAGGAAGCAGCAAGTGCCTTACGTAAAGCTATTCCTGGCTCAGACAAGAGTACGTTGGAGAAGAACAAAATTAATTTTGGGAAGAATAACATGATCAAGAGATTAGAGCCAAGTTTAAACTGGAAGACCACTGTTGATTCCAAAGAGTATGTAGACATTTGCATGATGGGATTTTAAAAACATCTTTAGTGACCATATTTGCCTAATTTTTACAGAACTTTATTTCATAGTAGAAAATACAGAGTAGTATTCCTTCCTGCTCCTCTTTCTATTTCAAGCAGGGAGATTTGACAGGCAACAGGGTTTATATGTGGGTTCTGGTAAGGGAATGGAAGAACACAATTCACTTTCATGTAGTTGGTAAGTTGGGCAAATAACTTGAAAAAGATGATAAAACACACAGAGAAATCACATGGGCTACTTGTTAAGTGGAAGGTCAATTTTTATTTTTATTTATTTTTTTTATTTTTATTTTTTTAAAAATATATTTTATTGATTTTTTACAGAGAGGAAGGGAGAGGGATAGAGAGTCAGAAAGATCGATGAGAGAGAAACATTGATCAGCTGCCTCCTGCACATCTCCCACTGGGGATGTGCCCGCAACCAAGGTACATGCCCTTGACCGGAATCGAACCTGGGACCTTTCAGTCCGCAGGCTGACGCTCTATCCACTGAGCCAAACCGGTTAGGGCTAAATATATCTTATTGATTTTTTACAGAGAGGAAGGGAGAGGGATAGAGAGTTAGAAACATCGATAGGAGAGAAACATCAATCAGCTGCCTCCTGCACACCCCTTACTGGGGATGTGCCCGCAACCAGGGTACATGCCCTTGACTGGAATCGAACCTGGGACCTTTCAGTCTGCAGGCCGATGCTCTATCCACTGAGCCAAACCAGTTAGGGCGGAAGGTCAATTTTTAAATTCAGCTTTTTGCATGTGCTTATTTTTTTAAATTAAGAATTTACCTAAGTGTTTAATGAAAACAAGTAGGTGCCAAGGACTATGCTAAAGCTGGGGACACATGGAAAATCAGATACAGGCCTTCCTGTAACATTGGGTGGAGAAGGTAAAAAAAAAAATAGGCAACTATGATCAGGGCAGTAATCCACTAGATTAAAAGATACAGAGTAAAGGCCTTTCACAATGATGGCAGCCTGTGAAGACCTGTTCCTAGTACAAAGGAATACTGAACAAATTGCTTTTTCATTATAGAAAATGTATGGCTGTGCTCAAAGGACAAACATATGTCAGATCATCATTCTCTGTGTCTGGAAAACACATAATTTGGGTGCATGAAAATGTTGGAATACTTGTATACATTTCTATTTTTAATTTCCTATTAATCATCAAAAAGTAACTAATAGAGAATGTTTTTAGACACAGAACCTCACTTCATGAGGAAAAACATGGCGGAAGACTTGAAAAGTCAGCACCATCTGTTTCACCTGGAAAAGCACAATTAGTTCGGTATGTTTCTGTTAACACAACCAGTTCCTTAACACCATTTCTTACATGACATGCTAACTAATCCTAACTAATGGCATTCTTACTCTTAGGGTGCCAAGATATCTATATTGACAGTTACTAGTAATGCTGCACAATGATCATACTGGATTTCTTTTAGTGCAGAGTTACTGGAAGAAATGGCAGAAATCTCACATTATAAAGTTTTCATACTTGGGGGGAAAAAAACTTTAAGATACTCTACTGCATTTATACTATTTGGGGGAGGGGTTGTCAACATAATAAACTCTTCAATTTGTTTGACAATTCTTCAACTTTATTTTTAAATAATTATAGATTCACAAAAAGTTGCAGAGATAGTACAGAGAGGTCTCATCTCCCCTTCACCTAGCTTCCCCCAAAGGTTACATCTAGGGTAACTACAGCATAATATCAAAACCAGGAGAGTAGTATTGGTACAAAGTATATGTATACTTCATGCCATTTTGTCACATGTAGGTGGTGTGGTGACTATGGCAATCTGGAAACAGGACTATTCCATCACTACACAGAACTCCCTCCTACTGCTCCTTATAGTCACACCCACTCCCTTTCCCCCCAGCAGTCCCAGTCCCTGGCAACTGTTAATGTGTTTTCCATTTCTATAATTTTGTCATTTTTAGAATGTCATATAAACATAATCATATATTTTTTGTACTGGCTGTGTTTTTCATCACCATAATACCCTTGACATTCATCTAAGTTGTTGCATGTATTAGTAATTTGTCTCTATCTCTCTCTTTTTTTTTGCTAAGTAGTATTCCATGGTATGGATGTACCATACTGTAATTTCTCACCTATTGAGGGAAATTTTCATTCCTCTCAGTTTTTGGCTATTACAATTAAAGTGGTTGAAATAATCATAGACAAATTTCTATATGGATGTAAGCTTTCATTTCTCTAGGATAAATGCCCAATTGCTGACATATGTAGTAATTGTGTGTTTAGCTTTGTAAGAAATTGCCAGATTCTTCCAGAGTGGCTGTACCATTTTACTAGCAATGTATGAGACTCAGTTTCTTCTTATCCTTGCCAGCATTTGGTATTGCCATATTTTTTATTTTCACTGTACTAAAAGATGTATAGTGTTGTCTCATTATGGTCTTAGCATTTCCTTAAATGGCTAGTGATATTGAACATCTTTTCATGAGCTTATTGCTCATGTATGTTCTTCAGTGAACTGTCTTGTATGTCTTTTGCTTATTTTCCAATCAGATCATGTTTTGTTTTTAAATGCTGTGTTTTGGGAGTTCTTTATCTATTTTGGGTATCCTAGGTTAGATATGTATTTTGCAGATATTTTCTTCTCTCTGTAATTTGTTTTTTCATTCTCTTAATATAGGGTCTCTCATAAAACAAGTTTTTAATTTTGATAAAGTTCAATGTATCAATTTTTCTTTTGTAGATTGTGCTTTTGATGTCATGTCTAAGAACTCTTCGTGATGCCTCTAGTCCTGAATATTTTCTCCTTTGTTTTTCTCTAAATGTTGTGTTATTTTTACATTAAAGACTGTGATTCATTTTGAGTTAATTTTATATGTAAGGTATGAGGCTTAGGCCAAGCTTCACTTTTTTTGCCTATTGATGCCCAGATACTCCAGCACCATTTGATGAAAAGACTGTCTTTTCATCATTGAATTGCTTTTGCATTGTTATAAAAAACCAGTTGGGTGTGCTTATGTGAGTCTATTTCTGGGTCTCTATTATATTCAGTTGATTTTTATTTGTAGCCTTTCATGAATACCACACTGTCTTGATTACTGTAGCTATTTAGTAAAACTTGAAATCTGGTAAAGTGGTTATTCTCACCTTCTTGTAAAAAATTGTTTTAGCTATTCTAGTTCCCTTCCTTTTCACATAAATTCAGAATAATCTTGCTATATCTATTTTTAAAAATGTGCCAAGGATTTTGATGTTTTTACTATGTAGACTAATTTAATCTACGAACACTCTGTGTGTCGTCATTTGGACTTTTTATTTATTTTACCAGAAGTTTGTAGTTTTCAGCATACAAGTCCTGTACAAAATTTTGTTAGATTTATATCTGGAACTATAGACTCCAGTACAATGCTGAATAGCAGTGATCAAAGTGGACATCCTTGTTTGTTCTCGGTCTTAGGGGAAAACGTCTTTCACTATAGTAAGTATGGTGATAGTGTCGGTTTTGTACATACTCTTTATCAAGTTGAGGAAGTGCCCCTCTGTTCTTGTTTTTTTTTTGAGGGTTTTTACCATTTAGGTACATGTTGCTGAAATAGTAATGTTATAAGCATGTACATGCTGTAACATAAATATGTTTATTATATGTTCTTGTTATTATTCTTAGTAAGAGTGCTGAAAAGGTTGAGGAAATTGTTAGTGAGAGCTCCTCAGAGAGCGAAGAAGATGAAGAACCACCTGATCATCGCCAGGAAGCAAATGCAGATTTGCCATCTGAATATTGGCAAATTCAGAAGCTGGTGAAATATTTGAAGGTAAGAAAACCGTTTGTACTATGTTTGCAATGTTTGTTTTTAAATCCTTGCCCCAAAATGTATATTCTGCTTCCAAGTTTATTGTATGTTTCTTTCAAATAAGGGTTGTAGGAACCCTATTTTTATTTAAGTGTGCATAGGGAGGAAGGTCTTCTTCCCTCTAGGATGAGAAGGTTAGTCCTCCTGGAGCAGGCAGGCTGCCTAGAGCCAACTATCTTGCCTTGCTGGGGCAGCACCAGATACTGTGACTTACCACCAGTGAGGTGTGATGGAAAGAGCATGAATTTTTGAAGTTGGACTAAATTTTCTGCTGTACCACTTACTAGCAGTGTGGCTGTTCAAAACTTTGGTTTTGAGCCTTATTTTTCTCAACCTATGGTATAAAATAAGTATCCTATAGGATTAGTTTAAGGATTGAGAAAACATTTGAAACATGTGGCATAGTGTCTGATACATAGTAGGTACTTAAAATATTCATTGATGCATTTTCATTATTATCTTCAGTAATAAAACATACATGTGAAAACAGTTTACATAATAACTGGCCATATAATGTTGTATTTAAGTACTTGGATGTTGGGGGGGAAAATCAAAGAAAATGATTTGCCAAAACCCAGATTAATATTATTTTCTGATATTGGATAGCTGATATTGAGCATGTCTAGGCTGTATTTAAAGCAAAAGTCCAGAAGTACTTGTGAAAACAACATTATGGCTTATCTCATGTTTTCCTTCTGCTTCTCCATGTCTTTGGTCAAATCAACATGGACATTTGCCAGTGCCTTTGCATACTTAATTAAAGATTTTTAGGTAACTCCTAAAGTGCTAATGGGTACTTTTCCTGTGCCTTTGAGGTCTTCCAGAATGGACAGGTAAAATAGCCTATTTGTGCTTTTTTTTTGTGTGTGTGTGAATTCTCCAAGGCCCTCTGCATGGATACAGCCTTGTAGGCATAAGTCTGTTGAAAAAGTTTTTTTTTTGCTAGAAACATATGCCCCTTCCTCTGTTAGACACAGCCTCAGCTGCAATTTCTAGGAAAAAAAAGTTTCCTGAATCCCATGGAAAGGTAGTCAAGAAATTTGGAAAAATGGGGAAAGAATTCTAATTCTGCTTAGAGAATTAAAATTTAGACATTGCTGATTCAAAGGAACTTACATCATTGAAAGCAAGAGCAGTTAATTATTCTTGGTAATCATTCCATAATCTATCTGTATATTAAATCAGCACATTGTACACTTTAAATAGAGATAATTATATTTGTCAATTATTCCTCAATGAAGTTGAAAAACCACAAAATTCTAACAGCACAGTCAAAGTTGAAAGCAGGCATTTCCAAGCGTCAGGACAGGAGCAAGTAGGAGAGAAGTGATCACAATCTAATGTCAAGCCTTGCTTGTAGCATTTGCCATGCTCTAAATGTGTGTCTGCTGCTAACAGTGAGTCATTCTTGCATAACTATTAATATGTTTATATGCATAGTGTACTTTATACAAATCCTATTTAGTGGTGTTCCAAGAAATAACAAATTTGGAAGCAAAATAAGTCATTAAATTTTAATTGAGATTTCCACTGTAGCCTTGTCAAGCTCGCTAAGTAGATCTGAATGTTATGATTTTTGGATGTACTACCCAATAATTTTGCTGGCATTTTTTGGTGTTTGAATATTATTACAATTTGTTCTTTCTAAGTAATTTAACGGAAGAAACGCAAAGGGAAGATGATGTGAATATGTTTTGGAAGACTCCATTATAAAACCAGAAACTGATCTAAAATCTGAATTAATAAAAAGACTTAGATGCCCAATCCAGAATCAGGACAAGCAGATAAAATATTTTCATCATTAAAAAAGGAAATGAGCTTATGTGAAGCAAACCCTAATGCCCGCCTTGGCTATGCTTTTAGAAGCCTCTTAACAATTTGACCAATGTCAAAACAAAATGAAAGAAAAATTATTTTTTTATATCTAAAACTAGAGGCCCGGTGCACGAAATTCGTGCACTGGGGAAGGGGGTGTCCTTCAGCCCAACCTGCACCCTCTCCAATCTGGGATCCCTCGGGGGATGTCTGACTGCCTGTTTAGGCCCGATCCCTGTAGGATCGGGCCTAAACAGGAAATCAGACATCCCTTTCACAATCCGTTTTTTTCTTTAACATATTGGACAGCCCTAACTGGTTTGGCTCAGTGGATGGAGCATCAGCCTGCAGACTCAAGGGTCCCAGGTTTGATTCTGGTCAAGGGCATGTACCTTGGTTAGGGGCACATACCCATTGGGGAGTGTGCAGGAGGCAGCTGATCAATGTCTCTCTCTCATAGATGTTTCTAGCTCTCTATCCCTTTCCCTTCCTCTGTAAAAAAATCAATAAAATATATGTAACAAAAAAAGAAACATTTAAGACTTCTCCATATCTGCCTGGCTGGTGTGACTCAGTGGTTGAGACCACAGGCTGCCGCCACTGGGAGGGGGATCCTGCCATGGGGGTGTGCGCCCCTCGCAGGCTTAGACTCAGCCCAGGCTACGGCCATTGGGGTGCACATCCCTTGCAGGCTTAGACTCAGCCCAGGCTACAGCCTCTGGGAGGGGGATCGCACAGTGGGAGTGCGCGCCCCTCGCATGCTGTGACCCCAGCCCAGGCTACGGCCATTGGGCTGCACACCCCTCGCAGGCTTAGACTCAGCCCAGGCTATGGCTGCTGGGAGGGGGATCGTGCTGTGGGGGTGCGCACCCCTCGCATTCTGAGACCCCAGCCCTGGCTATGGCTGCTGGGAGGGGGATTGCGCTGTGGGGGTGCGCATCCCTCGCACGCTGAGACCCCAGCCCAGGCTATGGCTGCTGGGAGGGGGATCGCGCCATGGGGGTGCGCGCCCCTTGCACTCTGAGACCCCAGATAAGGCTATGGCTGCTGGGAGGGAGATCACACTGTGGGGGTGCGCGCTGCTCGCATTCTGAGACCCCAGATAAGGCTATGGCTGCTGGGAGGGGGATCGCGCTGTGGGGGTGCGCGCCCCTCGCACGCTAAGACCTCAGCCCAGGCTATGGCTGCTGGGAGGGGGATCGCACTGTGGGGGTGCACGTCCCTCGCATTCTGAGACCCCAGATAAGGCTATGGCTGCTGGGAGGGGGATCGCGCTGTGGGGGTGCGCGCCCCTCGCATGCTGAGACCTCAGCCCAGGCTATGGCTGCTGGGAGGGGGATCGCGCTGTGGGGGTGCGCGCCCCTCGCACGCTGAGAACCCAGCCCAGGCTATGGCTGCTGGGAGGGGGATCGCGCTGTGGGGGTGTGCACCCCTCGCATGCTGAGACCCCAGATAAGGCTATGGCTGCTGGGAGGGGGATTGCGCCATGGGGGTGCGCGTCCCTCGCATTCTGAGACCCCAGCCCAGGCTATGGCTGCTGGGAGGGGGATCGCGCTGTGGGGGTGCGCACCCCTCACACGCTGAGACCCCAGATAAGGCTATGGCTGCTGGGAGGGGGATCGCGCCGTGGGGGTGCGCGTCCCTTGCACGCTGAGACCCCAGATAAGGCTATGACTGCTGGGAGGGGGATTGCACTGTGGGGG
This sequence comes from Cnephaeus nilssonii, assembly GCF_951640355.1. Taxonomy (NCBI): domain Eukaryota; kingdom Metazoa; phylum Chordata; class Mammalia; order Chiroptera; family Vespertilionidae; genus Cnephaeus; species Cnephaeus nilssonii. The sequence continues at coordinate 14,987,213 of NC_137075.1, read as the reverse complement.
TGCGTGCCCCTCGCATTCTGAGACCCCAGCCCAGGCTATGGCTGCTGGGAGGGGGATCGCACTGTGGGGGTGCGCGCCCCTCGCATGCTGAGACCCCAGCCCAGGCTAAGGCTGCTGGGAGGGGGATTACGCCATGGGGGTGTGTGCCCCTCGCACACTGAGACCCCAGATAAGGCTATGGCTGCTGGGAGGGGGATTGCACTGTGGGGGTGTGCGTCCCTCGCACTCTGAGACCCCAGCCCAGGCTATGGCTGCTGGGAGGGGGATCGTGCTGTGGGGGTGCGCGCCCCTCGCAGGCTGAGACCCCATCCCAGGCTGCCGCCGCTGGGCGAGAATTGTGGTGTGGGGGCACAGGCACCTCCGAACTGGACAACCTGCGCTGCCAAGGTTGGGCGGAGGGGACTCCGGCAGGGATGAGAGGAATGGGCGCTGCCATCTTGTGGCCATGGGCGCCGCCATTTTTGTCGCGGAGTGATGGTTAATTTGCATATTACTCTTTTATTAGATAGGATATTAGCCAAGAAACAAAAACCAGCACTGTTGGATAGGAAAATCAATGCTTTGTGTGCTTTAAAATTTAATTTTAAGAATGATATCTTATAAACGTAAATATTTTAATATCATTTTTCAATTTTTAAAATGACTTTTATTTGGCCTTTATATTGTGTTAATGTTCCTCTATTTTAGTGTTTTCTGGTCTCAAATGTCAGCTAGAGATAATTTTTAAATGTTGTTGTAATATATATATATATATATATATATATATATATATATATATATATATATATAGCTTATTTTTGTACAGAACACCTCTGAAATTTTTAGTATTGCTGTCACAAAAAATGATGCACTGTTTAACAGTATTCTCTAGTATGGTCAGGATTATTATTTTTACAATGTAAATAAAGTTTAGGAAAAAGTATGGGGTAATGTGATTTCTGGAATTCCTGAGAATTTCTGGGAATTCTGATTTCTTATTCCAAATTTTGAAGATTCATAACTGTTGGGAATTTGGAAACAGTAGCTTGGAGCACAGGCTGGAGTTCAGGCCTCATGGTCGATCCTGTAACCCCTTTACAGGTATCTTTGTGCACAAGCCATACATACAGTCAACATGGTGGCTCAGCTGGGCGTGCACGGCAGCAATGTCCAGACTCAGGAGACCTTCCTGGCAGTGCCTTGATCCTTTACTGAACTGCAGAGCTGCCCACAATCTCTCCTCTCCTCATAAAGAGCATATCACCCATCTGGAGAAAAGATTGGCAGTGTAGAACTTTTGTCATCCAAAACTTGGGTAGCTTGAGCCAGATGAGCTTTGGTGGTCAGACATGGCCTTTGGAAGAGCCCTGGTGTTTATCCAAATAATTCTGGTCTATTAACTACATTTTATTGGTGAAAGAAAATAGTGAAAGGGGCGCAAGCATCAGCAGGGCCAGGAGCAGAATAACGGATTAGTAGTTAGCAGCATGATCTTCAACATCAGAAAGACTTCAGTTGAGTCAGGATCTGCCACTACTAGTTCAATAGCCTTGGGAAAGCTGGTGGGTCTCTCTAGACTTCACTTTCCTCATTGGTCAAGATGGCAAAATAAAAGTTCCCATATTTTAGGATTATTATGAATATTAAATGAAATCGAATAACTGTAAGGTATTGGCAATAATAATAATTTCTAGTACATATTATTGCTATAGACAGTGTATAGTGTGGAGTCTTGACATACACAGGTGATCTCAACTTTTGCTTTAAGTTTTCTAGCAGCCATCAAAAGGAGAGAAATGCAGTGAGTTAATATGTTGAGGGAAAGACTCTTAATCATAATAAGAGAGAAATAACCCAGTTGCCCATGTGTGTAACCCATCCTGGTGCTAAGAGCAGAAGGAATTTTCTCCCTGAGGACGTAAAGGGGCAGACTGTGAGTGAGGTGGTGAATGTCTGCTTCAATAATATCCTCTCAGTGAACATGGTAAGGAGGTTCTCAAAATAGTCTAGTTATTGGATAACTATTTTAAGTTTTTCAACCATTTAGGATAAATACATATAATACTAGGCCAAAAAGGGATGCACTATTTCTGTCCCAGAACAGCTAAGAAAAACATTTATTGATGAAGTGCTATTTAAGCTTGCACAAGTTCTTCATCAATAAATTATGTGCAAATGTGATACTTTTGGCCAGACAGTAAATTGCTCAGAATTATTATAGTTCCCACAGGTAAATATTCTTAGCATAGCCAATAAAAGAAAAGGTATATCTACAAATTATTTCAAGGTTTTGATGCAGATAAATATTTTATATGGAGATACAAAAGGATATTAAAAGTCTTTGAAATGCAAAATTGAATGTCTCTAGGTAATCTCAAAATAAATACACTTGACATTTTATTTTATAAAATTATATCTAAATGTAGACTTAAACTAGCAGAGAAATGTTAATATTGACCTGACTTTCTACTTAATTTTCCAAGTACAGCAATGTCTGTGATGGTTGAAAAAAAATTTGATGAGCTCATTAATACTCAAATGGGTCAATGAACTATAGTTATTATTTATCCAGAGCTATGAGCTCAGATCTTGGCATGCAAGTAAAGGGAGTTTGTATTTAATTATTTGGCTTTGACATACGTTCATTACATCTTGCAACTTTTATATATGTATATGTTCTTTTAATCTGGATTTTTTAGAACACAATTTAATTTTTTTCAGATGGATATTTATTCAGAATTGTGGAAAGCCATATTTTTACATAAGACTTTATGACTTGACAACTTTTTTAATTTTCTTTTTATTGTTGTCACTATTACAGATGTCCTCATTTTCTCCTTCTTTGCCCGCCTCCACCCAGCCCCTGCTCCTCCCTCCTCTCTGGTCATCTCCACACTGTTTTCTGTGCCTACTATTGGTTATACATATATGTTTTTTGGCTAATCCCTTCACCTTCTTCCATCCAGTCACCTCTTCCCCCTCCCCTCTGACAGCTGTCAGTCTTTTCTGTCTATCTATGCCTCTGTTTCTATTTTGTTTGTCAGTTTATTTTGTAGAACACAATTTACTTTTTAAACTAATGAATACTTGGCTTTTTACTCACCACATTCCAACTTTTTCCCCCCACATAGCTGATGACTTTGTACCCTGTTTCTAAATGAAACAATAACCCCCGTTTCAGCTACCTTACTGAGATGCACTTGCATTCTGCCTTCTCCTATCATTAAGGTTCAGCACATCTGTCTTATCAGCTGTCTGTCCTGTCAGAGACCATATTAAATTATTTGTCTTGCAGCGGTCTTGCTTGTGAGCATCGCCTTGCCTCTCAACCCTTTGCCCAAAAGGTGTGACTGGGAGAGCGCAAGGTTCTCGAGGGGCCAGGCTGTGCCATTATTCACACTCAGGTCCTCGAGAGCAGTGCTTCCTCCCTGCAAACCACATTTCTTTCTTCTGCATTGCTGACTTTCTGCAACTTCTCTTCCTCTTCTCTCTCCTCCTTTTTCTGCTCCCTGTCTCCTTGTGGGTGTACTGTTTTGTATACTGCATTTGCTAGCTTTATAAGGATATTATTTTCTTCCCTGGCCAGAAATGCTCCAAAATCTTGCAGTTATAATGTTTTGCTTTGGATCAGTTCTTGCTCCTGGGGGAGATGGTTCATTAAGGTGTATGCATCACACTAGTTCTGTTAATCTCTAAAAATACAGAAGTTTCACTCACTTCTAAATCATGTATGTGGAGAACCCCTTTGTGAAATAGGAGGAGAGTTGGAAGATATTTTTTGTGTGTTTGAAATGTGGACTTATTAGTCACAAGTATTATGACATAAATTAATGCAAATGGGTTCTCTTTAGTAATGTGAGATAAAATGTTGAAAGGTCATAATTATATGCATTTCATACACATTGTTGTAAGTGTTCTTTTTTAAAAATTTATTTATTTATTAACTTAATTTTTAATTCTTTATTGTTGAAAGTATTACATATGTCTCCTTTTACCCCCATTGACTTCTCCCAGCCTGCTCCCTCCCCACAGCACAGTCCCTCTCCTCCTCCCTACTGTCTGTATCCATTGGTTATGCTTATATGCATGCATACAAATACTTTGGTTAATCTCTTATTCTCCCACTTCCACCCTCCCCTGCCTTCCCTCCGTGGTTTGACAGTGTGTTCAATATTTCTATGTCTCTGGATCTGTTTTTTTTTCATCTGTTTATGCAGTTCATTATATTCCACACATGAGTGAGATCATGTGATATTTATCTTTCTCCAACTGGCTTATTTCGCTTAGCATAATGCTCTCCAGGTCCATCCATGCTGCTGCAAATGGTAAGAGTTCTTTCTTTTTTAAAAATATTTTTTATTGCTTGTAGAGAGGAAGGGAGAGGGAGAGAGAGAAATAGAAACATTAATGATGAGAGAGAACCATTGATTGGCTGCCTCCTGCACGCCCCCTACTGGGGATGGAGCCTGCAACCAGGCATGTGCCTTTGACCAGAATTGAACCCAGGACCCTTCAGGTCCGCAGGCCGACTCTCTATCCATTGAGCCAAGCCAGCTAGGGCAAGTTCTTTCTTTTTTATAGCAGTGCAGTATTCCATTGTGAAGATGTACTATAGTTTCTTAATCCACTCATCTGCTGACGGGCACTTAGGCTGTTTCCAAATCTTAGCTATTGTAAATTGTGCTGCTGTGAACATAGGAGTGCATATATTCTTTCTGATTTCTTGGAGGTATATTACTAGAAGTGAAATTACTGGGTCAAATGGGAGTTCCATTTTTTAAATTTTGAGGAAACTCCATTCTGTTTTCCACAGTGGCTGCACCTGTGTGCATTCCCACCAGCAGTACTAGGGTTCCTTTTTCTCCACATCCTCGTCAGCACTTGTCATTTGTTGATTTGTTGATGATAGCCATTCTGACAGGTGTGAGATGGTACCTCACTGTCATTTTGCTTTGCAGCTCTCGGATGTTAGTGACTTAGAGTATTTTTCATATGCCTCTTGACTATTAGTATGTCCATTTTGGAGAAGTGTCTAGTTAGGTCCTTTGTCCATTTTTTGATTGGATTGTTTATCTTCCTTTTGTTAAGTTGTATGAGTTCCCTGTAAATGTTGGAAATTAAATGCTTATCAGATATAACATTGACAGATATGTTCTCCCATGCATTGGGCTCTCTTATTGTTTTGTTGATGGTTTCTTTTGTTTCTTTTGTTTTGATGTAGTCCCATTTGTTTATTTTCTCCTTAATTTCCATTGCCCTAGGAGCTATATCGGTAAAGACATTGCTACGACAAATGTCTGCTATTTTGGTGCCTATAGCTTTTTCTAAGATTTTTATTGTTTCCCCTTTTACGTTTACATCCTTTATCCATTTTGAACTTATTTTTGTGTATGGTGTAAGTTGGTGGTCTAGTTTCATTTTTTTTTTTGCATGTATCTGTCTAATTTTCCCAACACCGTTTATTGAAGAGACTGTCTTGACTCCACTATATGCTCTTGCCTCCTTTGTCAAATATTAATTGAGCATAGTGGTTTAGGTCGATGTCTGGGTTCTCTATTCTATTCCATTGGTCTATATGTCTGTTCTTGTGCCAGTACCAGGCAGTTTTGAGAACAGTGGCTTTGTAGTATAGCTTGATATCTGGTATTGAGATCCCTCCAACTTGGTTCTTCTTTCTAAGGATTGCTGCAGCTATTCGGGAATGATGGGGTTTTTAATGTAAATTCACAAATGTGGTACCAGCCTTGAATGTGATATTGGGGCAATCTTTGTTCCTATGTTCTAGGGCCGTGGTTGGCAAACTGCAGCTCGCGAGCCACATGCGGCTCGCGAGCCGCGGTTTGCCGCTCTGTTAGCTAATGAGTGTGCCGGCCACTGTTCTAGGGGAATGGTGATGTTATCTGAACTCATGTCATTCAGTGGAAAATGGGTGCTGTAGACAACTGAGTGACAGCTTCTGGTGACAACTAACATCACCACACTTTTATCCTCTACCCCCACCCAGATGAGCTGATGAGGGGCAGTGCCTTATTTGTTCATTCCACAGTGTATGGTCAGTTTCATAAAACACCGGTGTTGGTCTCATCTTTTACGTGAGCCAGGGGTCTTGCTAGTTATTCTGCCGTCATGTATCCACAAACTCAGAATTCTCAGGCCATGAAGAGGGAAGGGCTGAGGTGAGTCCCCTACTTAGCAGGGACGAGACTCTCCTTCAGAGTGACATCTAAAAGATGATCATATCAAAAATCTCACGAGGCTTCCCAAGAAACACTCAGGGCTCCCTCCGTGGCATGGTCTGTATTTCCTGTCTGGAGGGTGGATTCTCAGCAGGGACAGTGTCATACTTGAACACCTTGGTTAAAGATTGCTCTTGCGGTGCTCAGTTTCTTAATGATCTCTCATTAACTGAGTCAACACACACATGCACACATTCCACCCCCATCCCTTAATTGGTTAAAAAATTCTTCTAAGTTGTAATTGGCAGTTGCAGGCATACCTTATTTCATGGCACTTTATTGCACTTCACAGATGTTGCGTTTTTTACAAATTGAAGGCAAGACCAACCAGCAGAAAGATTACAATTCCCTTTATTGTGATACTCATTTTATTTTGATGGTCTGGAACCAACCCCACGGTATCTCCAAGATATGTCTGTATATGATTTTTTCATGTAGGAATTTGATGTACTTTGCAATGAATTCCAGTTAATTAAATTCCTTTCCCATTACTTGGGTTTTGGAGTGTCACTTAGTGTGATCCTTGTTTCATTGGTGGAAAAGCTGAGAAATACTTTACTCCCGGCCACACAGAAGGTGCTGTGGGCCAGGACGGCATCCAGGTTTCTGTCTTTATTGCCAGTTGCCTGGTTATTCTGTCCCTCTGTCAAGAAAATCAGGCCCTGAGCCTGCAGACCTTGCTGTTGTATGTTATTATTTTCTCTCTCCTTTATTTTTCTTCATTTGCATAAGGAGCTAATTAAAATGGGATCACTTCTTAACAAAGGAATTCAATGGTCATTTTTGGAAGACCTATGAGAGTATGCTCTTTTACTAAATTTTAATTAAAGAGATGTAGAAGCACATGATAGTGCAGTGTTATTATTGTTGAAAAGAATATTTAAAAAATCTAAAATAATGATAACTGTTTATGAACCCAAACACTCTCCAATAGTTTGACAAGTGAGATAAGAACATACAAAGACCGTCTATTCAATAAATGGTGTTGGGAAAATTGAACACATACACACGAAAAAAAAAATGAAACTAGACTACCAGTTTACACTATACTCAGGAAAAACTCAAAATGGATTAAAGGCATACGTGTAAGGCCTAAAATCATGAAACTCCTAGAAGAAAACATAGGCAGTAAAATCTTGGACATTTCTTCTAGTGATATTTTTTTCTGCAAGGAAAACAAAAGAAAAAATAAACAAATGGGACTACATCAAAATAAAAAGTTTTGCTCAGCAAGGGAACAAAACAAAAAAACAACCTATTGAATGGGAGAACGTATTTGCCAATGATACATCTAATGAGGGGTTAATATCCAAAATTTATAAAGAACTCATACAACTCAACACCAAAGAAAAACAAATAATCCAATTAAAAAATAGACAGAGGACCTGAATAGATACTTCTCCAAAGAGGACATACTGATGCCTAATAGACATATGAAAGGATGCTCAACATCACTAATCATCAGAGAAATGCAATTAAAACCACAATGAGATATCTCCTCACACTTGTCAAAATGGCTGCCGTCAATAAATACACAAATAACAAGTGTTGGCAAAGATGTGGAGGAAAGGAACTATTGTGCACTGTTGGGAGAAATGCAGCTTCGTGCAGCTACCATATACAATAGTATGGAGGGTCCTCAAAAAATTAAAAATAGAACTGCCTCATGACCAGAAGATTACACTTCTGGTTTTATATCCAGAAAAAACCCAAACACTATGTTCCCCATGTTCATTGCAGTGTATTTTCAATAGCCAAGCTATGGGAGCAGCCTAAGTGCCCATCAACAGACAAGTAGATAAAAAAGTGGTGGTACAGCCCTAGTTAGTTTGGCTCGGTGGATAGCGCATCGGCCAGAGGACTGAAGGGTCTCTGGTTCTCGGTTGCAGGCTCGAATCCTTGGCCCCGGTCAGGGCACATGTGGGAGGCAACCAATCCATGTGTCTCTCTCACATAGATGTTTCTCTCTCTCTCTCTCCCCCCGCCCTTCTACCTGATCTCAAAACCAATGGAAAACTATCCACAGGTGAGGATTAACAACAACCAAGAAAGTGGTGATATAACACACACACACACACACACACACACACACACACACACACACACACAGTGGAATATCAGTTGGCCATAAAAAAGAATGAAATCTTACATGGATAGAACTAGAGGTAATTATGTAGGCTAAGTGAAATAAGTAAGACAAAAAAAATACCATATGATTTTACTTATATGTGGAATCTAAAGAACAAAATAAATGAACAAACAAAATAGAAACTAACTCATAGATGCAGAAAACAGACTGATGGTTGCCAGAGGGAAGGGGGTTAGGGGACTAGGTAAAAAAGGTGAGGAGATTAAGAAGTATAAGTTGATAGCTACAAAAAACTCATGGGCATATAAAGTACACCATAGGGAATATAGTCAGTAACCTATCCTATGTAATAAAGAGGTAATATGCAAATTGACCATCACTCCAACACACAAGATGGCCGCCCCCATGTGATCAAAGATGGCTGCCCCCATGTGGACACAAGATGGCCAGCAGGAGAGAGCAGTTGGGAGGGACTAGGCCTGAAAGGGAGGGCAGTTGGGTGTGACCAGGCCTGCAGGGGAGGACAGTTGGGGGTGACCAGGTCTGCAGGGGAGGGCAGTTGGGAGCAATCAGACTGGCAGGGAGCAGTTAGGCGTTGATCAGGCTGGCAGGGTAGTGGTTAGGGGGTGATCAGGCTGGCAGGCAGAAGTGGTTAGGGGCAATCAGGAAGGCAGGCAGGAGAGCAGTTGGGAGCCAGCAGTCCTGGATTGTGAGAGGGATGTCCAACTGCCCATGTAAGCCCAATCCCACTGGGTTTGGGCCTACATGGGCAGTTGGACATCCCTTGAAGGGTCCCAGATTGGATAGGGTGCAGGCTGGGCTGAGGGACACACTCCCCCCCGTGCACAAATTTTGTGCACTGGGTCTCTAGTCTTTATATATATAAAGCCAACGACCAGAATGCCAGAATGACTGGAATGACTGTACACTATGATGCCCACTGCAGCCAGCGAACCGACCCAATCCAGAGGGGGGGCTGGCTGGCCAACCTCCCGCGAACCCACCCCCCAGGCAGTCCTGCCCCTGATTGGCCTCTCCCACCCTGATCTGGTGTGGGGCAGCTGGCCACCTCCCCCTCGGCCCCTACCCCCCAGCCAGCCCCACCCCTGATCACCTGCCCTACCCCAATAGGGGGTGAGGATGGCCAACCAACCTCCTTCAGCCCCTACCCTAGCCAGCTCCACCCATGATTGCCCCCCCCACTCCGATCAGGGGCAGGGCCGGCCGGCCAACCACCCATGGCCCCTCCCCAGGACACTGGCCCCAATCATTCCCCCCACTCCATTCAGAGGTGGGGCCAGCTGGCCCACCATCCACAGATTCTCCCCATGGCTGGCCTCACCCCCGATCAGCGCCCACCACACCTATCAGCCCACAGCCCCTCCCCGATCCAGCTCTGCCCCTGATCACCCCCCCACACACACCAATTGGGGTTGGGGCTGGCTGGCCAAGCTCCCACAGCCCCTCCCCCGGCCACTGACCTTTAATCGCCCCCCCCCCACACCATTTGGGGGTGGAACTGGCCAGCCCACTGCCCACAACCCCTACCCCAGCTGGCCTGGTCCTGATCAGGCCCCAATCAGGGTGGTTCGACCAGCCAACCTCCTGCCATCTCCTCCTCCTGAAAGGCCCAACCCAATCCGCCCCAATTGGAGCTGGGCCGGCTAGACCCCACCCATGCATGAATTCATGCACTGGGCCTCTAGTATATATATAAAAGCCTAAGTCACCGTTATGGCTTGACGACCAGATGACTGGCAGGTAGCTATGATGCACACTGACCACCAGGGGACAGACACTCAACACAGGAGCTACCCCCTGGTGGCCAGTGCGCTTCCACAGCCAACTTCCTGAGGCCAGCCAACCCTGTCGGTTCCTCCCTCCAGCCGGCCAGCCCCGATCAGACTGGGTGAGATGGCCCTGATTGGCCGGGAGGGACCCCATCTTTGCATGAATTCATACACCAGTCCTCTAGTATTATAATAACTATGCAGGATGCCAGGTGGGTCCTAGTAATATAGGGGGAACCCTTTGTAAAGTATATAATGGTCTAGCCTCTATGCTGGGCACCCAAAACTAATACAAAATAATATTGAATGTAAACTGTAGTTGAAAAATAAACAATAAAAATTCCCACATATTCATACCCTGCCACAGCCGTTTGCATACTAAAGAATTTCTAAAGGATAAGCGGTACCAGATTTGGCATAAATAAGCTTTCATTTTACATATGCCTATAGGTCTTTTGTAATCATTTTTTGAAAGTGCATGTTATAGGACAAGTATTAAACTCCATGTCTCTTTTTGATTCACTAGTCTCTGAGATTCCTGCTGACAGGGGCTGTAACACTTTTCCCAGCCTTTGCTCTCTGGGTTTGCATGGTACATCATTGAGGCCTTGTAATATATCTGTGACATGCTCCTTTTTTGGCCCTTTTCTACTTCCTTCTGCATTTACTATCTTAAAATATTCTAAAATGCATTACCATATGCTCATTGTAAATATTCAAGCCATGTAAAAGAATAAAAGTGAAAGCCCCCTTCCAGATATTTGTGTTAATATACCTACACATATATAAGTTTTGTCCATAAAATCAATGCATACTATTTGTTATTCAACATTTTTCTTTTATATTTAGTGTTAAGTCTTGGTGATCTTTCATGTCTGCTATTATTTATTTATTTATTATTTTTTAATTTCTTTATTGTTTAACTAGAGGCCTGGTGCACGAATTCATGCACGGGTAGGGTCCCTCAGCCTGGCCAGTGATCAGGGCCAATCGGGGTCATCTCTCCCATTCCCGATCAGGGCCTATTGGGGCTGGCCACTGGTGGGGAGGGACCACGGGAGGTTGACTGGCCACGGGAGGTTGGCTGTGGGAGTGCACTGACAACCAGTGGGCAGCTCCTGCATTGAGTGTCTGCCCCCTGGTGGTCAGTGCACATCAAAGAGACCAGTTGACCGGTTGTTCGGTAGGCCGGTCATAACGGACACTTAGGTTTTTATATGTAGTACATAAATCTCCTTTTTCCCTCCTTGATCTCTCCCTGGCCGCCCCCTACCCCCAGCACATGCCCTCACTCCCCCCACCCCATCTGTGTCCATTGGTTATGCTCATATGAATGCATACAAATACTTTGGTTGATCTCTTACCCCCTTATCCCCCAGCTTCCCTCATAGGTTGGACAGTCTATTTGATGCTTCTATGACTCTGGTTCTGTTTTTGTTCATCAGTTTATGTTGTTCATTATATTCCACATATGAGTGATATCATGTGATATTTATCTTTCTCTAACTGGCTTATTTCACTTAGCATAATGCTCTCCAGGCCAATCCGTACTGTTGCAAATGGTAAAAATTCCTTTTTTTTTTTTACAGCAGTGTAGTATTCCATTGTGTAGATGTACCAAAGTTTTTTAATCCACTCATCTGCTGATAGGCCCTTAGGCTGTTTCCAAATCTTAGCTATTGTAAATTGTGCTGCTATGAACATAGGGTGCATTTATCCTTTCTGATTGCTGTTTCTAATTTCTTGGGATATATTCCTAGAAGTGGAATTACTGGGTCAAATTAGAGTTCCATTTTTAATTTTTTGAGAAAATGCTATACTGTTTTTCCACAGTGGCTGCACCAGTCTGTATTTTTACCAGCAGTGCAAGAGGATTCCTTTTTCTGTGCATCCTCGCCAGCACTTGTCATTTGTAGATTTGTTGATGATAGCCATTCTGACAGGTGTGAGATGGTACCTCATTGTTGTTTTGTTTTGCATCTCTCAGAGGATTAGTGAATTTGAGCATGTTTTCATATGTCTCTTGGCCTCTGTATGTCCTTTTTAAAAAAGCATCTATTTAGATCCTTGCCCGTTTTTTATTGGATTTTTAATCTTCCTTTTGTTTATAATGAGTTCCTTATAAATTTTGGACATTAAACCCTTATCGGAGATAACATTGGCAAATATGTTCTCCCATGCAGTGGGATTTCTTGTTGTTTTGTTGATGGTTTCTTTTGCTGTGCAGAACCTTTTTATTTTGAAGTAGTTCCATTTGTTTATTTTCTCCTTAGTTTCTATTGCCCTAGCAGCTGTATAAGTGAAGATATTGCTATCGGTAAAAATGTCTGCTATGTTGCTGCCTATGGCTTCTTCTAGGATTGTTATGGTTTCCTGTCTTATGTTTAAGTCCTTTATCTATTTTGAGTTTATTTTTGTGTGTGGTGTAAGTTGGTGTTCTAGTATTTTTGTTTTTTTGCATGTATCCGTCCAATTTTCCCAACACCATTTATTGAAGAGACTGTCTTGACTCCATTGTATGCTCTTGCCTCCTTTGTCAAATATTAATGGAGCATAATGGCTTGGGTTTATTTCTGGGTTCTCTTTTCTGTTCCATTGGTCTATATGTCTGTTCTTGTGCCAGTACCAGGCATTTTTGAGAACAGTAGATTTGTAATATAGCTTGATATCTAGTATTATGATCCCTCCTACTTTGGTCTTCTTTCTCAAGATTGCTGCAACTACTCAGGGTCTTTTTTTGTTTCAGATGAATTTTTGGAGAGTTTGTTCTAGATCTTTGAAGTATGCCATTGGTATTTTAACTGGAATTGCATTGAATCTATATATTGCTTTGGGTAGTATGGACATTTTAATGATGTTAATTCTTCCAATCCATAAACACGATATATTCTTCCATTTGTTCATGTCTTTCTCTATCTCTTTTTTCAGTGTCCTGTAATTTTCTGAGTACAGGTCCTTTACCTCCTTTGTTAAATTTATTCCTAGGTACCTTAATTTTTTGTTGCAATGGTAATTGGGATTTTTTTTTAGTTTCTCTTTCTGTGAGTTAATTATTGGTGTATAAAAAACCTATGGATTTCTGAGTGTTAATTTTGTATCCTGCTACATTGCCGAATTCATTTATTAAGTCTCCTATTTTTGGATGCCTTTTATTTCTTCTTCTTGTCTGATCACTATGGCTAGCACTATGTCAAACAAGAATGGTGAAAGTGGGCATACTTGTCTTGTTCCTGTTCTTAGGAAAAATGAGTTTATTTTTTTACCCATTGAGTATGATGATGGCTGTAGGTTTGTCATATAAGGCTTTTATTATGTTGGGATATGATCCCTCTATTCACACTTTGTTGAGAGTTTTTTATCAGGAAAGTGTGTGGGATTTTGTCAAATGCCTTTTCTGCATCAATTGATATGATTGTGTGATTTTTGTCTTTCAATTTGTTTATGTGATATATCATGTTTATTGATTTGTGAATATTGTACCAGTCTTTTATCCCTGGGATAAATCCCACTTGGTCATGGTGTATGATCTTTCTAATGTAATGCTGGATCTGATTTGCTAGAATTTTGTTGAGGATTTTAGCATCTATGTTTATCAAGGATATTAGCCTGTAATTCTCTTTCTCTGTAGTGTCTTTATCTGGTTTTGAGATTAGGGTAATGCTGGCTTCATAGGAAGAGCTTGGAAGTGTGCCTTCCTCTTGTATTTTTTGGAATAGTCTGAGAAGGTTAGGTTTTAGTTCTTTTTTGAATATTTGGTAAAACTGCCCTGTGAAGCCCCAGGCTTTTGTTTGCTGGAAATTTATTGATGACTGCTTCAATTTCCTCTTTAGTTATCGGCCTGTTGAGATTTTTTATTCTTCTTGGTTGAGTTTTGGAAGGTTGTATTTTTCTAGGAATATGTCCATTTCCTCTAGGTTGTTAAGTTTTTTGGAATAGAGTTGTTCATATTATTGTTTTACAATCCTTTGTATTTCTGTAGGGTCTGTTGTTTTTTTGCCTCTTTCATTTCTGATTTTGTTTATTTGGGTCCTCTCTCTTTGTTTCTTGGTGAGCCTGGCTAGAGGTTCATCAATCTTGTTTATCCTTTCAAAGAACCAGCTCTTGGTTTCATTGATATATTGTATTTTTTTTGTCTCTATGTCATTTATTTCTGCTCTGATCTTTATTATCTTTTTCCTTCTGCTCTCTCTGGGCTTTTCTTGTTGTTCTCTTTCTAATTATTTAAGTTGTAGAGTTAGATAATTTATTACCTTTTTTTTTTTTTTTTTTTTGAGGTATCCCTGTAATGCTATGAACTTTCCTCTCAGGAATGCTTTCACTGTGTCCCATAGGTTTTTTTATTGTTGTGTTAAATTTGTCATTCGTTTCCAAGATGTTTTTAATTTCTTCTTTGAACTCTTTGGTAACCCAATCATTGTTTAATAGCATGCTATTCAGTCTCCAAGAGTTTGAATTTTTTTGATTGTTTTTATTGTAGTTGATTTATAATATGCCATTGTGGTCTGAGAAGATGCTTGATATGATTTCAATCTTCTTGAATTTGGAGAGATTTTGTGTGTGACCCAATATGTGATCTATCTTTGAATATGTCCCAGGTGCACTTGAAAAGAATATATATTCTGTAGCTTTGGGATGAAATGTTCTGAATATGTCAACTAAGTCCATCTGATCTAGTGAGTCATTTAGGGTAGCTGTTTGTTTGCTGATTTTTTGTCTAGAGGATTTATTCAGTGATGTCAGTGGGGTATTAAAGTCTCCTACTATTATCTTATTGCTGTTTATTTCTCCCCTGATATCTTTCAGCAGTTTTTTAAATGTATTTGGGTGCTCCTGCATTGGGTACATGTATGTTTACCAGAGTTATATCATCTTGTTGTATGGATCCCTTTAGTATTATGAAATGGCCTTTCTTATCTCTAGTTATGGACTTCACTTTGAGGTCTATCTTGTTAGATATAAGTATTGCTACCCCAGATTTTTTTTTTTCATTTCTATTTGTGTGAAAAATATTTTTCTATCCCTTCACTTTCAGTCTGTGTGAATCTCTTGTTCTGAAGTAGGTCTCTTGTAGACAGCAAATATATGGGTCATGTCTTTTTTACCCATTCAGCCACTCAATGTTTTTTGATTGGAGCATTTAATCCATTTACATTTAAAATTATTATTGATAGGTACTTCTTTGTAGCCATTTCTATTTCTATTTTGCCTGTTTTCCTTCTCCCTTTTTTAAAATCTTTTTTCTTATTTTTACTACAGTTCATTTAGCATTTTTACATTTATAGCATTTCTTATATAATTCCTTACATTCCTTTCTGGCCTGATGTGTTTCTGTTGAGAAATTATTTGATAATCTAATGGTAGATCCATTGTAAGTAACTTTCTGTCTCTCTCTTGCAGCCTTTAAGATTCTCTCTTTGTCGTTAACGTTTGCCATTGTAATTACGAAGTGTGTTGGTGTGGATCTTTTGTGTGTATCTTGTTTGGGACTCTTTGCTTGTGTGACTTTTTTCTTCCCCAAATCAGGGAAGTTTTCTGACATTATTTCTTTGAATAGGTTTTCTAGCCCTTGCTCTAATTCTTGTCGTTCTGGCACCCCTGTTATACGTATGTTGCTTTGTTTCATATTGTCCCAAAGCTCCCTCCATCTCTCCTCCTGAATTTTGAATTTTTTCTCCAATTGCTGTTCAGATTGGGTGTGTTTTTCTAGCCTGTCTTCTAATTCACTAATTTGGTTTTCCGCTTCTCATAGTATACTGTTGAAAGCTTCCATAGTGTTTTTATTGTAGCTATATCACTTTTTATTTCTTCTTGGTTCTTACATAGGTTGTTGATTTTCTCATCCATCCTATTTATGAATTGTATGACCCTTCTTGTGAATTCCTTTTCTCACATATTGCAGGCCTCCATTTCATTTAGTTCCCTTTCTGGTGATTCCTCCTTTTCTTTCCTTTGGGGGTTGTGCTTATGTCTCCCCATTTTGGTGAAGGATCTAGTTGTCCAATTGCACGGGGCCTGAGGCTGCAGCAGAAGGCCTGGTGGCAGGACGCACGGTCATGTACTGTGGCTGCTCCTCTTGTGGTCTCGGGGAAGTAGCTGCTCCTTGGGCAGTCGTGGGTGGTAGCTGCTCTCCATGCAGTCACCGGCTGCTCCTTGGGGGTCGCGAGGCAGCTGTAGGCTCCCCACATGGTTGCAAGTGTCAGCTGCTGGCTCCCTGCGTGGTCACAGGTGTTGTCTGCTGGCTCCCCATGTGTGTGCACAGTCTCCGGCAGTTGCTGCTGGCTCCCCATGAGGTCGCGGACAGCAGCTTCTGGCTCCTCACATGGTTGCGGGTGGTGTCTGCTGGCTCTTCTTGTGTGCGTGGTCGCAGGTGGTGTCTGCTGGCTCCCCACATGTGCATGTGGTCTCGGGCATCAGCTGCTGGCTCCCCAGAGGTTGCAGACAGCAGTTGCTGCTCCTTGCACATGCCCAGTCATGGGCGGTGGCTGCTGGCTTCGTGCACACATGTGGTCCTGGGCAGTGGCTGCTGGCTCTCCCCTTTAAGATGGCACAGCTTCTATGCTCATATCTGCTTTTGATCGGTGGACAGTATTTCACTGTATGTGAAGGGTAAAGCAAAAGTAGTTTTACAGTTGTACGTATGGAAAATAATACAATAATTAATAAATAACAAGATTAAACCATGTTTTGCATACTCACAACTGTAAACCTACTTTTGCCCAAGCCTGAATATATCAGTAATGTAACATTCCCCCCCCCCTTTTTTTTGTTTTGTTAATTCAC
The DNA here is from genome assembly GCF_951640355.1 of Cnephaeus nilssonii. Classification (NCBI taxonomy): domain Eukaryota; kingdom Metazoa; phylum Chordata; class Mammalia; order Chiroptera; family Vespertilionidae; genus Cnephaeus; species Cnephaeus nilssonii. Next base: position 14,970,339 of record NC_137075.1, on the reverse strand, counting down.
ACTCAAGGATATTCGTGCGCCCCCCCAATTGATTTTTAGAGAGTGGCAGGGAGATGGTAGGTGGTAGAGAGAGAGAGAGAGGCATCGATGTGGGAGAGACACATTTATTGGTTGCCTCCCACACGTTTCCCACTCCCTGCCTAGAATCAAACCATAACCCTTCCATGTGTAGCCTGGGGCTCCAGTCATTGAGCCACACCAGCCAAGGCAACAATTCCCTTATTGATAACTTTTTAAGGTTATTTCCAAAATCAATATTTTGTTTTTTACAACAATGCTACAAAAAATATTTTTATATATCCTTTAATATTACACTATTTCTGTAGAATAAATGTTTTCAAATGAAATCACTTGAGTCAAAATGTATGCACATATAGTTTTTAATAGTTCTAATGGGGAGTTATTCAGTGCATATAAAAATTTCAGATATGCAAGATAAATAAGTTCTAGAGATCTGCTCTACAGCATAGTGCATATCATTAACATGACTGTATTGTGCAAAAAAAATATATTAAGAGGGTAGATCTCATGTTAAGTGCTATTACTACAACAAAAGGAAGAAACTTAGGAAAACTTTTGGAGTAGATAAATTTGTCTATTACCTTGATTGTGGTGATGGCTTCACAGCTATATGCATATGTCCAAGCTCTTCAAATTGTATATTTTAAGTATGTGTAGCTTTTGTATATCAATTATACTTCAATAAAACAGTTTTAATAAAAAGAAGACTATATGCACAATAAGTTTGAGAAGTACTGCATATTTTTTTTTCTTAATTTAAAGGGAAATAATGAAAAGTAAGAAACCAACCAAGTTGGTTTATATAAAAAAATTTTTTTATAATCCTTACATTAGTTTACATTCTTATCAGTAAAACTAGAGGCCCGGTGCATGAAATTCATGCATGGGGGTGTATGTCCCTCAGCCCAGCCTGCACCCTCTCTAATATGGGACATCCCTCTCACAATCCATTACTGCTGGCTCCCAACTGCTTGCCTGCCTGCCTTCCTGATTGCCCCTAACTGTTTCTGCCTGCCAGCCTGATCACCCCCTAAACACTCCCCTGCCAGCCTGATTGATGCCTAACTGCTCTTCTGCCAGCCTGATTGCCCCTAACTGCCCTTCCCTGCAGGCCTGGTCACCCCTAACTGCCCTCCCCTGCAGGCTTGGGTCCCCCCGAACTGCCCTTCTCTGCAGGCCCGGTCGCCCCAAACTTCCCTCCTCTGCCAGCCTGGTCACCCCTAACTGCCTTCCCCTGCAGGCTTGATCGCCCCCAACTGCCCTCCCTTGAAGGCCTGGTCCCTCCCAACTGCCCTCCCCAGCTGGCCATCTTGTGGCGGCCATGGGGGCAGCCATGGGGGCAGCCATCTTGTATGTTGGAGTGACAGTCAATTTGCATATTACTCTTTTATTAGATAGGATAGAGGCCTGGTGCATGGGTGGGGCCCAGCTGGTTTGCCCTGAAGGGTGTCCTGGATCAGGGTGGGGATTCCCTTGGGGCATGGGGTGGCCTGGGCAAGGGGCCTGTGGTGGTTTGCAGGCCAACCACGCCCCCCTGGTAACCCAAGCAGAGGCCCTGGTATCTGGGATTTATTTATCTTCTATAATTGAAACTTTGTAGCCTTGAGCGGAGGCCAGGGCCAGCCAGGAAGCTTGGCTTCCTCCATCGCAGGGGGCAACCCAAGCCTCCTGCTCTCTCCAGCTCTGTGGCTGCTGCCATTTTTGTTGGGATTTATTTATCTTCTATAGTTGAAACTTTTTAGCCTTGAGCAGAGGCCAGGGCCGGCCAGAGCAGGCGGGAAGCTTGGCTTCCTCCATTGCCGGGGAAACCCAAGCCTCCTGCTTGCTCTGTGGCCACAGCCATCTTGGTTGGGTTAATTTGCTGGTGGGCTTGGCTTGTGGGTGTAGTGGAGGTACGGTCAATTTGCATGTTTCTCTTTTATTAGTGTACTTACCAAAGGTTGTCAATTGTGAATGCTGAGTGAAATCAAGCAGTCTTTCAAAAACAAGACAAAACAAGCAAATAGACTTTGATGCCCAGGAAGTACTCATTGAATTGGTCTGGACTAATTAAAGACTAATTTAATAGTCTTTAAACTGCAAATTTTAAAAATATGGAAGGGGAAAAATGTATCTTGTGTGGATTTGCTCATTCTTTATTTACTAGTGAGAGTGATCTTTTTTTTATATGTATTATATTGTGTACCTTGTTATTTTTCAATTGTGGCTCTTTGTCTTTTGGTTTTATGCAAATTAATTCTTTGTTATATTATCTGTGAATATTTTCTCAGTTTGTCATATATTGTTTTATCTACTCTTTATTATAAAAACTTTAAAATTATACATTAATAATTATAGCAATTGTTTTTTTTATAGGTTATGGGTTTTGTCAAGAGAACAAATATCTTCTATTTCCTTCTGGTAGTCTTGTAGCTTTAATAAAAATCTTCAGATCCCTAATCCATCTGAATTTCACTTTGTATAGAGTGTGAAGTGAAATCTAACTTTACTTTTTTTTCTCAAAATGGTAGTCAGTTGTATCAACACAGATTATTGGTTCAGCCACTCCTTCCTCTAATGATCTGAGATGCTGCCTTCCCTTATTAAATACTGTACTCTCACATGTTTGTTTCTGGGTCTTCCCTTATTAAATACTGTACTCTCACATGTTTGTTTCTGGGTCTTTCTCTGTTACATTGATTTATTTGGATGTTCCCATGCAAGTTCCATGCTAATTACTATAGCTTTAGTATATTTTAATATTTGATTGGCCAGAGAGTTTTGTTAAAAATTTTAAAGTACTTTTTGCATATTTTCTATTCCAGATCATCTTTAGAATGAGTTGAGAATCAAGTTTAAAAAAAAAAAAAACCTGAAAAAAAAAACTACTGGGATTTTGCTTGGCATGAATATATCAATTACTTTGGGATAAACTGCAATTTTAATAACATTGAGTTATTCTATTCAGGAATATGGCATGACCATTCATTTATTTAATCCTTTGTATACTTTAATAAAACTTACTAGTTTTTTCCATATATTTCCAACATAGTTCTTCTGAGATTTACTCATATGTTTTTGTTATTATTATTTTGCTAATATTGGCATGGGAATATTTTTCAGATTACACATTTTCATTTGTTATTCTTAGTGTATGGAGAGGAACTCATTTTTTTAACTGGAATTTTTATTTTAATCTTTTTTTAATATTTATTGTTGAAAGCATTACATATGTCTCCCTTGTCACCCCATTGACCTCTTCTAGCCTGCCCCCACTTCTTACCCCAGGCCTTAACCACCCTATTGTCTGTGTCCATGGGTTATGCATATATGCATACAGGTTCTTTGGCTGATCTCCTCCCACCCAACCACCTTACCTCTGAGGTTCAACAGTCTGTTCTATGCTTCCATGTCTCTGGATCTATTTTGTTCATCAGTTTATTTTATTCATTAGATTCCACATATGAGTGAAATCATGTGATACTAATCTATACTCTCCAGATCCATACATGATGTTGCAAACAGTAAGAGTTCTTTTTTTATGGCTGCTTGTATTCCACTGTGCAAATGTACCACAGTTTTTTTTATCCACTTATCTGCTGATGGGTACTTGGGCTATTTCCATCTTAGCTATTGAAAATTGCGCTCCTGTGAGCATAGGGGTGCATATATTCTTTCTGATTGGTGTTTCCGATTTCTTGGGATATAGTCCTAGAAGTGGGATTACTGGGTCAAATGGGAGTTCCATTCTCAACTTTTTGGGGAAACTTTATACTGTCTTCTACAGTGGCTGCACCAGTCTGCATTCCCACCAGCAGTGAAGGAGGGTTCCTTTTTCTCTGCATCCTCTCCAACACTTGTCATTTGTTGATTTGTTGATGATAGCCATTTTGACAGGTGTGAGGTGGTACCTCATTGTAGTTTTGATTTGCATCTCTCAGATGATTAGTGACTTTGAGCATGTTTCCATATGTCTCTGGGCCTTCTGTATGTCTTTGTTCGAAAAGTGTCTATTTAGATCCTTTGCCCATTTTTTTATTGGATCATTTATCTTCCTTTTGTTAAGTTGTATGTGTTCTCTGTACATTTTGGAGATTAAAACGTTATCCAAAATATCATTGGCAAATATGTTCTCCCATGCAGTGGGATTTCTTATTGTTTTGTTGATGGTTTCTTTTGCTGTGCAGAAGCTTTTTATTTTTATGTAGCCCCATTTGTTTATTTTCTCCTTAGTCTCTCTTGCCCTAGGATCTGTGTCTGTAAAGATATTGCTATGACATACATCTGCAATTTTGCTATCTATGGAGTCTTGTAGGATTTTTATGGTTTCCCGTCTTACATTCAAGTCCTTTAGCCATTTTGAGTTTGTTTTTGTATATGGTGTAAGTTGGTGATCTAGTTTCTTTCTTTCTTTCTTTTTTTTTTTTTGCATGTATCTGACCAAAATTTTCAGCACCATTTATTAAAGAGACTGTTTTGACTCCATTGTATGCTCTCGCATCCTTTGTGAAATATTAATTGAGTATATGGTTTGGGTCAATTTCTGAGTTCTCTGTTTGGTTCCATTGGTCTATATGTCTGTTCTTGTGCCAGTACCAGGCAGTTTTGAGAACCATGGCTTAGTAATATAGCTTGATATCTGGTGTTGTGATCCCTCCAATTTTGTTCTTTCTCAGGATAGCTGTGGCTGTTTGGGGTCTTTTTTTTTTTTTTAAATTTCTTTATTGATTAAGGTGTCACATATTTGTCCTCATCCCCCCATTCCCATCCCACACCCCTCCCCATGGATGCCCCAACCCCCTGTTGAACTTAACCATTGGTTAGTCTCTTATGCATGCACACAAGACCTTTGGTTGATCTCTCCCTTCTCCCCCCACCCTCCCCTATCCTCCCTCTGAGGCCCGATAGTCCGATCGGTGCCTCCTTGTTTCTGGTTCTGTTCTTGTTCATCAGTCCATGTTGTTCATCATTTCCCCTAGATGAGCGAAATCATGTGTCACTAGAGATGTACTTATAAGAATTGAATGTGCGACGGGCAATAATAGTTATGCTGACAGGCAAAAAATCAGTCTGTAGTGAGTTTCTTTCTGGACCAACAGTTCTTTTGAGACCCAATATCAATGTCCACCAGTTCCTTATGAGTACATGTCGGCACTGACCCCTCAGCTCTGGATGGTGGACAAATGGTGATAATGCAGGTCCGACTCCCTCTGGTTTGGTCTCGGCCGGACCCAGGGGGGGCACGGCTTCACCCGGACCCGGGACCCAGGCTCACCCGGATCCAGGGGCCCGCGGCCTCGCCCGGACCCGGGGCCCAGGCTCACCCGGATCCAGGGGCCCGCGGCCTCGCCCGGACCCGGGGCCCAGGCTCACCCGGATCCAGGGGCCCGCGGCCTCGCCCGGACCCGGGGCCCAGGCTCACCCGGATCCAGGGGCCCGCGGCCTCGCCCGGACCCGGGGCCCAGGCTCACCCGGATCCAGGGGCCCGCGGCCTCGCCCGGACCCAGGGCCCAGGCTCACCCGGATCCAGTTCCCAGCCTCACCCGGACCCAGGGGCGCGCAGCTTCACCCGGATCCGGGGCCCAGCGGGGTTTCGTCTTCTTGATCCCATTTCCTGTTGGTCAATTCCATCTCAGTAATTCCTTCGGCCATTTTCTCAGAGCTCCAGGGCAGCCGCCGCAGAACTCGTTGGGCGGCGGGCTCGGCGAAGCTCCGGTGTGCCCGGTGCGCGGCAGCGGGCTGGTCCGGGGTGGCTGCGTCGGCCCTTGGGTCTGCAGCGGTGGCCAGTCACCGAGCGTGCGCACCTGGCCGCTTCCGGGGCGTTGAGATTCTTGAAGGACTCGGAGGTCAGCAAGCGCGGAGTCTCCCACCCCATGTCTCCCAGGGGCTCGTCTGTCCGTGCTCGGCAGCGAGTGGGGCCTTCCCCTCAGCCGGAGACCGCCGGGGGAACTGCGCCGAGCACGTTCCAGGCCGCCACTGTGTCGTCTGAGCCGTAGTTCTTAAAGTGTGATCTTTGGGTCACCGGCATCAGCTTCATCCCGAGTACCCCTCTCTTTTATTCTAGTTGTAGAGCATCTGCTCAGTCAGCCCTCCGGTGGTTCTGGATGGTGTCTGCTCCGCTCTCCCGTCGTAGACTCAAAATTGTTGTGGTAGGCAGCAATCAGGCTTCCACCCTATGCCTCCATCTTGGTCTTCCTTTGTATAGTTAAGTCTTGATTGTTGTTGGTGTCGCTGGGAGGAATTGTCCTCCAGGCCAATTGGCCATGCAGATCCTCTGTGTCTATAAAGGAAGAGTTGCTGTGTAGGAGACAGATTTATGGGCCGGGTCTTGGTGCAGCAAGGCTTTGGCGCTCATTGATTCTGCCTCTGGAATGTGTCCTTTATGCGAGTGGTTGAAATCTGGTGTCATCTCACACCGACCACTAGATGCCCTCGTTTCTGGGTCTCCAATGGTGTGCAGGTCAGCTACTACCTGAGACCACTCAGCAGGACTTACGGCAAAAACTGCAGTTTCCTCCTCCTGTCTGAGCGTCCCTAGAGCAGTCCGACTAGAACCACAGTTTATCTGGTCAAGCTGCCATAGGGCAGGCCACCCACATGCAAAAGCCGTTGCTTGGAGCCCAGGTGTGCCTGCAAAGACGTGCGGGGCGGACCTGCAAAACGAGCGGGGCGGGTCCCAGGGCGGGGCGGGTCTCAGGGCGGGGCGGGGCCTCAGGGCGCCACAGGCCATGGCGAGGCGAACCGCACTGGCTGCAAGTCTGCTTTTTCTGTTTTCCACGTTTCCAAGCCCCCTCATTCCGCACTCCAGCGCAGCAAACACTGATTGCTGGGCGCACCTCCACAAGGAAGTCACTCCCACTCTCCGACAGGAAGGCCGAGAGTCCAGCCTCTTCCCGCAGGCGTCTGGGGAGCTAATCTCCCCTAGGGTTGGAACAAAAGCCACAAGTCCCTTCCCCCGACCCACGCGCCTCCGCACCTCAGCTCCTCCAGAGTTCGCTCTTTCCTCTTCTCTCTTAGCTGTAAATCCACCATTCAGCCAGCTCTCCTGTGGTTCTGGGTGGCAGACGCTCTGTGCGCGGTGAAGTTCCTTTGTTTAACTTTGAAATTGCTGTGCGCGAAGTTCCTTTGTTTGACTTTGCTGCCTTCTTGGTCCTCCTCTCTCAAAGTGGCTAGAGGACTTGAGTGTAAGACAGGAAGTCTTAAGAATCCTCTAAGTCGGTGTTCTGTTTGGGGTCTTTTTTTATTCCAGATGAATTTTTGGAGAGTTTATTCTATATCTTTGAAATATGCCATTGGTATTTTAATAGGGATTGCATTGAATCTATAGATTGCTTTAGGTAGTATCAACATTTTAATGGTTTTGATTCTACCAATCCATGAACATGGTATGTTTTCCATTTGTTTATATCTTCCTCTATCTCTTTTTTCAATGTCCTGTAGTTTTCTAAGTAAAGGTCTTTTAACCCTTGGTTAAGTTTATTTTTAAGTATCTTAATTTTTTTTACAATTGTAAAAGAGATTATTTAGTTTCTCTTTCTGAGAGTCATTATTGATTTAGGAAAATGCCATTGATTTCTGGATGTTGATTTTTTTATCCTACTAACTTGCCGAATTCATTTATTAAATCTAGTAGTTTCCTAGTGGAGTCTTTAGGTTTTCTTTGTACAATTTCAAGTCATCTGCTAATAATGACAGTTTTACTACCTCCTTCCCAATTTGGATGCCTTTTATTTCCTCTTCTTGTCTGATTGCTATGGCTGTGACTTCCAATACCATGTTGAACAAGAGTGATGAGAGTGGGCATCCCTGTCTTTTTCCTGTTCTTAGGGGAAATGGTTTTAGTTTTTGCTCACTGAGTATGATATTGTCTGTAGGTTTGTCATATGTGGCTTTTATTATGTTGAGGTATGATCACCCTATTCCAATTTTGCTGAGAGTTTTTATCAAAAAAGTGTGTTGGATTTTGTCGAATGCGTTTTTGTTTGTTTGTGGGGTTTTTTTTGCATCAATTGATATGATCATGTGATTTTTGTCTAGCAATATGTTTATGTTATATATCATATTTATTGATTTGTGAATATTGTACCAGCCTTGAATCCCTGGAATAAATCCCTGTTGGTCATGGTGTATGATCTTTTTAATGTATTGCTGGATCTGATTTGCTAATAGTTTGTTGAGAATTTTAGCATCTATGTTCATCAGTGATAATGGGCTGTAATTCTCTTTCTTTGTAGTGCCTTTATTTGGTTTTGGAATTAGGGTAATGCTGGCCTCATAGAGGTTGGAAGTGTTCCTTCCTCTTGAATTTTTTGCAATAGTTTGAGGAGAATAGGTGTTAGTTCTTTTTGAATGTTTGGTAAAACTCCCCTGTGAAGATGTCTTGACCAGGGCTTTTGTTTGCTGGATTTATTATTATTATTATTATTATTATTATTATTATTAACACTGCTTCAATTTCATCAGTAGTTATCAGCCTATTTAGGTTTTCTCATTCTTCCTGATTGAACTTTGGAAGATTGTATTTTTCTAGGAATATGTCCATTTTATCCAGGTTGTCCAGTTAGTTATAATAAAGTCATTCATAGTATTTCTTTTTTTTTTTTACAATCCTTTGTATTTCTGTAGGGTCAGTTGTCACTCACCTCTTTTCTTTCTGATTTTGTTTATTTGTGTCCTCTCTCTTTGTTTCTTGATGAGTCTGGGTAGATGTTTATCAATCTTGTTTATCCTTTCAAAGAACAAGCTCTTGTTTGTATTGATCTTTTGTATTTTTTTGTCTGTATGTCATTTCTGCTCTGATTTTTATCATTTCTTTCCTTCTACTTACTCTAGGCTTTTCTTATTATTCTCTTTCTAATTATTTAAGTTGTATGGCTAAATAACTTATTAAAAGTTTTTGTTGTTTTTTGGGATAGGCCTGTAGTGCTATGAACATCTCACTCAGGAGTACTTTTGCTGTGTCACATTGATTTGGTTGTTGCATTTTCATTTTCATTTGTTTCCAGGATATTTTTTATTTCTTCTTTGGTCTTTTTGGTAATCCATTTATTGTTTAACTAGAGGCCTGGTGCACGAAATGCATGCACTCGGGGGCAAGGGGCGTCCCTCAGCCCGGCCTGTGCCCTCTCGCAGTCTGGGAGCCCTCGGGAGATGTTCGACTGACGGCTTAGGCCTGCTCCCTGGGATGAGTGGGCCTAAGTTGGCAGTTGGACATCCTTAGCACTGCCCCAGAGGCAGGAGAGGCTCCCGCCACTGCCACTTTGCTCACCAGCTGTGAGCCCAGCTTCTGGCTGACTGGTGCTCCCCCTTTTGGAGCACACTGACCACCAGGGGGCAGCTCCTGCATTGAGCAGGATTGGGCTGAAACCGGCCCTCCAACATCCCCCGAGGTGTCCAGGATTGCGAGAGGGTGTAGGCCGGGCCAAGGGACCCCACCAGTGCATGATCGGGGCTGAGAAGAGACCGCAGGAGGGCACCAGGGCATGTCCAGCCCATTTCGCTCAGTCCTGATTGGCTGGACCCCAGTAACAAGCTAACCTACTGGTCAACTGTCTTCCCCCTGGTGGTCAGTGCATGTCATAGCAAGCATTTGAGCAGCCTTAGGATATCATTAGCATATTATGCTTTGATTGGTTGAAAGGATGACTGGACGACTGGACACTTAGCATATTAGGCTTTTATTATATAGGATAGCATGCTATTTAGCCTCCATGTGTTGAATTTAGCTGATTTCTAATTTTATGCCATTGTGATCTGAGAAAGTGCTTGATATGATTTCAATCTTTTTGAACTTGTAGAGACTTAACTTGTTTTCTATATTTGAAAATGTCCCATGTGCACTTGAGGAGAATGTATATTTTGTAGCTTTGGTGTGAAATGTTCTGAAAATGTCAATTAATTCCATCTGATCTAGTGTGTCTTTTAGGATTGCTGTTTCCTTGTTGATTTTTTGTCTAGAAGATCTATCCAGTGATGTTAGTGGGGTGTTAAAGTTCCCAATTATGATTGTATTGTTGTCAATCTCTTCCTTAACATCCTCTAGACTTTTAAAAATATATTTAGGTGCTCCTATATTGGATGCATATATGTTTACCAGAGTTATATCCTGTTGTTGTATTGATCCCTTTAGTATTATGAAGTGGCCTTCATTATCTCTTGTTATGGCTTTCACTTTGAGGTCCATATTGTCAGATATGAGTATTGCTACCCCAGCTTTTTTTTCATTTCCATTTTCCTGGAAAATTTTTTTAATTCCTTCATTTTCAGTCTGTGTGAGTCCTTTGTTCTGAGGTGTATCTCTTGTAGACAGCATATATATGGGTCTTATTTTCTTATCCATTAACCTACCCTATGTCTTTTGATTGGAGCATTTAATCCATTTATGTTTAAGATTATTATTGATAGGTACTTGTTTGTTGCCATTTTTATTCTTTATGCCTGTTTTCCTCCCTCTCTTTCTATTTCTTCTTCTTACAACAGTTCCGTTAGGATTTCTTGCATTGCTGGTTTGGTGGTAATAAACTCCTTTAGCCTTTTTTTTTTTTTTTTTTTTTTTTTTGTCTGTGGAGCTCCTGATTTCACCTTCAATTTTGAATGATAGCCTTGGTGGATAGAATAGTCTTGGATTCAGTTCCTTACTTTTCACTGCTTTATATACTTCATTCCACTCCCTTCTGGCCTGATGTGTTTCTGTTGAGAAATCAGCTGGTAGGCTAATGGGAGATCCTTTCTAGGTAACTTTCTGTCTCTCTCTTGCAGCCTTTAAAATTCTTTCTTTGTCTTTAAAGTTTGCCATTTTAATTATTATGTGTCTTTGTATGGGTCTTTTTGGGTTCATCTTGATTGGTACTCTTTGTGCTTCTTGTACTTGTGTGATTTTCTTTTCTTCCCCAAGTCAGAGAATTTTTCTGTCATTATTACTTTCAATAGGTCTTCTATTCCTTGCTCAGTGTCTTCTCCTTCTGGCATCCCTATTATGTGGATATTGTTTCGTTGCATGTTGTCCTAAAGCTCCCTTAAACTCCTCCTGCTTTAATATTGTTTTCCATTTGCTGCTCTGAATGGGTGTTTTTCTACCTTGTCTTCTAATTCACTGATTTGGTCCTCAGCTTCTTCTAGTCTATTTTTGAATCCTCCCAGGGTGTTTATTATCAGGCTCTGTCATTAATAATTTCCAATTGATTCTTATTTATTCTTTCAACATCTTTTTTCAAGTTGGTGTAGCTCTCATTAAGTTCCTTAATATTCTCCTTAATTTTCATATACTTCTCATTAAGTTGCTTGTAGTTCTCAATGAATTGTTTGAGCCCCTTATTACCATTACTCTGAATTCTTTATCTGACAAATTGCTTGCCTGCATTTCATTTAGTTCCTTTTCTGGCAATTCCTCCTTTTCTTTCATTTTGGGGGTTGTTTCTTTTTCTCCCCATTTTTGCTGTCCCTTTGTGTTTGTTTCTGTATATTAGATCAAAGTGCTATGCCTTCCAGATTTTTGGGGTGGTCTTATGTAGTAGGTGTTTTGTGGGACCCAGTAGTGCAGTCTCTTAGATCTCCTGAACTGGGTATTCTAGGAATACCCTTTACTTGAGTTATTTTTGATTCTCCTATTGTAGTTTGGTCTTGAATATTATTGTCCCATTCATGAATGGAGTCTCTTCTCTCAGGCTGGCTGACTATGTGGCTCACCCATGATCATGTTGTGAAATTTGTTGTGGAGATCCTGACTGAATAGAATGGAATACAACAAGACAAAACATAAAATAATAGAAACAAAACAAGAACATACACCAGACCCCTACAGCACCAACAAAAGCAACCACCAAAGAAGAGAGTATTAGGAAAGAGAAAATAGAGCAAGAATGATAGATACAAAAGAAAAGGGGGAAAAATGGGGAGAAAACAAAAGAAACAAAAAAAAAGCACAAACAAAAAAACAGCAAGAAAGGGGGCAGAATATGTAGATGCAGAGCTGAAATAAAGAAAATAAAAATAAAGAATTAGAGGAACAGGGGAAGGAAACAGTTTACAATAAAGGAGGGGAGAATGAAATGAAAAGATAAGAAAAAATTTTTGGAAAGGAAAATAGAGGAGAAAACAGAGAGACCTAAAATAATAAGAAAAATGATGAGAAAGTAGGAGAAAAAGAAAAGGGAAAGAAAAGAGAGAGAAAAAAAATGAGTAGTGAAAAAAAGAAAAATTGAGGAGAAGGGAAGTGGAAAATTAGATGTATGAATGAAACAACAGAGACTAGAATAATGACAAATCATTAAAGCAGATATATAAAGAAGATAAATTTGAAAAGGGAAAAAAAAGGAAGGGAAGAGAAAAACTGAAAAGGAGAAAAGGGAGGAAGGAAAAAGAGTGAACTGGCATTCATTTCAGCCGAGTTTAATACCCCATGGGAGTTTGCTTTGGACCCCACTCCTCTGTCTGCCAATTCTGGGCTTCCTGTTAGGTATTTAGGTGCTAACCACTGTCAGGCACTGTCTTTTGGCTTTCAGCAACCTGCTTGAAGCTCCAAGCAACCCACCATTTTTGTCTGTCTCCACAGTCATTGTCTGCAAGCAGGAGGGGCCAATCTGCCCTTTAAGGTCGGTTTGTGAGCACTACAGAGCCCAGGGCTGGGTCAGCAAACTTCCCCTGGATCCTGGACTCAGCCTTTGCCTGCCTTTGCCAGCTAGCCAGCTGTCAATCATAATCACTCAAAAGTCTGTTACTGAAAGGGCTTTAGGTGGGGGAGGTGCTGTTTAGCTTTCAGGGAATGTGGTGGGTGTATTTTCTTGTCCCAGAGCTACTCCTCTGAGAGTGTCCCAAAATATTACTCTGCCCCTGGCTGGACAGAGATCCTATATGGAGACCAACAGGGTTGTCTGGGAACCTGGAGTTTTTAAGTCTGGTTCCCAGAATAGTGGGGCAGACAGCCCCTCCTCCAATCCAGTCAACAAGGGCTCCTTGAGACTGTTCAGACCCGTAAGCTTGGCCTCTGCTTTTATTTCCTCTGAAAAGCAAAGGTGGTGTGCAGGGCTCCTGAGGGTGGGACAGGCTGTATCACTGGGCCTGGGGCTACTGGGAGGGGCTAGCTGCTCTCAGGAAAAATGGCCGTTTTCATATGGATGCATAAGAACGACCAAATGCAGGACTCCTGGCTACTACTTTTCCACATCTCCCTGCCCTGCTTCCCACCCCAGCCTCTCCTCGGGCACCTCAAGTCCGTGCCTCCCTCCCTGAACCAAAACCTTGGTTGAGTAGTTGCAAATGAAACCTTCTGTGCTCTGGGTTTAGAGAAAAAAAACAACCCCCCCCCCTCCCCCCCCGAAAAAAACAAACAAAAAAGAACAAAACTGCAGCTTTCTCTCTGATTGTCTCGAGTCTGCCTGCTCCAGACTCCGTCTCAGCCAGCAGCCCTGCCACCTTTCCTGGCTGGATGTTATGTGGGCCGTGGATCTCTGCTCTGGTGCTTTGGGCTGTGGAGCCCACTTGGGGTCTGGGCCTCTATTTCTGAGGGAACAGACCCTCCTGTAGCCCAGTGCTCCCTCCTCACTCTCCGCCTGCCAGCCTGTCGCCCCTGGGAACTGGGTCAGCTCCTCTCCCAACCTCACCCTTCCTATTGTCCTTCCTTGATATGTCTCCTCCTCAGCTGGACCTCAGTTGGTAATTCCAGGTGAATGTTCTCCAGTTTAGTTGTATTTAGTCTGGCCCTGGGAAGAGGTGCATGACAGGTCTGCCTATTCAACTGCCATTTTTTTCGAGTAACTCATTTTTTTAATGTGTCTCTTGCATCCATCCACTTTACTGAGATATTTTAATCATCATAATTATTCAGTTACTCTTCTAATATTTTTAGGAAAACAGTTACATTTGATACAAATTTTTCCTCATTGTAATGACTAGCACATTCCAGTAGAGTGACAATATCTATAAATGTTCCATCGCTATTTTAAAAGAATGTGTGGGGAATCCTTGCATTGTTCTTTACCGACTCCCTAACGCAAATTCTTAGCAAGCTTGTAATACAGCAGTCTGAGTCAAATTTCTTTTTTCTTCTGGAACAGTATTTTCTAATTTTCCTTCCTGGAGTTCTCTGGTCTCATCTCTTGAGTCTTCGGTTTATGAGGGCTGAATCATCAATATAAAATCAGTTTGCAAATAAGCAGAAGTCAAAGCAATATATTTTACTACCTTGACTTATGTGGTCACATGCCACTCACTTGGAGCATTGGCTTCTTACCATTTCTGATCCTGGGAGATGAAGAGCATCTGGAAGCCAAACCTCTATGTTGGGCACCAGGCCCTCTGTTGTCATTAATAAACAGTCACTGGCAGGGGCTCCCTTTCCTTGCTGAGTGGCGTGTTTGGAAGAAAAAGTGTTGAGAGCATAGAAAGCTAGCTGGATGGCTGTGTGATGGTTGTGTCACCTCACCAGGTCTCGCCTGCTGCCCCTTGATTGCAGACAGTGGGGAACAGGAAAAGAGAGTCCTTTGTTCCCAGTCCTGCCTCTCTGCCTTCTGTCTTCACTGTTGTCGTATGAGGCTCTGACAGTAAGCTGATGATGACCCTGTGAGTATATTGCCCATCAGAGTTTCATCTACTAGCTTTGTAGTTATCTTTCTTAATTAAGTTACTCGATTTTTTTTTTACAACACGTGCTAAATCATGTTGGCCTCCTAATCCAAGGTATCCCCTTCTTTGTCCTTTTCTCTGCATAGCTGCCGTAACCTGAGGGGTCTCCACACGTCCACACTTGCCTCCTCCAGCCAGGGGCCTCTTTAGCCAGAATGATTTCTTCAAAATATACTCAGCTCATGTTAGTTCTCCACTTCACCACCAAACAAACAAATAAAAAACAAACAAACAAAACTACAGCCTTTGAATATTTCCTATCAATCATCAATAAAGATTAAAATTCTCAACTTGGCCTATTGGCCAGCTGGTTTTGTTGCCCACCTTGCTCATCTCCTCCCACTCCACCACCCACTCTTTGGGTCTCAGTCACACTGCCTTTCTTTAGGTCTTCAACATACCATGCTCCACTCCACTGTAGGACTTTTGCACATACTGTTTCCTCTGACTGACGTGCCTTTCATCACCTACCTCCTTCTCCAGGGAAAGCTCCTGCTCTTTGTCCAGACCTCAGTCCAGACATACATTCCTCAGGGAAACCTTCTCTGATTCCCACACCTTGTTTAAGTTCCCTGTTGTGGGCGTCCACAGTCCCATGCCCTTCTCCCTTATAGCACTTCCCATACTTCAAGTTTTTATATATTTGAATGGGATTAAAAAATTAAAATCTTTTTTCTCCACTAAACCGTGAGCTCCATGAAGGCAAATACCATCTCTGTTTTGTTTATCTGATGTCTCGGAGGCATAGCATTAGACTTGGTGAATAATAATTGTGTCAATTTGTTGAATGAGAGAATACAAGAATGATGTGAGGCAACTTGATTCTTTATTTGATCTTGAATACATTCCTAATCTCAATTTAGTAAATGTTTTTTTGTTCCTTATCAGCAGCAACAAGGGTGAGGGTGCATTGCTTTGTACACCAAATAGGGTAATAATACTTTTTATTTCAAATATTTTACTTAAAACAATGAAAAACATTATTTATAAAAATGTCTTTTATTTATCTTGTCTTTCAAAAAGAAATTTTGAGAAAAATGAGAGAAGGCAATATTAATTCAACCTTTGCATGTTTGAAAACTGATTGTGACAATGAACAAATGCCTCCTGGTCATAGAAAGGAATGTGAGCTGCAAAATATCTGGAGGTGGAAAGAGCCAGGAGATGTCTGACAAGAAGCAGGGGCAGGAAGACAACTGGCAAAAGAATTACATTAATTTAAGGAGTAGAAAAGCTTATTGGAATCATTCTTCAAAACCCTTCAGAAGCTAGTAAAATAATATTTTACTATGTTTTCTCCATCTCTTAAAATTCTCACAAATGCAAATGAATGATAAAATGTGAAAATAAGGATTGGCAACTAATTACATCCCCAGGGCAGATTTAATTAGAAAAGGAGCACATTTTCACTCATTCTCCACAGTTAGATGTTTATGGCATTTGGTAAAGGAGAACGAACATTTGAAAATCCTTTGACATAGCTGGTATTTAAAGAATAGCAATTGCCTAACATTTGTGGCTCCGTATGTTGAATATTTTGGCTCCAATCCTTGGGTATTCATTCTGAAAGATTTATAACCCTTTGGGGAGTATGGTCAGTGACAACGGTAGAACTAAATCCTGAAATGTGGAAAAACTAACTTTTCCTAATATAAAACTGTTCTAAAAAAATCCCTCAAGTCTGTGAATATGTTTCCAGATTTTCAGAAAAAGCTCTTGATTTACAGAAATTTTTTTCTATAGCGATCTAACTTTTAATGATTAATGTAAAATTTCCATCCTTTGGCTTCAAAAATGGCCTAGAGATAATTCAGAAAAATATATAGTCTTGCCTTTTGGGCACCTGTTGCAATTCTATGACTTTTAAAAAATTTATTTCATTGGTTATAGTATAAATAATGAAGGAAAGTTCAAAGGATGGAAATAGTCTAGAAGAGAAAAATTGAGAGACCTTAAAATGAAATAGGAAACTACGATTGTGCTGAGTGTATAAAGGGTAAAATTGCTACCAAAGAAAATATAATGCAAGGGTAGCAGTCAAGAAGGCCCTTGATCATGCACAGCTGAGAATGTCAGGACAGTACATTCTTCTTCAGGGAGCTGGGCCTGTAGTGAGGAGACTCTCTTGGCTTGAATGAGGCATGACATGCTGTCTGACATCTGCTTTCCAGTCATGCTTGAGTCTGAAGCCACTGCCTACAGAACTCCCTATCTGATGCTTTTGGTTTGCAGTTTCAGACTTTTAATGTAGGAACCCAGCTCTGTTCCTTCAGGTACCCTAGGGGAACTTTCTGTCTCCTTTTAACCATTTAAAATCAGAAAAAGAGCCTTGTTTGATGAATTGTTTTTCTTATTTGCTTTTTTTTCTATATTATTTTCTCTAATATAATTATGGTTAGCATTTAGATTCTTCATTATGGCTTACACAATATCTGCCTTTTGTTTTTCTAAAAGAGGCACCAGAAGTGCTAGCATGTGGTGGTCCTGTGCCCACAAACAAGGGGATTTATGAAACTGACACTAGTACATAGAGGATTTATTATTTTATGTTTCAAAACCAACTTGATGGGAAACTTGGTGGTGTTAAAATTTCTGTTGATATTGAGAAAAGGACATAAGAGCTGGAAGAACAAAACTTATTATTTTAAATGTAAACAATAAAATTAAGGCTCTTGTCATTCTAAACTTAATTTTGGATATAGATTACCCAGAAGGAAAAGTATTATAAAAATGTATTATAAAAAAGTATTATTATAAAAATGGAAATAGTCAGTGTTGTCACCTCAGGATAGTGGTTCATAACATTTTTAGCAATATAGAGAGAATATTTTTTAAAGGACTAAGAGTAAAGGTTAAACCTTTTCATCTTCACTTTTGATGCTTGCCCCCTAGTAATGCCATTTCAGTTTCTTATTTAAAAAGTAAAATATTGAAAGAGTTTGTGTATGTGCATGTGTGTGATATGAAGGGGACTGGGCAGCTTGAATATAATTTTCTTTTTTTTGCTAAGTCCACTAAGTCCATATGTTACATATATCTCTCTATATAAAACCCTAATATGCAAGTAGACCGAATGGCGGAACAACCGAACAACTGGTCGCTTTGACGTGCGCTGACCACCAGGGGACGTGCACGGAACATGGCGGGCGTCAGCTGCAGCGGGATATTGGAGCCGGTCAGCAGGGGTGCCAGACCAAGGCAGGGCACTGGTCGCTGTCAATGGGGCGAGCCTCTGGTGGTTACTGAAAATTCTTTGCTCCCGCGCACTGTGGTCCCACCCGGTTCCTGCACCTGCTGCTGGCACCAGCCCTTCTTGCGCCCACTGCTAGCACCAGAGCCACCGCTCACACCCGCTGCCAGTGCCTGGCGCTGATCCCGATTGCTCGGCGCCGTCAGTGGGTGTGAGCGGCAGCTGCCAGCCCTGATTGTCCCTGAGGGCTTCTCCACCTCCCCCTGCTCATGAGGGGTGATCGGGACAGCAGTTGCTGCCTACACCCACTGACGGCTCTGGCCCCACTCGTACCCGCTGCTGGCACCAGCCCCAATCTCTCCGCGCAATCAGCGGGTGCGAGTGGGGCTGGCACCGTCAGCATGTGGGAGTGGCAGCGATGGGAGCAGGCCTGCTGGCAGAGACAGAACTGGGTACCGTGGCGGGAGGGGCTGGGCAGGGGCATGGAGGATAGGCTGAGACCCGCCCCTGTGCCCACCACAGCCCCACAGCCCACAATTCCTTTCAAGGTGCATGAATTTGTGCACTGGGCCCCTAATATATATATAAGCCTAAGTGACCTTTATAACCAAATGACTGTAACGACTGGTCGCTATGACGCACACTGACCACCAGGGGGCAGACGTTCAATGCAGGAGCTGCCCCCCGGTGGTCAGTGCACTCCCACAGCCAACCTCCCTTGGCTGGCTAACCTCCCACGGTCCATTCTCCTCGGCTGGCCACCCTCCCATGGTCCCTCCCCCTGGCCAGCAGGCCCTGATCACCTGATTGGGGCCGGGCCCTGGGCTGGGACGGGGAACGTGGGTGGTTGGTGGCAGATGGCCAACCTCCCACGATCCTTCCCCCTGCCCTTCCCCCCAGCTGGCAGGCCCTGTCCCTCCTCTGGGCTGGCAGGCCCTGGTGTCAGTGTGGCGGTGAGGGAAGGAGGGGGGGGTAGGCAGGGAACCACACGGTGACGGGGCACCAACAGTGGCATTGGCATCTGGCATCCGTTCCTTCCGCACCTTGCCTGGCAACTGTCGCCTCCTCTCCCAACCCCACCGGGGCCCTCAGGCCCCGATTGATCCGGTCCCTGATCCTAGGGACCCCACCTGTGCATGAATTTCGTGCACCAGGCCTCTAGTGTGTGTGTGTGTGTATATATATATATATATATATATATATATATATATATATATAGTATATATAATTGACTTAATTGATACCTTCATATATATATGATATGGTAATATAAAGTAATTATTAGCAAGTGAAAATAAACATAATTTGTAGGTGTATTTCTCCCCAAAAGAAAGACTTATTTGAGTCCATTGGTACTGTGTTTGGAAGTAGAAATCCAAGGCTGTCTTTTATGAGCAACTTTTACAAAATAATTTATTCTTAACTTTTGTGACTTCTGAAATATATTAGTGCTTATACTGTAACTCTTATTTACCCGCCAGTCTTAATGTCAGTAGAAGTAATATGTTCATCAGAATATTTTGAAGGCATTAATGGTCAGCAGACATTGCTAAAGAGGACCTACAACAAATTCTGATTTTAATTTACTAGCAGGTCAGTTTCACTGATCAATTATTAATTTCTTTTAAATCTCACACATAATTTTATCTCAAAGGACAAGTTTCCCAGTTCCCCACTACTCTTTACATGTGTTGATTAGCCAAACAGACATTGATTTGCATGATTCTCAAAATTGGGCCTGCAGTTTGCTCAAGACAGTGAAGCTTTGTCTTTTTCTCCTTCAGCTACCCATTACAGTATCACCAGTTATTAATACAATTGCATATAAACAATAAACTGGCAATAAATGCATACATGTCAGTAATCATTTTAAATGTATATGGCTTTAATGCTCCAATAAAAAAACACAAGGTAGCTGAATGGATAAGAAAACAAGACACATATATATGCTGTCTACAAGAGACCCACCTCAGACTGAAAAGTACACATAGACTAAAAGTAAAGGGATAAAAAAGATATTTCATGGAAATGGAAAGGAAAAAAAAGCTGTGGTAGCAATACTTATATTAGACAAAATAGACTTTAAAACAAAGGCTATAGGAAGAGACAAAGAAGGACTCTACATAATGATAAAGGGATTATTCCAACAAGAGGATATAACCCTTGTAAACATTTATGCAGCCAACATAGGAGCACATAAATATGTAAAGCAAATTTTGATGGACATAAAGGGAGAGATTGATAGTAAGAGTATCATAGTAGTGGATTTTAACACCCCATTGACATCAATGGATCGATCTTCCAACAGAAAATCAGCAAGGAAACAATGGCCTTAAATGATACACTAGATCAGATGGATTTAATTGATACCTTCAGAGCATTTCACCCCAAAGCAGCAGAGTATACATTCTTTTCAGGTGTACATGGAACATTTTCTTGGGTAGACCAATGTTAGGACACAAAACAAGTCTCAGTAAATTTAAGAATATTGAAATTATATCAAGCACCTTGTCTGACCATAATGTTATGAAACTAGGAATCAATACAAGAAAACAATACCCCGAAAAACACACGACGACATGGAGGCTAACTACATAACATGCTACTAAATAATAAATGGATTAACAATGAATCAAGGAAGAAATCAAAAGATACCTTGAAACAAATGAGAATGAAACACAACAACCAAAAATCTATGGGACACAACAAAAGCTGTCGTTAGAGGGAATTTATAACATCACAGGCCTATCTCAAGAAACAAGAAAAATCTCAAGTAAAAAATGTAACTTTACACTTAAAGGAACTTGAAAAAGAATAAGAAACAAAGCCCAAACTGAGTAGAAGGAAGGAAATAATAAAGATCAGAGCAGAAATAAATGAAATGGAGTCTAAAAAAAAAACAAAACAAAACAAAACAAAAACATAAAAAAGGTTAAAGAGACCAAGAGCTGGTTCTATGAAAAGATAAACAAGGTTGACAAACCTTTAACCAGACTCACCAAGAAAAAAAGAGAGAGGAACCAAATAAATAAAATAAGAAATGAAGAATGAGAAATAATAACTGACACCAAAGAAATACAAAGGATTGTAAGAAAATATGAACTCTATGCCAACAAATTGTACAATCTGGACAAAATTGATTGATTCTTAGAAACATACAATCTTCCAAAACTGAGTCAGGAAGATTCAGAGAATCTAAATAGAGAAATTACAACTAGTGAAATTGAAGCAATAATCAAAAATTCCCAACAAACAAAAGTCCTGGACCAGATGGATTCACAGGTGAATTTTACCCAACATCCAAAGAAGAACTAATACCTATCCTCAAATTGTTTCAAAACATTCAAGTAGAGGGAAGACTCCCAAGCTTATTTTACAAGGCCAACATTATCCTAATTCCAAAACCAGATAAAGACATGACAAAGAAAGAAAATTACAGGCCAATATTTCTAATGAACATATATGATAAAATTCTCAACAAAATATTAGCAAACCAGATCCAGCAATACACTAAAAAGATCATACACCATGATCAAGTGGGATTTATTCTGGGGTGCAAGGTTGGTTCAATAGCCACAAATCAATAAATGTGATACACCACATAAATAAAATGAAGGATAAATATCACATGATCATATCAATAGATGTAGAAAAAGCATTTGATAAAATCCAGCACCCATTTAAGATAAAAACTCTCAGCAAACTGGGAATAGAAAGAATATACCTCAATGTCATAAAGGCCATATATAACAAACACATAGCCAACATACTCAGTGGGGAAAAACTACAAGTGTTTCCCTTAAGATTGGGGATAAGACATGGATGTCTGCCTTCTTAACTCTTATTTAACATAGTACTGGAAGTCCCAGTCACAGCAATCACACAAGAAGAAGAAATAAAAGGCATCCAAATTGGAAAGGAGGAAGTGAAACTGTCATTATTTGAAGATGACATGATCTGTATATAAAGAATCCTAAAAAGTCCACCAATAAACTACTACAACTGATAAATGAATTTAGTAATGTAGCAGTATACAAAATAGATATCCAGAAATTGGTTGCATATTTACACACCAATAATGAACTATCAGAAAGGGAAACTAATAAAACAACCCCATTCACAACTGCTTCAAAAATAATAAAATACTTAGGAATGTATTTAGTCAAGGATGTAAAAGACCTAGACTGGGGAAATTAAAAGGCACTGAAGAAGGAAATTGAAAAGACACAAATAAGTGAAAGGATAGAAGGTGTTCATGGACAGGAAGAATTAATATCATTAAAATGCCCATACTACCCAAAGCCATCTATAGATTCAACATAATTCCTATCAAGATACAAGTGGTATAATTCGCAGAACTAGAATAAATATTCCAAAAATTTATATGGAACCTCAAAAGAGCCCAACTAGTCATAGCAATCTTGAAAAAGAAGAACAAAATTGGAGGTATCACAGTACCTTATAACAAGCTATAGTACAAGGCCATAGTAGTCAAAACTGCATGGTACTGGTATAAAAACAGATATATAGATCAATGGAACAGAATAGATAGCCCAGAAAGCAACCCACACCTTTATAGTCAACTGGTATTTGACAAAGGAGGCAATAACATACAATGGTGTAAAGATAGTCTATTCAATAAAAGGTATTGGGAAAATTGGACAGATATACACATATACACACATACACACAAACTAGAGCACCTTCTTACATCCTACACAAAAATAAACTTAAAATGGATAAAAGACTTAAATGTTAGACTCAAAATCATAAAAATCTTAGAAGAAGGCATTTCTTGTAGCAATATTTTTTTTGATATATCTCTTTGGGGGAAGGGAAACAAAAAAGTAAATTTAAAATTTTTTAATTTTAATCAAACTAAAAAGTTTTTGCAGAGCAAAGGAAGCCATCAACAAATAAAAAGAGAACGTACTGAATGGGAGAACATATTTGCCAATGATATGGTATCTGATAGGTTAATATCCAAACTTTATAATTTATGAAACTCAGCACCAAAAAAAAAAAAACCCCAAACAAATAATCCGATTTAAAAATGGACAAAGGACCTGAATAAACACTTTTCCGAAGAGAACACACAGATAGATGTCCAATAGACATATGAAAAGATCCTCAATGTCACTAAATCAGAGAAATGCAAGTTAAAACCACAATGAGATATCATCTCACACCTGTCAAATGGTTATCATCAATAAGTCAACAAATAAGTGTTGGTAGGGATGTGGAGAAAAGGAAACCCTTGTGCATTGTTGGTTGGAATACAGATTGGTTCAGCCACTGTGGAAAGCAGTATGGAGTTACCTCAAACAATTAATTATGGATCCAGCAATTCCACTTCTGGGAATATATCCCAAGAAACCTGAAACACTAATTTGAAGAACATATGCACCCCTTTGTTCATTTGCAGTACTATTTATAATAGCCAATATTTGGAAGCAGCCCAAGTATCCACCAGTAGCTGAGTGGATAAAAAAGCGGGGTACATTTACACAATGGACTACTACTTGGATGTAAATAAAAAGGAACTCTTACCCTTTGCGACAGCATGGATGAACCTGGAGAATATTATGCTAAGTGAAATAAGCCTGTCTGAGGAAGATAAATATCACCTAATCTCACTTATATGTGGAACCTAATGGACAAAATAAACTAATAAAATAGAAACAGACTCATAGATACAGAGAACAGCCTGCCAGCTGTCAGATGGGAGGGGTGTTGTAGGGAGAGGTGAAAAAGATGGAGGGATTAAGCAAAACAAAATAAAACAAAAACAAAACTCACAGACACAACAGTATGGTGATTACCAGAGAGAAAAGGGGGTTGGGAGGTAGAAGATGGTAGGGTGATAAATGATGTTAGAAGGAGACTTGACTTGGGGAGGTTTTTCACACAATACAATATAAGATGATGTGTTATAGAACTGTATACATGAAACCTATTAATTGTATTAGCCAATGTCACCCTAATAAATTCAATTAAAAAAAAATTGCTGCCTCTTTCACAACCGTACTGCCCTTACTGTACCTTCTCTTGTTCTCAATATGGAATGTTGTACTGCCTCCTACATGGTTTCCTTTCTCCAGGTTTTCCCAGTTGTAAGAATGTACACACAGATATAAGGCCATACGCATATTTGTAAGAATAATTTTCATGCATGGTTTGCATGGCAGAGTATACTGTTGAGAACTACAGGAACCGCCTGTTACTTCTGCATAAAGCTTACATTCCTTAGTCACTCTCTCAAGGCTTGCCCTTTGAATATTGAATACACTAATACCACCTAATGTTGTAGCTGTTTAAAACAGAGAGACCACCTTTAAATGCTGACGCTTAATTGGAATAATGTTTTATGACACTGAACAGCTTTTTTTGTGCTTTAGCTCTACACGGTTCATTTAACACATTATAACCTGCTCAGAGAACTTTTTAAAAAAGTAATGTGCCATGTGTATGGGAGACAAGTTTCCCAGTTCATGGAGTCATAACTATGTAGCGAATGATCTTATTTAACCTTTCTGTGGCATGGTGTTTTCATAGGGAGGAAATCAGACAGCTACAGTGATTGCATTGTGTTCAATGAAGGATTTCAACTTAGCGCAAGAGACCTGCCAGTTGGCAATCAGGGATGTTGGAGGCCTTGAAGTTTTAATTAATTTACTTGATACAGATGAAGTCAAATGTAAGGTGAGTGGCTTTGTTACAATGGATGAGGGACCTTTTTTATACCTTCTCATGGGTCTCTTCTTAATGCTAGGTGTCTGCTACTCCTCCTGCCTGGTTCTCACCTTATCTGCTATTATTACTGCTAAGATAACTTGCTACTTCTACCGTTAGCTGCTCTTCTCACCTTTCTGCTTTTCTTTTTTCTATCTGGTTCTTTTCATTAGTGTCTGCTTTTTAAATGACGAGTGTTTGTTTATATAATTAAAGGGAAGTATATAGGTTATGTGCAACACCTGGGAATAGAAATTTTTTCCTCTAAAAACTTAATTGGGGAAGGATTTTTGGTAGACTTGGAATTTTAAAAAATATAGCACTGGTTCTATATTAAGCACACATTAATCTATAACCTTTTTTTTTCTCATTTAGATTGGTTCATTAAAAATCCTGAAGGAAATCAGTCATAATCCTCAAATCAGACGTAATATTGTTGACCTTGGGGGCTTACCAATTATGGTTAATATACTTGATTCTCCACATAAGAGTCTGAAATGTTTGGCAGCTGAGACAATTGCAAATGTTGCCAAGTTTAGAAGAGCCAGGTGGGCAGTGAGACACCACGGGGGCATCACTAAACTGGTGAGTACCACTGACATCATCAGCAGCACAGCAGCTGCCACAGAAACGTCAGCTCCATGCTGTCCTTTCTGGCCACTCCCGGACATTAGATAACCACAGGGCATGTTCTGAGAATCTTCTTTTGATACACCATGTCCCTGAAAATTATTTTTGTATATTTATATTAGCAAGTGGCCAAAGCACATGTTCAACCTTACTTTGCAAAGAAATATAAATTTTAAAAATAGTTGTAGTTCTCACCTATCACATTTGTAGGGATACATTCATGTCTGTGTGCAGTGTTGGTGAGGGGTGGAGAGAGCCTGTGCAGTAGAAAGCAGTCTGGTAGCCTTTTCCTCCAATGTGGTGATGTCACCATGAAGATTGTCCCCAAGGTGACAGAGGTGCATCTTATTGTTACACATAAGCGTGACAACTGAGAACACTTGTTTTGCAATATGAGATTAGTAAAATAATTTGCAGTATATCCATAAGTAATGCCTATTTTCAGCTCTATCAGTGGTATATTTTAGACGTTTATTTAGTAACAAGGGATAAATGGATATTTAATGTTATGTAAAGTCATAACAGGATTAAAAACCAATGGTACCTATGATCCCAATTTTTAAAGGCCTACCTAAAAAGTATAGAAAAGATGCTTGAAATAAATACAGAAAATTGTTGACAGGAGTTTTCTCTGAAATGATTATCAAATTTTCTTCCTATTTTAAAATACATGTCAGTTTGTTATAGAAGTATTACTTTTATAATAAAAATGATTATTTCAATAACTATCACTGAAAGATAAAGTTTAACATTTTGCTCAACACCTTTGCCATGACAGGAAAGACCTTAATAAAGTGCAATATGCAAATGCATTTCCACCCTCCTTAGGAATGATCGATAGATCTTGTGTCTGTCCCACAGCTTGTATTCATCACTTCTGTAGTTTAACTTCCTTAAGATAAGAGCCAAATCTTATATATCTTAGTGTCATCCACAGCACTTAGTCCCATACCTTACACAGAGAAAGGGGTAATAATTATATATTGAGTTAATGTGGATTTAATGTGAATATATGCACAGCAAAAGGTGTTCAGAAATTTACTAAAAGAGATTCTATGTTTTTATTTGTAATCTCTAGAGTATTATAAATTGTAATTATTTGCTTCATAAATAAGATGGACTTATGGATGGATAGATGGATGAATAGATGTCTAGCTATGCGATAAATATGACAATGTTTATTAGAGAACCTAGATGATGGATATATGGATGTTGCTGTACAGTTGCTGTACAATTTTTTCATTCTTTGTGCATGTTTGAAAATTTCCATAGTAAAATCCTTGGAAGTGGTAATTATTACTATGATTATCATTATTCTACTTAAATTATGAAATTATATGACAGGCTGATGTGGCTTTCCACTGACACTACTCCCATTGAATTATAAAAAAGGAAAATGTAGAATAAAACTAAAATATGTTTTTTATGGGAGTCTTGTACATCACATTTTGGGGCCTGAAATTTGAACAGTGGCACTAATCTAGTCAAGATAATGACATACAATTTAATTTTAAATAATAGCTAAATAGGTAAGAAAAAACAATGGTGGATAGACTAATAATAAACTTGTAATTACTGTGTTGAGAACACATCAGGGAAGGACTAGAATTGGGGATCCACTTTTGGTTTGCTAGCTACGGGGGTAGAGGATAGAGTCCCCAACTAAAACTGGAAATGAGGGAGATCACTAATGCAGAGATGGAGTTGTAGGCTGGTTATGGCATCCCAGCAGGAGAACTGAGATCAAGAGCATACAGGCCACAGTGGGTTTGATAACATAGGTCAGCCACTGGAGAGGCACACCGGATAGAAGACTGTGGAGAAGAGTCTGAGTAAGCAGGAAGAATGCATCAGGCCTGGACATATCACAGGATCCAACACTGTTAGTACTGTGGCCTATTTTCATGTTCCTCTGTATATATAGCACACTTGACCCTTTCTGTGAAAACCATTTCAATCATTTATTGAATTGTGTGTCAAATACAGATCTAGGTGGTGGAATCTCCTACCTAATAAAACAGTAATATGCTAATTGACCGTACCTTCGCTATGCCCACAGCCAATCAGGGTACTATGCAAATTAACCCAGGAAAGATGGCGGCCCCCAGGCGCTGCCCCGCCCCCCATCACCGTGGGAACCGGGGCCCGCGGGAGGTGTCGGGGCCTCCGCCTCCCGCCGCTCCCATCGCTGCTGGCCTGGGGCAGAAAACTGGTGCAGGCAGCCAGGTGAATGAAGGTCTATTGCACAAGTCTTCGTGCAATGGGCTTCTAGTTATGAATATAAATAAAGGTATTTTCCTGACCAAAGTCATATCATGCTCTCATTGTGGTGGGACAGAGGTGATATAGGCAAAAATATAAGTAGAGGGTGAGTATTAGGTATTTCCTTGAAGTCAGTACTGGGAATAGTGGAGGAACAAAGGAGGGGCTAATCAATGTTATATAAAATCATAACAGGATTAAAGAAAGGTCAGGAAGGTCAAGAAAGGCTGGAGAGAGGAGACATTGCCTTTGCTGAGTCTTGAAAGGTGAGTAGGTATTTGTCAGGCAGACACACCAGGGAAGATGAAGTTGTGTTGGTAAAGGCCCAGAACTGGAAACAACATTGAGTGCTTGGAAACCACAAGTGGTTTAATGAGGCCAGTCCTAGGGTGAGAAGGGCTGTGTGGTAAGAGGTGAATTAGGATGACCAGTGAGAGGTAAGCACAGTGGACATCACACAGGGTCTTATCCAATGAGCTACAAAGTTTGAACTTTATATAGATAATGAGGAATACGTCTAATAGATAGAAACTTTTAGTCTGTCTGCCATGTGTTCAATCCTGCTATCTCAGAATTTCTTCCCCACCTTGCTATCCTATCCCCAATAGGTACCTGAAAACCATGTAAATACGCCTTACTCATGTCCTTCCTTGGGCTGTACTAATTAAACCATGGGTGCCCACCTGACTCATGCTGAATCTATTTATCTCTCCCAGGAATTTGGAATTAGAAATCAGAGACTCTTCTTTTGGTGTTCTTGATTATGTGGGTAGTATCCCTGGAATTTGGTCTGCAGAGAGAGAAGAATGGAGTAGACATGAATATGATAAAGCCAGCTTTGGGAGGCCTTGTTTCACTTCTATATGGGGCACCCTCCATACTGCTGTATCCATATACTAGGTGCACCGGTTAATAATGGTGGATTTTGTAATCAAAGAAAACACGATAATTTCCAGAGAAACATCAAAAGTGCTTTATTCAAAGTAATGTCCATCACTAGCTACACATTTCCCCATCTTTCAGGTAATTTGTGGATTACCGTCCCAATAGAACTTTTCTTGTTTTGAGGCAAACCATTCAGAGGCCCAATTTTCCACTTCTTGGTACGTTTTGAAGTGCTGCTCAGAAAGTGCGTGTGCCATTGATTGAAACAAGTGGTAATCTGAAGGAGCAAGGTCTGGTGAATACGTCGGGTGGGTTAATACTTGCCAGGCAAGATCTTTTAATGTGTCTTTAACTGGTTTTGAAGTGTGTGATGGTGCATCATCATGAAGCAAAATTACTTTGCCGTGTCTTCTGGCCCATTCTGGTCATTTCACAATCAAAGCGTGGTTCAAATTGATTATTTGTTGTTGGTAGCGATCAGTATTAACGGTTTCACCTGGTTTTAGAAGCTCATAATACACCACACCTTCCTGATCCCACCAAATGCAGAGCATTGTCTTCTTTCCGAAGCGATTTGGCCTTGCAGTCGATGTTGATGGTTGACCTAGATTAACCCATGATTTTGTGCATTTGGGATTCTCAAAATAAATCCAGTTTTCATCGCCAGTCACAATTCGATGCAAAAAAGACTTTCTTTCATGCCGTTGACGCAACATTTTACTGATGACTTTTCGGTTTTCCATTTGTCTTTGCTTCAGTTGATGTGGCACCCATTTCCTTCCTTTAAAATCTTTCCCATTGCTTGTAAATGATCGGAAATTATTTGCTGAGCAACATTTAATCCTTCTGCAAGTTGTTTTTGAGTTTGACATGCATCTTCATCCAATAATGCTTGTGATTGTTGGTCTTCAAACTTTTTCGGTTGACCTGGATGTTCTTTGTCTTTCACATCAAAATCATCACTTTTAAAGCGTTTAAACCAGTGTTCACAAGTATCTTGAGATGGAGTATGTTCACCATAAGCTTCCTGAAGTATACGATAACTTTTTCTTCAAAATAAAGTAATGAATTAAAACTTCCTGCAGATGCTCTTTTTTTTGGCATGAAATTCCACATTTTTAAGTGTAAAAATATCTATGATGTTAACACCTTCAGCAGATTTAACATATGAAGTTTTGAAGTATGTTGTCAATACAACAAAATAGCATACATACCAAGTCGCATATATATCAACATATGTGTAACTCCCATCTATTGAAAAAAATTCACATTATTAACTGGTTCACCTAGTAAACTGCCTGTCTTTAATGTCTTCAGTGACTTTGGTTATTGCAAAGAAAAGGGTCCTGGCAGCTGTGCCATTTGTTTTGGGTTTTGGTAGTGCAGGTAGAGGGCTATGTCTCATGGTTTTAACAGTGTGTAGGCCATTCACTTTTCGTGGCTTTGGGGAGTCTACTTTTCTGAGATACCAGGGCTGAGGATATGGTTTACAAATCTTACTAATGTAAATGTTAGAGCTATATTAAGAAAATACTGTCTTGGTGGGGTTAAATTTCTTGTGGGAAGGAATTGTAAAAGCTCCCAAATCTGGAGGAAGGTGATTTGAAAGGTTTTGTTTCTTTGCTTTCATTGACTGCTGTGTGGTATGAAAGTCAATTTTTAAAAATATTCTTATTTTTGATGGAGGAGAGTTTGGTAGCAACCCTGTACCTATTATGGGATGCATTAAGTTTTATTGGAAAGATTCCCATCTATATTGTGTTTATCTGTCTTTTAGGTTGCTCTACTTGACTGTGCACAGAATTCTGCAGAACCTGCTCAGTCGAGTCTGTATGATGCCAGAGACGTGGAAGTGGCTCGCTGTGGGGCGCTGGCACTGTGGAGCTGCAGTAAGAGTTATGCGAATAAAGAAGCCATTCGTAAGGCTGGGGGCATTCCGTTGTTGGCTCGGTTGCTGAAAACGTCTCATGAAAACATGCTGATTCCGGTGGTGGGGACTTTGCAAGAATGTGCATCAGAGGTACCCAGGCCTGCTCTGCTTCCCTTGCTCTCATTTACTATGTATTTCTGTAGTGGAAAAACAATTTGTAAGGTTATCATGACTGCTAAAGATTTTTTTTTCAAGAAGCCAGCATTCTATTAGAGACAATCAAACTAGTAGAACATTAATTACATTGGTATTTGTGTAGTTCATTATTTTTAAATATGTTTTTACTAGAAGCCCGGTGCACGAAATTCGTGCACGGTGGGGGGTTGTCCCTCAGCCCAGCCTGTACCCTCTCCAATCTGGGACTCCTGGAGGGATGTCCGACTGCCCGTTTAGGCCCGATCCTGGTGGGATCAGGCCTAAACGGGCAGTTGGACATCCCTCTCACAATCCAGGACTGCTGGCTCCCAACTGCTTGCCTGCCTGCCTTCCTGATTGCTCCTAACCGCTTCTGCCTGCCAGCCTGATCACCCCCTAACCACTCCGCTGCCAGCCTGGTTGATGCTTAACTGCTCCCCTGCCAGGCTGTTTGCCCCAACTTCCCTCCTTTGCCAGCCTGGTCACCCCTAACTGCCCTCTTCTGCAGGGTTGATCACCTCCAACTGCCCTCCCTTGCAAGCCTGGTCCCTCTCAACTGCCCTCCCTTGCAGGCCTGGTCCCTCACAACTGCCCTCCCTTGCAGGCCGGGTGCCTCCCAACTGCCCTCTCCTGCTGGCCATCTTGTGGTGGCCATCTTGTGCCCACATGGGGGCAGGATCTTTGACCACATGGGGGCAGCTATATTGTGTGTTGCAGTGATGATCAATCTGTATATTATTCTTTTATTAGATAGGATAGAGGCCTGGTACAGGGGTGGGGGCCAGCTGGTTTGCCCTGAAGGGTGTCACAGATAAGGGTGGGGGTTCCCTTGGGGTGTGGGGCGGCCTGAGCGAGGGGCCTGTGGTGGTTTGCAGGCCGGCCACGCCCCCTGGCAACCCAAGGGGAGGCCCTGGTATCTGGAATTTATTTTCCTTCTACAATTGAAACTTTGTAGCCTGGAGCGGAGCCAAGCCTGGGGCTCCGGCAGCCATTTCTGTGGCAGTTAATTCACCTTCTACAATTGAAACTTTGTAGCCTTAAGCGGGTGGGCCCGGCCAGGGTGTGCGGAAAGCTTTGCTTCCCCTGTTGCCGCCGGCAACCCTGGCCTGCTCTCTCAAGCTCCATTCTGCTGCCATTTGTTTGAATTTGTTTACCTTCTATAATTGAAACTTCGTAGCTTGAGTGGAGGCTTAGGCCTGCAATGGCTATGGAAAGCTTGGCTTACTCTGTTACCTGGGAAACCTTGCTCTCTGTGGCTGTAGCCATCTTGGATTGGGGTTAATTTGCATACTCGCCCTGATTGGCTGGTGGGCGTGGCTTGGCTGGTGGGCATGGCTTATGTAGCGGAGTGATGGTTAATTTGCATATTACCATTTTATTAGAGAGGATTGGTTTTTAGAGAAAGAGGAAGGGAGAGGAAAACATTGATGAGAGAGAGAAACATCGATTGGCTGCCTCCCATATGGGTCACTGACAGGGGATGAAACTGTAACCTGGGTATGTGCCCTGACTGAATTTATTTTTGAAAATGTTGACTAAGTTCTTTTATTGTTATATCAATATGTTAACCGTGGACTTGTGTATTTGCTAAGAAAGTTTATTTAGTGTAATTATTAATAAATTTTAAATAGATACTTATGTGCATACATTATATATACATAAATATTTAAATTCATATTACTAGGAAAACTACCGAGCTGCAATCAAAGCAGAAAGGATAATTGAAAATCTGGTAAAGAACCTAAATAGTGAGAATGAGCAGCTGCAGGAACACTGCGCCATGGCCATCTACCAGGTACAGTGGGCCCTGGGGACAGTCCTGTTGTTCTTCTCCATGTTTCTAAGCATATAGTCTCATTCTCTGGGGATGAAACTCAGAAACCTGCATTTTTAACTAGAACCCCCAGGGATTTTCATGCATAAGAGGACCACTGTCTTATGCTAATGACAGATGCCTATATAGATCAGAGCGGAAGCTTCTCCAACATGTCTGAGTATTTACAATTATATAAGACACTTGCATATCTTTATCTGCTAAAATTATTTACTTCGTGTAAAATAGCTAAATATGTATATAGTACCTTTATATTGATTTTCATTATATCCCATTCAAATATAGTTGTCTTGGGAAATTTGTCTCCTACCAAGACAAGATGGATGAATGAGCGCATGTGTGTGTATATATTTCTGTTTTATTAGTTTATTTATTTATTTTAATATTCATTATTTTTTGTGAGTTATAAATTGCATAGTACAGCAGGTCTTCAGATAACATCATTTCATTCAACATTATATCTATAAAAGCTTAATATGCAAAGTGTCCCCTCGGGAGTTCGACTGACTGGAAGTTCGATAGCTGGCTATGATGTGTGGTGGCCTCCAGGGAGTGGCGCGGAATGATGGAAGGCCCCAGTTGGCAGCTAACAGCTGGGGAAGGGAATCCCTGGCCGGCAACCGGCAGCCACTAGGGACCCTACCCATGCACGATTTCATGCACTGGGCCTCTAGTTTCATTATAATGTTGATGAGATGCTGTAGTAACTTAACTCTTATTTATATCAATTAGCCTATGGTGAAATTTGTTTCATTATGTCTTTTCACTTAAAAGTCACAGAACCCGTTGATGATGTTAAGTGAGGACTTACTGTATTCCAAAAAACAGATTAAAATTGTAAAGGGGTAGAAAAGATGGCCCAGACAAATTAGTATATGGCTGGCTACTGGCTATGCTAGCTTCCCCCTAATCAGAATAGATTTCCTAGAGGAATGCATTTTAAAATGTGCAGTGAGAATGCACCCAAACGATAGAGTCAGAGAGGAGGCACATGTTGATAGAGTATTGTAATAGTTTGCTTGGGCTGCCATAACAAAATACCACAACACTGGGTGGCTTAAGCAACAGATAACTGTCACTGAAAGATAAAGGTTATCACATGATCTTTCCTCAGTGTCCTAATATCCTCTTCTTATAGAGCTACATGCCATATTGGATTAGAGTTCACTTCAATGACTTCATTTAATCTTAATTACCTCTTTAAAGACCCTATCCTCAAATATGGTCACTTTCTGACGTATGGGAGTTAGGACTTCAACTTATGAGTTTTGAGGACATGAAACCAGCTCATAACAAGGATATATAGCTTTGATGGTATATATGCCTCATAAGAATAAGCATTAAGGGTCAGTTAGAAATAGCGATTAATTTTTTAAATTGCACCTGAACCAGAATGGAAAGTCACAAATAGAAGGTAAACATGGAGGTGCCTTGTGGTGCACTATGATGAGGATTTCTTCCAGTGGCACTCACTGATGATGCATTACATATATCTGTATCACGTGGCCTCAGTGGCCTCAGAAACCAACTGTATGCTTAGGATAATAGCAAACCTATACTGAGTTAATCATTTTGGCTCTATCACCTGAGAAGGATGATCAATTGAGAACATCTAGGCAACACATATTTATTTCAAAGGATGACATTGGTTGCTATTGATATGACCCACTGCTCTGGGCATAGAAACTTCATTGGGGAAATTCCTCATCTCTTAGATTTTGGGGTTCATTGAAAGTTTGACTGTATCCCTTCCACTGATCTATATTCTCTACTGTGTTTTTCTAAGACTCTGGGTTTCATCACTGCAGAAATGTGTGTGGCATTCTAAGTTTCTAACCAACCTTTGCCTCTGTCTTGTTGGAAGCCCAGGCTATATCAGAATTGGCTTGGGAGAATTGCCCAAGTACGTAGAAATTGCTAGGCATTGCCAAAACCATGTAAAGGAAGACAGACATTGTCAGATATCTGCAAATATGGAGAAGAATTATGTTTTATTTGGAGGTGCCTTTAGAAAATTATGCTCTCTGATAAGAAGTTTCATAGCTAGCACAAATGGCAGCCTCTTTCATAATCACTGAAATCTTGATATGCCTTACTCACTGCCAGCCTCTCACTTGACTTTTTGTGTAGTGTGCTGAAGATGAAGAAACCCGTGACCTGGTTAGGATGCATGGAGGACTTAAACCCCTGGCCAGTCTGCTCAATAACACTGACAATAAAGAACGTCTGGCCGCGGTCACAGGGGCAATATGGAAATGTTCCATCAGCAAAGAGAATGTGACCAAGTAAGAGAAGGAATTTCGTATCCTGTAATAAAAATAAGGCCACCAAAACAGTCTTATAATTTAATTCTATTTTAAGAAAGAATCCTACATAATAAAAAGGCAATATGCAAATTGCATCACTCCGCTAGGCCCACGATTGGGCCGGCTGGAGGCGCGGGGGGCGGGACTCAGGGTGGCCGATTGGCTGGCGGTAGGAGCGGGGGGCGGGGACTCGCGAGTCCCCGACTCCCGCTCCTCCCACCGACCGTTAGGCCAACGCTGCGGAAGGACCCATGGGGAAGACGCTGGTGGTGGCCGATTGCGTGGCTGCTGGCAGCAGTTTTCCGCCAGCACCAGTTTTCCTCTGGCCACCCGCCGATAGGAGCGCCTCCCGGATCAGAGTTCCTCTGGGGTAGCCGATCGCTCTGGCGGGAGGCGCTCTGATCGGCGGGTGGCCAGAGGAAAACTGGTGCTGGCGGAAAACTGCTGCCGGCAGCCAGGTGAAAGTCTATTGCACGAAACTTCGTGCAACGGGTTTCTAGTCTATAATAATACACATTTTGGACTAGGTTGGCAGAATTAATGAATTCTTAGAAACGAAAGACCCCTACTTCCCATGTTTTCTGTGCCTCGGTAGGGCTCAGGGGCTTGCTGACATCATCTTTCAGTGAGAGCGGCCTGTTTGGCATATGGGCAGCCACTTAAACATGAAGTATCTCTCATGTTTCCTGCAGAAATCTACTGAGGTTGAGGGGATGAATTTCCCACTGAATCTTTAGAGATGGAAGTGGTTCCATTCTTTCCCCTTTTATGAAGATAAACAAGATGAGTCAGCTAAATGCCAACTAATCAATTAATCTTAAAGATAATTTTCAAATATGATTTCATTGAATTTCAAAGTATTTGTAAATTTTATGACCATTTGATTTAATTTAATGTTCAAATTCATCTCTTCATTTATTTTTAGAGTTCTCACCCTCTATGATGGATGTTCTGAAGCAACTTTTCCTTATCTCAAGCATGATAATTATCTTAAACAAAAATATCACATGTCCAATTGAACACAAAATAGACTTATTTTTCTTTGTTTATATAAAATGGTCTCTGTAACATGGGGAAACAGCCCTTAGCATAGTGGAATCATTGCCACTCAGATTTGGAAGAAGTTGTAGTTGTTTCAAAGGCTGTATAGTACAGAGGTTAAGGGCACAGATGGGTGGATTTGGATGCTAGCTTCACTATTTACCAAGCTTCAGATTAACTTTCTGAAAATGGGAACTTTAATAGTATCTACATTATAGTGTTTTTGTAAGGATGGAATGAGTATATAGTTGATGTTTAACTATTAGTATTATTACTATTAATTATCATCAGAGAACTTTATACCTAAGATAATATTGTTCTCCCCTTCTTTTCCCTCCTCACCTCTTTTTCTTGTGATGAATTTAGGTTTCGGGAATACAAAGCCATTGAAACTTTAGTGGGACTTTTAACTGACCAGCCCGAAGAAGTTCTTGTGAATGTGGTGGGCGCACTGGGAGAATGTTGTCAAGAATATGAAAACCGAGTCATTGTCCGGAAATGTGGTGGCATTCAACCACTTGTGAACCTCCTCGTTGGAATAAACCAAGCTCTTCTTGTCAATGTCACAAAAGCAGTTGGTGCATGTGCAGTAGAGCCTGAAAGTATGATGTAAGTGGCCCTACAGCCTGAACGTTTTTGTTTGAGAATGTTAGGGGAAACACATGGGTAATCATGGAATAGTGTCATCACTTAAAATTGAATGATGAAAAAGTAAAGAGAGTTTATATATAAATAACCACAAGGTTACCAAATCATGACTTACAGAACCAAATTGTTCCCTTGGATGAGCTGGAGGCCTGAAGCTGGGCATATTGGGAGGAGTTCAAATACCCAGTAATCAATTTCCCATGCAGAAACTTGAATCATCAAAAATTTTCTTTGTATACCAGGGAAGAATTATCTAATTACCTGAGATCCTAGGTAGTTGTAGGTAGTATTCCCATTGTATTCTTCTTGCTTCAATTGAGCACCTAACAAGAGCTTTGAATCGATGAGGGGAAAAACAAAGGATATTAAGCTATGATCTTGGTCCTTGAGCAAATATTGTCTAATTAGGAAGACTTAAATATGGTACAATTTAAGAACAATAGCAAGATTATATATCCAGAAAAGGAGAAACCCATATGAGTCAATGTTATTGTATTAGGGTTCCCCAGAGAATCAGAACCAACAGTGTGTGTGTGTGTGTGTGTGTGTGTGTGTAAAGAGAAAAAGAGAGGGGGAAGAGACTGATTGGGAGATTGAGATTGATTTACTTTAAGGAATTGGCTCATGTGATTGTGGAGGCTTGGCAAGTCCAAATTCTGATGGAGTAGGCTAGCAGCAGCTGGCTGGAGAATCAGGAAAGAGTTGCAGTTTGAATTCAAAGTCAGTCTTCTGGCAGAATTTCTTCTTGCTCAGGAAGGTTAGTCTTTGTTTTATTAAAGCCCTCAACTGATTAGATGAGGCCCACTGATTATGGATGATAATCTGTTTTACTCAACATCTACCAATTTAATGTTAATCTGATCCCAAAATAGCACCTTCACAGAAATATACAGAATAATGTTTGGCTAAATATCTGGGCATCCCTTAGCCCAGTCAAGTTGACACATAAAAATGAGCCATCCTAAATCCACCCTTTGTCAACTCGGCACCCATACACACATCATAAATCATACTTAATCGCTATATAAATACGATAATAAGGTTATACTTCTGCCTAATTATCTTACATACAACTAAAATTTGCTAATGATTTCCCCAGAAGAGGAAACAAAGTCCTTGGGCGATGCTTACTCTTATTGATATCCTGTAACTTAAATATTATGATGTAAAGTTAGCAATACTTAAAAACTATGATATAACGTCAATATATCTCATGTTACATGACAAGATGATAAGAGAGGGCAGAAAACAAAGATACACACATACACATTTATAACAAAATAGGAAGGAATACTCTGATAATTACAGTCCTTGTTTCTATAACTGGTCACATGGCTGCCACTGGTATTTGTAACTACCTTCTTTCACTACTCATTCTGTATTCCCTTTAGCCTCAGCTAGAACTTCAGTTCATTGTGGTTCTTTACCTGGTGGGGTGACTTCATTCTTGAAGGTCTGGGCCATTTACTAGTCCTGCCTGGATTGGGTTTGTTGTGGTTTCCTATTGACCTTAATCACAGGGCATGGTAATACTAAGAGATACTTTAAGGGACTTCCTGTATTCCAGATATATTCATCCTTACACCTGTTGTGGAGTAGCAGTCCAATTTCCCCTTGGTAATCAGGATCAATTACCCCAGCCAGCATAGTAACTCTCTTCTTTGCCTGTTGATTTAGAGGCATGAGAAGGCAAAGTGGCAGTCTTAACTTCCAGTTCAGTGGCATCATTATTGCGTCTCCTGGTGAAAACATTCTTCCCTTTGGAACTAAGATGTCTAGATTAGCAAAGCATAAGGTCATAAGGACATGAGTACAAATTTTGATAGTAGGTCACTAGGGATAATAGTAAGTGCCACTCCCATTTCCACACTTTGATTCCTGGACCCATGAATTCTGACTGTGGTAGAAACAGCACCATATTGTTTACTGGTAAATAGCTCTATTGACATGACTTCTAGACTCCCAGAAGTCCAACCAGCCTTTCTTTACTTCATCCTGTCTCTGTCCCCTTCAGTCCAAGGTGGCAGTGTTTCTACTGAAGTAGTTAATTGGATCCATGACTCACATCTGTAATCTCTTTGTCATATGATTGTCTAGCTATACTCTTTTTTAAAAAATATGTTTTTATTAATTTTAGAGAGAGAAAGGGAGAGGAAGAGAGAGGCAGAAACATCAATGATGAGAGAGAATCATTGATCAGCTGCCTCCTGCAAGCCCTCTACTGGGGATGGAGCCTACAACCCAAGCATGTGCCCTGACCAGGAATCGAACCTGCTATCTCTTGGTTCCTGAGTTGATGCTCAACTGCTGAGCCAAACCCACTGGGTGAAACACTTTTTAATAACTACATTAAGTAAACTGTTATATTTATTGATTTTTCAGTTGATTCCATTCAAGAAAAGGCCAGAGAAAACAACAATGCACATTTTTTTTGAATTTTAATATTCTTTAAGGAACCTAGATTTTGAAGCAACAAAATGTAATGAAAGAAAAAGAATGACTCAGTGATAAACAACAGGCCTCAAGGACATTTTGATTGAGTTGGGATGACAGACAAGTAATTTTAAAATAGAGTAAAAAATGAGATGGCAGTAAATACATATTTTTTTGGTAAATATACAAAATGATTTTGTGAAATTTTTGAGGCTTGACTTCTGGGTAATGTATGGGGACTACAATAAAGAGCAAAAGTAGAAAAAAATCATTTTACCCTAAACAAGGAAATGGCCACAACTCCAAATCTTAAATGTGAAAACATATCTTAAATGTGAAAACATCAGCAAAATGTTGTGAATTATTAGCCTGTGTGTAATAGACTGACAGCTAACACGTACTTCTTCAGATTGCAAGCTTTTCCCCCAAGTAAGTGTCATGGTCATGAGATGCATAGCCAACAATTGTTTCATAGAGAGCAGAGATGAGAGGAGTGAATGGGTTTTGGAAGAAGTGAGGAATTTCCCATCAGAGACCTAGTTTTGCAATGTAAAACATCATAGCTCTGTAGTATAATTTGAAGTCAGGCAGTGTGATACCTCCAGCTATGTTCTTTTTTTTTTTCCTCAGGATTGCTTTGGCTATACTTTTGTGGTTTCATAAAAATCTGGTGATTTTTGCTCTATTTCTTTAAAAAATGATTTTGATGGTGATTGCATTAAGTCTGTATATTGCTTTGGGTAATATGGCTGTTTTAATTATGCTGATTCTTCCAATCCATGAACACAGGATATTTTTCCATTTTGTTGTGTCTTTTCAACCTCTTTTTATAATGATTTGTAGTTTGATTGATTTGCATATGTTGAACCATCTTTATGCCCCTGGAATGAACCCCACTTGATCATGATGTATTATTTTTTGATGTATTATTGTATTTGATTTCCTAACATTTTGTTTATAATTTTTTGCATCTATATTCATCAGAGATATTGGCCTGTAGTTTTCTTGCCCAGAAAATGTGGCTCAGTGGTTGAGCATTGACCATGAACCAGGAGATCACGGTTCAATTCCCAGTGAGGGCACGTGCCTGGGGAAGCTGTGTCACTGAGCCTTACAGGACAACTACTACACGAGGCCACTATACTAAGTCTGGGAGACATAGCAGCTCTACCTAGTACATAGAAACAAACTTAGAGAAGCAGCCAAAATGCAGAGACAAAGAAACAAGTCCCAAATGAAAGAACAGGAGAAATTTCCAAAAAAAGAACTAAATGAAATGGAGGGAAGCAAACTGCCAGATACAGAGTTCAAAACAATGATTATAAGAATGTTCCAGGAACTTAATGAGAAGTTCAACAGTGAAAAATCCATAGAAACCAGAAAAATGAACCAGGCAGAAATGAAGGATACATTAACTGAAATGAAGAATAATTTATAGGGAATCAACTATAGAGTAGATGAAGCTGAGGATCAATTTAGCAATTTGGAATATAAGGAAGAAAAAATACCCCATCAGAACAGCAAAAAGAAAAAAATGATTAAAAAAATGAGAACAGTGTAAGGAGCCACTGGGAAAACTTCAAGCATACCAACATTCACATCATGGGGGTGCTAGAAAGAGAAGAGAGAGAGCAGGAAATTAACCCTTTGCACTCGCTTGCTTTTTTCTCGATTCCTTTATTCTACTCGGGATTTAATTTTTTAAATACCCCAGATTTTACAAAGCGCGGCAGAAGAATAAAAAACTGGAGTTTCTTTTCATACAAACTTATTTATTTGGATTTTTTTATATTTCAAATTATTGATACATTCAAAGAGTAATTTTAATCTCGATGCTAACCGTGTCGAGTCATACTCGACATCCAAGTGCAAAAGGTTAAAAACCTATTTGGAAAACATAATGACAGAAAACTTTCCTAACTTGGTGAAGGAAATAGACATAACAAGTCCAGGAAGTGCAGTGAGTCCCAAGCAAGATGAAATCAAAGGCCCATACCGAGTCACATCACAATTAAAATGCAAAAGAATAAAGACAAAGAGAGAATCTTAAAAGCAGCAAGAGAAAAGCAGTTATTTGTCTACAAGGGAGCTCCCATCAGACTGCCAGCTGATTTCTCAACAGAAACTTTGCAGGCCAGAATGGAGTGGCAAGAAATATTCAAAGTGATGGAAAGCAATGATCTACAACCAAAATTACTCTACCCAGCAAAACTATCATTTAGAATGAAATGGACAGATAAAGAGCTTCCAAAACAAGAAAATGCTAACAGATTTCATCACCACCAAACCTGTATTGTCAGAAATGTTAAAGAGTATTCTTTAAGAAGAAGAAAATAAAAGATAAAAAACATGAACAATAGCCCTGACTGGTTTGGCTCAGTGGTTAGAGTGCTGGCCCGTGGACTGAAGGCCTTGATTCTGGTTAAGGCCACGTGCCTCAGTTGCAGGCTCAATCTCTGGCCCTGGTAGGGGCACGTGCTGGAGGCAACCAGTCAATGTGTCTCACATCAATGTTTCTCTCTCTCTCTCTCTCTCTCTCCCCCGCTCCTTTCCACTCTCTCTAAAAAAAAACCAACAAAATCAATGGAAAAATATCCTCAGATGAGGACTAACAAAAATAATAATAAAATAAAATATGTTAATTTAAAACAAAATATGAACAATAAAATGCCAATAAATACATATCTGTAACAATTTAATCTAAAAAACAAAATAAAGCCCTGGCCAGCATTGCTCAGACACAACTGAACTCAGCAGGGTGGGGCCACAGAGTGGGGGGCAGACCTAGTGATTCAACAGGTGGGGAAGAGGTGCTGCCTGTGTGCTTGAGGTGGGGAAGAATGGTCCCCTTTCCAAAGCTACACAGATCAATCACTATCTGAGTCTCCTCAGAGAGCTTCTCCAGAAAAAAGAACTCCCCAAAGGTCCTTGCTGGGTGCAGCCGGGAGACCTCTCTGCAGGACCTGAGCATGGCAGAGTAGTATCACCAGCAGTTGGAGGATCAGTCAGTGCACTGCCTAGGCTAGTGCTGTAACAGTAGGAATGCTGGACCCTGGGAAGGTGGTGTCTGGGTCTCTAGCAAACTCTTTTCTCTCCCAGGCAGACTAAATGTCCCTCTGATTTTCACCACTAGATGCTGTGCGGGTTCCTCTTGTCTCTGTTGCTGTGGGTTGGGGATCCACGTTTGGGGTTGAGACCCTGCACTCCTGGGGGGAGGAAGTTTTGCAGCTGAGATAGCCCTCCAGCTTCTCAGCTGCTGCACGTGGGAGTGGGGGCCAGCCCTTTCCCCATCTCTGCCCTTCTTATCAGTCTCTATGTGACCTCTGTAAATCCTTGGTGAAAATATTTCAGTTCAGCTAGCCTTCAGTTGTTTATTCATGTTGATTGCTTTATAAGTTAGGTGTAAATCCAGTTTGGGTCTGGGAGCAGGTGAGTATAGCTTCTCCCTACTCTGCAGCCATCTTGGAATGCTTGCCCATTTTTTAGTCTAGTTTATTTTAATTGAGTTATATGAATTCCTTCTATATTTTGATTATTAACTCCTTGTCAGAAATATGGTTTGCAGGTATTTTCTCCCATTCCATAGATTGCCTCTTCATTTTGTCAGTTGTTTCCTTTGCTATGCAAAGGCACATGTGGATACACAGTGAAGCTATTTTTTTATAAATACTCAGAGGACAGCCTTGATAGATATAAAATCCTTGATTATCACATTCTTTCATTAACTTAAAAAAATGCTGCTTCATTGTTGCCTTGTTTTGTACCTTTTTTTAAAGTCTAATGCTAGTCTGATTCTTTTGTCTTTGTAAAGTATTTGATTTTTACATCTGAAGGCCTTGAATATTTTTTCTTTATTTTTATATTCTAATACTTTTATTATGTTTGTTTCAGAGTTGATTGCTAACTATGTAGTTAAATGGAATTATAGTTCATAAAGGAAAGACAGGATAAATGCTTTCTTCCTCCTTTTGAAAAAAATCAATTTTAAAATATATGAGTTGTCAGGAACCCTATAGGAGCTTTGATAAGAACTTTTTGGATTTGTTATAAACTTGTGGATCTTCATGGTTTACTTCAGTCTCTACTGGTTTTTTATACAAAACTAGAGGCCCGGTGCACAAATTCATGCACATTGAAAGGAAATTAATTAGAAGAAATATTTTAATATCACTATTCGCCCTTTCTCTATAATAAAAGTGTCAACCATATTCATGATTGACAATGACAGATTGAAACACACACGTGTGATTGGCGCTAGTGAGAGCTTTATATGTATCATGCATGCATGAAAATTTAAAAACTTTAGTTGTGAATTCCTATGATATCTATACCTACTTTCAAATTATTTAGAAAACAATGAACACACACATTGATAAATGACACAAATATGTTAAATTTTGAGGGTTGTATCTACTGGTTATTTTGCTATTTTTTAAAAAAAACCTCTTAATTATGTTTGAAATTTTCCATAATGCGAAGGAAGAAACAAATTAAGACATAAAATAAAAGTGTTTTACTCTTGATAGACTGGCAAAATTAAGATAGTAGCTGATGCTGGCAACTGGTTTCTCATGATCTGTTTATAGGAA
Organism: Cnephaeus nilssonii; assembly: GCF_951640355.1. NCBI lineage: Eukaryota > Metazoa > Chordata > Mammalia > Chiroptera > Vespertilionidae > Cnephaeus > Cnephaeus nilssonii. The sequence continues at coordinate 14,927,105 of NC_137075.1, read as the reverse complement.
TCAAATGGACATAATTTTTATGGAGCACAGTCTATTGATATGTATTAAAATTTAAAATACATAAAATCCTAACAAGCAATTTCATTTCTAAATATTTGTCTTAACAAGATAATTAGTGCATTGCAAAAAGATGCAAGGATGGCCTTTGCAATGTTGTTTTTAAATTTTTAATTCAGTTTATTGGGATGAGATTGGTTAATAAAATTTTATACGTTTCAAGTGTACAAGTCTAAAATACATTACCTGCCCCTAGCTGGTTTGGATCAGTGGATAGACTGTCAACCTGTGAACTGAAGGGTTCTGGGTTCGATTCTGGTTAAGGGCACATGCCCAGGTTGTGGGCTCGACTCCCAGTAGTGGGTATGCAGGAGGCAGCTGATCAATGATTTTCTCTCATCATTGATGTTTCTATCTTGTTCTCCCTTCCCCTTCCTCTCTGAAATATATAATATATATACATTATCTGTATTTTGCATTAAATATGGAAGTTCCTAAAAAAATTAAGATTTTTTGGGATATATGGATATCTACCTGAAAAATTTGAAAACTTCTATTCATAAAGATAAATGTACCCTATGTTCATTGCAATAATTATTCACGGTGGCCAAGACATGGAATTGTTCTCTCTATTCCATTATTATATAAGACTAGAAAAAAAACTAATTTCTATCAATAAAGGATCTATATAATGTATTATGATACATTAATACAGTACCATCTAGCCATGTAAAAATTGTTAATATAAATCCACATTTATTGCATTCATTGATACAGAGGAAGATTTATTATATATATTGAATTAAAAAGGCAGATTATGGCCCTGGATAGTGTGGTTCAGTTGGTTGAAGCATTTTCTGGTATACTAAAAAGTGGCAGGTTTAATCCTCAGTCAGGGCACATGTGGGAGGCAACCGATCGATGTTTCTCTGTCACATTTCTCTCTCTCAAAAAAAAAAAAAAAAAAGAATATATTTTTAAAGGCAGATTATGAAACACCACATTTATATAGGACAATCCCATAATGTGTGTATCCACATATTTGCTTCAAAAAAAGTCTTTAAAAAGATGATTATATTTGCTAGAAAAGTCTTTAAAAAGATGATCACAGAGACCATGGGATTGGGAAAATTTGGGTGATTTAAAAAATTCTCTTCATTATAACTTTTGTATTCCAGTTGACCCTGAATAATGTGGTGATGAGGGCCACCAACCCCCCATGTAGTCAAAAATCCACATGTAACTTGACCCCCAAACATTTACTCATAGCCTACTGTTGAGACTGGAAGCCTTACTGATAACGTAAAAATATGTTAATCAATACATATTTTGTATGTTCTATGTACAGTATACTGTGTTTTTAGAATAAAGTAAGCTAGAGAAAAGAAAATGTTATTAAGAAAATCATAAGGAAGAGAAAATACATTTATGATAGATATATACACTATAGGTTTACAGTTGTATGCAAAACAATTTATTTTTGTATTATTATTTATTAACTAGTGGCATGGTGCACAAAATTCGTGCATGGAGGGGGGATTCCCTCAACCTAGCCTGCACCCTCTCCAATCAGGGACCCCTTGGGGGATGTGTGACTGCCCTCGGGGATCGGCCTAAACCGGCAGTCGGACATCCCTCTTGAAATCTGGGACCCCTGGCTCCTAACCGCTCACCTGCCTGCCTGCCTGATTGCCCCTAATCCCTCTGCCTGCCTGCCTGATCACCCCTAACTGCCTCTGCCTGCCTGCCTGATCGCCCCCAACTGCCCTCCCCTGCCGATCTGATCTCACCCCCAACTGCCCTCCCCTTCTGGCCTGATCTCGCCCCCATCTACCCTCCCCTGCTGGCCTGGTTGCCCCCAACTGCCCTTCCCTGCTGGCCTGATCTTGCCCCCAACTGCCCTCCTCTGCCGGCCAATTTGTTTCTGATTGGTCAGTTTCTATGCCAGTCAGCGTCAAAAGCTCCACCTCCTAGGCAGCCATTAGCTCCTCACAGTTGACCCAGATTTGGTTCTGATTGGTCAGTTTCTATGCCAGTCAGCGTCAAAAGCTCCGCCTCCTAGACAGCCATTGGCTCCTCACACTTCACCCACATTTGGTTCTGATTGGTCGGTTTCTATGCCAGTCAGCATCTCTGGGCCTATCAATGGAGCCTGATCAGAAAGGCGGGGCTGATCAGCAGCCCAGGTGGAGGCCTGGAGAGAAATGGAGGCGCTGCTCCTGGCCAGACTGGGAGAGAAAGAGAGAGGCAAGTGCTGATCAAAAGTTGCCACAGAGGCAGCAGATCAGTCCCTGCTTCTCTCTTTGGCCCTGATTCACAGCCCCCTCAGCAGACAGTGCTGGCGCACCGCGCCTGCAGCAGAAGCAGTCAGCGCTGGGTTGCCACAGCGACCCAGCGCTGACTGCAGGACTGACTTCCGGTTGGTCGAGCCTTGGTCCTTACTAGTTGTTATGACCAGGGTTTTTATATATTAGGATTATTATATTATTTTCCATATGAATAAATGTAAACATACTTTTGCTCCACCCTGTACTTATTGAAAAAAATCCATGTATGAGTGGACCTGCACAGTTTAAATACTGTGTTGTTCAAGGGTCAACTATACTTCAATTTTAAACCTGAGAATTTATCCTACCTAATAAAATGGTAATATTTAAATTACCATCACTCCGCTACGCCCACGATTGGGCCAGCGGGAGGCTCAGGGGGCGGGACTCGGGGTGGCTGGAGTAGCTGATTGGGCCAGCGTCTGTGCCATGGCTGTGCTGCGGCACAGAAGGGGCCTCTGGGGCAGCGAGCTCACGTCCCGCCGCGGACCATCAAAAGCGTGGGAGGGAGCTGGGTGCCTGTCTGCTCCGGCACCAGGCCTTTCGGAAGCCTCCGCCGAGCCGGAGGCTTCCGAAAGGCCTGGTGCACCAGCGGACAGGCACCCAGCTCCCCCGCGATCGAAAGCGAAAGCGTGTAGGGGACCCTACACATGCATGATTCAATCATGCACTGGGCCTCTAGTTAGATTATAATTATGGGGGAAAATGGTGCTTTTGAAAACTGGTGCTTTTAAATGATATGAATAGTATTCATGATAATATATAAATGAAAAAATCAACAAGAAACCAACTCATATTTACCATATGACCTCACTGAAGCCATTCCTTGTTTTGTTAGTATTTACTGATATTGGGGAAAATTAGGAATGCAAGTTGCTTCTGTAGTTTTGTTACAACCTGACCCCTGCAATTGTATATACTCCTGATTTTTAAATGAACCCTGGGCGTCCAGAATAAGAATTCTTTATGTTTCATTCACCTGTTTTCATAACAGAGCCTTCCAGGCTTGTCCTGTATAACTCTGCACATTCATCCCTCTTCCCCAAGCATACCACCCCAGTGCTAAAACTCCACCATGCTCAATGCAGTCCCCCATACCTGCTGGCCATTTCATGATTCCATCTCAGGTTCCTCCTCAGCTTCATATACCCCTTTCCTCTGTCCATTCACCTTCCTGGCTGGAAATTCCCTGTTTACTTCCCTTAGACTCTAACAATATTATTTAGATATTCCTGATGAAGTTGAGATAGTAATTTAAATTGAAGATTAAGATGTGGATTTCTTGAAATATTCTAATCAAGAATGTATGCTAAATCTTTGTTACCTAAATAAGGACAAATTATTTCATTGACTACATAGACTGCCAGTGCAAGTTTACTTTATTGAATTCCAACCAAATCAACTAGATTGTCTTTTCTATCTGTACTGGTAACATGGTCCCCACGCACACTCAAGTGAGGCTATATGCCTGGATAAAAATCAGAATTTTTGGTTCAATAATTTATAGTATATTTCTAATATATATTAGTAAATTTATAGTATTCTCTAAATAAAACTTAGTCTGATTATTGGATACTAGAGGCCTGGTGCACGAACAACGGCGGTGGTGGGGGGTGTCCCTCAGCCCAGCCTGCACCCTCTCCAATCTGCGACCCCTCAAGGGATGTCCGACTGCCCCTGCCAGCCTGATTGATGCCTAACTGCTCCCCTGCCAGCCTGTTTGCCCCTAACTGCCCTCCCCTGCAGGCCTGGTCACCCCTAACTGCTCTCCCCTGCAGGCCTGGGTCCCTCCCAATTCCCCTTTCCTGCAGGCCTGGGTCCCCCTTAACTTCCCTCCTCTGCCGGCTTGGTCACCCCTAACTGCCCTCCCCTGCAGGCTTGATCACCCCCAACTGCCCTCCCTTGCAGGCCTGGTCCCTCCCAACTGCCCTCGCCTGGTGGCCATCATGTGGTGGCCATCTTGTGTCTACATGGGGGCAGCAATCTTGTGTGTTGGAGTGATGGTCAATCTGCCTATTACTCTTTTATTAGATAGGATAGAGGCCTGGTGCACGAGTGGGGGCCGGCTGGTTTGCCCTGAAGGATGTCCCGGATCAGGGAGGGGGTTCCCTTGGGGCGTGGGGCAGCCTGGACGAGGGGCCTGTGGTGGACTGCAGGCCAGCCACGGCCCCCAGTGACCCAAGCAGAGGCCCTGGTATCTGGGGTTTATTTATCTTCTACAATTGAAACTTTGTAGCCTGGAGCAGAGCCAAGCCTTCTGCTTGCTCCATGGCGGCAGCTATTTCTGTTGGGATTATGTATCTTCTATAATTGAAACTTTGTAGCCTTAAGCGAAGGCCTGGGAAGGCTAGGGTGTGCGGAAAGCTTGGTTTCCTCCATCGCCGGGGGCAACCCTAGCCTCCCACTCTTGCCAGCTCCGTGGCTGCTGCCATTTCTGTTTGGATTTATGTATCTTCTATCATTGAAACTTTGTAGCCTTGAGTGGAGGCCTAGGCCAGCAAGGGCAGGCAGAAAGCTTGGCTTCCTCCATTGCCTGGGAAACCCAAGCCTCCCTCCTGCTCTCTGTGGCTGTAGCCATCTTGGTTGGGTTTATTTGCATAGTTGCTCCTGATTGGCTTGTGGACATGGTTTGTGGGCTTGGCTTATGGGTGTAGTGGAGTGATGGTTAATTTGCATATTACTCTTTTATTAGATAGGATAGATAGAACCACAGAAGGTTATTTGTATATTTATCAACCTCTGAAATGAAACTAATATTAATTGAGTATGTCATCATTTTATTGCATATCTCATTATATGATGGGTATTAATATCCTTATTTTAATGATGAGGAAACTCAAGTTTCAGGAAATGAAATCTTTTTCCAATATCATGGTTATAAGTAGTAGTTCTGGGATTTGATACATGGATATATAATTATCTAGTTTAGTCTCTTTCAATAATACCAGTAGGCAGGTGCTGACTACTCTTACATTGATTCCTATGTCTGTTTTGTTATTTTGAAGAGTGCTCATTAAATCAGTCATAAAGCCCCCCTCCCCAATCTAGGTAAAAATGTAAAGTTATACAATAATTTTAATTGTCTAATTATTTAGGAGGTTTATTTTACTATTACAAATATTTAAGGATGTTTATAGTGGCATCAGACCATTTTTACAAAATTATTCTTCTACCTCCATAAGGGGTAGGTGCCTTATCATTGGGGTGACCACCAATATTAACATATGTGTTGGTACAGTTTGCTCTCTGTTTTAGGCAAAACTCCCTCAGCTGCCTTTAATGCATTCATCAAAATCATGTGCCTTTTTTTATAGAGGAAAGAAAGGATAAATTATTTTTTGTTTATACAACCAACATATTATACAGAGTTGGTTAAACCACTCTACCTGCTTCCTCATTGTATAAAAGAAGTGTTAGAGTACATGTTCTCTAGGCTCCAACACTAATATTTGATGAATGTGAGGTTGACCGAACAACTTTCATTTAATATTTATTAATAATGACTAATTCTCTGTGCCAGGGACTGCAGTAGGTACTGGAATACTGTTCTTCCTAGCCTCATGGCTGGCTCTTTCACCCACAGTGTAATTGCTCAAATGTCACTGTTTCATTGACACTGTCTCCTTGCACTTTCTACTCTCTGTTCTTCATCTCTATTATATTTTTCTCCAGTCACTTTTCAACATTTCATATAATATATAGATTTCTCTTTTATTTTATATCTTTCCCCAAAATAATATTAGCTCCATGAGAATAAGAACTTCTGTTTGCATTCATGATGGAAAAATAGTCCCTGGTGCCTCAAAAACTTCCTGGCACATGGTAGTCACTCTTAATATTTACTGTAGGACAATGATTTTTCTGAGAAAAAGGTTCTAGAGCTTTTCCAATCATATTGCTTACACAACTATAAAAGGATAGACTATCATCCTACGTTAGCAACGTTGAGGAATTCTGGAACATACCTCCAGAGGCTGGCACATTCACATCTTTTCTCCAAAGATGGCCTGCCATAGCTTCTTTAAAATAATATATATATATGTGTGTGTGTGTGTGTGTGTATATATATATATATATATATATATATATATATATATCTATATATATATATATATATATATATATATGCTAAGTGACCAGCTGACCATCCGGTAGCTATGATGTACACTGACCATCAAGGGGCAGACACTCAATGCTGGAGCGGAAACCACAGGCATGGAAACATGGAACAGACTGATGAATCTGAGAGGGAAGGGGGAGGGGAAAGGGCAGGAAGAGATTAACCAAAGATGTTATATGCATACTAGAGGCCTGGTGCACAGATTCATGCACCAGTGGGGTCCCTCAGCCTGGCCTGCACCCGGGACCCCTCAGGGGATATTGGAGAGCCAGTTTCTGCCTGTGGCTCTCCAATATCCCCTGAGAGGTCCCGGGTGCAGGTCAAGCTGAGGGACCCCACTGGTGCACGAATTCATGCACCGGGTCTCTAGTAGAGATATAAACATAAAATGGTCTCTTTATCTACCTTACTAGACTATAGTTTCCTGAAGGACAATTAAAATCCTTATTTCTTGCCCGACAGGTGTTGCTAAGTGGTTGAGCATCAGCATATGAACCAGGAGTTCACGGTTTGATTCCTGGTTAGGCACATGCTGGGGTTGCGGGCTCAATCCCCGATAGGGCCAATCAATGGTTCTCTCTCATCATTGATGTTTCTATCTCTTCCTCTCCCTTTCTCTCTGGAATAAATAAAAACTATATTTTAAAAAATTCTTATTACTTACAGATTCTATATTTGTGAATTTGTATCCCTCCTAAAATTTGTGTGTAGCCCACAAATCAATACTTGGAGTGCTGTTGCCGTCAATAGTGGACATGTGCAGAAAAGTGAAAAATTTGAGTTGCCTAATGAGCATGCTTCCAGCTGAGGTTGAACAAACGCATGTTCTCCCTTCTTGTTTCAGCTCTTATTGTTAGCACGTGCACTTTTCACAGTCTATTTAGTGTCATGCTTTTCACAGTTTTGTGCTTTAAGCTAGTGATTTTGTTTAAAATGGTCCCCGTACTGTAGGAGCTCCAACCCAGGAAGCGCCATGCTGTTCTTTGCTAGTCCAAAAAAACCATACGGGGGGACCCGAGGGGACAGACGTAGCCTTTATTACTTACATCTGGGGCAGACCCCATGGTGACCAGTTTGGTGAGTTTCCACACTAGGCTACGGGAGGCTATGGGGCTTATCTAGCAGAGGGGAGAGGGAGGGAGCCGTGCTGGGAAAGGCCTGCGTGCAGGCCAAGGACAGCGAGTCTGGTGAGGCTTGTTAGCTGTCAAGGACATGGGAAACACTCTATAAGCTGCTCTGCTCCTTGTGGCTGCTGGCCAGGCAGACACTGTTCTACTGACTGGGAGGAGGGATTGGGCTATATCCTCACTTGATACTGCACTACAGCCCCTAAGCAGAGGGCTGCAGAGCTGTCTTTTCTAGTATTCTTAAGTGCAGGAAGGCTGTGATGTGCCTGACAGAAAACGTGTGCTCAGTAAGCTGTTGGCCATGGGTTCAATGTTAATGAATCAACCACACATATTCAATAAGGTGCTTTTAAACAGAAACACACAAAAAACAAGGTTACATATTGATCAATTGATGAAAATGTTCTGACCAGAGGCTTTTAGGAACTACATTTTCTACTTCCCCTAGGAGCAATGGTTCAGTCTTCACTAGTTCACTGTTTGCAGTGACTTATAGAATGTAACTACTGCAAGTAATGAGAACTGACTGTATCTGCCATTGTGCTATGCTTAGCACTTAGTGTTTAGTAGATGTCCCAAGAGGATTATGAGCAAATGCCTGCAATAGAGGGAACTGAAAGGAATAAACCAACTCATTGGAAATGTTAAATATTGGAGTTCAGGAATTGGGGTTTTAATACCATGCAGGCAATGAGAAGCTGTTGGAGACTTTCTCCTGGAGTGATCTTTAGGTGCTGATTGAATGTGCTAGATGGTGTGATGAACAGAATGAATAACCCTGGAGCCCTGCTCTCGAGGAGTACTGCAGAAGCTCTGAGGGGCCCTTATGAAGATGAATTTCCCAGGGGTTTATAGGATGGATTAGAACTGAGAGAAATGAAAGCACAAAACCAAGTCTTGTAGCTACTGCAGCAATCCCAATATGAGGTAGTAAAGACCAGAATTAGGGTGTTGCAGGGAGAACAGAGGAATGTGGTATAGGTACTCAAGTTATTGTGAAGTGAACAGCAGTCAATGACTTGGTACAGAAGAAGATGAGAGTGGGACAAAATTAAACTTGTTTGTTTTAATTTTGCCCCTGGATTTGTTAGTTGCTGTGTTTGAAAATGTTTTCAGAAAATGTTTTCCTCCTCTAAAGTTATTACTCTGTAATGTACTGAGTTCTTTTAAGACATTAGCAATGGGATCATAGTCTCATCTTTTATAACTAACGAGCTGATGAATTGTTTGGGGTTTGGGGCTGAGAGCTGGGGATAATGGATATAATTTTACAATTAATAGTGAATTTTTATAGTTAATAATGAAATTTTGCCTGGCAGGATGGAGGGAGTCCAGAATTGAGTTATCCTTTTTGTTTTAAACTAAAAATGTGTGCCATCCAAGTGATCTGCACTAATGATAAGTTATATCCAGCATTGTATACATAAATGTCACTAATGCAAATTTTACTACTATATTCTGAGAGAGTAAGAGATCACTCATTCATTGAGAAATGTGTGTGAAAAAATACAGAGACCTGTATTTTTATGCCACTGAAAACAGCATTAATTCTGTTTTCAGTGGCATATATAAAGTAGTAAGCTTTTTAAGTTTGTAAAGTAAATCCTTCATTGTAAAGTGCTCAGTATCTTTCTTTACAATTTCCATAAACTGAGAAATAAAACTTTGTCTTCACTCAGCATGATATTAGAAAGCTTTAGGTTTGAAAGCTATTTAGTTAAACTTTAAATACTTTCTCAATGCACTTTTTAAAATTAAAACTTATCTTTTAAAAATCAGTTTATATCTTAGTATAAGTTATTTGCATTACCAGTTGTTTTATATGGTTATGCGAAAATGACTTCCTATTTGGAATCTTTGAAATAATACTTTTTTTTTCTGGTAAATTCATCTCAGATAATCAAGAAATGTAGATGTGTTTATGTTGATTTTCAAGAAAGAATTTGTATAACATTTTAATCCAGTAGTATTTATTCTATCTGTGGCTTAATACCACATGTGTTAAACACTACTTGAAATTAAAAATTAAAGGAATTTTTATGTTCTTTATATTTTCTCATCTGCTTGTTTAGCGTATCTGTCTGAACAAAGCATGTTTGTAAAGTATATTAAGTTTTGTTTAGCCTTCTTCTCAACTCCAAGTACTCCATGAACCTTAATTCGAGGTTCTGCTCCCTGGACTGATTGATACATAAACAGAAGACAGATGGTGTAGAGATGACTCTGATGATAATTCATTTTTTAGCTAGTCATGAAGATATTTTGATTACAGAGTATTAAGTAATTATAACACAGTTTGCAATGTTAGTCTTGCCGAAAAAGGGAGCACATGGAAAACAAGTTACATGTTATTCGTGCCCAACAAAGGATGCTCTGTGGTGTAATGATTTTAATTCCTAATGCTAGATTAGGACTGGAGTTGTTTAAACTATGTCACATTGTAAGCTAAGTCAATTACACACAGACCAAATAAAAAAGGTAACTGCACAGTGTTGAGGCATAAATATTTGTTTTGGGAAGTATTTAGATGTTACTATATGAAAGAGACCAGTATTTTTACATTTAGGTAACAGTCTGTGTACAGCTAATTAAAAAATTACATGGCTTGATTTTAAGTTTATGTGAATCATAATCACCATGGAGCTTGCTTTTCGTGTCATGAATTTAAAACTGAAATCAGAGTGCTCACAATTCAACAGCATGTTATATCCTTGCTGTTTTTAAAGTTTTGGAAAAAGAAATCCAAGCAAAATGTCAGAAGGACAAAAGCTAATTAGAATTGTCTGAATAGATAGGCCACTTAAATTTTCATTTACACATGTTAGTTACAGTTTATGTCTCTATATTCTATTTGACAATAGGATAATTGATCGCTTAGATGGAGTTCGTTTGTTGTGGTCCTTGCTGAAAAACCCGCACCCAGACGTGAAGGCCAGCGCTGCTTGGGCCCTCTGTCCCTGCATCCAAAATGCTAAGGTAATAAACTACACATCATTCAATTCTGGGATCTCCAATACTACATTGAATAATGTCACCACAGGCCACTAATTGCTTTTGATATTTTTTGCTCAGATTTATCTGGTGGAAAGAGTCCTGAACATTTGTGCCAAATAATTTTGCAACAATGCCTTTTCCTGGTCAGTTTTTAGATGCCAAATGAAATTAGGCTAAGATGGCAGTGTTTACTAAGTTCTACTTGGCTGGTGCAATTGAAACAAGTACTCCAGAAAAGTTGACCATTTTATCCTCTTGGATGATAAGAAATTTGCCTGCATTCATTGGCTACTTTCAGAAGCACAAGACTGCCCCTATCTTATTTATAGCACAAAATACAACAGTGAAAGATCACTACATTTTTACCTTGAAAATGTCACTTAATTTCACAAATCACACTTTTCTTATCTATCAGTAAGGATTGATATTAAACCTATGGATAAAATTTTTATATGAATGAAAATACTGAACTGGAAATTTCTGAATTCTTTTAACTCTTCATTTTAAAATTTTATTCTTTTTTTGTTGTTGTTAATCCCCACCAGAGGATATTTTTCTATTGATTTTTAGAGAGAGTGGAAGGGAGAGATAGAGACAGAGAGAAACATTGATGTGAGAGACACATTGATTGGTTGCCTCCCACATGAGCCCTGACCAGGGCCAGGGATTGAGCCTGCAACTGAGGTACATGCCCTTGACCGGAATCTAACAGGTGGGGTCCCGTGGCCTGGCCTGTGGGGATCAAGCCGAAACCGGCTCTCTGACATCCCCCGAAGGGTCTCAGATTGTGAGAGGGCGCAGGCCAGGCCGAGGGACCCCACTGGTGCACGAATCCATGCACCGGGTCTCTAGTAAGATTATAAGTTCTGAGGGTGAATAGAGGCAGGAAGTGTTTTTTTGTTTTGTTTTGTTTTGTTTTAGTGGGCTGGGCCCTAGCTTGCAGTAAAATATTAGAACCAGAGTAGATCTTGCCAGAAATGTTGGCCCATTCTTTCCTCCTTCTCCTCATTCCTCCCTTAATCAGGTAAGTTAATGACGCAACTTTCTAAGAAAAATTGCCTTTTACTTTTAAGAAAGCATTTCCACACTTTTTTTACATAAGCTACTTTGTAAATCACTTTAGACTTATTAATTTATGAATCGTAGGATTTGTCATCATTTGAAAGAAATAACTTCTTTGTCTGGATTAATGGCACTGAGAGTAATGCTGCAGAAACCAACCATTGTCGATTATAGCTAAGTGATACAAATGGGAGGAAAGCACAAGCCATGTCTTCAGACAAGTTATTGCTCCTTCAGGGTCCCACCACGTCTGTCAGGCATTGTGAAACCTAAGCATACTATGTGTCCATGTGGAATGGATATGGTGAAATGTCAACTGTTCGAAACAGATGTTATCCATTTTTTATATTGTTAACAGCATACATATTAGGACACATTTTCAGATCTATCTATGAAGAAAATGAGATGTAATAATTACTTATAGTGAATTTATTGCATCTTTTCCTATTTGGAAATATTTAAAGCTACCTATCAACGAATGAGCCAGGCAACCAAGTACCAGAATCAAGGACTTCAGTAATGAATAGTGGAGTAGTTGACACAAAAAAGATTAATGATGCAAGTTTGCATTGTAATTATTTTGTTATTATGTGAATAAAAAAATGGACTATAGGATTTTTGTAGTGTACTACACTTTTAGCAGCATACCAATGTCTCAATTAAAAAGCTTTAAAATTTTTCCTTCATTTTGGAGGTCAGTATTTTATAGTTTTTTTATAGCTTATCAATGATTAAAAAAATGTACTTAGTGAAAAAGGTATGTTTTCCCAGCTTAGTAATTATCTGCCCTTTCTTCATACGCTTGGGAAATCAGAGTGTGAAATGTGAGTCTGTTTTTGGTATTGTATAAAACTTTAAAGAATATCTACGACAGAAAATAAGCATATATTGTTTAAAAATTACTCAGTGTTCAGTCTATTAAGAACTGAAAAAGATAAAGGCTGAACTAAAGTGAACTAATAACCAAAAAAAAAAAGTCACTGCATTTTCTTTTTTCAAATTTTTATTTCAAAGTGTACCATTTAAAGTGTTTTCTGGGTTAGAATTAAGGAAAGTTTATGTTGTTTTTCAGTTAAGATTGCTAAAATGGACACAGGCCCAAGATTTGACCTCTGAAGTGATCTTATTTAGTAAATTTCCTGAGCTTCAAGTCTGCTTGCAGACAAATAACTGCTTTGTGAAAAGTGTGAGAGATTTGTAAATGAAAGTGAAAAGCTGTTCCTTTCAAGCTGAATGATCAAACACATTTTTTTGAGAAAAACAGTGGTTGAACAGGTGTTTAGTATTAGGAGCTTGTGATGTAAAGAATGCAACAACTGAATCTGGTGAAAATCCATGTAGTATTAAATTCTTTGTTGTTAAGAAGCAAAACTCTGCTGCAGAAAGTCAACTCAAATTTGTGCTCCATGAACAATAAGATATTGAAAAATGTAGAAACTCACGTAAAAGAATGTATAATTGTGTTATATCACTTACAATCATTTTTATACCTTTTGCCAACATTTACATAAAATTTCATTGCATTTTTATATTACGTATCTCTTTTTGTAAATATTGCAAGTGCTTATAGCAATTTCCTCACTTGTTTCTCTCATTAATGACTAAGATATTTTATTAAGAGCAAAGTAAAAGTTAATACTTTTTGCCCTTTCATAAGAAGTGTTTTACATAATTCATGTTAATTTATAATCACCACTTCCTTATAAATCAGCTAGGAAACAGGTATTCTTATTTTAGAATAAATATTCTGAATGTATAAGTTGTAGAATTAGGAAGAAAACTCAAATAATGTCTCTTTTAAATCAGTAATATATCTATGAGATAATTTGCCTTGTAGCCTTCTTAAACTTAATTTTGATACTTGTTTAGAAAATAATGTCTGGTTTTGAATTTTGATCTTGGGGGGAAAATGTTTCTAGTAATTTCAGAAGCAGTGGCCTAAGGATCCGCTCCAAACAGAGAAACAAAAGACATTTGTGAATGATTACTCCAAAGAGAAGAGGATAAGTTAATGTCTGTGAGGTCCAAATACAAGCTTGGGCAATTTTAGTCAGGAATGTTGAGTGCTGAGTGTGGATGAGGCCAACTTCCTGACTACAGGTGTGACGGAACACAGCTGATCAAACAGTACAGGAATTTGACATCACACTCTGTTTAACTTCAGCTGCCCAATGAGCCATGGCCAATCAGTAAGCCACAGAGAACCTGGAGAAGGCTTGCATAAGAGGGAGCAGTTTCATACTAAGAATCCTGCCATAAACACGTTTATGAGCTTGGATTTGGTCATGTTTGGGCCCTAGAATGTATAGCTGCCTGACAATGTGTCAAGAGTGTGCAACGTTTTTGTTTTTTAATCTAAAACCTCTTTAAAATATATGATGTGTTTTTTGTTCTGCCAGCCTACTTTAGGTCTCCTATCATTTTTAACTCACCAAATAGTTCACAGTGTGTTGCTCATCTGGCCTCCAGTTCCTAAAATCATAAAAGATTAAAGTGAACTACATTACAAATGTTTTTCTGTATGCCAGATTTGCAAGTGGGGATAGGAAGGGCCAAAACAAAAGTGGGGGTGTAAAGAAGCTTCTCTTGAGACCACAGCTGAAAGGACCACTATCTACAAGTCAAATCTGTTGCTTTCACCTGGATTCGTCTCCTTCTCTGCTACTCTTCTCCCATTCCATGCTTTTTAGCCCCAACTCCAAAAAGGGCTACAATGGCTGTTGCTAGGAAGGGGTAGCACTAACAGAGATGTAACATACAAAATGGAAAGCTACAACTAAAGGTATAGCCTGTTCTAAATAGATATATACCAAATGGGCCAACAATTAGCTACTTATGAAACATTTACCCATTTAATTTTGAAAGTACAGTTTATTATTGGTTATTAGTTACTTTATTAAAGAATCTCATCCATTAAATTAATTATATCATTCTATCCACCTTAGCCAGGAACACCTAGGATCATACACTGCATTTCACCATCAGAAACTTCGCCATCTCAAAATCTATTGCTTCAGACATGTGACTGGAACCCCAGTTCCTAATCCTATGCTGTGGCCCACCATCTCTCTAGGCATACAACTTCCCACAGAAATAGCCATAGGCAACAGTTAGTACTAATGTTTTTATGTCTCCTTTTATGAATGTGTAAGCCCTTTTGTTACCCCTGTTTTCAAGAAGTGAACTACATTTGGGCCCCCTATTTGGAATACTGTTATTCTGCTTTTAGTTCTAAACTCAGGATGCTCATGACTTCAGCTACAATTGGATTTATTTTTTTTCTAGGACTTTTATAGTTCAAGGTTTACATTGAAGTCTTTAATCCATTTTGAGTTAATTTTTAAAATTTTATTGATTGATTTGAGAGAGAAAGAGAGAGGGAGAGAGAGACATCTATTTGTTTGTTCCACTTATTTATGCATTCATTGATTGCTTCTTGTATGTGCCCTGACCAGGGACCAAACCCACAATCTTTGCATATTGGGACAACACTCTAACCAACTGAGCTACGAGACCAGGGAGTTAATAGTTTTATATGGTAAAGGCAAGGGTCCAACTTTATCCCTTTGTATATGAATGTCCAGTTTTCCCAGCATCATTTGTTGAAGACAGTCCTTTTTCCGCATTGAATGTTCTTGGGAGTCTTGGTCATGACAAAATGATTTTGTTAAAAGTCATTTGAAAGAATAGCCAAGGGTTTATTTCTGTGTCTCTATTCTATTCCATTGGTCAACATGACTGTTTTTATGTCATTATCACACTGTTTTAATTACTGTTGCTTTGTAATAAGTTTGAACTCTGGAAGGGTGAGGCCTGCAACTTTGTTCTTCTTGTCTCTCAATTTGTTTATGTGATGTATCACATTTATTGATTTGCGGATATTGTACTATCCTTGCATCCCCGGAATAAATCCCACTTGGTCATGGTGTATGATCTTTCTAATGTAATGCTGAATCCGATTTGCTAGAATTTTGTTAAGGATTTTAGCATCTATGTTCATCAAGGATATTGGCCTATAGTTCTCTTTTTTTGTGGTGTCTTTATCTGGTTTTGGAATTAGGGCAATGCTGGCTTCATACAAAGAGCTTGGACATGTGCCTTCCTCTTAAATTTTTTGGAATAGTCTGAGGAGGATAGGTTTAAGTTCTCCTTTGAATGCTTGGTAGAACTCTTCTTTAAAGCCATTTGGACCAGGGCTTTTGTTTGCTGGAAGATTTTTGAGGACTGTTTCAATTTCTTCGGTAGTTATTGGCCTATTCAGGTTTTTTGATTCTTCCTGATTGAGTTTTGGGAGCTTGTATTTTTCTAAGAATATGTCCATTTCATCTAGGTTGTCCATTTTGTTGGAATAGAGTTGTTCATAGTAATTTTTCATAATCCTTTGTATTTCTGTGGGATCAGTTGTTACTTCACCTCTTTTATTTCTGATTTTGTTTATTTGGGTCCTCTCTCTTTGCTTCTTGGTGAGCATGGCTAGAGGTTCATCAATCATGTTTATCCTTTTAGCTCTTGGTTTTATTGATTTTTTGTTTTGCTTTTTGGTCTCTATGTCATTTATTTCTGCTCAGATCTTTATTATTTTCTTCCTTCTGCTTAAGCTGGGCTTTTCTTGTTACTCTCTTTCTAACTCTTTGAGTTGTAGGGTTAGATAATTCATTACCATTTTTTCTTGTTTTTTCAGGTAGTCCTGTAGAGCTATGAACTTACCTCTCAAGACTACTTTCACTGTTTCCAATAGATTTTGGTTTGTTGTGTTTTCATTATCATTTGTTGCCATGATTATTTTTATTTCTTATTTGATCTCTTTGGTAACCCAATCATTGTTTAATTGCATGCTATTTAGCCTCCAGGTGTTTGATTTTTTCCATTGTTTTTATTGTAGTTGATTTCTAATTTATGCCATTGTGATCTGAGAAGATGCTTGATATGATTTCTATCTTCTTGAATTTGAAGAGACTTTGCCTGTATCCCAATATGTGGCCTATCTTTGAAAATGACCCATGTGCACTTGAGAAGAATGTATATTCTGTGGTTTTGGGATGGAATGTTCTGAAGATTTCAATTAATTCCATCTGATCTAGTGAGTCATTTAGGATTGATGTTTCTTTGCTGATATTTTGTTTAGAGCATTTGTCCAGTGGTATTAGTGGGATATTAAAGTCCCCTACTATGACTGTATTGCTGTCAATCTCTCCCTTGATATCTTCCAGAAGGTTTTTTTTTTTATGTATTTGGGTGCTCCTGTATTGGGTGCATATATGTTTACCAGAGTTATATCTTCTTGTTTAATTGCTCCCTTTAGTATTATGAAGTGGCCTTCCTTATCTCTTGTTATGGCCTTCACTTTGAAGTCTAATTTGTCAGATATAAGTATTGCTACCCCAGCTTTTTTTTCATTTCCATTCACCTGAAAAACCTTTTCCCATCCCTTCACCATCAGTCTGTGTGAGTCTTTTGTTCTGAGGTGAATCTCCTGTAGACAGCATATATATGGGTCATATTTTCTTATCCATTCAGCTACCATGTGTCTTTTGATTGGGGCATTTAATCCATTTACAATTGAAGTTATTATTGATAGGTACTTGTTTGTCACCATTTTCATTCTTTATGCTGTGTTCCTTCTTCCATTGCTATTTCTTCTTTTTACAGCAGACCCTTTAGCATTTCTTGCATTGCTGGTTTGGTGGTAATAAACTCCCTTAGTCCTTTTTTGTCTGTGAAGCTCCTGATTTCACCTTCAACTTTGATTGATAGTCTTGCTGGGTACAGTATTCTTGGATTCAGACCCTTCCTTTGCATGACTTTGTATATTTCATTTCATTCCTTTCTGGCCTGTTGTGTTTCTGTTGAGAAATCAGTCACTAGTCTGATGGGAGATCCCTTGTAGGTAACTTTCTGTCTCTCTCTGGCAGCCTCTAAGATTCTTGCTTTGTTGTTGGTGTTTGCCAATTTAATTATAATGTGTCTTGGTGTTGGCTTTTTAGGGTTCATCTTGTTTGGGACTCTGTAAGCTTCTTGGACTTGTGTATTTTCTTTCCAACGTCAGGGAAGTTTTCTGTCATTATTTCTTCAAACAGGTTTTCTATTCCTTGCTCAGTTTTCTCTTCTTCTGACACCCATATTATGCAGATGTTGTTTCCTTTCGTGTTGTGCCAAAGTTCCCTTAGGTTCTCCTCCTGTTTTTTAAGTTTTTTTTCTAGATACTGCTCTGCTTGGGTATTTTTTTCTACCTTGTCTTCTAGATCACTGATGTGGTGCTCCATTTCTTCTAGTCTACTGTTGTTGCTTTCTCTTGTGTTCTTTATTGCAGTGATGTCATTCTTCATTTCTTCTTGGTTCTTCTTCATTTCCTCTTGGTTCTTACACATATTGTTGAATTTGTCTTCCATCCTTTTCAGCATCCTTATGACCAATGCTGTGAATTCTTTTCTGACATATTGCTTGCCTCCATTTTGTTACTTCCTTTTCTGGTGATTCTTCCTTTTCTTTTGTTTGGGGGCTTTTTCTTTGTCTCCCCGCATTTGCTCCTCTCAGGGTGCTGGTTATGTAGTTCTCTCTCTCCTGCATTGAATTAAAGGCACAAAATACAACACAACAAGACACAATACACAGGGCACCAAACACAAATGTCTTCACAATGCCAATAAACCCAACTAAAGGTGACCACCAGAGAAAAAGAATTAGGGGAGAGAAAAGAGTGCAAAAATGATATTGAGAAAAGGGAAAAACGTAAGAGAGAAAAGAGAAGAAAAAAGAAGGGGGAAAATACATGTATATGGGGTAAAACTACAAAAAACCAACAACTAATTTAAAAAATGCAAACAACAAACACCCAGAGAAGAATGCAAACAACAACTAATCCAAAAAATACAAACGAAAAACACCCAGATGAATCTGAAGAGGCAGAGTTTATTTCCAGAAGGTAAGGTTAAGGAATTGAATGAATGGGGAAATGGCCACAATTCAGTATAGAGGAGGTAGAAAGAGAATGAGTGTTTCAGAAGAAAAGCCTGGCCTGCACCCTCACCAATCCAGGACATCCCTCTCGCAAGCTGGCACCCCTGGCTCCTAACCACTCACCTGCCTGCCTGATTGCCCCTAAACCCTCTGCCTGCCTGCCTGATCACCCCTAACTGCCTCTGCCTGCCTACCTGATGCCCCTAATTTCTCCCCTGCTGGCCTGATCACCCCTAACTGCTCTCCCCTGCCAGCCTGATCACCCCTAACCACTCTCCCCTGCCAGCCTGATCGCCCCTAACCACTCTGCCTTGGCCCCCGCCACCATGGCTTTTGTCCAGAAGGACGTCTAGAAGACATCTGGTCTATCTGGTCTAATTAGCATATTACCCTTTTATTAGTGTGTATATATATATATATATATATATATATATATATATATATATATATATAATTTTCCCTTTCTTTAATCTATCTATGTATTCATCTATTTTTGGAAAAGGAGAATAGAGAGTAGATAGGCCTGAGTTGGTGATTGAAACTAATTAAGCTATTAGTAGAAGAAGAGAACAAGTGAGGAGAGAAAAAACAGAAGCAAATAAATCTAAAAAACAAACAAACAACAACAAGAAGACAGAAAGAAAGAAAAAGAAAGAAAGAAAAAATTGGCTAGTGAAGAAAGAGAAGAGAGAAGTGTGCATGGACTTGGACCAGGGGAGAGAAAGTTAGATATATGAGTAAGATCAATTTTTAACAGGGAGTAAAGAGAAAGGATAGAGAAAACTAAAGCAAGAACAGGGTAAGAGAAACAGTACAAAAAAGGGAAAAAGTGAGGAAGAGAGTGTTGGCATAAAGTAAAAATTGAGATAGAGTAAAATAATGCTAAAATAAAAATAGAATGTAGAGCACTAATCCAAAAATAAAGTAAGATAAAATAAAATAAAATAAAATAAAACTTTAAAAATAAGGTAAAATAATAGTGATAATAATTAAAAATAAAAATATAATAATAAAAAAGTAAAATCAAGTTAGAAAAAATATTAGTTTCTTAAGTAAAAGATAAAAAATAAAGTGAAGTAGTGAAGGTTGTTCACTTCAATGGAGCTTCAATGACCTATGGGGGCTGGTTTAAGATCCCTCTCTATTGTTCTGCCTGGAACATCTGTTTCCTGTCAGGTAATCAGCACAGTGTTGAAGTTCCCTGTGATCCACTGCTCCTCTGTGTCATAAGCCACAACATTGTTTTCAAGCAGGCGGGATCTCTCTGCTTACTTTGTTTCTCTGCCTGCCTTCAGTTGTATTTACACAAGCGTGAATTTTTGACACAACCCCTGGGTGGCGGTGTTTCTGTATTAGTTTCTGGGACCAAATGGCCCCTCAACACAGTGTTTAGATTCTTATTTCCCTGCCGCACTTAATACTGGGTTGGAGGGATGTACTGACTCAGAGCAGGTTTCCTGCTTGTCTCTCCTTATTCTGATCCCCAGTTTCCAAAAAAACAACTTTCCCCTACAGTCTCGGTGAGTGTTTTTAATGGAAAGATCCTATGCTCTGGGTTTAGAAAGTAAAACCAAGGAAGTTAAAATGACAAAGCAACCACGTCACTTCACGTCTTTCTCCTCCAGGCGCTGCACAGCCAGTATAGAACTCCAGGCTGCCTTTTTGGGCACAGTCTACCACGGCTGTGGGTTTAGATCTAGAGTCCCCCTCTGCCAGCAGCCCTGTGGATCCCCTTCCACATTCGAGAGCTACACTGACCCCAAGGGCCGTGGATTTGGTGGGGCACAGTCTCCTTCTGAGACTCTAGTCCCTGCTGCATGCGTTTCTCCCTCCAGCCTGGATCCCAGATCTCACCTCTCTCTAGGTGATCTCACCTCTCTCTAGGTGATCCCTGACCTTTCCGTCCACAGATTGCCTCACCAGCTGTGTTTAATTTGCTAATTCTGGATGAATGTTATTCTATTCAGCTGCTCCTTCTATCTGCTCTGTGAGAAAGTGCAGGACCTGGCCACCACCTTGTCTCCCCCAGGACAAACTTTTTAGGTGGCTGTGGCCAGAGAGGCTGGAGTCTCAGTGTTTGTAGATAGAAATTGCACTGATTATGTAGATTGCTTTGGATAGTATGGACATTTTAACAATATTAATTTTTCCAATTTATGAGCATGGTATATCTTTCCATTTATTTGTATCCTCTTCAATGTCTTACAATTTTCAGAGTACAGGTCTTTTATCCCCTTAGTTAAATTTATTCCTAGATATTTTAATCTTTTTGATGCAATGATAATCATTTTCTTAACTTTTCCTTCTGATAGTTCATTATTAGTGTATAGAAATGCAACAAATTTCTGTATATTAATGTTGTATACTGCTGAATTCACTTATTCTAATATTTTTGTGGAATTTTTATGATCATCTGTATATAATATATATCTGCAAATAATGACAGTTTTACTTCTTCCTTTCTAATTTGAATGCCTTTTATTTATTTTTCTTATCTAATTTCTCTAGCTAGGACTTTCAATATTATGTTGAAAATATGTGGGGAGAGTGGGCATTGTCTTGTTCCTGGTCTTAGAGTAAAAGCTTTTTTTTTCACCATTGAGTATGTTAGCTTCAGGTTTGTAGCTGTTGATCTTGATGAGATTTCCTTATATATGATGGGTTATGTACAGCTTTCAAGATTCTCTTTTTGTCTTTCACCTGTTTGACTATTATGTATCTAGGTGTATATTTCTTAGTTGAACCTAGTTGGAATTCATTAAGATATTGGATATATGGATTAAAGTTTTTCAATAAATTTGGAAAAATTTTGTCATTATTTCTTCAAATATTCTTTCTTCTCCTTTCTCTCTATCCTCTTCTTCCAGAACTCCCATATAGGCATATTGGTGTCCTGTTGGTCCCTGAGGATATGTTCAATTTTCTTTCTTTTTGCTCCTTAGACTATGTAATATAAATTGACCTGTCTTGTAGTTTACTGAGTCTCTCTTCTGCCTGCTCAAATCTGCTGTTGGGCTCATTTAGTGAATTTTCCATTTCAGTTATTGTACTTTTCAAGTCCAGTATTCCTATTTGATTATTTTTTAATATAATTTAAATCTCTTTATTAATATTCTCTACTTCCTGATACATTGTTATCAAACTTTAATTATTTAAGTATTGTTTCCTTTAGTTCCTTGAACATATATATTTATAATAGCTGATTTAAAGTATTTATCTAGTAAGTCTAACATGGTAGAGGCTTCCTTAGTGTCAGATTTTAACTGCTTTATTTCCCCTGGGGCATACTTTGGGACACACTGTGCTATTTCTTTGTATGTCTCATAACTTTTTGTTAGAAATTAATATCTTATCTAATAAAAGAGTAATATACAGATTGGTCATCACTGCAACACACAATATAGCTGCCCCCATGTGGTCAAAGATCCTGCCCCCATGTGGACACAAGATGGCCACCACAAGATGGCCAGCAGGGGAGGGCAGTTGGGAGGCACCTGGCCTGCAAGGGAGGGCAGTTGTGAGGGACCAGGCTTGCAAGGGAGGGCAGTTGGAGGTAATCAACCCTGCAGGAGAGGGCAGTTAGGGGTGACCAGGCCGACAGAGGAGGGCAGTTGGGGGCAAACAGGTTGGCAGGGGAGCAGTTAAGCATCAACCAGGCTGGCAGCGGAGTGGTTAGGGAGTGATCAGGCTGGCAGGCAGAAGCGGTTAGGGGCAATCAGGAAGGCAGGCAGGCAAGCAGTTGGGAGCCAGCAGTCCTGGATTGTGAGAGGGATGTCCGACTGCCCGTTTAGGCCCAATCCCACCAGGATCAGGCCTAAACGGGCAGTCGGACATCCCTCCAGGAGTCCCAGATTGGAGAGGGTACAGGCTGGGTTGAGGGACAACCCCCCGCCGTGCACGAATTTCGTGCACCCAGCTTCTAGTTTTAAATAATGTAGAAGCTCTAGAAATCTGATCCCCCCCCCCTCTTCTTAGGGGCTATGCTGTTGCTATTTGTTGTTGTTTTTACTATTGTTTGTTTGTTAGTGACTTTCTTGGACTAATTTTGCTATCTCTGAGTTGACAATATTTTCTTAAATGTCTTGCAACATTTTGTGAGGGGCTCTGTGTGCATTTTATGGTGCACATGGAACACTCCAACAGTTTACAACTCTGTGTTACCTCTCATTCATGTTTTCATAGAGTCTCAAAGTCAGCCAGGGTGCACAGGTAAGGCTCTCTCAGGTCTTTTTTGGGTATGTGCATAACCCTGCACTTGCACATGCATTAACATCTCAACACCTCTTATGTTAAATAATTGCCACTGATTGACTTTCCTCACTGAGTGAGCCCTGAGGTAAAGACATGGCTTTTGGAGTTTGTTCTAGATGCTGCCATTCAGGTTAAATAGTGATCATTCTGTTGAAATGGACTCTTTGGAGAGCTCCAAATCCATTCTTCTCCTGTGGCTGTTATGCTGCTGGTTTTCCCAGATACCATGATTTTAATCCTCCTGATTTTCAAGGCTACTGCAAAGCTGGGGAAGAGGATATGGGAATAGGAAAAGTTAAATGGTGTAAAGCTCACTGTTCTTATTGAGATTCAGCCATTTTTCTTGAATAAACACTCACATTGCTTTTCATGGATTTTGACATTCTGAAAAAATTAATTTTGCCATATTTTGCCAGTGTTTCCATTGTTGTTATATAGTATCAGATTATATAGGATCAGATAATAAAGGATCATGATCAGAAACTTTATCTCTGTTTATTCTTAAACTGAATATGGGCTTTTGAGTTCATCATTTTTTACAATAATGCTATGGTTTTGGAAGTAATAGCAACACAATTTCATAATTATCCAGATTGGTTATTCTTTACTCTGGATACATATTACCTTCAGAGCTTTAAAATAATATTCTAATGCAAGGGCCCTATCCCTGTTCTGTGTATTAAGATTAATGCCCAGGCATTTATATTTCTAAGAAATCAACTCATGTGATTATTATGTGAAACCAGGGCTGAGAACCACTGATCTTGAATTTACTCATTTTGAGTCCCACTACATAATATAGTACCTTACATTTCTGAGGCTTCTAATTTGCCCAAATGGATAAATGAATGAATGTATGAATAAAAGTGATTTTGATGATATAAATAAACATAGATTTATTATCTAATGACAAAGATATATTTTTGTCAACTCATTCTTTTTCAGATTTTAAAACAGGATTGAATATATAGTAAAATATTTATTGTTACCTGAGTTATATATATTGAACAGTCGCAGGAGTGAATGATATGTGGAATCAAATACATTTGAGGTGATTATTAAGTTGATATTTTAGTTGGGTAAACTATTGGTAACAAATACATTTTCAAAATAATAAGAAAATAATAATAGCTATTACCATATTCCAGACACCTTGTTATATGCTTTATATGTATCCTCTGAGTAACTCTTAAGAGATAAATACTATCACTAGTTCTATTTTACATATGAGGAAATTGAAGTTTAGAGAGAAGATAAGTAGCTTGCTCAAAGCCATATAAAATGCAGGGATTTGCCCCAAGTATTCCCACTGTATGAGGGATTTGCCCCAAGTATTCCCACTGTATGACTTAAACTCTGGGATTTGCCCCAAGTATTCCCACTGTATGACTTAAAGCTGGGATTTGCCCCAAGTATTCCCACTGTATGACTTAAACTCTCAACCCAGTGGTTCTCAAACTTTGATGCACATTGACATCACTTAGAGATCTTTATGGATGCTGGCTCTCACCACATACATTCTGACATAATTAGTATGGGGTGCAACTTGGGCTTAGGGAATGTTAAAAATTCCCTTAGGTGCTTTTCATGTGCAACAGAGTTTGAGAACTGCTGTTCAACAATATTTTCTACTTACCTAAGGAATTTATTTTAACATCAGAATGCTTGAATAAATTTTTTACTTAGTTGAATAGATTCTTATCTGTTGAATTGGGAAGCTAACCATATATTTATACAAAAATGTGATGTAACAGACCCAACAAATTAACTTCTGCAAAATAATTTCTTCATAATTTAAGAATCTCTGTTTTTTAAATATCTATTTCGTATAATTAAATATTTTTTCTGTCAAGATTATGGTTTTAAATGTTTTTAGCACTGTTGAGAAGCATCTGATTGGATCTTAACAGGAAATTTCTTTACTTATCTTAATCTTTGGGTTATTGAGTACAAGTGGGAAAAAGTTAAATATATATACTACTTAAAAATTATGTACATATAAAAGTATATATACACACACATTCCCAGATACCATGATTTTAATAGCTATTTTATAATAATGTGATTTAAATTTGTTTAGCATCTGTTCTTGTTATAAACTTCTTTCAAATACACCATTGCTTAAGAATGTCATTTAATTAACTCTATAAGCCACTGGATACACAATAGTGCCTCACAATTTAGACCTCCCTATTAACAGAATATTGCATTAAAGCAGAATCAACACAGGACATAGTAAAATGTAAAAATCACAGTTGTCTGATTTTTAAGAAAATTCTCTTAAATTAGGTTAGGGAAGCAGAAAAAAAATCAAACTCATTAAATTTGTTTTTCTTATTTTTTTTCTGATTTAATGGGATAAAGCTACCCTCAAAGTATATGCTATGTTAGACTATGAGGGCTGTATCATTTATTTTGCCTGAAATTAATTTATTTTTTTTCAGTTCAGAAGCAAAAGTGTAGTTATTGATGCTCTAGTTTTGATTTTTTGAAAAACTACTTTGGAAAGTGTAAAGTAATTCTAAATCGGCTATATGTATAATTTATTTAAAGCTGTAGGACTTGTTTATTAGGGAAAGAACAAGAATCTTATTGAGATAGAACCACACAGTTTGTTTTCCTTGAGTATACAGGCTGGGGCCAAAGTAGGTTTACAGTTATTTGAATGGAAAACAATACAATAATTGATAAATAATAATACAAGAATAAACTTTGGGTTTCACATACTCACAGTTGTAAACCAACTTTTGTCCCACCTTGAATATAGGTTGTATTTAGAATTTTAAAATCATTTAACTTATTGAGTATGCTTTTAGAACAAGATTTGCCTGTTTAGTTTTGGTTTCTTGACGTTATTCTAATGTGAATGCAGCATTTTTAAAATTATTTATATGCAATGTGCTATTTTAGAATCTTTTCCCAATACTATCTTATGCATTGTGTGAACTCTACCTGGCATAAAGCAGGGTTTTTCTAGCCCTTATTAATAAAAATTTTTGTCGTAAGTCATGTTGTGCTTGCTTATATGTGTTTTGAGGTTGCATTATATTTATCTCATCTCATCAGAAAACTGCCAGTTCTTTTTGCTGAAGGCAAGAGAGGGAGTTTCATACCCATTAGTTTTAATTGCTCTGTACCAAAATATCCAGTTTTCTATTCCGTTCATCAATCTTGAAATAATGCCTTAATAGTTTCCTATTAGTTGAATTATAATAAAACGTATTTTGCTACTTCATAGTCTTCTTCTTATTTGTAAATTTTGTTTAATTTTTACTTGACAGCTTTTTCTACTGTTCAACCATTCAAGCTTTACTTTTAATAGCAGTATGAAGGTGTTTCATACTCTTTTTCAATTACTGTTTTTGTCTTGGGTAACATAATTGGCAAAATAGCCATCTATTTTAGAATTGTTAGTCCTCTAAATTGTGAAGAGTCTTCTCACTGTTTATAAACTAGGTATTAATCTGATAAATATAATTGTTGGTACTTCAAACAAGTTTAAGACCATAGTGTGTAGTGAAAAAACATAAATGAGAAATCAGGAAATCCAAGGTTGATTTTTAGTTTTGTCACTAACTGTTCATCAACCTTGAACCTTCCTGTCTATAAAATGGGGATATTATGCCTCCTTAAGGCAGAGTTGTGAGGATGAGATGAGATATGTGTGGGAAGTCCTTTGTAAACTGCAAAAAATTAGGCTTTTATTGTTATTACTACTAGTAGTAGTAAGGGTTTTTCTATTATAGATGAAAATTTGAATTGTGTATAACCCATATTGGCAACATTGGCAAAGTCTAGTTTTTAAGATATGTGAGAAGGTGGAAAATGTGGTGAATTTTCCCAGTTGCTTAGCATTAGTGAAATACAGTTTTGGCAGAGTAATTACTTTTTCCATCCTCAAATATTCTGTCTCCCTTTCCATACAAACTATGTGAGGCACGATGTCATATGTTTAAAACTTTTAACCAAAAAAGAAAGAAAGAAAGAAGTCTCACCTTCAAAACAAATAAACAAACTTTGGAGAGGTCTGTAGTCTTGAGTCTTAACATTTCACTGTCCGAAAGATTGTAAACATTACAAGGCCTTGGTGTGCCATGCCCATGATCTCACTGAGATTTTGGCTCCCCGTACATCACACCATGCACCTTAGGAAGTTCTTGGATCAGAGGCAGAGGCGATCACTTTTGTTATTTTTCCCAGTATGGTGCCAGTTCTGTGATTTACTGTGTCTACTGATAAACCAAAGAGAGAATCAGGAAAGTCCCTAGACTGTGAGGGTGAATTGATCTTATCAATTTAAATTTCATCTTACAAAGCTAATGCTCTTTTCTTTTTAATGTTTGTGACTGTGATTAAGTATCTTAAAATTATAGTCCCCTTATTCCTTTCATTTTTTCATAATACAACAAACATTTATTGAAAGTCCACTAAGTGATAGACACCAGATTATATTCCAAGGGAAAGTCAAAGAATAAGACCAGGGGTCTCTTTGGAAGAACTCACAAATTAATGGGAAAAGGACCCATAATAAAATAATTACAATATAATAAAAAATGGCTATAGATAACTTTGGTATTAAATGAGCAATTCAGATTTTAGGATTAGTTTATGATTTTTAGCTCAACAATGTCATCAAGGATCCAGGCTAATTTTCCCCTTTCTGTTCTGCCAGTCTTAGTGGGGCCTGTGATTATTCCTTATTATAAACTAGCGTTCCCGTTGCAGGAAAAATCCTGCAATAGGGTTTCCTGCTGCACTCTACCCCGCCCCACCTGGGCTCCTCCCTTCTCCCCTGCCCCGCCCTTCTCCGCCAGCCCGCCTGCTCTCCTTCCTTCTCCCCCAGCTCCGCCTCTGCTCCTCCCTTCTCCTCCCCCCGGCTTGCTTGCTTCTCCGCAGCTTTGCTCCCTCTGCAGCTCTTGGCTTCTTTCTACACTGTCTTGATATGCAAATTAGCCTCCATCTTGGCTGGGGTAATTTGCATACTCGTCCTGATTGGCTGGTGGGCGTGGCTTGGCTGGTGGGCATGGTTTGGGCGTAGCAAAGGTGTGGTCAATTTGCATATTTGTCTATTATTAGGTAGGATAGGAAAACTGTTCCAGAAGATTCTTAGTAGACATCATCTCAGAACTCACTGGCCATAATTGGGTCATATCTAGCCCCCTCTAAACAAATAATTGACAAAGGGAATGAGATCTTCAGAATATGCTTAGGCCAGTCAAGGATAATCTTTGGGGTATAGGGGCACTTTCTCCTGATGCTTGTGTGTGACAGTTTGATCCAAAATAATCAAGGCTTGGCAAACACAGGCAGATGAGGAAATGGATTTTGTAGAAAACATATACAAGAATACAGAGGGAAGAGAGTGACCAATACTGAAAAAGAGAGTGGGAGGAAAAGCATGGAGGCGATGTTATTTAAACTACTGTTTTAAAAATGTATTACAGAGATCTAACTAATGGTTGCCAGATGAGAGGGGGTTGGGAGACTGGGTGAAAAAAGTGAAAGAGATTAAGAAGTATTAATTACCAGTTATAAAAATAGCATGTAAAATACAGCATAAAGAATATAGTCAATAATATTCTAGTAATTATGTATGGTGTTAGATGGGTCCTAGACTTATTGGAGTGATCACTTCACAAGGTATATAAATGTTTAATCACTATGTTTTACACCTGCAACTAATATTATACACTAACTGTAATTGAAAAATAAATTTAAAAAAAAACACATAAAAATAGTCTGGCCAGAGTGGCTCAGTTGGGTGAGGATCATCCTATGCATTGAAAGGTTGCCCATTTGATTCCCGGTCAGGTCACATAGCTGGGTTGTGGGTTTGATCTTACATATGAAAGGCAACCAATGGATGTTTCTCTCTCTCTTTCTCTCTCTCTCTCTCTCTCTCTCTCTCTCTCTCTCTCTTTCTCTCTCTCTCTCTCTCTCCTTTTGTCTCTCTAAGCATGTCTTTAGAGACAAAAAAAAAGAGGATTAATTTTTTAAAATATATAAATATAAAAAGGACAAGCAATGGGGAAACAGATGGTTAAATTATTCTTGAAAGGAAGCTTATAGATATATCAAAGATAATAGAATTTCAGGTGCCATGATAGAGACATGATTAAAGAGATACAGAGCTCAGTTTAATCTACTAGGGAAAAAACTAATTCATAGGAGTTTGGCTGAGAAAGTAACCTTTGATTTTAGTACTGCCAAATAGAATAAAGAAGAAAGATAATAATGTAAAGGTGCATTTTTATGGGCTCTTAAAGAAAGTACATAAGAAAAAATCAGAGAGTTCAATTTATCCTTATATATTTCTGAAATTATCCATGCACTACCACAGTCTACAATCCTGTAGAATTTTTAACTTTAAAGTCCAAGAACCACCAAATTAGTCTAACGAACAGAACAAAAGAAACTGTGCCTACATGGTCTTTGCGTGAAGATGATTCTGTTTTTAAAGTTACTTCTTGAATAGGAATACATAGAGAATTCTATTGTTTTTACTTGTCTGTAGGTTTTACTCTATCCTATCCTATATAATAAAAACCTAATATGCTAAGTGTACAGTCAATTGGTTGGCCATTCAACCACAGTGTAATATGCTAATGATATGCTAAGGCCTCTCGCTATGATGTGCACTGACCACCAGGGGGCAAACGCTCTGACTGGTAGGTTAGCTTGCTGCTGGGGTCCAGCCGATCATAACTGAGCGAGACAGGCCAAACATGCCCTGAGCCCTCCCACGGTCCCTCCCCAGTTAACCAACCTCCCACACCTCTCCCCGGCCCCAATCATGCACCAGTGGGATCCCTTGGCCTGGCCTATGCCCTCTCGCAATCCGGAACCCCTCAGGGGATGTTGGAGAGCCAGTTTCAGCCCTATCCCATAGGCCAGGCCGAGGGACCCCACTGGTGCACAAATTCATGCACCGGGCCTCTAGTTGTAAAAGAAATCTCTATGGTCACTTAAAAACAGAGCTTCAAAATTTATGAAGTAAAAACTGATAGAACTGAAAGGAGAAATAGAAAGATCCACAGTTATAGTTGGAAATTTCAATACTTCTTTCTTTTCAGTCAATAGAAAATAAGTGAGGATATAGAAGACCTAAACAATTATACCAACCAACTTAAGCATTACTGATAATTATTAAACACTAGAGGCCCGGCACATGAAATTCATGCACAGGTAGGGTCTGTGGGCCTGGCTGGCAATCAGGACTGATCAGGGCCGATCGGGGCCTTCTGGCTGCCAGCCGGGGCCTTCCTTTCCTGGCTGCCAGCCGGGGCCTTCCTTCATTCCACACCACTCCCTGGTGGTCAGTGCACATCATAGTGAGCAATCGAACTCCTGGATTCCCGGTTGAACTCCCAAGGGGACACTTTCCATATTGGCCTTTTATATATATAGATTCCACCCAACAACATCGGAATACACATTCTTTTAAAGTGCATTTGGGACATTCACCAAGCTGGACCATATTCTGAGCTATAAAACAAACCTTAAGATATTATAAAAATTAAAATTATATCAGTTCTTTGACCATAATAAAATTAAACTAGAGAAAGAAGAGCAAATAAATCCCAAAATAAACAGAAGAAAGGAAATAATAGTTACGAGAAAATATTAATGAAATTAAAAGCAGAAAAACCAATAGAAAAAAGTAAAAGGCTGGTTCTTCGGGGGAAAATCAATAAAATTGATACAGCTCTATTTACTTTGATCTAGAGAAAAAGAGAGAAGATACAAATTACCAATACCAGGGATCAACATTATAGACCCTAGAAATACTAAAAGGATAATAAGTAGATGTTATGAACTCAATAGTAAGCCACTCCTACTTACTCAAAAAAATTTATGCTCAGAAAAAAAAAAGCCTTGCCGAAACCGGTTTGTCTCAGTGGATAGAGCGTCGGCCTGCGGACTCAAGGGTCCCGGGTTCGATTCCGGTCAAGGGCATGTGCCTTGGTTGCGGGCACATCCCCAGTAGGGGGTGTGCAGGAGGCAGCTGATCGATGTTTCTCTCTCATCGATGTTTCTAACTCTCTATCCCTCTCTCTTCCTCTCTGTAAAAAATCAATAAAATATATTAAAAAAAAAAAGCCTGTACATGAAAATTTATAGAGGATCCTATATAATAAAGAGCTAAGATGCTAATTAGACTCAACAGCAGAACGACCATCAGTATGACCTTCCGGATGAAGCCTGGGCTGCGAGGGCCAAGCCCTTTGCACGAATTTTGTGCATCGGGCCTCTACTTTATTCATAATTTCAAAAACCTGGAAATAAATGAAATATTCTTCATCTAGTAAATAGATGTAATTTAGCAATAAAAATGGATAGAATACTGATTATAGTCTTTTTCTATTGCTCATGCTACATGCAATTACATGGATTAATTTCAAATGTGTTAAGAGGCCAGATTCAAAAGGCTTCATACTATAATCATTCTATCTATAAGATATTCTGGAAAAGGCCAAAATATAGGGACAGAAAGCAGATAAAAACTTTCCAGGGACTGGGAATAGGAAGAAGGATTGAAAGTTCAGTCAGTTTTCAGGGCTGAGTAGGAGTTTAGAAGGGCATCCAGGTAAAGAAAATAACATAGTTAAAGGTATAAAACAACGACCCTTTAGGGAATAACAATAATCTAGAAGCTGGAGTATGGTTTACGCAAAAGAGTATACTGGGAAATAAGAGGATGAGGTTGGGGCAGAGAGGGAAATGATTTAGACCTTATCCTGAAGATAACGAAGCACCACCCATGGTTGCAGTTTCAATTCCCAGTCAGAGCACATACCTAGGTTTCGGGTTCCATCCCTGGTTGGGATACGAATGGAAGGCAACCCATTGCTTCTTTCTGTCTCTCCGTTCCTCTCTCTCTAGAATTGAAAAGCATGTCTTCAGGTGAGGAAAGAGAGAGAGAGAGAGAGAGAGAGAGAGAGAGAGAGAGAGAATGAAGCACCAATAGAGGATTATAAGAAATCAGCAGCCAACTTTTGTCAATGTCTTTCTAGTCTTTTTGGAGGTCTGACACTCATTCTCAAGCAGATTCCTCAGGAAAGGCCTGGGTTAACAGCATTCACTGAAGTCTTCCATGTTTACAATAGTTTTATACTTAAAGGTTATTTTGGCTGGATATTAGAATCTTGACTCACATTAAGTAGTTTACACATGTTATCCCTTACCCTGTGCATAAAATATTACTATTAAAGATCTAAGAATAATGTCATATTCTTTCCCTTAGAAGTAACTTGGTCTTTTTGCCTAGATGGCCAAATTATTTTTCCTTTTTATCCAAGTCCAGTAGTTGTACTAGAATATCTTTATGTTAGCCCATTTTGGGTCATTTTTTTCCTAGTGTATAAGGTGACTTTTCAGTGTGTTTTAAGGATTTTATTAATTAAGAGGACAGAGTTTTCTTGAATTATAATTTTTAAAATTTGCTCTGCTGTATTGTTTTGTTTCCTTCTTGGAGATTCTTACTATACATATTGTTCGCTCTTCTCTGCCTACTTGTTCTCTTAAATATTTTGTTAGCTCTTTTTCCATTATTTTGGAGTTTTCACATCTGCTATTCATTTAAAGACTAGGGGTCCAGTGCACAAATGCATGCACCTTGAAAGGAACTGTGGGCTGCGAGACTGTGGTGGGCACAGGGGCAGGTCTCAGCCCATCCTCTGCACCTCCCCTAGCCCCTCCAGCCATGGCCCCTGGTCCCCTGTTTGCCTGCAGCCCCCTTCCCACCACTGTCACTCCCACACGCTGATGGTGCCAGTCCCGCTTGCACCCGCTGACAGCATGGAGCGATTGGGGCTGGCGCCAGCAGTGGGTGCAAGTGGGGCCAGCACCAGCAGTGGGTGTGAGAGGTGGCTGCTGGCCCTGATTGCCCCTCAGGAGCAGGGGGAGGTGGAGAAGCCTTGAGGGGCGATCAGGGCCAGCAGCTGCTGCTCACACCCGCTGACAGTGCCAAGCGATCGGGGCAGGTGCCGGGCGCCGGCAGCAGGTGTGAGTGCTCGGTGGGACCATGGCACATGGGAGCAAAGAATTTCCAGTAACCACTAGAGGCTTGCCCTGATGACAGCAACTGGCGCCCCACCTTGGTCTGGCACTCCCATTCACCTGCTCCACAATCCCACCGTGGCCGATGCCCGCCATGTTCAGTGCTCTGCCACCTGCTGCCGATACCCACCAAGTTCTGTGCGTGCCCCCTGGTGGTCAGCACACATCATAGCGACCAGTTGTTTGGTTGTTCGGTTGTTCTGCTATTCAGTCTATTTGCATATTAGGGTTTTATATATATATACTAGAGGCCCAATGCACGAAAATTCGTGCAAGAGTAGGCCTTCCTTCCACCAGCTGCTGGCACTGGCTTCCCTCCAGCACCCGGGACCCGGGCTTCCCTCCTCTGGCTGCTGGCAGGCATCCGGGACCCGGGCTGGCTTCCCCCTGGCCCTGGCTTCATCAGGAAGGATGTCCGGAATGACATCTGGAAGACGTCCAGTCTAATTAGCATATTACCCTTTTATTATTATCCTATCTAATAAAGAGGGAATATGCTAATTGACCATCATGCCCTCACAAAGATGGTGCCCACAGCCAATAAGGAGGGAATATGCTAATTGACTGCCATGCCCTCAAAGATGGCGGCGCCCACAGCCACAAGATGGCGGTGCCCAGTCCCCTCAGCCCCGCCGGGGCAGCAGGCATGCTGCACGGCCGGGCCTGCCCCCAGGCGGGTCCGGCCACTCTGCACGCCTGCCTCCAGAGTCCTCCAGCCCCCCAGCCACTCAGGGCCGGCCCGAGGTGCAGGCAAACCTTGGATGTCAGCTGCCCAGCCACCCAGGGCCGGCCTGAGGGACAACCAAACAACTGAACAGCAGGCTGTGGGGGTGACCAGATCAGTGGGGGGGCCATGAGGGGCAACCAGGCTAGCGGGGGAAGGCAGTGGGGGGCGACCAGGCTGGCAGGGGAACAGTTGGGGGCAACCAGGCTGACAAGGGGGGCAGTTGTGGGTGATTAGACTGGGAGGAGGGCAGTGAGGGGTGACCAGGCCAGTGGGGGGGCAATTAGGGGCAACCAGGCTGGCAGAGGGGGGCAGTTAGGGGTGACCAGGCCATGGGGGGGCAGTTAGGAGCAACCAGGCCAGCAGGGAGGGGGCAGTTGGGGCGACTTGGCCAGCAGGGGGCGCATTTTGGGGTGATCAGGCTGGCAAACATAGGCAGTTAGGGGCGACCAGGCCAGCAGGGGGGCAGTTAGAGGCAACCAGGCAGGCAGGCAGGTGAGCGATTAGGAGCTAGCTTTCCAGGATTGTGAGAGGGATGTCCGACTGCTGGTCTAGACTGGCAGTTGGACATCCCCCAAGGGGTCCCAGATTGGAGAGGGTGCAGGCTGGGCTGAGGGGACCCCCTCCATGCATGATTTTCGTGCACTGGGCCTCTAGTAGATAGATAATGCATATGTTGTTTATTCAACCTTGTGGTCCTCCTAGTTTACTGTTCATTTCCAAATGAATTTTTATTTCTAATTCTTTATGAATGTCTTTTACCTCTCTTTAAATTTTTTTACTAATCATGTAATTTATAAGCTTTAATAATTCTAATTTACATTTTTCTTTCATTGCTTCTGTGATTCTTTCAGATTTTTTTTTTGTTATTGTTGTTAATCCTCACCCAAGGATATTTTTTCCATTAAATTTTAGAGAGAGTGCAAGGGAGGTGGGGAGAGAGACATCAGTGTGAGAGACATCCCACACACGACTCAACCCGGGCCTAGGATCAAACCTACAACCCAGGATGTGCCCTTGACCAGGAATCCTACCCACAACTCTTTAGTGCGCAGGCCAACACTCCCACCACTGAACAACACTGGCCAGGATTCAGTTCATTTTTAAATTATAATAACTGTATATGGAAATAGATTATAATCTTTTTCTATTGCTCATGTTTAAATGAAATGAGTTTTCATGATCTTTTAGAGAGAGATATGTGGGTCAGGGTAGCATTTCTAATTTCATTGTTCTCAGGATACCATTTCTGTTATTTTCATAGTGATGGAGAGTGGGTTCAGACACCTTTGCTCCCCTCCTCTTTATTATCTGTACTCTCTCATCCTTCATCCAATTGTCCTAGTCTTGCTCAATTTGGATGCAACCTCCAGTAGTTTCTCTTTATTACAGGGCTTTGTCTTAGGAGAGGGCTTCAGTTTGTAGTTTTAAGAATTCCCAGGACTCAGACCTACAGAATGTTCTAGCACCATCAGACCAGACTCTGAGAAGTTCATTCCCAGTGACTGTTGCTGTTGGGAGCTTTCTCATGAGATCTAAAGGCAATTCAGTTTCTCTGGCTCTTGGGGCATTCTCTAAGCCTTCTCTCCACAGGTTCCAGCACTGTCTTAGAGCATGTGAATTTTGTAGTGGTTAGTAGTTTGTCCCAACCTGCTTGTATTTTGGGGTTGGTAGAGATTCCTTGTCACCTAGTATTGTTGTACACATTGTCCCCCCCCCCCCTTTTTTTTTTTTTGCTATACTAGTTGCTTTTTAGGGAAAATACTATGCCACCATAACAAAGAGTGAGATCTTATCATTTGGGATAGCATGGGACCTAGAAGGTACTATGATAAGTGAAATAAATCAGTCAGAGAAAGACAAATACCATATGATTTCGCTCATATGTGGAATCTAAACAACAAAATAAATGAACAAACAAAATAGAAGCAGAGTCATAGATGCAGAGAAAAGACTGACGGTTTCCAGAGGGGAGGAAGGTTGGGGGGCCAGCAGAAAAGGTGAAGGGATTAAGTACAAATTGGTAGTTACAGAATAGTTATGGGGATGTAAAGTACAGCAAAGGGAATATAGTCAATAATATTGTAATAACTAGAAGCCCGGTGCACGAAATTCGTGCACGGTGGGGGGTTGTCCCTCAGCCCAGCCTGTACCCTCTCCAATCTGGGACTCCTGGAGGGATGTCCGACTGCCCGTTTAGGATCGGGCCTAAACGGGCAGTCGGACATCCCTCTCACAATCCAGGACTGCTGGCTCCCAACTGCTTGCCTTCCTGCCTTCCTGATTGCCCCTAACTGCTTCTGCCTGCCAGCCTGATCACCCCCTAACAACTCCGCTGCCAGCCTGGTTGATGCTTAACTGCTCCCCTGCCAGCCTGTTTGTCCCCAACTTCCCTCCTCTGCCAGCCTGGCCACCCCTAACTGCCCTCTCCTGCAGGGTTGATCACCTTCAACTGCCCTCCCTTGCAAGCCTGGTCCCTCTCAACTGCCCTCCCTTGCAGGCCTGGTCCCTCACAACTGCCCTCCCTTGCAGGCTGGGTGCCTCCCAACTGCCCTCTCCTGCTGGCCATCTTGTGTCCACATGGGGGCAGGATCTTTGACCACATGGGGGCAGCTATATTGTGTGTTGCAGTGATGATCAATCTGTATATTACTCTTTTATTAGATAGGATAGAGGCCTGGTGCACAGGTGGAGGCCAGCTGGTTTGCCCTGAAGGGTGTCACAGATAAGGGTGGGGGTTCCCTTGGGGTGTGGGGCGGCCTGAGCGAGGGGCCTGTGGTGGTTTGCAAGCCGGCCATGCCCCCTGGCAACCCAAGGGGAGGCCCTGGTATCTGGAATTTATTTTCCTTCTACAATTGAAACTTTGTAGCCTTAAGCGGGTGAGCCCGGCCAGGGTGTGCGGAAAGCTTTGCTTCCCCTGTTGCCACCGGCAACCCTGGCCTACTCTCTCAAGCTCCATTCTGCCGCCATTTGTTTGAATTTGTTTACCTTCTATAATTGAAACTTTGTAGCTTGAGTGGAGGCTTAGGCCTGCAACGGCTATGGAAAGCTTGGCTTGCTCTGTTACCTGGGAAACCTTGCTCTCTGTGGCTGTAGCCATCTTGGATTGGGGTTAATTTGCATACTCGCCCTGATTGGCTGGTGGGCGTGGCTTGGCTGGTGGGTATGGCTTATGTAGCAGAGTGATGGTTAATTTGCATATTACCATTTTATTAGAGAGGATTATGTATGGTGCCTGGTGGGTGCTTGAAATGTCAGGGTGATCAATTTATAAGAGTATATTATTGTCTAGCCACTATGCAGTACACCTGAAACTAATCCTACCTAATAATAGACAAATATGCAAATTGACCGCACCTTCGCTACGCCCAAGCCACGCCCACCAACCAATCAGGATGGGTATGCAAATTACCCCAACAAAGATGGCAGCTAATTTGCATATCAAGACAGGGTAGAAAGAAGCCAAGAGATGCTGAAGGGAGCAAAGCTGTGGAGAAGCAAGCAAGCCAGGGGCGGGGGGAGGGAGGAGCAGAGGCGGGGCTGGGGGAGAAGGAAGGAGAGCGGGGCGGGCTGGTGGAGAAGGCGGGCCGGGGGACAAGGGAGGAGTGGAGGCGGGGCAGGGTAGAGTTCAGCAGGAAACCCTATTGCAGGATTTTTCCTGCAACGGGAACGCTAGTAGAAAATAATATTGAATGTCATCTGTAATTTTTAAAAATAAAAAAACTATGCCACCATCATCTTATTTCTCTAGTTTTCTTGAGAAAAAAATTATTCAGTAATTCCATAATTGACAAATGTATTAAATTACTGACACATAACATCTCTTAGAAAATTTGAGCTTTTGGGCTACACTTTTGAAGTTCCCTGAAATTCTAAGAGTCCTTGTTTTTGCTTTTGAATTTACATGTGCATCAACTTCATTTAGACCAACTATGAGGTTAGAATTCACACAATCATAATATTGGAGAGTGGTTTTGGGATCAGGCACATCTGGATTTGAATCTTCTGCCAGTTATCATTTTTCTTTTTACAATAAGTTGGATTAAATTGCATTCTTTTGATGTGATTGCATCCTAATACATAGAAGTATAAAAAGGTGACAATGTAGAAAACAGTTGAAAATATATTAATTTATTTTGCATTACATAAAAAAATGTACTGTGCAATTTTAGAAAAATATTGCAATTAAATACTTTTAATAACATATCATAATTTAGAAGTGTGTCCTTAACTATCAAAAATTGTATTTAAATTTGACATTGAGAGCAAGGTCAACAATATTGCTGACATCATTTCCCATAGTAATTGGGAGAAACAACAGGTTGTGGGAAAAGATTCTTCGCCCTTACACTTGGGAAGACCCTGGCTTGGTTCTTCCTTCACCATTTACTAGAAGCTTAGGTTTTTTCTTGTGCCATCAGTGAAATTTTCCTTTTATATCTGCAAATTTGTATATAATCAAATTTAAGGAATGTTAATTGAGCATATATACTTACTGCCAGAAACTGGCATAGGTACTGGACATACATCAGTGAATAAGAGAGGGTTTCTACACTCCTGAAACTTACAGTTCAAGGTAAAAGCAAACAATCAAGCCACTATTGCATAGATTGGTAAGTGCTAGTATGATATAGAAGAATCAAATAGGAACAGCTTAACCCAGACTTGAGTTTCAGGAAAGACTTCCTGAAGAAAATGGTACCTTAGTTAGTAGCTGAGGCTGTGTAGAATTCCCAAGCTAATGGGAAAGTAGCCAAAAAGGGCATGTGCAAAGGCATGGAGACATGTGCAAGCAGCACATTTGAGGACATGAATGCACAAGCAGTGTTCCCAATGCAGGCTGAAGTTCAGGCTCACCAGGAGAGTTTTTAGAAACCCAGATGTTTTTTTATGGGCCCCACCCCAGACTTAATAAATCACATTCTTGGGGAATGAGTGCCAGGATTCTGGTTATTAGTTCCTGTGGGGAGCCACTGGCAGAGGGTGTGCGAGGGGCATTGGAGAAGGGGAATCAAGGCAGGTAAAGCAAGGCAGGGAAGCCCGGGGCACACTATGAAGGGCTTGGAAGCCATGTGTGGGTTTGAGTATTATCCTCAGGGCAGGGGGGAGCTGTGGAAGGAGCAGACAGCTATGGAATGAGATGATCAGATTTATGATGTATAAAGATCACTAAGTTTACTAAAACATGGCCCCAGCGTTTATGAAGGACACAATCTAGTTTATGAGGTGCAACATCTTTGGACCTCAATTTTTTTTAATAATATATTTTATTGATTTTTTACAGAGAGGAAGGGAGAGGGATAGAGAGTTAGAAACATTGATGAGAGAGAAACATCAATCAGCTGCCTCCTGCACACTCCCCACTGGGGATGTGCCCACAACCAAGGTACATGCCCTTGACCGGAATCGAACCCGGGACCATTGAGTCCGCAGGCCGACGCTCTATCCACTGAGCCAAACTGGCCAGGGCTAAACCTCAGTTTTAAAATATGAAATGGAAATAATACCTACTTAGCATGTTTATTTTGAGGTTTAACTGAGATAATTTGTGTAAAGTGCCTGATATATATTTAGAACTCAAAAGATGCTAATTTCTATAATTTGAGAAATAATTAATGGATATTACACAGCCACCATCATACATCAGGGGAAGTGGGTTTCTATTCAACCATTTGTTTTCCATTTCCTCTGTAAAATTATTTTTCTCTGCCCACACCTAGAACACTGGGCCAGTGCCACTTCTCTCTCACTCTTCACTCTTTCACATTCTTAACTTCAGTTAGAACCTTTAAGCGGATGACTTCCTAGTCTACATATCTAGTCTTGGTTTTCTTTACTGAGCTCCACCCCCATATATCCACTTGACTCTTGGATGTCTCCACGTAAATACTTTTGGGCACCTAATCCAAATTAGGTGTTCTTCCACCAACTATCACCCTTCCCTGCTCCAGAAAACAAAATAAAACCCTGCCTTTCCAACATTGGCACCACTAGGTCAACCCAGAAACATGGGAATCATCATTGAATCACTTGTCTTTATCTTCTCTAATCAGTCCTCACAAATCCACACCCTTTTATCCAGGCTTAGACCTTTACCTTCATCTTAACCAGGGGTGAGGAACCTTTTTCCGTCAAAAGCCATTTGGATATTTATAACATCATTTGTGGGCCATACAAAATTATCAGTTTAAAAATTAGCCTGCTATACTTAGTCAAACATTTAATTAACTCACCCCTAATGCCTTGGCAGGGCCAGACCAAATGATTTCCGGGGCCTGATATGGCCCACAGGCCAGACGTTCCCTACCCCTGATCTAAACTATCCCTACCTCTTACCTGAATCAGTGAAACAGTCTCTGAGTTCCCAGCACCACTCTTTGCCCCACCTTTAACCTTGCAATCCCGAGAGAGCTTCCAAGAAACAAAATTGATAAAATCCCCTCCCACCTCACACTACACTTAAACCTCTTTATTGGCTTTCACATGCTCAGAAAAGGAACTCCAAGCTCTAACAAGGCTTATAAGACCTGTCAAGATCCCACCTCTTAAGTCTCATTTTCCCCCATTCTTTCTTTCCTATTTTATGCTCTTACCATTGTGAACTAGAGAAAAGTCATCTCTCCCACTCTTAGATCTGTATTTCATGATGATTCCTCCACCCACAACCCCCCTCAGGTGTCAGGCTTTAGCCTAACAAACATCCTCTTGGGAGGCAATCCTCAAATCTTCACACCAGCCGAGATTCCCTTGTTGTATTTGTAGTATCTTACCTCTTCTCCCTTAGGGCTATTCACTAAACTTGTAATTTCTTAATGCCTGTGTTCCCCACAGATTGTAAGCAACATGATGGCAGAAGGGTATACATAGTCAATCCATATTATTCACAGATTTGAATCACTCAGGAATTCACCTAGTTGCTAAACTTTTTGTGTGACTGCAAAATCAATATTCATGGCAGTTTCTTGGTCATTCTTGGAGAAATTTGAGTTGCCCAATACGCATGTTCTCGGCTAAGGTCAAACAAGATGATACTCTGCCATCTTGTTTCAGCTTTCATAGTAAGCATCCATTTTGTAGTCTACTTAGTGTCACATTTTCCACATTTTTTTTATGACTTTACTGTTTTAAATGGCCCGCAAGAATAGTTCTAAATTGCTCTCTAATGTTTCTAAGCACAAGAAGGCTGTAATGTGCCTTACAGAGAAAATACGTGTGCTAAATAAGCTTCATTTAAACATAGGTTATAGTGTGTTTCAATGTCAATGAATTAAGTCAAACCTCCGTCCATCACCATTTATCATCACTTACTAATATACCCTCCTTAACTCCCCCCGCCACCCCTCCTCTTGGTAATCACCACACTGTTGTCTGTGTCTATGAGTTGTTGTTTTTTTAATTTTTTGCTCAATCCCTCCACAGCCCCCCAAATGAGCACCCCCCAATAGCTGTCAGCTTGCTCCCTATGAATCTGCCTCTATTTTGCTTGTTAGTTCACTTTGTTCAATACAGTGTACAGATGATGTGTTGTAGAATTGTGCACCTGAAACCTGTATAATTTTTTTACCCAGTGTCACCCCGATAAATTCAATAAAAAGGGAAAAGAACAATATATGAAATATGCCTTTAAACAGAAACACAGAGGCTGGCAGGAACCTAATGCTGTATTTCCCTTAGGAGCACTGGTTCAGTATTCACTAATTACACTTGTGATGATTTTAAAGAACATAACTGTTGCAAATTAGTATAAGATTCAACTGTATTTTGTTAATTTCTAACTCATATAAGAGTTGTTCAATAAATATTCATTGAAACTGATTTATGTGTATGTATGTTTATATATGCACATAATTTATATATAAACACATAGAAATTAGGTATAATATGGAAATAAATTAAACTGAATTTGTTTTTTAATGGCATGGGTGTACTTCACAGCTTTACCATTACTTTTTGCTTTTAAAAATGCTAAATATTAGTTTATTATTGACTAGAGGCCCGGTGCAGAATTTGTGCATGGGTGGGTCCCTCGGCCTGGCTGGCAATCGGGGCCGATTGGGGCCGACCAGTGGGGGGGAGGGGGGAGGGGCCGTGGGAGGTTGGCCAGCCAGGGGGAGGGGCCGTGGAGATTGGCTGGCCAGGGGAAGGGGCCACAGGAGGTTGGCCAGCCACAGGAAGTTGGCTGTGGGAGTGCACTGAACCCCAGGGGGCAGCTCCTGCATTGAGCATCTGCTCCCTGGTGGTCAGTATGCATCATAGCAACTGGTCGACTGGTCGTTCCTGTCATTAGGTTGTAATGGTTGCTTAGGCTTTTATATATATAGATATCTTTATTTATTTTTATTTTATAGGATGCTGGAGAAATGGTTCGTTCCTTTGTTGGTGGTTTGGAACTTGTTGTCAATTTACTGAAATCAGATAATAAAGAAGTTTTGGCAAGTGTATGTGCTGCTATTACCAATATAGCAAAAGATCAAGAAAATTTAGCTGTCATTACAGATCACGGAGTTGTCCCTTTATTGTCCAAACTAGCCAATACAGTAAGTAATGTATTTTTATTTTAAATGCATATTGTCATACGATGTCATGGTATAGAGGCAAAAGCAATGTGCTTTAAGGTCAGACACCTGGGTTTAAGTTTAATAACCATCAATTATTAGGTATGAGATTTGGCTTAATTCATTTAATTTCTGAGACTAATACAGTGTTAAAATCCTTGTGAAATAAAGGCTGTTGTCACTGGTAAATAAAATGGTAACGAATATGTTCTTATAGAAATAGTAACTATCATTTTCACATCATTATTAATATACTTAAGATAATTATTCATGCCAACTTTAGAAATTAAATGTGCCTCCCCCAGCTTAGCAGGCTTGGATCAGTGGCATTCTTGAGCTAGGAGACTTTGGCAGTCACTGTACTAGTTATTCAGAGCTGTGTCAGATAGAATAAACAGCCTTGAGAGGTAATGACTTCACCATTACCAGAGGTATTGAGCATAGCTTGGACTACCACTTGGCAGAAAAGTCATGGAGATGAAATTCAATCATTGGAAGGATGCTTGGTCTAGAGGGCCTAATACTGAGTTCCTAAAAATATCCGCCAGATTCAGGTAAGGACACCAAGTTGTTGCTTGAACAAGCGAACATTAAAATCAATAAAAAGAAAACTGTGTCCTTATGCACACAATTAATTAGACATTGGATATAATGGCATAAATAATACAGAAAGGAAATGGCAGACTCAAAATATGTCATTGTTTGCTACACTGTCTTCTCCCTCTTGGGAACCAAGGTATATTACTGATGAAGCAGTATTCCTAGGGTGATGAAGTATAATAAATCTACTTATCCCAGTTAAGCAAAATGCTCTCTTGAGAATGTCCTATATTCTCTAATTATATTTATTACTAAATGACTTGTGGATCTGTAATTCTGAATTGAGAATATTTGCTCTAAAGGAAATTGAGCCTTGAGCAAATAATAATAATAATACCAGGCAAATAACTAATACCAGGTGATCAGGGAGGTTCACTTTTGAGGTCACGGACAATGTTCAGTTCATAAAATGAGAATTTAGGATTAAAACATGGTCCATTGGTGACCCACCAAAATACTACTTCCCTTCAAGACAGCAGCTGGATATCTAGCTATCCATTCTCTCCTGACTCATTGGCATCTTAGTGGGTAATAAACATTTAGTGCATAAACATGATCTCATGGGATCATACCACCATTCATTTCCTTTATGCAGAATAACGATAAACTCAGGCATCATCTAGCAGAAGCCATTTCATGCTGCTGTATGTGGGGCAGAAACAGAGTGGCCTTTGGTGAAAACAAGGCAGTGGCTCCATTGGTGCGTTACCTGAAATCGAATGATGCCAATGTGCATCGAGCAACAGCTCAGGCCTTGTACCAACTCTCAGAGGATGCCGACAACTGCATCACCATGCATGAGAATGGCGCAGTCAAGGTACAGTTGGTTGGCTTTCTGGTTTCATACAAGTTAGGCAAATGTAGTTTGAAAGAAACTTAAGTAACATTAAGGTTTTACCGAAGTGGGTATTTGGACAAACAAAACTGCCTCCTTGTTGGATCATAGCTGCTGTTGAATCATA
This sequence comes from Cnephaeus nilssonii, assembly GCF_951640355.1. NCBI lineage: Eukaryota > Metazoa > Chordata > Mammalia > Chiroptera > Vespertilionidae > Cnephaeus > Cnephaeus nilssonii. Next base: position 14,883,370 of record NC_137075.1, on the reverse strand, counting down.
TCATGGACTATGCTTCAGAAGAGTTGCATGGAGAGAAAATTTTTCTAATCAAAGAATAAACATACCCAGCAAAATAAGTAATCATCCTATAATTTGAACTTTATTAAAGAAAATATAGGCACTAACTAAATAGCAATGGAGCTGACTGAAACGGCAACTAGTCTGTAGTTTTACTGTCTGAACCATAATGGGAAAGGACAATTCAAAGACATGCTTTTTTAAAAAATATATCTGTGTTTCAAATTCTCTTTTGCCTTAAACAAATATGCAAGTAGGAGAGTTTCTGCACATAGATTGTAATGTATCTATGTGTTACATAGAAAATGCCTAGAGCTTCTCATGGAATCTTTTGATGACAATAAATATAAAAATACTTAAGAGTTCATGTACAGCTTACATGCATTAGAAAAAAAATGATTTAATGTAGTAGTTCTTTTCAATAGCTTGTTTCCTTATACAATATACTATTTATTATCTCAAATGGAGGCTATGACAACATATTTAAATTTTGAAATGCATGCTCAAAGTGGGCTTAATCTTTCAAACAAGAGTTAATAAAATTTCCAGTTAATCATATCTGGTCAAGTTTACACATGCCAAATATGAAACATCCTAGGAGGATTAGACTCTGACAATAACTATTGATAATTTTTTGAAGAAATTATTTTAATTTATCTTTCAAATCTATTGTAGTTTAACATGATGGTAATTTTTCTAAACTTAACCCCAATTTACATATAAGTGTGTCAAAATTTCCAATATAAATCTGACCGTATAGCACATAAGTTAAGTCAAATTAGTTTGTCCAAGCAAAAAAACTGGCATTAAAAAGCTCCTTTTAAACTAAGCACCAATTTTTCCAAAGTAAATTATTACTAATTCCAAGTTGCTAACGAGTTATAAATGCTCTGACTTCTATATGATAATGGTCTTCATTATCACTTCAAAAATGAAGACATTTCTAATTTAAAAATTACTGTATGCATTCAATTTTTTTTCTTTATTGATTCAGGTATTACATATGTGTCCTTATCCTCCCATTGCCCCTCTCCCCCACTCATGCCCTCACCCCACTGGTGTCTGTGTCCATTGGTTAGGTTTATATGGGTGTATACAAGTCCTTTGGTTGATCTCTTCCCCTTACCCCCACCGTCCCCTGCTTTCCCTCTGAGATTTGATGGTCTGATTGATGCTTCTCTGTCTCTGGATCTGTTTTTGTTCATCAGTTTATGTTGTTCATTATATTCCACAAATGAGTAAGATCATGTGATATTTATATTTCTCCAACGAACTTCTAATTATACTTCATCACCCTATTTCACTTAGCATAATGCTCTCCAGGTCCGTCCATGCTGTGGCAAATGGTAGGGCTTCCTTCCTTTTTACAGCAGCGTAGTATTCCATTGTGTAGATGTGCCACAGATTTTTAATCCACTCATCTGCTGATGGGCACTTAGGCTGTTTCCAAATCTTAGCTATTGTAAATTGTGCTGCTATTTTTTTGGTGCAATGGTAAATGGGATTGTTTTTTTCAATCTCTCTTTCTGTAAGTTCACTATTGGTGTATAAAAATGCCATAGATTTCTTGGCATTAATTTTGTATCCTGCTACATTGCCAAATTCATTTATTAAATCTAATAATTTTTTGATGGAGTCTTTAGGGTTTTCTATGTCATCTGTAAATAATGACAGTTTTACATCTTCTTTTCCAATTTGGCTACACTTTATTTCTTCTTCTTGTCTAATTGCTATGGCTAACACTTCCAGTACTATGTCTAACAGGAGTGGTGAAAGTAGGCATTCCTGTCTTATTCCTGTTCTTAGGTGAAATCATTTTAGTTTTTGCCCTTTAGGTATGATGTTGGCTGTAGGTTTGTCTATAAGGCTTTTATTATGTTGAGGTATGATCCCTCTATTCCCACTTTGCTGAGGGTTTTTATCAAGAAAGGGTGTTGGGTTTTGTCAAATGCTTTTTCTGCATCAATTGATATGACTATGTGATTTTTATCTCTCAATTTGTTTATGTGATGTATCATGTTTATTGATTTGTGAATATTGTACCATCATTGCATCCCTGGGATAAATCCTACTTGGTCATGGTGTATGATCTTTCTGAAGTACTGCTGGATCCGATTTGCTAGAATTTTGTTGAGGATATTGGCATCTGTGTTCATGAGGGATATTGGCTTGTAATTCTCTTTCTTTGTGTTGTCTTTATCTGATTTTGGTATTAGGGTAATGTTGGTCTCATGGAATGAACTTGGAAGTGTTCCTTCCTCTTGAATTTTTTGGAATAGTCTGAGGAGGATAGGTTTTAGTTCTTCTTTGAATGTTTGGTAAAACTCCCCTGTGAAGCCGTTTGACCCCGGGCTTTTGTTTGCTGGAAGCTTTTTGATGACTGCTTCCATTTACTCCATAGTTATAAGCCTATTGAGATTTTTAGATTCTTCCTGATTGAGTTTTGAAAGGTTGTATTTTTCTAGGAATATGTCCATTTCCTCTAGGTTGTCTAGTTTGTTGGAATAGAGTTGTTCATATTATTTTTTTACAATCCTTTGTATTTCTTTAGGGTCTGTTGTTTTTTCGCTTCTTTCATTTCTGATTTTGTTTATTTGGATCCTCTTTCTTTGCTTCTTGGTGAGCCTGGCTAGAGTTTCATCAATCTTGTTTATCCTTTCAAAGAACCAGCTCTTGGTTTCATTGATATATTGTATTGTTGGTTGTTGTTTTTTTCTGGTCTCTATGTCATTTATTTCTGCTCTGATCTTTATTATCTTCTTCCTTCTGCTCTCTCTGGGCTTTTCTTGTTGTTCTCTTTCTAATTCTTTAAGTTGTAGAGGTAGATAATTTATTACCATTTTTTCTTGTTTTTTGAGGTCAGCCTGTAATGCTATGAACTTTCCTCTCAGGACTGCTTTTACTGTGTCCTATAGGTTTTGGATTTGTTGTATCATCTTTGAATCGTTTCCAAGATGTTTTTAATTTCTTCTTTGATCTCTTTGGTAACCCAGTCATTGTTTAATAGCATGCTATTCAGCTTCCAAGTGTTTGAATTTTTTATTGTAGTTTATTTCTAATATTATGCCATTGTGGTCTGAGAAGATACTTGATATGATTTCAATCTTCTTGACTTTGAAGAGACTTTGCCTGTGACCCCATATGTGGTATATCTTTGAAAATGTCCCATGTGCACTTGAGAAGAATGTATATTCCGTGGTTTGGGGGTGAAATGTTCTGAAGATGTCAATTAAGTCCATATTATCTAGTGAGTCATTTAGAATCGCTGTTTGTTTGCTGATTTTTTTTCTAGAGGATTTATCCAGTGATATCTGTGGGGTATTAAAGTCCCCTACTATGATTGTATTGTTGTTGATCTCTCTCTTGATATCTTGCATTCAATTCTTTAATAGGACATGCACAACCTAATATAAGTATACAGTTTGAGAAATGAAGCTATAGAATGTAATTAATTTGGTAAAGTATATGACATATAACACATGTTTAGACAATTGCCAGTTACTTTAAAAAGAGAATATCTCAGAAAATTTTTTAAATGTAATAAAGTTTTCATGTTGCCATTCAATATACATATATGCCAGGTGTATGTGCAACTCTCGGCTATTTCTTCTAATGCAAGTCAGTAGATAGTCCAAATCATTTATGAATTGTATTCTGTTATGAAAAATGTTGAAACTGTGTTCAGACACAGCTTATATGTGTTAGAAAAGGAAGGCAATAAGAATGATTAGGGTGAGGGGCAGGAAACAGAAAAGCAAAGAAAGGGTCCTCCAGATCCTTTTCTGGGTTATTTTATGGTGTCTTGAAGGCCTTTCTGTCTTGACTATTTGCACTCCTAACTGCTTGCTATTTCTACTGGAGGATCACTGTAAATAACAGGACTTGTTTTTCTTGTTTACTGTTACTTTGTGGAGGCAGGCCCTACAATGGGCTCTCCCTCTTAGGGCCATGGGAAAAACATAAGGACCTGTGTTTCCCTTTTCTGGTGTTCTTTAGGTAGAAAAACAAAGTGGCATACTGGGTTTATATAGAAAAAATGAGATTTGGTAGTTGCTTGGATCTGCAGAATAAAGGAAAAGGTTGAGTCAAAAATGACTTCAGATTATGGGCTAGACAAAGAGAAAGAGTTTTTAGCCAAGATAATGCAAGAAAATAGTTAGCACAGTAGGGTGGTTAAAATACCTGCAGTGAACGTGTCACATTTCTGACACCAAATGCATATACACTTTATCCACTATTTTGGCAAATCCCTGGCTGTTTTTATTCCTGATTGCTACTGAACCTTTCTAGTCAAATGCTTATAGTGTTATTTCACAGGTCTGCAAACATTCCTGCTGCAGCTGCTCATGAGCAATGTTGACAGGCTCTTTGACAATTACCAGACTCGTCTTGTCACCCTATTCATAAGTAATTTATTCCAGAGGTTGCTTCCTTCATTGTTCAATTTCCTCAACAGCAGTGGTGATGTCATGCAATGTATCTGACTCATGACAACTTATGTTTATTCTATAATAACAGTGAAGAAGCAGCATTGAGGGTCTGGAATAGATTGAGTTCAGTTTCTAATGTGTTCAATTTAAATGGTCAGTTTGAATTTTGGGTCAGAGCAGTGCTATCCATTAAGAATGTATTAAATTTTCTAGTAGTCAAAATTTAAGATAAAAAGAAACAGGTAAAATTCATTTTAGTAATGTATTTTATTTAATCCAAAATATTATTTCAATATATAGTTAATATGAAAAATACTAATATTTTACTTTTTTGTGTCTATATTAAGTCTTCAAAAAGTGTGTTTTATAATACTTCTCAATTTGGAGCAGCTGTATTTCAAGTTCTCACCATTAGCTAGTGGTTTTTTTTTTTATTGGACAGCAGAAGTCCAGGGACAAGAGAGGGGGAAATTCAGGAAGTATCAGTGAAGAGGTATGAAGCCACGAATGAGGGAGGATAAGATGTTTTTTGGCACAGAGTTTAGAGAAGCCTGAGAAATCTCTACATTTTTACTCACTGAGCATGTAAATTAGTAAGAATAGCTGTCAGAATAAACTCAGGAAGTTACTAGGTTAACCAGGTGTTCTAGAAAGGAAGAGTGAGTTTCCAAAGAGTTTGTGTTCAAAAGCTGCTAAGCAGTCAACAAGGATTTCCTGACTCAGTTATGTTGAAAAATAATCCTTGTGTTTGAGCCTTGGCTAGTAAGAATCTCTTCTCGATGAACTAACAAATCCCCTGCTCTAGTAAATACAATGTGAAAGGAATAATTCAGTCCTTATTTCCTTTTTGATTATATACAGAACTCCTCAAAAGTATCAGCACAGGGTCTTGTATCACTACAAAACCTTGTGAATGTGGATGCAGAGCTATTGGTAACTTTATTGAAAATATGAGAAGTCTAGGAGATGAGAAAAACATAAGGACCTGTGTTTACTAATTATAACAAAATTGTAACATAGGAAAGTAATATCAGAGGGAAAGAAGTTGCAGGAAAAACTGAGCAAGACAAACACTGTCCTAAGAAAACAACAACAAAAAAAGTGATCAAATAGAAAGATGATGAGCACTTATAGAAGACATTAAGCTCCCTTTTCCATGGTGACATTGGATTTGTTTTTGCAAATGTCTATACTGGCCAAATGAAAGCTATTTTATGGCCTATAACTTTCTGGAAAGCATGAAATTTAAGAAATTGCAGAAAATATAATCAGAAGTGGGTCCAGCAGTGACAGAGTGAGGGGAGAGCATTTCCATTTGGGTGGAACTGAAAGGGTTGCCTTGGCTGCCTCGCAGACTCAGCACGTGGAGTGGCATTCCAGAGAACCAGGAAGATGACCCCAGGAGCAAACACACACCATAGTTTTTGAAGTCTGGTACAGGAAAAGAAAAATATCACTCAGATTTTTAAAGACTGAGGTCACCCAGGATTTCGGTGTCTATATGCAGTCTACATGCATACTTCGTGTTTGCTTGAGCTATAACATTTTCTATTCATTGTAACTCTTAATGTGCCTTTGTGGATTTGAGTACTTTCTTCACATTTCAGATATTTCCTGGAGTGCTGGGATTTGTCCACTTGGTGGGAATTAAATTACTTATTGGAATATTAGGTATCAGTGACTATATAATACTACATAGAGTCATATACAAACTTGTTTCTGATTATTATTAAAAAACAGACTTGTTTTTTCTGATTTGATTTTTTTCTTTAAAGTGAGAAATGATTACTTAAGGGTTTCATTAAGTTAGATTTCAGTTTAACATGTTTAACTTAATATCAATACATATCTACACTAATAAAAGAGAAACATGCAAATTGACTGTATCTCCGCTACACCCACAAGCCACGCCCACTAGCCAATTAGGAGTGAGTATGCAAATTAACCCAACCAAGATGGCTGTGGCCACGGAGCAAGCAGGAGACTTGGGTTTCCTCGGCAATGGAGGAAGCCAAGCTTCCCGCCCACTCTGGTAGGCCCTGGTCTCCGCTCAAGGCTACAAAGTTTCATTTATAGAAGATAAATAAATACCAACAAAAATGGTGGTGGCCACGGAGCTGGAGAGAGCAGGAGGCTTGGGTTGCCACCGGCGATGGAGGAAGCCAAGCTTCATGGCTGACCCTGGCCTCTGTTCAAGGCTACAAAGTTTCAATTATAGAAGATAAATAAATCCCAGATACCAGGGCCTCTGCTTGGGTCACCGGGGGGCGTGGCCAGCCTGCAAACCACCACAGGCCCCTCACACAGGCCACCCCACACCCCAAGGGAAACCCCACCCTGATCCGGGACACCCTTCAGGGCAAACCAGCTGGCCCACACCCGTGCACCAGGCCTCTATCCTAAGAAAAGAGTAATATGCAAATTGACTGTCACTCCAACACACAAGATGGCTGACCCCATGTGGTCAAATATGGCTGCCCCCATGTGGACACAAGATGGCCACCACAAGATGGCCAGCAGGGGAGGGCAGTTGGGGGTGATCAGGCCAGCAGGGGAGGGCAGTTAGGGGTGACCAGGCCTGCAAGGGAGGGCAGTTAGGCATCAATCAGGCTGGCAGGGGAGTGGTTAGGGGGTGATCAGGCTGGCAGGCAGAGCAGTTAGGGGCAATCAGGAAGGCAGGCAGGTGAGCAGTTGGGAGCCAGCAGTCCTGGATTGTGAGAGGGATGTCCGACTGCCCACTTAGGCCTGATCCCGGTGTGGGATCGGGCCTAAATGGGCAGTCGGACATCCCTCAAGGGGTCCCAGATTGGAGAGGGTGCAGGCTGGGCTGAGGGACACACACCCCCATGCACAAATTTTGTGCACCAGGCCGCTACTATCAAATATTTTCCTTATTTCATTTTTATTTTAACTTTAAATGTAATAGCTTTATTAATGTTACATATACATGCATATATTTAAAAGGTCAATTTTGATACTTTTCACACACACAGTAAAACCTCCTTCTTGCCCCTCTCTGTCCCTGAGCAACCACTGTCAATATAGACTAGTTTGCATTTTCTAGAATTGAATGTAACTCGGATCATATACTAGTAGTATGTACTTCTTTTTTGTTGTCTTCTTTAACTCAGCTTAATTATTTTCATATTCATCCATGCTCTTACATTTATCAATAGCGCACTCTTCTATTGCCAAGTAACATTCCATCACCGTTTGTTTATACTTTCATTGTTGAAGGACATTTGAGTTATTTTCTATTTGGGGTTATCCTAATATATAAAACCCTGGGTCTGTCATGACCAGAGGCTCGACCAACCAGAAGTCAGTCCTGCAGACAGCACTGGGTTGCCGTGGTGACCCAGCACTGACTGCTGAGGGGGCTGTGAATCAGGCCTGGAGAGAGGCCTGAAGAGAGAAGCAGGGTCTGATCCATAGCCTGTGTGGCAGCTGTTGATCAGCACTTGCCTCTCTCTTTCTCTCCAGCCTGGGCCAGCAGCCTCACCTCCATTTCTTTTCAAATTGGCCAGCAGAGGAAAGCAGTTTGGGGCGAGATCAGGTTTCAGGGGAGGGCAATTATGGGTGATCAGGAAGGGAGAGGCAGTTAGGAGCAATCAAGCTGGTAGGGAAGGGCAGTTGGGGGCGAGATCAGGCCGGCAGGGGAGGGTTGTTGGGGGCAACCAGGCTTGCAGGAAAGGGCAGTTAGGGGTGAGATCAGGCTGGCAGGGGAGCGCAGTTTGGGGCAACCAAGCCAGCAGGAGAGGGCAGGTGGTGGCAAGATCAGGTCGGCAGGGGAGGGCCATTGGGGGTGAGATCTGGCCTGCAGGGGAGGGCAGTTGGGGGCGAGATCAGGTCGGCAGGGGAGGGCAATTATGGGTGATCAGGCCAGCAGGGGAGGGCAGTTAGGGGCAACCAGGCCGGCAGGGGAGGGCATTTGGGGGCAACCAGGCCTGAAGGGGAGGGCAGTTGGGGGGTGAGATCAGGCCATCAGGGGAGGGCAGTTGGGGGCAAGATCAGGCTGGCAGGGGAGGGCAATTAGGGGTGATCAGGAAGGCAGAGGCAATTTGGGGTGAGATCAGGCCAGCAGGGGAGAGCAGTTGGGGGCAAGATCAGGTCGGCAGGGGATGGCAGTTAGGGGCGATCAGGCAGGCATGCAGAGGGGTTAGGGGCAATCAGGCAGGCAGACAGAGGCAGTTAGGGGCAATGAGGCAGGCAGGCAGGTGAGCAGTTACGAGCCAGCGGTCCCAGATTTCAAGAGGGATGTCCTACTCCTGGTGTAGGCCCGATCCCTGTGGGTCCAAGGGGTCCCTGATTGGAGAGGGTGAAGGCTGGGCTGAGGAAACCCCCACCTCTGTGCACGAATTTCGTGCACTGGGCCACTAGTTACATATAAAGCTATGAACCTTTGTGTACAATTTTTGATGTGGACATATGCTTTTACTCTTCTTGGGTAACCATCTAGGAGTGCATGGCTGGGTCGTATGGTAACTCTATTTTTAGCTTTTTAAGAAGTTACCAAACTGTTTTCCAAAGTAGCTGTGCCATTTTACATTCCCACCAGCCATGTATGAGAGCATCCTCACTAATACTTGATATGTTCATTCTTTGTTATTTTAGCCAGTCTAATAGGTGTGTAAAGATGATGTAGAACATCTTTTTATGTGCTTATATGTCCATTTTGGTAGTGTCCAAATTTTTGACCATTTTTCTATTGGGTAAAATGTCATACTTAGAGTTGAAGACTTAAGGATTTTCTTGTTTACATGGTGGTTTGGAATGATAGTATGAAATATGTAAGGACTTAGAAAAGTTATAATGATCACATGTTCTGAATCCAAACCAGAAATTTTAGCTATTTATATAAAAAGTTTCTAAGGGTATAAAATTAAATCACATCTATACATTTAACATATATCTAATACACATCTAAATCGATTTTATAGAAAATCTTAAAACTATATTAACTTTGAATGGCTAATGCAGTCAATCATGGAAGGAATATTTCAATATTGTTTGGTTTCTTTTTCTAAGTGTTTATGTTAGCGTGTATTCCTTATCCAGCACTCCTCACACTTTACCTCAGGTATGAGTCATGTGGGAATCTTGTTAAAATTCAGATTCTGAGCCAGTAGGTCTAGTGTCAGGACTGAGATTCTGCATTTCTCACAAGCACCGAGGTGCTGTGCTGCCTTCTGTCTTTGATCATACTCTGACTACTAGCAAGTCCTTAGCCCTGGGGAGCCTGAGAACAAGGAAAGGCTCTAAACCCCTTGCCTCCAGGCCACAAGCAGCTTTGTCCCATTTACAAGCATTGGCTGTTTTTCTGCTGACAGGAAAAAGCAGTTAGGAAGCACTGTTATAGAAGACACATAGTATATCCTTTCAAAGGCAATAAAATGAATTGCATTGGCTTACAGCTTTGAAGATAGTATTTTATTAGGTTTATCAGTTAATAATGCAGATTTTGTAATCAAAGAAAACACGATAATTTCCAGAGAAACATCAAAAGTGCTTTATTCAAAGTAATGTCCATAGCTACACATTTTCCCCATCTTTCAGGTAATTTGTGGATACCGTCCCAATAGAACTTTTCTTGTTTTGAGGCAAACCATTCAGAGACCCAATTTTCCACTTCTTTTGAAGTGCTGCTCAGAAAGTGTGTGTGCCATCGATCGAAACAAGTGGTAATCTGAAGGAGCAAGGTCTGGTGAATACAGCGGGTGGGTTAATGCTTCCCAGGCAAGATCTTTAACGTGTCCTTAACTGGTTTTGAAGTGTGTGATGGTGTATCATCATGAAGCAAAATTACTTTGCCATGTCTTCTGGCACATTCTGGTTGTTTCACAATCAAAGCATGGTTCACATTGATTATTTGTTGTTGGTAGTGATCAGTATTAACGGATTCACCTGGTTTTAGAAGCTCATAATACACCACACCTTCCTGATTCCACCAAAGGCAGATCATTGTCTTCTTTCCAAAGCAATTTGGCCTTGCAGTCGATGTTGATGGTTGACCTGGATCAACCCATGATTTGTGTGTTTGGGATTCTCAAAATAAATCCACTTTTCATCGCCAGTCACAATTCAATGCAAAAAAGACTTTCTTTCGTGTCATTGAAGCAACATTTTACTGATGACTTTTTGGTTTTCCATTTGTCTTTTGTTCAGTTGATGTGGCACCCATTTTCCTTCCTTTAAAATCTTTCCCATTGCTTGTAAATGATCGGAAATTGTTTGCTGAGCATCATTTAATCTTTCTGCAAGTTGTTTTTGAGTTTGACACGCATCTTCATCCAATATTGTTGATCTTCAAACTTTTTCGGTTGACATGGACATTCTTTGTCTTTCACATCGAAATCATCACTTTTAAAGCATTTAAACCAGCATTCACAAGTATCTTGAGATGGAGCATGTTCACCATAAGCTTCCCAAAGTATACAATAACTTTTTCTTCAAAATAAAGTAATGAATTAAAACTTCCCCCCAAAAAAAACACAAAAAAACTTCCCGCGAATGCTCTTTTTTTGGCACAAAATTCAACATTTTTAAGCATAAAAATATCTATGATGTTAACACCTTCAGCAAATTTGACATATAAAGTTTTGAAGCTTGCTGTCAATACAACAAAATAGCATATATATCAAATTGCATATATATCAACATATATGTAACTCCACCTATTGAACAAAATCCTCATTATTAACCAGCACACCTAGTAGATAGGACATTTGTCTCTGTGCACGCTGGCTCTTCTTCATCGCAGTGAATCCATCTTGCTTCTGCTAAGTTTCCACCACCCCACTCCCAGCAAAATAAATGTCCCTCCACTTCTTGAAAGCTAAAGGCGAGTAAAGATGAAAGAGAGAGTTGCATGTAAGTATAGCAAAAGAACTAGATAATAATGAAAGTCCTATCTTTTTCATTTATTCAGCTTCCTATGTGGCACATACTATTCGAAAAGCACATTTGCATATGGTCTTTCATTGAATCTTTTCCATCATCCAATCAGATGGGTATTATTATCTTCATTTTACAGATAAAGAAACTGAGTTTCATAGAGATTAAGTAACTTGTCCTGGGTCACCCAGATCACAAGGTAAGGACCCAAGAAATCTAGTTTCAGGGTCTGTTCTCTTAACTCCCATTGCCAGGTAAAGCTGAAGTACCCCGAGACACAAGTGTGTGGATGTGCATGGGTGTTTAAGGATATGTTTGAAGGACTTCACCTGGTTGAGAAACTACTTTAGGAGTCAGAGCAGCTGTTGGGGAAGGCACAAAGGAGAACGGGACTTGGTGGAGAACATACTTGTTTTACATTGTTCCTGTCTTTGTTGTTACAATCCTCCCATCCTCTCTTGAAAATACATCCTAAATGCTCTATTTCTCCCCTTAGTTTTCATGATTTTCTGCCCTTGAAGCTTTTTCATAGACATAACTTATGCCAATTAAATATTATTACTAATAAGAGCTATAGAATATGAAGTTAAAACCAAATGTTTTTGTGATTTTTTTAAAAAAGAATTATTTATATTTTATCATTACATATATTTAATAAGGGTAGCTATATTTCCAAAAGGTAAGTTTAGACACTTGTTATAGGTAATTGGAACAGATTGAGTAATTTTACATAACCTTTGTTTAGGGAGGCAAAAATGCAAATTACTTACTTTTGTTTTTTTGAGGCCTAATACATTGACTTTTAATTACAGTTTTCCAGATATTTAAAGGAAATATCCTTTCATTTTCTCCCAGAGTAATTTCTAGGCCACCTCTAGAGAGTTTCTTTTAAAAAATTTTTCTTTCTTTCTTTTTTTACACCAAGCAACCTACCTGGCTTCTTTTCAGATGCTGACTAATACTGCCGCATACCTATATTTCAAGTGACTATCTTTTTATTTATGGTGACTGCTAATGATTAGCTTTAATGCTTGAAAAATAACCTACAATTTACCCTATAAATATTAGTGGAAGAGATTTTAAAATTTTTAAATTTCTCCTTTTTATAATTCACTTTTAAACAGCATTCATTTTTGCCAGTGCTCATTTGCATACACAGAGGGATCATGAGAGGTCTCAGTAACTTTCAGAGGAATGGCAGTATGCAAATTTTTTACCTTGGCCTTTGTTAAAGCCAATTGCTTACAAAAACATTGGCTTCTCATATAACTGAATTTATATTAGACCTAGGTTATATTTTAAAAAGCTAATTTATTAAGTAATTAGAGTAGGCGTCTTTATTGAAAAAGCAAACTTAGACATTTGACCTATGAAGTATAAATGCAGTCCTATCCCTACAGCCTATTTAAAAAGCAGGCTGCCAGGGCTTTTTGTCTTTCAAAATTCTGTTTTTTGAAATTCTGCTGCTGAAATATCTGATTCTGCTTAAGAAACATTCAACAATCCTGCCTTGCCCACCGCACCCCCTCCCCCCCGTTAGAGGTTAAATCTTTATAACATTTAAAATATATGTATATAAATAAAATATATTTATTAATTTTTATTTGATAAAGCTTTCCATGTGATTTCAAGTATATTGGATTGGCATAACTGAAAAATATTTCTTTTAAGAGAGAATAAATCTTTGAATCACTTCAGGGCCTGTGAAATGTTTCAAAGTTCATTTCTCGATTAGAGTCTTGAAATTTAACTTGGAAAGATCATCAAATATATATATATATATATATATATATATATATATATATATATATATATATAAAATCTCCCAAAGATTATATTATATACTTTTTATAATTATTTTAAAAGATATCAATTAAATTTAAACTGGTTTTTATATTAAAAATTTGGTTGAGATCACAGAATTAATTATCTTTTTTAGACCATATAAAACATTGTATCTTAAGTTGAAATTTTATCACACTTGGTATATCAATATATTTTAAACTACTAATTTCTCTAGAGAAAATACAAGAATTATTTTCTCAAAAATAAATTTTTATGCTTTATGCATTTTGTTACAACTATTGTATAATTTCTCCTAACTTAAATTGAACTTTAAACTCTTAAAAAGCCTCAAATTCTAGCTGGTAAGTTAAATACTTAGCATTTCTTAGATTAATAACTTTATATTTTAAAAAATACAAGACATATTTAATTAATAGATTTAATTCTGTCCTGTAGAGTTTTCATATGAGGCAAACTCAGATTAACATTTTAGTATTTTGTCATTTCAAAATACCTATATATTCAATAAGTTTTTTTTATTAGTTAATTCAGTGTTTTAAGTTGCCAAAGGCTTTGGAAAACCACGTTTCTGGCTGGTAAAAGGAGGGGGGAGCTGGGAAGCAAGCTTGTAGCTATTTAAATGTAAAATCGCCAGATTCTTTCTGCTGGGGGAAATGCAACCAGCCAAGTGCCCTCCTTCAACAAGGAGTGAACCCCCACTATTAATACACCTATAATTATAATGGAAAAGCTTTACCACAAATCCGTCATTTTAGTTACATCCATGTTTTAACAATTTTGAGATTTTAAAGCCAATTATTATTATCCAAGGCATTTTCTTTAGCAAATTCTGTAACAGAGATAACTTACTGACTTTCTAGTGGCCTTAAGGTTAATTTTGGAATGCCGTCCGTTATTATTCAAAAATTATGCTTTGTTATGGAAATACCAATTTTGTTGCTTAGAACCTGCCTGTGTCATTTCCTTTGGTTATCTCCACCATCTTTTTGAGGAAAAAACAGCTTTAGATTCATTCTGTAGCATCCATAAAGAGATCAAACTTAGCTCAAAACCTTGTCCAACATTGGACGGAGCACTCTTGTTTTAAGCTAGCTTTCTCTCTTTACAAGTACAGAAGTCCCAGACACATTCCTAAATTTTGAAAAATTTTTAAATGACAGACTGGGAAACAAAAATCATGGCAAAGATGAGACTTTTTTAATAGTACTCTTGGGAGTGGGCATCCATTTTATAGGATCACCGTGTGTCTCTCCACTCCGACATCCTGCTTGCTTTGGGAAATTTAGTAACTGACCTGGCAACCCAGGTTTCCTTTATTAAATTAAAGGCATGCTTAATAGACTAACAATAAGCACTTTAAACCAAACAAAAATGACAGATAAAACAATAATCATACATCATACAGATAAGACTTAATAAATCACAGTTCTTTTCCTGAATCTTTTCCTAATCAACTCTCCATAGCATTGATTGGCCTTTAAAGTTATTTTAGCTAAAATCTGCCTGTCCCAAGGCATCCTATGGTAATTTTTAAACAAAGTATCAGAGAGTTCCTCAGCAAGAGGATTAACAGCTCCACCCTCTCTAGCTAGAAGCAGAGGATCTGGTGAGGTCTTTTTTCTTATTATGGACGTTTTATCCCTGATACGAATTAGGCATAATACAGTTTGAACAAGACCCCACATAGTTAAAGATGACAATGGCACTCTTTTTCCTTGAGCCTGATTTAAAAGAGTACCTTTCGACATTTTAATTTCTTTATCCTTTTGCATGGAAGTTAAAAATTTACAATGATTTTTTTTTTTTTTTTTTTTTTTTTTTTTGCCTTTTGGTCAAATCCTTCCCCATTATGGCCTGGCTTAAAACAAAAGAATTTCTTGCCCACCTTGGCTCGAGACTCCAAGGCTTGGTGCAAGCTTTACATGCAGTGAATCTCCCCACCAAATTTTCAGTGACTCACCTTTACCAGTGATTAACTTCTTTTCTTTTCTCTGGCAAATATTCTTCTCCAGACATCCTTATCTCAGGCGCCATAAATGCCTGGGTGTTTCTCAGCATCTGCAAGGGTTCAAGGAATCTGGAAAAGGGCTGTGCATAAATGAATAAAGAGATTAGACATGAAATATAAATTTGGGAGGCATAGGGGAGCCAGGGGAAGCTTCACTCTACTGGCGAGCTCCCCAAATCTCTGGGCCCAGTGCTTTTTATTCACACATTTTGCCCTTTAGCAAAGCAGATATACATATCAAAGGTAAGGTCCAGTAAACAATAAAGGACCATCAGGTTGGGGGAATTGCCTTCGGCTGTTCCAGCACCAGGCAAGAACATGTAGATTTTCAGCCCTGCTGAAAGAGTTCATTCAACCTTTTGAGGACTTTTTGCATTTATTATGACCTGCTGCACTTAGCTTCCAGCACCAAATAAATTGGAGTCACCAATTAAATAAATAATTAGCAAATATTAGAATAGTGATCTGAGTTATAAGAGATACTTTTCTTAGACTAGTTAATATAAATATAAATATAAATATATATATATATATATATATATATATATATATATATATATATATATATATACTAGAGGCCCGGTGCACGGAATTTGTGCATGGAGGGGGGTGTCCCTCAGCCCAGCCTGCATCCTCTCCAATCTGGGACCCCTTGAGGGATGTCCAATCCGTGATCAGGCCTAAACGGGCGGTCAGACATTTCTCTCACAATGCAGGACTGCCAGCTCCCAACTGCTCGCCTGCCTCTGCCTGATTACCCCCTAACCACTCCCCTGCCAGCCTGATCAACGCCTAACTGCTCCCTGGCTGGCCCTATTGCTCCTAACTGCCCTCCCTTGCCAGCCTGGTCACCCCTAACTGCCCTTCCCCTGCTGGCCCAGTCACCCCTAACTGCCCTCCCTGCTGGTCTGATCGCCCACAACTACCCTCCCCTGCTGACCTGGTCTCCCCAACTGCCCTCCCCTGCAGGCCTCCCACAACTGCTCTCCCCTTCAGGCCTGGCCCCCCAAACTGCCCTCCTCTGCAGTCCTGGTCCCCCCAACTGCCCTCCCCTGCAGGCCTGGTCACCCCTAACTGCCCTCCATGCTGGCCTGATTGCCCACAACTGCCCTCCCCTGCTGACCTGGTCTCCCCCAACTGCCCTCCTCTGCTGGCCCGGTCACCCCTAACTGTCCTCCTCTGCTGGCCCGGTCACCCCTAACTGCCCTCCCTGCTAGCCTGATGGCCCATAACTGCCCTCCCCTGCAGGCATGGTCCCCCCCAACTGCTCTCCCCTGCTGGCCTGGTCTCCCCCAGCTGCCCTTCTCTGCTGGCATGGTCACCTCTAGCTGCCCACAACTGCCCTCCCCTGTAGGCCATCTTGTGGCGGCCATCTTATGTCCACGTGGGGACAGCATCTTTGACCACATAGGGGAGGCCATCTTGTGTCTTGGAGTGATGGTCAATTTGCATATTACTCTTTTATTAGATAGGATATTTTATAGAATGTATATTATAGGACAATCTCTTTTTAAAATAGCAGCCAACCGCTGAGTGCCCACTGCTGAGTTCGGTGCTTTATTCATTATCTCATTTAGTCTTCACAATAACCCTATTATGTAGGCATTACTGTCCCCATTTGAAAGATTGGAAAGCTTTAGCTCAACAGTCTAAGAGATGTGTCCAAAATCCCATAGAAAGACTGCAGGATCCTTAAGGATGCAGTATATTGCAAGCAACACAAATAACTAAAAAAATCTTAGGCATCAAGTAAGATAATGGATATTTGACAGATTTCATGGCCAAGAAAGTAGAAGAATCTAAAGAAGATACAGACAGGGGAATCCAAGATTTTTTTTATCAGCTTTTCTTTCACCTGTCATCTCTCTTCCTTTCTGTGTCCTTTTCATTTTATTCTTTCCCTGTGAGTTGGCTCTCTCTGTTTCTCCACATTTTTTTTTTTAGCTTTTTCTGCAAGGTTTAGTCTCCAGGCATCCAAGGAGACCACATATTTTTCTCACTTTCAATTCAAGGAATCTCAGGGAATAGAATCTGATTGGCCCAGTTTGGGAAAAGTACTCACCCCTAGTCCAATCAACTGTGAACAAGAAAATAGTGTGATATTTTATAACATGGCTTCCAAGGTTTAGAACTGACAATACAAGGACATTTAAGAGCATTCCTGGTGAGCTGAGAAGACACTGAACATGGTGCACACAAATGTGAAGAGCCATGATTTAGGTTTCCGGACCAACTGACAGGAGAAATGTTTAGATCAGTTGGTATTCATTATCATGCTGCTATTTAGTATGTTTTAGAGTTATATATACTTTTATTGTGAGTTATCAGTCCAGATCTTTCAAAGATGTACTGAGGGTCTTTTACCCAATACTTCTAAAATGTTGTGACTTGTTTGTTAAAAGTATAAGTCCTTGCCAACAATTTGACTCACTTTATTATTATTTTACTAGTGGCCCAGTGCATGAAATTCATGCATGGGGGTGGGAGGGATGGTTCCCTCAGCCCAGCCTGCACCCTTTCCAATCGGGGACCCCTTGGTGGATGTCCGACTGCTGGTTTAGGCCCGATACCACAGGAAATTCTTTTGTTTTAAGACAGACCATAATGAGGAAGGATTTGACCAAAAGGCAAAAAAAAAAAATCATTGTAAATTTTTAACTTCCATGCAAAAGGATAAAGAAATTAAAATGTAGAAAGGTACTCTTTTAAATCAGGCTCAAGGAAAAAGAGTGCCGTTGTCAGGCATCCCTCTCACAATCTGGGACCGCTGGCTCCTAACTGCTCACCTGCCTGCCTGACCACCCCTAACTGCCTCTGCCTGCCTGCCTGATCACCCCTAACTGCCTCTGCCTGCCTGATCACCCCTAACTGCCCTACCCTGCTGGCCTGATCTCATCCCCAACCGCCTCTGCCTCGGCCCCCACCACCATGGCGTTGTCCAGAAGATGGCCAGTTGACCCGGTCTTCTTAACATACTAGAGGCCTGGTGCATGAAATTCGTGCACAGGGGTGTGTGTCCCTCAGCCCAGCCTGTACCCTCTCCAATCTGGGACCCCTCAAGGGATGTCTGACTGCCCGGGCAATCGGACATCCCTCTCACAATCCAGGACTGCTGGCTCCCAACTGCTCGCCTGCCTGCCTTCCGGATTGCCCCTAACTGCTTCTGCCTGCCAGCCTGATCACCCCCTAAACACTCCCCTGCCAGCCTGATTGATGCCTAACTGCTCCCCTGTCAGCCTGATTGTCCCTAACTGCCCTCCCCTGCAGTCCTGGTCACCCCTAACTGCCCTCCCCTGCAGGCCTGGTCCCCCACAACTGCTCTCCCCTGTAGGCCTGGGTCCCCCCCAACTGCTCTTCCCTGCAGGCTTGATCACCCCCAACTGCCCTCCCTTGCAGGCCTGGTCCCTCCCAAATGCCCTTCCCTGCTGGCCATCTTGTGGTGGCCATCTTGTGTCCACATGGAGGCAGCCATCTTTGACCACATGGGGGCAGCCATCTTGTGTTGGAGTGATTGTCAATTTGCATACTACTCTTTTATTAGATAGGATTACACTTTTATTAGTATAGATAGATAATGTAGGATAGGATTGCTTAAATCGGGGGGGCCTTTTTCAGCAGGAGGAGATGCTCTTGGTAGACAAAAATACATAATCCCTATGTTTGGACTGATAGCCAGCCATATGCACTATATTGCCAAACCAGTCATTAAAAAATTGAACTGCTTTCTTACACCCTATACCAAATAGCTGTTGCCCTTAAAACCCCTCCTCAGCCCCCACCTTAGGTTCTGCCTTCACAGTTCACCCAGATTAGGTTCTCATTGGTCAGTTTCTATGCCAGTCAGCATCAGAAGTTCCGCCTCCTAGGCAGCCATTGGCTCCTCACTGTTCACCCAGATTTGGTTCTGATTGGTTGGTTTCTATGCCAGTCAGCATCTCCGGGCCTATCTCCAGGCCTGATCAGAGAGGCAGGGCTGATCAGCAGCCTGCACAGAGGCCTGGCAAAAAAGAGAGGTGCAGCTGCTTGCCAGGCCTGGAGAGAAACAGAGAGGCAAATGCTGAACAACCGCTACCATGGAGGCTATGGATCAGACCCTGTTTCTCTCTCCAGGCCTCTCTCTGGGCCTGATCTGCAGCCCCATCAGCAGTCAGTTCTGGATTTCCATGCCTGAAGTGCCTCAGCAACCCAGCACCGACTGCAGGACTGACTTCCGGACGGTTGAGCTTTGGGTCGTTTTGGATGTTACGAACTCTGGGTTTTTATATATTAGGATATTTATTAAATAACTTTTTAAATTTGTTTTGTTTATTTTTTAAGTACAGTTTACATTCAATATTACTTTGTATTAGTTTCAGGTGTACAATATAGTGGTTAGACAATCATACTTAATAAAGTATTTCCCCTGATTTATCCAGTAATCACCTGGCACCATACATAGTTATTACAATGTTGTTGACTGTATTTCTTATGCTGTACTTTATATTCTTATGACTATTTAGTAACTGCCAATCTATAAATCTGAATCCCTTCATTTTTTAATCAGCCCTGAAAATGCCTTTCCCTCTGGCAACCATAAGTTTCTTTTCTGTATCTGTGAGTCTGTTTCTGTTTTGTTTGTTCATTTATATTGTTCTTTAGATCCCACATATAAGTGGAATCATATGGTATTTGTCTTTTTCTAACTTATTTTACGTAGCATAATACCTTCTAGGTCCATTATATTGTCGCAAATGGTAAGATTTTATTCCTTTTTATGGCTGAGTAATATTCCATTGTATATGTGTACCACAGATTTTTTTTTTTATCCATTCATCTATTGATAGACACATGAGTTGCTTTCATAGCTTGGCTATTATAAACTAGAGGCCCAGAGCACAAATTCATGCACTGGTGGGGGCCCTCAGCCTGGCCTGTGGCTTCTTGTAATCCGGAACCCCTCGGGGGATGTTGGACTGCTGCCAGTTTCAGCCTGGTCCCTGCAGCCTGTGGGGATCGGGCTGAAACTGGCAGTCCAACATCCCCCAAAGGATATAGTAGTGCATGAACCAGCAAGCGAGGAGCTAGAGCCCAGGCCGGGCACCACTCCCACTCATCCTGGCCCTGCTGCACCTGCTGCTGCTGCCGCTGCTCGGTAGCGCTGCAGCGGAGGCGGAGAGGCTCGTACTGCTGCAGCTGTGCTTGCCAGCCATGAGCCCGACTATGGGAGCGCACTGACCACCAGGGCGCAGCTTCTGCATTGAGTGTCTGCCCCCTGGTGGTCAGTGCACATCATAGCGACTGGTCATTTGGTTCATTTGGTTGTTTAGTCGTTCAGTCGCTTAGGCATATATATATATATATATATATATATATATATATATATATATTTCCTTTGCCAAGGAGATATATCAGAAGATTTGTGCAATAGGCCTTCCTTTCCCTGGCTGCCGGCACTGGTTTCCCTCTGGCACCTGGGACCCAGGCCTTCACTCAGGCTGCAGCTGAGATGCCAAGCCTCGAGGCTTCTCCTCTCCGGCCACAGCTGAGAATCCAAGCCTCTTCAGTCTTCAGTCTTCGCTTGGGCCGGAGCCTTCAATCTTGGCTCCATGCCTGTGTATGCAAATTAACCCACCGTCTTTGTTGGGTTAATTTGCATACTCACTTCTGATTGGCTCATGGGTGTTGTGGAGGTATAGTCAATTTGCATATTTCTCTTTTATTAGTGTAGATAGATAATGCTGCAGTCAACACAGGGGTACACATATTTTTTCAAATTACTGTTTGGGGTTTCTTCATATACAGTATATCCCCAGAGGTCGAATCACTGGGTCATAAGGCAGTTCCATTTTTAATTTTTTGAGGAAACTCCATACTGTTTTCCATAATGGCTGCACCAATCAGCATTCCTACCAACAGTGCACAGGGATTCCCTTTTTCCACCAATATTAGTTGTTTGTTGACTTATTGATGATAGCCATTCTGATAGGTGTGAGGTAATAACTCACTGTGGTTTTAATTTGCATTTATCCAATGATTAGTGATGTTGAGCATTTTTCATATGTCTATTGGCCATCTCTATGTACTCTTTGGAAAAGTGTCTATTCAAGTCCTTTGCCCATTTTTTAATTGGATTATTTGTTTTTTTGTTGTTGAGTTGCATTAATTTTATCTTTATAAATTTTTGGTATTAACTTCTTATAAGATCTATCATTGGCAAATATGTTCTCCCATTCAGGGGGTGGTCTTTTCATTTTGTTGATGGTTTCCTTTGCTGTGCAAAAACTCTTTGGTTTGATATAGTTTTATTTGTTTATTTTTACTTTTCTTTCCTTTGCCAAGGAGATATATCAGAAAAAATATCAGTAGGAGAATGTTGAAGATTTTACTGTCTATATTTTCTTCTAGGAATTTTATGTTTTCAGATCTTACATTTAAGCCATTTTGAGTTTATTCTTGTATATGGTATAAGAAAGTGGTCTAGTTTCAATTTTTTTCCAATTTTCCCAACACCATTTATTGAATAGACTATCTTTAACCCATTTGTATGATCTTCCTTCCTTTGCCAAATATTACTTGACCATACAGGTGTGGGTTTATTTTTGGGCTCTTTATTCTGTCCCACAATCTATATGTCTGTTTTTATGCCAGTACCATGCTGTTTTGAGTATATGGACTTGTAATATAGTTCGATATCAGGTAGCATGATTCCTCCACCTTTGTTTTTCTTTCTCAAGATTGCTGTGGCTATTTGGGGACCTTTGTGGTTCCATATACATTTTTAGATAATTTTTTTTAGTTCTGCAAAATACACCACTGATATTTTCATAGGAATGGCATTGAATTATAGATTGCTTTGGGTAGTATGGACATTTTAACAATGTTAATTCTCCTATCCAGGATCACAGTCTATGCTTCTATTTATTTGTATCTTCTTCAATTTTGTTCTTCAGTTTCTTATAATTTTCTAGGTATAGTTCTTTTACCTTTTTGGTTAAAAATATTACTAGGTATTTTATTTTTTGATGCAATTGTAAATGGGATTGTTTTCTTAGTTTCCCTTTCTGATCATTATTGGTATATAAAAATGCAACCAATTTCTGGATATTTATTTTGTATCCTCCTACTTTACTGAATTTATCAGTTCCAGTAGCTTTTTTGTGTGTGATATTTAGGGCTCTCTATAAACAGTATCAAGTCATCCACAAATAATGACAGTTTTAATTCTTTCTTTCCAGTTTGGATGCCTTTTATTTCTTCTTCTTGTCTGATAGCTGTGGATAGGATTTCCAGTATTATGTTGAATCAAGAGTGGTGAGAGTGGACATCCTTGCCTTGTTCCCAATCTTAAGGGAAATGCTTTTAATTTTTCCCCACTGAGTATGATGTTAGTTATGAGTTTGTCATATATATTTTTTAAATCTTTATTATTGAAAGTATTACATATGTCCTCTTTTTTCTCTCATTGACCCCTTATAGCCTGCCCCGGCCCCAGGCCTCCACCACCCTATTGTCTGTGTCCAATGGTTATGCATAAATGCATACAAGTTCTTTGGTTGGGATATGTTTCCTCTATTCCCACTTTCCTGAGAGTTTTTATCTTAAATGGGTGCTGGATTTTGTGAAATGCTTCTCTGCATCTATTGATATGACCATATAATTTTATCCTTCATTTTGTTCATGTGATGTGTGACATTAATTAATTTGCTGATATTATACTAACCTTGCATCCTAGGAATAAATCCCACTTGATCATGCTGTATGATCTTTTTAAAGTATTGCTGAATTTGTTTGCTAATATTTTGTTGAGGATTTTTGCCTATAATTTCTTTCTTTGTTGTATCTTTATATGATTTTGGAATTAGGATAATGGTGGCCTCATAAAGTGAGCTTGGGAGTCTTCCCTTCGTTGAATTTTTTTGAAATTGTTTGAGAAGAATAGGTGTTAGTTCTTCTTTGACTGTTTGCTAAAATTAACCTGTGAAGCCATCTGGGACAGAACTATTGTTTATTGCAATTTTTTAATTACAGCTTCAATTTCATTCATGGAAATTAGTCTGTTCGGATTGTCTATTTCTTCTTGATCCAGTTTTGGGATATTTTATGTTTGTAGGAATTCATCCATTTCTTCTATATTGTCCAATTAGTCAACATATAGTTGTTTGTAGTATTATTGTATTATATGTTTTTGTTAATCCTGACCTGAGGATATTTTTTCCATTGATTTTTTAAAAGAGAGGAAGGCAGGGAGGGAGGGGAAAGAGAAAGAAAGAGAAACATCAATGAGAGAGACACTTTGCTTGGTTGCCTCCTGCACGTGCCTTGACTAGGGCCTCCGATTGAACCCATAACCCAAGTACGTGCCCTTGACCAGAAATTGAACCCACAACCCTTTTGTGTGTGGGCTGACACCCTATCCACTAAACCACAGTGGACAGTGCCATAGTATTTTTTTTAACCTTTGGTATTGCTATGGTGTCTGTTACTTGTTCTCTTTCATTTCTGATTTTATTTATTGGGGTCTTCTTCTTTTTTTTTTTTTCTTAATGAATCTTATTTCTGGTTAAAGGTTTATCAATCTTGTTTATCTTTTCAAAGAACCAGTTCTTTATTTCATTGATCTTTAGTATTATTTTTTTCAGACCACATATATTGGTCTTGTTTTTCAGACTCTATTTTGTTTTTTTCTCCTCTGATCTTTATTATGTCCCTTCTTCTACTCAATTCAGGCTTCATTGTTCTATCTCTAGTTCCTTTAAGTGTAAGGTTAGATTGTTTATTTGAGATGGTTTTTTGTTTGTTTATTTGTTTCTTGAAGTAGAACTGAGTGCTACACATTTCCCTCTTCAAACTGTTTTCACTATGTCCTGTAGATTTTGGGTTATTGTGTTGTCATTTTCATTTGTCTCAAGGTATCTTTTGATTTATTCCTTGATGTTATTGAGAGCTCATTTATTAATTAGTAACATGTTGTTGTTGTTTTTTAAATCCTCATCCAAGGACATGTTTTTATTGATTTTAGAGTGTGAGGAAGGGAGAGAGAGAGAAACATCAATGTGAAAGAGAAACATCAGCCAGTTGCCCTCTGTACATACACCAACCGAGGACTGAACCTATGGTTTCGGTATGTGCCCTGGCTGGGAATCAAATCCACAAGGAGAAAATGCTCCAATCAACTAAGCCACACTGGTCAGGGCTTAGTAATATGTATTTAGCTTCTATGTCTTTGTGTGTTTTTCAGTTGTTTCCTTGTACATAATTGATTTCTAGTTTCATGCCATTGTTATTAGAGAAGATGCTTGATATTATTTCAATGTTTTTAAATTTATTGAGACTAGTTCTGTATCCTAACATGGTCTATCTTATAAAATGTTTCATATGCAATTGAAAAGAATGTTCATTCTGCTGCTTTGGGGTAAAATGCTCTGAAGATATTGAAATTCATCTGATCTAGTGTTTCTTTTAAAACTGCTCTTTCTTTGTTGATATTTTGTCTGGAAGAGCTACCTATTGATGTCAATGGGGTGTTAAAATCCCCTATGACTGTATTATTGTTGATCTCACCCATTTTGTTTATCAAGATTTTCTTTATATATTTAGGTACTCCTATGTTGGGTGCATACATGCTTACAAGGGTTGTATTCTTGTGTTGGATTGATTCCTTTATCATGATGTAGTGTCCTTCTTTGTCTTTAAAGCCTATTTTGTCTGACATAAGTATTGCTGCCCCAGTGTTTTTGTTTTGTTTTGTTTTCATTTCCATTTGCATGAAATGTCTTTTTCCATCTCTTTACTTTTAGTCTATGTGTCTTCTATTCTGAGATGGGTCTCTTGTAGATAGCATATATATTGGTCTTGTTTTCTCATCCATTTAGCTATCCTATGTCTTTTTTTTAATCCTCACCAAGGATACTTATTCCATTGATTTTTAGACAGAGTGGAAGGAAGAGAAGAGGCGGGAGAGAGAGAAATATCCATGTGAGAGAGAGATATTGATTGGCTGTTCCCCGCACATGCCCCAACTGGAGCTGGGGATCAAACCTGCAACCGAATTACATGCCCTTAACTGGAAATTGAACCCGTGACCATTTGGTGCATGGACTGGTGCTCTAACCACTGAGCAAAACTGGTCAGGGATACCCTACATCTTTTGATTGGAGCATTTAAGCCATTTACATTAAATTGATTATGGATAGGTATTTATTGCCATCTTTTTCTTTATAACTATGTTCCTCCTTTTTTTTTTTTTTTTTTTACCTTCTTAAAGAAGACCATTAAAAATTTTTATAATACTGGTTTGGTGGTAATGAACTTCTTCTTCTTATTTTTTTTTTTTTTTTGGTCTGGGAAACTATTTCTTCTTCAATTTTAAATGATAGCCTTGCTGGGTAAAGTAGTCTTGGTTTTAGGTGATTGCTTTTTGTCATTTTGAATATTTTTTTTTTGCCAAACTCTTCTGGACTGAAAAGTTTCTATTGAGAAATCAGCTGATAGTCTTATGGGTGCTACCTTGTAGGTAGCTCACTGTCTTTCTATTGCTGCTTTTAAGATTCTCTATTTATTTTTAACTTTTGCCATTTTAATTATGTGTCTTGGTGTGGGCCTCTTTAGGTTCATCTTGTTTGGGACTATGTGCTTTCTTGACTATGTATCCTTTTCCTTCACCAGAAAAGGGAAGTTTTCAGTTATTATTACTTCAAATAGGTTCTCAATTATTTGGTTTCACTCATCTCTTTCTGGTATCCCTATGACATTGTCCCAAAGGTCCCTTAAACTATCCTAATTTTTTAAAAAATGTTATTCTTTTTGTTGCTCTGCTTGGGTATTTTCTGTTACCATGTCTGTTACTTTTTATGCTTTATCTAAATTACTGTTTATCTCTTCTAGTATTTTATTCATTTAAGATATTGTATTCTTCATTTTTTACTGTGTTTTTTTTTTTATATTCTCTATATCCTTTCTTGTGCTGTTGAAGTTCTCACTAACTTTCTTGAGAATCCTTACTACCACTGTTTTGAAATCTGTATCTGGTAGATTGCTTGCATCCATCTCATTTAGTTATTTTTTTTTATCCTCAACCAAAGATATGATTTTAAAAAAAAATTGATTTGGGGAGAGAGGGGGAAGGAGAGGGGGAAGGAGAGGAAGAGGGGAAAGACAGAGAGAGAGAGAGAGAGAGGGAGAGAGAGAGACATAGAGAGACATAGATGTGAGAAAGAAACATCAATCGGTTGCCTCTGGTATGTGCCCTGACCAAGGATTGAACTCACAACCTAGGTATGTGCCCTGACTGGGAATCAAACCCTCTTGATTGCTGTTGGCCTGTCTATGCATGGGGTCAACCCTCAAGCTACTGATTATGAGGATTGAACCTGATCACAATGTACAAGCTCCTGTGCAGGTGTTAGCCACACAAAGCAGAATTTGCCTGAGCAGGGTCTAGAGCCTGACAAGCTCTCCCTTTTGGATTTGCTACTTGTGAAGCTAATTGGATCCTGCTCTGTTGTTTGAATCTCACCACTGGGTATGTTGTTTCTGGTACTGCTTGTGTGGGACTGGTGTAGGGCAGTATCAGATGTTGTTTGTGATTGACCATGGGCAATCTGGAGCTACAAAGCAATCCAGTGTGTATCTGCCTCTGCTGGGGCTAGGTATGCATGGGAAGGACCAAGCCTTGCACCAAGGCCAGCTTCCAACAGCTTAAAGCCCAGGGGAAGGTCACCAAAAGGCTCAAGGCAACCTGATCCCCTGGCCTCCTGTCTCCACCTACTGGATACCTGTTAGGCTCAGTCACTGAAAGTGCCTCTGGCAATACTAGAGTTGCTTGAGATAGGTTCTCAGTGAGTCACCAGGTAGGGGTGAGGAGTGTTCACCAGAATAATATGGATTCAAAATCAGTGCCACTGTTGGATCTGAGGCCACTCATCAAAAGTTCCAGGATGCACCAAGGCTAGCTGCCACCTGCCATGTGCCCACATACCTTTGTGGTGGGGTGGGGTCTCAGGGAGTCATCCGGGGGAAGCCAACAGAGCTTATCAGGTCTAAACAGACCAAGATTTGCCATGTGTAGGGAGGGTTCTGCATCAGTCAGGTGTGCAAGGCAAAAATAACCCTTTCTAGATCCACACAACTCAGTTTGTCCTTCCTAGAAAGTCCAAGCTAGGCAGTGCAGGACCCCCAGGAATTAGGAGCGTGGGCTTTTGGATCTCCCATGAGGGGTTGTTGCTGGTCAGGCTTACAGGAAGGTGAGGGAAATGGCTTCCTTCCCATAGCCACATAACTCAGTCTCTAGCACCCCTTGAGTCTGCCCAGACCTCACCCAGGCATCTGACTCCTCTGTATTATATGTTTCATAGGGTGAGGCAGGCAACAGGGAGTTGGGAGAGTGAAGTTATTGCAATCTCCCAGGCAGATGTTGTATGGATGGGAGTGCTCGACCCAAGAAGATGGTGACTGCAGTATGGGAGAGGGACTTAGCACAGGAACCATGGTAGCTCTCCCCAGAGCCACACAACTCAGTCTGTCCTCACAAACTATTCCACTCCCAGCCATCCTCACTCCACTGGAGCTCAGGGTGAGTGGCTGTGAATGAGATTTTGTGCACTGGCCTTTTAAGAGGTGCCTGAATTTTTAGCAGACTCTCCTTTCTCCCTGGATGACAGAATCCCAGCTGATTTTCACAGCCAGATGTTATGTGGGCTCCTCTTCTGGGCTCTGGTCCTCTGGGCTTGGGAGTCAGGTATGGAGTTGAGACCCCACATTCCTTAGGGGGAGCCTTTTGCAGCTGAGATATCCCTACAGGCACCACATGTGGATGTACAGATAGTTTTTTCGTTGTCTGCCCCCTTCCTACCAGTATCAAAGTGGCTTCTTTTGTAAATCTTGGTTATACGATTTCTTTTTAGCTAGTCTTCAGTTGGTTATTCAGGTTGATTGTCCTATATTAGCTGTAATTCCAGTTTGGTCCTGGGCAGAGGTAAGTGTCACTTCCACCTACTTGAACGCCATCCTGGGTCCTCCACACAACTAAAGAACTTGTTCATAATGCCAGATGTGTTAGTTAAATGGATGTAAATTATAAAATGTGAAAGGTAATTATTTACAGTTTTTATTGAAAATTTTCCAGACCTGGCTATTGCCAATTGCTGGTATGGATTTGCCATTCTGAAATTTAAACAGTAACTTCTGGCTTTGGTCAAGTGCTTTGTCATTAAATGTGGTGTGTTATTATATTGTCAAGCTACGTTTTAGAAAAGATACTCCATCATTTTAAACTTATGCAAAACAGTCTTCATTTTATGCACATATAAACTTGTGAAGCATTCACATGTTGGTTTGGGATTTAAAACTTGGCAAATTACAGATTCTCATTTTTGTATCTGGCACTACTAGTTCCAAACTTTAAATTGAAACCACAGGTTTTATCTGGCACTCACACTAAGCTAATGCTTTTCCCTCACATTAAATTAGCTGCTACTTAATGATTAAGAGTTCAACTAGATGGCCAATAACATTAGCACAATAATATATCCAAGTCACTGTCAACTATGCAAAGGCTGCTTGAATTTGGGGCTGTTTAAAACCAAAATCCTGTCCATCGTGTTGCATTAAAAAGTTCATAGCAACAGGTGACTGCCCCAATCTTTTATTTTTGTTTAGTTTAGAGGAAACAAATGAAAGGTAAAAACAAAAAGTCATTTCCATCCAAGTTGTGTAAAATACCTATCAGGTATGAACCTTCATTCCTGAGTTGGGTGACGCTGAAAATCATGACCTTGATACTTACTCCTGAATATCGTATATTTAGAGATTGTTACTTACATACGGTAATAAGTTTTCTATAGAATCACTGCCAGATAAAAGAAATATTTTAAGGTTAGGGGGTGTTGGAGTCCATGAAACTTAGATTTGAGGCTGGAGAGTTTTTCTGTTTCTTAACATAATCATGTTACCAATTTTAGGCATATCAGGGTACATTATAGTTTTTCTGGTCACAAAGAAAATGACATGACTGGGGGTTTATCTTGTCTAAACTGTACAGTCCAGGATTCCTTAAATTTAAATAAGTTTGGATATCAAGGCATTAGGTTGGCATAGATGCTGCTGGCACAGGTTAAAGCATCTTTTGGTCTCAGGAAAAGACCCTTTTTCTGCCAAGCTGTAGGTCTGTTGGCACTGTTCTATAGTACCTATGTCCCACAGCTTCTTTGGTGATAAATGATCCATTTCAAATAAATGATATGGCAGCCAACTTTGCAGAAAGAATCACTTTCTAAAAATGAGAGACAGTTTTGTAGGGTCAAAAATGCACAAACAGTATGGTAAAATAAAGTATATGCTGCTCTTTTTCATGGAAAAGATTGCTACTGCTACATTTGCCAGATTCAATCAGTGTGCCAAAAAGTCGAGGAATCTGGCAGGGGCCAGAGAGTGCAGTTCCATCTTTCATCTGTTTCTTCTCCGTATTTATCTTGCTTCAGAAAATGCCGGGAATGTCTTTTCCTTCTGACTTGGCTCTTTAGCTCAACCACAGAAACACACCGGGCAGTTTCTCATAATTGTTTGGTTACTTATGGTGCAGTCAGTCTTTAAACTTGTGAGAAATATATTTTTTTCCATTGGAAATTTATGAAAAGCACCAAGAACTGTTTGTTTTCATTTTCTGAAAATGATTTCAGAAACAAAACAAAATCACTTTTATTAATTGGCAGCTACTTGACTCAATACACAAAGGCAGGAGGCCAGCTCATTATTTTTAGCCTTCAGCTGACCCAGAATGGTTTTTCTGTATAAAAAGCTATTCACAGATGCTAGACATAAAAATTAATAATAATAATAATGATGGTATTTCAGACTTCATGAATAAGTAATTTTTGGCACTGAGAATATATCTTCTCTTTTCCCCTTGAAAACAGCAATCCTGTTATATACAAAAAGTAAATAGTGCTTGAATTAGCACATTGGAGTCTTTAATGTGCCAAAAATATGCATGCATTAACGTTCCCTCCTAAGGCACCTTTTTTTACACACTTCCTTTAGGATCAATCAGTTTCTGTTATTTTTAAAAAATATAAAAATTTTAGGTTTTTAAGGTCTGTGTTCTCTATTTTTTGCCCCATTGCCATAGTGTAAGATGTCTCTTTGAAATGTCTTTGGACACAAATTTAAACGTATAGGTGCTAAACAAAAGTTAAGTTTTAAAACCAAGTTCATTATAGCTTATGCAAATTAGAATCAGAGCAACTATGTCTGTGGTTCAGGACTGATTGAACATAATGGTTTATCCGTATGGTTAAAAAGTCAGGACTTGTTTATAATATCCTAGTTTGCAGTGAGCTTTTAGGAAAAAGCTTCCCTTCTCTAGGTCTTTGTTTACCCATGAATAAAAGTAAGAAAAATATTTCTAAAGTTTAAGCTATCATTCTTTATAATCCAAATTTAAAACTTGAATTCCCGAGGTAGAAAAAAATCAGAAAAGCACCATGAATGCTCTGTTATAGCAACTAAAATCGCATGCAGTTTGAGGGGGTCTCTTTACAATATGGAGCTTAGTATTTATACCTCTGCTTATTGTAAGAAGTAACATAAAATATGCACACTAACTACTGCAAATGTTGATATTTTCACTAGACCATGATTTTCTGATTGGGGGAAAACTGATCAAATTTCTGTGAAAATAAATTTCTAAGGGCCAGTTTTGCAGTGGGTAGAGCAACAGCCCATAGACCTAAGGGTTTAGGGTTTGATTCCCCATCAAGGGCACAAACCTGGGTTGCAGGCTCGATCCCTGACCCAGGTCAGGGCACAGGCAGAAAGACAACCAATCGATGTGTCTCTCTCACATCAAAGTTTTTGACTCTTTCTCTCCCTCCGCCCTCCCTTCCATTCTCTCTAAAAATCAATGGAAAAATATCCTTGGGTGAAGATTAAAAAAACAATAATAAAATTTCTTTTTCTATTTTTTCTTAGATGGTCACTTGACAATGAACCTACTTGTCAGGATATCTACCTGATCTTTTCATTCTATTTTGTATGAAGAGAAGTAAAAATGGGAACCTCTTTGAAAATTGTCATCTTTGCCAAAGAAGAGTAGAAACACTTACCTTAGATATGTTTGTCTAAGATATTTTTCATGGCACCCAGAGACAGGAGTGCCGCTGGGGCCATCGATGCCATGTGGTCAGGGGACAGCAATGATGGAAGTGACTCCCTATGGCTTGGACAGGCAGCAAAGTTGAAGATTTATTTTACAGGGAAATTATGTGTTAACAACAAATTATCGCATATCTTGATATATATCTGGATGACATACCTTTCTAGTGCCAAAATGTGTCCTAAGTTGTGCTTATACAAGTTGCAGAAATCCTTGCCGTGGGATACTTTGGGAGCTGGAAGAGGGGGACTCAAGAGCCTGACTTAAGCAACATAGGGTCTAGCTCTTTTCTGAAAAGCCAGGGCAAGTCTCCATTTTTATACCTGTCTGACAAAGGATGTGCATATGATTCAAATTACATAAAGAATTATTATAACTCAGTAGGAGAAGGTAAACAACTCAATTAAAAATTTACAAAATATTTAAATAGACACTTCAGCAAAGATATAGGGTAGCATACAAGTACATGAAGAGATATTCAACACCACTAGTTATCAGGGAAATGCAAACTGAAACCTCATGAGCCACCACCATACACCTAGCAGAATGGCTAAAATTCACAACTGACAATATTAAGTGCTCACGAGGGTGTGGAGGAACCAGAACCCTCATACACTGCTGACGAGAATGCAAAATGATACAACCACCTGGGAAAAGAGTTTGCCAGTGTCTTACAAAGTTAAACACACACCATATAACCCAACAGAGATCTGCCCAAGAGAAATGGACACATATCTGCACACAAAGACCTGTATGCTAACAGATGTAGCAGCATTATTCCTAATCACCCAAATATAGAAACAATAAAAATGTCCCTCATCTGATAAATGGATAAACAACCAAAGCTACTCCCGCACGATGGAATATTGCCCAGCAACAAGAAGGAACAAACCACTGACACATGCAACAACATGGACACATCTCGCAAACACTATGCTAAATGAAAAGAGCCCATTTGTGTTTTTGAGGCTTAGTCGTGACTCTCTTAATTATCCTCATTAAGTTTGATTTTTATTAAATCAATGTCCGTGCTTTAGCACCATTTCAAGTGTTAGCTGATAATTGAATAATAGTGATTATTAACCAGAACTTAATTATTAATCAAATTATAACACCTTTAATAATTAAATCAGAACCACCAATATGGCTTACCTGTATTTTTCATATACACTGAAATCCTAAAAGAAATGATGTCCTATCACAAAAGAAATGATCCAGTAAGGAAACATTTAGACAAGGATCCTGACAACTTGTAGGCACTCAAGCAGCCACAAGCCATTTTTTAAAACTGTGATCTCCAGGATTTTCTGATGTATTTCTTATAAGATATAGCCAATGATTTGCATGTAAATTTAGGTAGATTTTGAAAAATAATTTTAGATGTTATAGATTAATATAATATATGTAAGTATAATTTAGACAAATGTCCCCAAAGCTAGCTCATTTATTCAATTTAGAAAATCGATAAATCTGAGGGAGAAACCTACTAATTAAATAAATAACACAGGGTGCAGGGAAATGAGCATCATCTGGTGCCAAACAGAACTGCATTTGAATCATGGCTGCTTCATCGTGGATGCTACTGTTTGGATCAGGCGTTAGAATTCTGCCAAGTCCAGGTTGTGGGTGTGAGATAGGTGGTAAAGTGGTCCTCCCTGGCTCAGTCTCAGTCCTGTATATTGAACCAACTCATTAGCTATCGAGTCCTCAGCCTCCGTGTTCTCAGCGTGGGCAGATGTGAAGGGCTGGCTCACAGCAGCGTTTCTCCTCTGGGCCCGAATGCTCGTGGATGAGCCCTGTATTTGTGGTGGACCTGGTGCTCTTCAGAGAGGCTGCAGGCAGGCTGGGCCACCCTTGAGAGTGGTGTGGTTCCCCTGTGGCCTGGCCAGGATGGAGAAGTCTCATTAGTATCTAAGATATGAACGTTCTGGTTGTATGTTTTGTTGGGCTCTGTGTGACCCTATGTAAACTCACAGCACATCCTAAGGTACCTGATAATTGAAATCTGCATCATACAGGATATTCAGGTTTCTGTCTCTATCTACAAAATCTTTTTATTAAAATGTAAGCTCTCAGGCAATTTCTTCAGAGACCATATGAATCAGATTATGTGTCCTCTGAATGCAAAATTTGGAAGGTTGGTAAATAAGTACATACAATCTATAATAATAAAAGCATAATATGCTAATTATACCGGATGTCCTCTGGACGTCATTTCGGACGAAGCCAGGGTGCGAGGGCCACAAGCCACGGCAGGCAAGGGCCAAGCTCCTTGCATGAATTTCGTACATCGGGCCTCTAGTAATTAAATAAATGGGAAACCTTGGCTTGAGTCTACCCTGATCAGATTTTTTCTGTAAACACCTTTTCTGTGAGCAAAAACTCCTAAAACTACCATTGTACCTTTAAAAACACTAACACTGTTTCCTGAGCTTTGAACAAGGCCTTGTGTGATCTGGCTGCTGTCTGGCTCTCTACTATCATCTTGCTTCTCTTTCCCTGTCCTCCCTTATGGCATGGACTGCTGCATGCACCCTCCCCGCTTTGATGATAGTTTTAGCACAGAACAGGGCTACCAGCCACAGAATACACACCTCAGCCTCCCCAAATCTCAGTGTGACCATATGAATAAGTTCTCACAAATAAGAAGTGAGAAGTGATGCATGCGACTTGTGTTTCTTGCCCTACATAAAAGGATGCATGCATACCCCTTGGTTTGCCTCTGTTTCCAAAGGCTGAGGGATAGAGACCACTGTGGCAACTTTGGACTCAGAGATTGGCCAGCACGTTGAAGGTGACAGAGCCCTGCTACCAGCCTGGACCACTTGCCCTGTTACATGAGAGAAAACAACACATCTACAGCTGTTTAAACCAATAAATTTGGGGTTCTTTATGTGAAAACAGTTTATCCTGGACTCAACCTAATATAGTCATGGTTCATGGCTTAGCAAGCGTTGGCTACTTTGGTGTAAAGAAAACTATGCTCTTGGGTGGGGGCCGCTATGCGCCAGGATGTACTAGTGGAGAGCAGAGCAGGGCTGGATGCCCCTCATCGCTTCTGCTGGCACCTCTGTGCCCTGCACAAACTGCAAATCCATATGAGTGGTCCCACTGCTCTGCCTGAAATGTGCTTCCAACCCCACCCCACATGTTGCGTTGCTCACGTCCATCTTTCAGGTTTCAGATTCATCTCATTCTTGTTCTTCAGAGAAGTGTACACTTACTCCCTGCCCCAATCTGTGGTCTCCTAAGACTTGCATGTCTCTCTCTCACTGTGTTATGCTGATGTCATTGTTTGTCTCAGGAGATACCTGAGGGCAGAAGCCATGCTTGTCTCGTCCACTTCCATTTTCCCAGGCACAGGTCATGCCACGGAGCAGAATGTAGTAAATATGTTAAGTGAAGCAGTGAACTTCCTCCCATTTTTAGTCCTGCCACATCACCACACCATCCCAATATCAAAATACTCTGCAAATGTGAGAGAAAAACAAGAAGTCTTTGAGAAGGGAAACATATTGGCATTGTTTTTCTATGTAGTCACATAAGTCCCAGAACTTAGATTATTTTATTTTGTGAGCAATACGGAAAGGGGCTGAGTTCCTTTCATGTATTTGATTGTCAGCTCCATATTTCTCCTGCTGCTAGATAAGTTTATTTTTTCTCTTTAATTTTTTTCTTTCAGTTTGTGTCCTGGAAAACTGAGGTGATAAATATAGGCAATCATTGCAAAATATGACTATTGCCGGGCGCTAATGTTTTCAAATTGCTGATGATTTTTAGGGACACCACAAACTGGCCGCACTGTCAGGAGCATTTGGCAGTCATCACTGGCAGCAGGAAATCAGACTGTAAATTTAGAAAGCATTGCACCATATTCAGGAATGCACCTCCAAGGTACCTCCAAAAATGTCATGGTCATGTAGCTGGGGTTCAAGAGTGAATTTAACTACCCTTTACTATGTATTTTGTGGTACACAAAAACTTCAGAAAGCACGCTGGTCAAAGGAGAGAGCCAGTCTGTTTCATGAAGGTAAAAATTTCATCACAGATTCCACCTGCCATTGCCAAGTTGGTAACACCATTTTGCACTGAGTCTTCCTTATTATATTCTTCAACTTTACTGAAATTTTAAAAATTATTTTTATTACCCCTTTAATGCTCATTAAGATAATTTCTCAGTAACTGCTTGTGTTAGATAAATTGATAGGGTGAAAAAGAAATGTTACATGAGAGCTTTAACATCCTGGAGAATAAGATTTGCTTGTAACTGGTGACCGGCAAGAAGACAGGGAGGGAGATCGTGTGAGAGAGTGAGGGAGCAATAGAGGAGTGTGTGGACGTGTGGTGTGTGTGTGTGTGTGTGTGTGTGTGTGTGTGTGTGTGTGTGTGAGAGCTAGGGACAGTTATATCCTATGGGTATAACTGGGGGGCTGCCAGATGGAGCAGTCTTGAACTGCAAAACCCTGCTGCCACCGCGGACACTCTGGGGTGGCCAGTGCAGGCACAGAGACCATGCCATCTTGAAGGACAGAACTGCTTGCGACTAGGACCCTGGCCTCACCACCATCCAATCTGGTCTCAGACGCAAGCTGGGATCCTACAACCACTTGGGACAAAGACCTGCAGACCCATGGACACCAAGACTCCAGACATCCAGGCCACAGATTACTGTGAGTCATGGAGCCCATCCCCCTCCCTGCTGGCCCACTGCTGTGGCATAGGACCTGCCAGACCCGCTCCGGCATGAGCAGGCTTCCTGCCGACACAGGGCGTCTGTGCTGCCTGACTTTGACTCTGGGCAGAGTGAGCCTCCTGCCAACAAGGGCAGCTGTGCAACCCGGCCCCCCAAGCAGACTGGGGAACCTGATTCTCCATGCGAGAGGCAGCACTGAGCACCAGTGATGTGACTCTTGGCACGCACACCTGGGGATTCTGTTTCTCATCGTGCATGTACGGGATCCCTGATTCTCAGTGAATGCACACTTAGTGCCTGTGACTCCAATTCTCAGTACACGCACACACAGGGACCCTGATTCATGTGTGAGGCAGCACCAAGTGACAGAGACTCCAATACTCAATTCTCGGCATGTGCACATGGGGTCTCTGACTCTTGGTGCACGCTAGGGGACTCTGATTTTCAGCATACACCTGTGGGGACTTTTGTTCAGTGCAGCGCATGCGGGGGTCCCTGGTTCTAGGTGCACGCATGCCGGGGGTCTCTGATTCTCAGTGTGCATGGCTCCCGCTGACCCACAGCAGCCACACGTCTCGGTGTCGGAGCTCTTCAATGACACTCAGGTGGCGCGACGCTCCTGCTGCACATGGCTCAGGACCCTGCAACTTGGTGTTTGGACCTTCTGGTGATAGTTAGAATGGGGAAACAACGAAACAATCCCCAGAGGAAAGAAAAAGAGGAATCGCCAAGAAAAGAAATGAGTGAAACTGAGGCAAGCAATATGACAGAAAAATAATTCAGAGTAATGGTCATACAGTTCATAAACTGGATGGACGAGAAAATTAACAACTTATGCAAAAATCAGGAAGAAATAAAAAGTGATATAGCTACAATCAAAAACGCTATGGAAGGTTTCAACAGTAGACTAGAAGAAGTGGAGGACCGAATTAGCGAGTTAGAAGATAAGGTAGAGAAACAAGCCCAATTTGAACACCAATTGGAGAAAAAAATTAAAAAGAAGGAGGAGAGCCTAAGGGAGCTTTGGGACAACACGAAACAAAGTAACATATGTATAATAGAGGTGCCAGAAGGACAAGAAGAGTAGCACGATTTAGAGAATCTATTTGAAGAAATAATGACAGAAAACTTCCCTCATATGGGGAAGAATAAAGTCGCACAAGTAGAGAGTCCCAAGCAAGATGAATCCCAAAAGACCCACACCAAAACACATCATAATTACAATGGCAAATGTTAACGACAAAGAGAGAATCTTAAAGGCTGCAAGAGAGAGACAGAGTTACCTACAAAGGATCCCCCATCAGACTAACAAATTATTTCTCAACAGAAACACACCAAGCTAGAAGGGAATGGAATGAAGTATACAAAGTGATGCAAAGCAAAGGACTGAATCCAAGAATACTCTATCCAGCAAGACTATCAATTAAAATTGAAGGGGAAATCAGGAGCTTCACAGACAAAAAAAAAAAAAATGCAGAAGAATAGACATATAGACCAGTGGAATGGAATAGAGAACCCAGAAATTGACACAAGCCATTATGCTCAATTAATATTTGACAAAGGAGGCAAGGGCATACAAGGAAGTCAAGACAGTCTCTTCAATAAATGGTGTTGGGAAAATTGGACAGATACTTGCAAAAAAAAAAAAATGAAACTAGACCACCAACTTACACCATACACAAAAATAAACTCAAAATGGATAAAGGACTTAAACGTAATATGGGAAACCATACAAATCTTAGAAGAAGCCATAGGCACCAAAATAGCAGACATTTGTCATAGCAATATCTTTACTGGTACAGCTCCTAGGGCAATGGAAACTAAGGAGAAAATAAACAAATGGGACTACATCAAAATAAAAAGCCTCTGCATAGCAAAAGAAACCATCAACAAAACAACAAGAAAGCCCACTGCATGGGAGAACATATTTGCCAATGTTATCTCTGATAAGGGTTTAATCTCCAATATTTACAGGGAACTCATACAACTTAACAAAAGGAAGATAAACAAACCAAACAAAAAAATGGGCAAAGGACCTAAATAGACACTTTTCGAAAGAAGACATTCAGAAAGCCAAGAGACATATGAAAACATGCTCGAAGTATCTAATCACCTGAGAGATGCAAATCAAAACGACAATGAGGTACCATCTCACACCTGTCAGAATGGCTATCATCACCAAATCAACAAATGACAAGTGCTGGCAAGGATGTGGAGAAAAAGGTACTCTCGTGCATTTCTGGTGGGAATGCAAACTGGGTGCTGCCACTGTGAGAACAGTATGGAGTTTCCTCAAAAAAACTACAAATGGAACTGCCATTTGACCCAATGATCCCACTTCTAGGAATATATCCCAAGAAACTAGAAACACCAATCAGAAAGGATATATGCACCCCTATGTTCATAGCAGCACAATTTACAATAGCTAAGATTTGGAAACAGCCTAAGGGCCCATCAGCAGATGAGTGGACTAAAAAACTGTGGTACATCTACAGTTTTAACCAGGGAGATAAAAGACCTGTACTCAGAAAATTTCAGGATGCTGAAAAAAGAGATAGAAGAAGACATGAACAAATGGAAGAATATATCATGTTCATGGATTGTTGAGAGCATTAAATGGATTAGTATATATAAGGCACTTTGCTTAGTGCCTGATACATGGCACTATTTATTGTTGAAATGTTAAATATTGTCAGTTTTTTCTTTAATAATTTCTTATTTTCAAATACAGTTGACATACAATATTAGTTTCAGGTGTACAACATAGTGATTAGACACATATAACTTACGAAGTGGTAACTCTGATAAGTCTAGTACCCAGCTGATATCATACGTAGTTATTACAATATTATTGACTGTGTTCCCTATGCTGTACTTTACATCCCCATGATTGTTTTGTTACTACCAATTTGTACTTCTTAATCCCTTTACCTTTCCCACCCAGTCCCCAACTTCCTCCCATCTGGCAACCATCAAAATGTTCTCTATATCTATGAATCTGTTTCTGTTTTGTTTGTTGTTTACTTTGAAACGTTATGTATTGTTATTATTATTATCCACTTATTTCTCAAGGGATACCTACCCTCCCTGCCCTTCCTGGATCTATAATGGTGGAATGGGTGGGGATGCCATTTCTGGTGGAGATTGGGTAATGATGAACTGAGAAAAACCTGCCTGAGCTTTAGCTTGTCCTCCCTAGAGACCTCCCCCTACCTCTTCCCTGAGTCTGGGAACACTGAGCATGTAACAGGCAGAGAGTGGGGCAGCCATCTGTCTGTATCTCCTGGGTCCTCCTCGGAGAGGCACAGGAAGGGCTGTTCCCCTTGGTCACTTGTGCCACATGCTTCACTCCTCACCTTTTACACAGTTTGAGGGCTACACGTGCCATCCGCATAGTGCCTTTCACATCACATCGCAGGTGATCAGCAACCTCTTTACCTGATTGAATAAAGGAAACAAAGACTTGCTTACCTTCTTATTATACCCAAAAAGACTTAATAGAGGGGGGAAAGTGATTTCAAAGGAAAATCTTGCTAGAAGTGTAAGATATGCATTGAAGAAAGCCAGATTAACATAAAATAAGTAATGTCACAAATAAGCTATGTTAGCACCAGATCTAAATTGATTTTAAAGGAAGATCAATAGTGAAGGGGTGACTTCATTAAAATGTTTAATCAGAAACTCGATTGGCCCTGGAACAGGCTTAAGGGTATGCTTCATTCCAGTTCTCTAAAGAGGAAACTGAGACAGGTCAGTGTAACACATAAACAGTCTTCTACATGTATCATTTTAGGGGGACCCAAAAAACCTTTCTAAATAGAACTATTTCATTCCTCTGGCCTAAAACATATCACTTTGGCATATAATTTGAAATTTCATAAACCAGATATTCCGCTTAAATTTATCTTCTCTAAAATTTGTAAGCACAAATTGGGAAGAGTAGCAAGGTTATCACTCTTTTAAAACATGGTAGGAATGTATTTAAACTGCGTTTTCCCAAATGTCTGGCTGAGACTATCAGAACTGAGGGAATGAGAGTGTTGAGGATTGTGGTGCAAGTAGTGGTTTGGGGTAACTGTTGGAAGAATCAGTGTGGACTGAGCAGATCTGTGTGGGATGAATGAGCAGGCTAATATCACTCGTTGAGGAATGAGCCTCAAGGGGAAGTGCTTTAGAGTGAGAAAGGAATTCTAGGAATAAAGAACTGAGGAGACCAAAGGTTAACCCTCCTCTTATTATGAAGACAAGAGGTTTGTTGTGTATCATGGAATTGGAGAAGGTACCTGAAGGGCCCAGAGGAGGAACAAGAAGAAACAAACAGAGTTCTGGAACCCCATGTGCTACTTTCTCTTCAGATGTCCCATTTTATCTTACAGGGTGGGGCACAAATAGGTTTACAGTTGTTCCTATACAAAATAATACAATCATTAATAAATAATAATACAAGAATAAACTGTGCTTTGTATACTTGCAACTGTAAACCTACTTTTGCCCCATCCTGTATGCTTGTGTGCATGTGAGTTTCATAGAAAAGTTAAGGTGCTGTTTGGGGAGGGAAAGGAAAAAGTTCCATTGCTGAAAAACTTAAAAAAAAAAATACTGGCCTAAATACCACGCTTAGAAACAACCCTGCTGTTCTGAAGAGCTAACTTGTCAGAAATCATGAAAGATGGGATCTGAAATAAACATGGTCTTTGCCAGAACAGGGAGAAGAATCATTCTGTTTTAAAATTCAATCACTTTCTTTCGCTGAAATTTGGAGTTTTTATATAGATGACATTAAGAACTATCATTTTATATAATTTTAACAAAAATGACTGAAGTTGATAACTTAGTTATATATGAAAAACTTTGAAGTAGTTATCAGATTTCAGAGTTAGTAGAAACATTACTTTGTGAAATTTTACAATAATATTTTTCAGGTTCCAATTTAAAAGATCTTAGATGTTAAACAAGGTTTTTAAAAGAGAATTTAAGAAAGAACAATCACAGTTAACTTATTCCTTCCAATAAATTGTATGAGAGAAGGAAAACATTTCCCAAATGGGTAGCAAATGATGAAGCAGGCTTTGAAGGTACACTTGATAACCAACAGGGTGCAATGAAAGGAAGGGCAGGAGAGGCCTTGAAAATGAGGTTAAGTCAACTGGAGTTTAAGAAAAGCAATTATTGGGCCAAAAGAATCTTTCACTTAAGGTTATTTCCCAAGAAATTAGTCATTTATTTTCATCTTATGAGATTAGTTTCAATTTAGTAGAAAGAGGGAAAGCTATTTCTTTGACATTGAAGAAGAAAAATTGTGGCTCTTTTATCCAGTCTTGTGCTCTATTTTTTCTATGTTAATCTGCTTTTGAAAGCTGAAAAATAATCAAAATAAAATTGGGAAAGATGTTTAACTAACGGTTTTTTTTAAAAAAAAATATGTTTTTATTGATTTCAGGGAGAGGCAGGGAGAGGGACAGAGAGTCAGAAACATCAATGATACAAGAGAATCATCAATTGGCTGCCTCCTACAAGCCCCTCATCGGGTATCGAGCTGGTAACCCAGCATGTGCCCCGACCAGGAATGAAACTGTGACTTCCTGGTTCATGGGTCGATGCTCAACCACTGAGTCACACAGTCTGGGCTAAGTAAAGGTTGCCCACCCCACCCCCCCACCTTTTCAAATCATTGGCTTTATTTCTTCTGGATATATTTTCATTTTTACCTTCATGAGGGATGAATTCTATGTCCAATAAGGTAGTTTAAATATTAACATCTGTTTGGTTTTGAATGCCTTCTAATAATGTGCAATGTTTGGAGATAAATATAAATGTAAACAATATAACATTAAGAATTTAGACTGATTCAAATATTGACTAACTAGTAGCCCTGCGCATGAATCCGTGCACCAGTAGCTCTCTGCGGGGCCTGGCTGCTCCATGCCCGCTGCCCAGAGGCTCTCCGCGGCCCAGAGGCCCTCCGCGGCCAGGGAAAACTGTTTGCCTCGTCGCTGCGGCAACGAAGCAAGCATTCTGCCAGGCCACTCACACTGCCCGCTCTCAGCGGCTGCCGCACTGAGACTGGGGGACTCCAGCAGGGCTGAGGGGACTGGGCGTCGCCATCTTGTGGCTATCGGTGCTGCCATCTTTGTGACAGAGTGATGGTTAATTTGCATATTACCCTTTTATTAGATAGGATACTATGGAAATTGCTATCCCATGTTAGATAATTCTTGGCCTAGACTTATTAACAATTTAAATTTTTTTCTTAACTCGATAAGGTTTAATTTTTATAATTTTACATCAGATTTTTATAAATTCTTAGCATCACCATGATCATAGTTGCAAACCAAAATAAAATCCTTCCATGGACACATGGAACAGACTGAAGGATCTCAGAGGGAAGGGGGGACAGGAAGAGATTAACCAAAGAACTTATATGCATATATGCATAGCCCATGGACACAGACAATAGTTCAGTGAAGGCC
The DNA here is from genome assembly GCF_951640355.1 of Cnephaeus nilssonii. NCBI lineage: Eukaryota > Metazoa > Chordata > Mammalia > Chiroptera > Vespertilionidae > Cnephaeus > Cnephaeus nilssonii. Next base: position 14,840,922 of record NC_137075.1, on the reverse strand, counting down.
TGGAGCGGGGGGAGGCTTGAGGGGGTAAATGAGGGGACATCTGTAATACTTTCAATAATAAAGATAAAAATTTTTAAAATCCTTCCATGAACAACTTCTTTATATAATTAAGGTAATTGTTAGCTAATAAATGGAGTATTTTTAATTATTTTAAAATATTTCTATGTTAAATTATCAATTGTAAACCTGTATTTATTAAGTATAGATATTACTCATATGAATTTGTTTCAATATTAAAAAGAAAATTGAGGTTATACACAGAAAATACCTTAAATTCCTGTTTCACAGCTACAAACGAATCTGTAGCTACTAGTACATTCAGTGTAAACATCTTCTCTCTGGTCTTAGAGTATTTCTTCTCCTGGCTATTTCCACCTACTGTACTCATGATCCCATTTTATCTCTCTAAAGCTGGAAATTCTGACATTGGGTATTCTCTCTAATTTATGCATGTTCCCTCTTAATCTCACTTTGCCTACTTGCTCATTTCCTAATGCCCTATCAGTTGATCACACCCACTGTGGATTTCCAAATGTCCAATCCAAGGGGCTCTTTTCAGTTCTCAATTTACTTAATCTCTCCAAGGCATATTATAGTGTTGACCTCACTATTTCCTTAAAATGCCACCCTTCCTTTGTTCCTATGATCCCACAGTCTTCTGGTCCTCCTGCTACCTTTCAATGACTCATCTCCTTTGCAGGCCTTACTTCTTTCTGTTGTAACTTTTCTAAAAATCCTTACCCAAGGATATGTTTATTGATTTGAGGGAGAGAGGGAGAGAAACATCAATGTGAGAGAGAAACATTGATTGGTTGCTTCTCATATGTGCCCTGACTAGGAATTGAACCTGCAACCTTCTGGTATATGGGAAGATGCTCCAAACAACTGAGCCACCCAGCCAGGGGCTTGTTATAATTTTTTAAGTGACATAGGTAATATATGTTCACTGAAAAAAAACAAAAAGCTAAAGATGAACAGAGGGGAAAATGTCAAATGCCACCTGCTGAGAACCCTTTTGGGAAACTAGATTCTATGTCTGGGGCATTGGGGAGCCATTGACATATTTTGAGTAGGGGAGTCAGTTGGTCCCAAAATTCCTTGCAGAAGTTATTCTAGTTTCAGAGTAGATGGGAACAGGGATAAAAGAAGAGTTAGGCAGCAGTTCAGAAAGAGACAACAATGGCTTCCACTAAGGCCATAAGCACTGGAAATCGAGAGAAATGGGTGGATCTAAGAGATATTTGGAAGTTAAAAACAATAGGACTTGGTGATCATTTTGGATGATAAGAACACAGAAGAAGGGAGAGAGAAGACACTTAAATGTCTAGGTTGGATGACTGGATAATAGAAGCAATCTGCTTATAGAGGATAACGAGAGAGATTTTATTTGGGACTTATTGTCTTTGAACATCTTGGAAAATACAAAGTGGAGACATGATATATTTTTATGATATCACATATATATAGCTTGATGGGTATATGAAGCCTTGAAGATACAGATATGAGGGCCATGATTCATGAAATAATGCAAGAGGATGACATTTCTCTTTGAGGGTGTACAGAGTAACAAAAAAAAGCGATAGGGCTGATGGACATGCCATTTTATCCTTTGGCCTCCATGATGGCCAAAGAAAGAGAATTCCATAAAGGAGTATTAAAGGGAAAATGTCCAAACAAATCAGGACAAATCTAAAGAAGTCAAGAGAAAAGTAACACAAAAACCAAAGTGCCCACTGGATTCATACCAAAGTGATTCCTGATATGCATGAAAATGATGTCAAGAAATTGAGGCAGCCAGTGAAGGCCACTCATTGAAAAAGTTTGGCCAAGAAGAGAAAATGGAGATGATAGCTGGAAGGGAAGAGAACTTTAGTGGTTTTCACTTTTGTCTCTTTGTTTTCTGTGTGAGCATGTTTAAATGCTAATTGGCACAAGCAGGATGGAAGGGGAGGCAGTGAAGGTACTGGAAGGAGTGGCCATAAGGAAGTGAGCATCCAGAGTAGATAAGGAGGTAGGTGAATACAGAGCTTGAGGCAAGGAACTGAATTTAGGCTGGAGGAGAGTCACTTCTTGTATAAGACAGATGGCAAAGAGGAATGGATGGATACACTTGTGATGGAAATCTGTGAGTGTGATGACTGGGAGCTGGGTGATTTCCCTTTCTGTGATTTCTATTTTCCCATCAAGTAGGAGGCAAAAATACATGCTGAGAGTGAGAGAACTGAAGTTGGGGGGTAGGTAATTTGAGGAGAGTAGAGAAGGTTTTAAATAGCTGCTGTGGAGAATGAAAGTTGAGAAAGACACCTAGATCCGTGGTCGGCAAACTGCGGCTCGCGAGCCACATGCGGCTCTTTGGCCCCTTGAGTGTGGCTCTTCCACAAAATACCACAGCCTGGGCGAGTCTATTTTGAAGAAGTGGCGTTAGAAGAAATTTAAGTTTAAAAAATTTTGGCTCTCAAAAGAAATTTCAACTGTTGTACTGTTGATATTTGGCTCTGTTGACTAATGAGTTTGCTGACCACTGACCTAGATGGATTGTTGGGCAGAATTGGGAGCCAGTACAGATGTCAGATTGTGAACATGTGTGCCTTTGCATCCATTTGTGAGCATGATTCAGAAGTCCAATTGAGGTCCTAGATTTCAATTTGTAATATTAGTATGACAGAAAAATAGAGAGAAGAGAGCTAAACCTAGTGACTAACACAGTTGACATGGTAGACCATAGAGTATAAGCCCACAGCGAGGAGGGTGTAAATAGTATAGGTAAGTACCTCCCAGTTCTTGATCTCATTCCGTCTCTTTCAGAGCATGGAATTTCTTGTTTTTAATTGAACTATAATTGACATGTAACATTATATTCTTTTCAGATATAGAACATTATGATTGGATATTTGTATATATTGTGAGATAATCACCACAATAGGCCTAGTTAACGTCCTGGAATTTCTGATAGAGGGCTATTAGAGGCAGAGATGAAACGGTATTAATAAGGTCCAGGTGTGACCATGAGAATGGTTGACTAATTAATGTGGAGTAGAGGTAAAGATTGACAGAATTGAGGAGGCCAAGGTCTGAGGCTGAGGGAGGAAAGGTAACTGTCTGGGTCAAACTGCTTCTTGTTGTGTATTTGTATAGGAGATGTCATTTTAAGTCACAGTTTTATTCACATTACCAACAAGTATTCAGTAGCTCCGATGTTAGCTAAGGCTGCCGTTCCTCTTATCATATAGGAAATATTGGGTGAACCCCCTCCCCTCTGCTTTCCATGCCCTAGGCAAAGTCTAATTGCGGGGAATTCTATACATCATCACAGTCATCTCCAGCTTCTGATCATTTGCTTCGGGTTATATATTGTTTTGCTCTTGTAAGCATGTTGTTCTTATCTTGCATGGAGCTGGCCTAAATTTGGAATTCAACCTTTTTTTCTTCCCCTCCCTTCTAACTTCTACCTCTGTGAAAACAACAATCAAACAAAACCAAAACAAGAACATTCTTATAAGGTCATTGTGTAAAAAATAAATAAATAAGAAGGTTGGAGTGATGGAAAGGAATATACATTACAGCAATGGCAACAACTTTCAGGTCACGTACTACATTTGTCAGTTCTTAGAAAGTGCCATGTTGATCCTGAACTAGGCTTTCATTTTCCCAGTGAATCACTTAGCAGTCTTTTCTCTTCTCTGCCTTTTCTCCTTAAAAAGAAAGATTATCCTAAATTCCCAATCTGAGTGACTTAGTTTTCTCCAGGCTGTACCTTCAATATCAGCTTCAGCTCTTTTTGCATATAAAAAAATTGGCCTAATCATTAAATTCAGGCAAGAGATGATAGTGAATCAGATCATAGCAGTGGAGGCTATGAGAAGAGGTCAGATTCTGGATACATTTTGAAGGCAGAGCCAACAGGTTTTGTTCATGGCTTGGATAAGGGCTATGAGAGAAAGAGAGAAGTCAAGGATACTGAAAAGTTTTTGGCCCAAGAACTGGAAAGATGAGTTGACCTTAGCTGAGATAGGGAGCCCGTGGAAAAAGCAGGTTTTGCATGGGAGGATAAGGAGTTCAGCTTTGTCCATGTGAAATTTTAGATGCATTTTTATATCTAAGTAGAGATTTCAAGCAGGCAGTCAAATAGTCTGAGTTCAGTTCAGAGCTGGAAAAATATTTTGGACGAGTCACAAATAAATCTACCTAATTCCACTCTGTTTGTCACTTGACAGGTTCAGTGACTTAAAGTGAAATGATATGTCACAAACCAACTTTAATTGGTTAGACAATAATTAAGTTCCTACAGCATCTCATCAACATTTTAACAAAATGACATTATTCAAAGACCTGCTGGATAAGACATGGACTGCATAATGATAAAGTTGCTGACTACTCTATTTCCTAGACCATTTTACCCCACAGAAATGTTCTTTGACCTGCTACTAAGCACCAGAGGAAAGACTTAGTAAAACCCAAAGCAGAAGACATAAAGCAGTCTGTTCCTGATACTGTATTTCTACAGGACCTGCAGTACCCAGTGCATATCACTGCCTGCCAGAGGCCCAGACTGCTGTGAGCCCTGTCTTGGGGCTCACTCATTTCTCCAGAAGGGCCTCCTGGAACATAACACAAAAGCAGGACTTGATAGGGGCTCAGAGACCCTGTCCTGCAGAGCTTCCCCTCAGGCCTCTTGGCATTCTTTATTCAGAGGTGCCCATCCACATGACCCCCAGCCTCCACTGAGTAGCAGCAACCTGACTTTTTCATGAGAAGGTCAATCATGACAGTTAATACTCGACACGTTTTGGCACTTGGCACTTGTTGCAGGCATCAGGTTTAGTGTACAGTGCCTGAAGTGTGTGTTTTACTTGCCTAATAATGGCTAACAACTGGAAAGCAGTTACTGTGTGCCAGGCCTCATTCTGAGAACTTTAAAATATAGTAAGTTTAAAAGCAACCTGAAGCCATTCCAACTGATACTATGAGCTTCTGCCCAGGGCATGCAGAGACTTCCTGCTTCCTTTTCCTCTAATGTAGAGTCAATTGCAGAGCCCCTTAATCTTTCCATCCAGCCAGGAATCAAGTCATTCTCCATTTCTAGCATTCTGTAGAAGAAGGTTGTTAGAGCTCTGTTATATATTCTATTGATACCACCCAGTACTCTAGACCCAACACTCCAATATGTGTGGGACTGTGTGGGGTAGGGCGGGGGGCGGGGCGAAAGAAGCTCTCTAGTGGAAGGCTCATGAAAAGACAACATGGACGAAAGACAAGAGGACAAACTGACTCAAGTGTGAGCTAACATCTGCACAGACCGGCATTCCGTGGAACAAGTAGACCCCCTTTCAAGCATTGCCGAGGTGGACCTAGAGCAGGCACTCCTGTCACCAGAGGCAGACACCACTGAAAGGCAAGCCCCTTGATTCACTTCAGTGACCAATCAAAGGCTTTGCTCCAAGCAGCAAATGTAAAAATGTGCTGAGGCCCACAGCTCTAGTGAGCTGTCATATGAAATGAATTACCACGGCTCAAAGTCAGGATGTGAAAGTAAAACTGCTTGTGTAGCTCCTACTGCCACAGCAGCCGAGCCCAGCTGTGGACAGCCGGGCAGCCACTGTGCAGGCAGACGGAGTCCAAGGGCATTCCTTGTTACCCGGCTGTGCACGAGTGCTGCAGCCACACCGCAGGGCCGTGCAAACGGGAAAACAGCAAATGCACTCACAGTACGAATCATCTCCAAGGAACGCAAGATCTTTCTGGAAAACCCGCTAAGTTCTCTGTGCAGGCACGTATTTCTGGCTCTAATTAAAACTCTTCTTTCTAGTCTGTATTCACCCAAACAATGTTGAGTCAAACCACAAGAAAATCTGTTATCACTCAAGTTGGTACATATTTCTCATAAACTGTTAGATATAAAAGTAAGAATTGAATGCAGATAGCGATCCTCATGCTACCTTGGGTCTCACCTTCCAGGGGGCTCAGTCAGGGATCACAGCGCATACTGAGGGCATGGGCCTTGAGATCAAAGCCTTTGACAGTGGAGGAAGTATTGAGTCAGTCCAACCCACAAACCACGCTTTGTGCCCCTCCCATGTCCTCATTCATGCCAACGTTGTAAAAAGTTATGTGTTTGAAGGATGGTTTAAAGTGCCCTATGCAATTAAGTTTTAAAGCAAGAGGGCTAGTTTTCCTCCAGTGTATATATGAAACTCCCAATAAATTTAAAGTCCTCGGATGCACTTGAGGGAGAGGAAGGATTAAAAAAAGAAAGGTTTTTGAAAGGCACAAATATGTCAAAAAGTTAAACCGGAGGTGTTTTCCCCCTTATAATATTAAGAATGTATTAATAGTTGGAAAAAGTCTACAGATAAAAAAATATACCAAACAATGTGTATCAATTCCATAATCATGTGTTCCTAATTTGCATCACACTTTCCTAAGAAAAGCACTCCTTTTCACCTTGCCTGGGTGTTAGTGATTTGAAACACGTGCTGCTCTTTACTTCCTGTTAGTTGCCTATCCAGTGCAGGATTCTGTACTAAGTTTCTGTTATGTGATGTGTGTATTTGTTTTAAAAGCATTCCTCTGAGAACTCTAGTTTGCTTGTGATGCTTTTAAGAAAAACAAAAACACATATTCCTTAGCCTAATCCTAAACCAAGACACATACTACATAGTACCTGTTGTTCAGATGGTGTTTTGGGAAAATATTATGCTTTTATCCTATATAATAAAGAGGTAATATTCAAATTAACCCTCATGCCCTCACAAGATGGCTGCCTACGACCAGGCTGGCAGGGGGGTTAGTGAGGGACGACCAAACAACTGAACAGCAGACTTTGTGGGGTGACCAGGCCAGTGGGGGGGCCATGAGGGATGACCAGGCTGGCAGGGGGGTAATTGGGGGTGACCAGGCCAGCAGGGGAGGCAGTTGGGGGTGACCAGGACAGCAGGGGGGGCAGTTAGGGGCAACCAGGCTGGCAGAGGGGGGCAGTAAGTGGTGACCAGGCAGGTGGGGGGGACAATTGGGGGTTACCAGGCTGGTGGGGGGCAGTTGGGGGCAATTAGGCTGGCAGGGGGGGCAGTGAGGGGCAACTAGGCCAATGGGGGGCAGTTGGGGGCAACCAGGCCGGCAGGGGGGGCAGTTAGGGGTGACCAAGCCAGCAGAAGGGGGCAGTTGGGGACAACCCGACTGGCAGAGGGGGAAGTAAGGGATGACCAGGCCAGCAGGGGGCTGGGGCAGTTAGGAGTGACCAGGCCGCCAGGGAGGGGGCAGTGGGAGTGACCTGGCTGGCAGCAGGGGGCAGTTAGGGGCGACCAGGCCGGCAGGGGGGGCAGTTAGGGGCAATCAGACTGGCATGCAGAGGCAGTGAGGGGCAATCAGGCTGGCAGGGTGGGGCAGTTAGGGGTGACCAGGCAGGCAGGCAGGTGAGCGATTAGGAGCCAGTGGTCCAGGATTGTGAGAGGGATGTCCTAGGATCTGGCCTAAAATGGCAGTCAGACATCCCCCAAGGGGTCCCGGATTGGAGAAGATTCAGGCTGGGCTAAGGGAACCCTCCCCCCGTGCACTAATTTTGTGCACTGGGCCTCTAGTTCAGTTTATAAAACAGCATTAGCTACCTAGCCTCTCAGTGTATAAAGAAGCAATAAGTAACATTCATTGACAACAAAATAAAATTCAGGAAAAACAATGAATTCAAGTAACAGCATAACCAGAGAGGGTCCTGGGAGTGCTTCTCAAATATAGAGCCATTCATACCCTGAACACACAAATATTCTATACTTCCAACACTGTATTAGTTGAGAATGTTCCTTGCTAGGGAAAATGGGCAGAGCAGGATAAATTAACCAGTAAAGATTAAATCATAGTGCCTGGAATGTAGTAAGTTTAGTTGCTAATAAAATAATTTCACGTTGTGCAAACATCAGGTAACCTGTGTGCCTAATGCTAATAAGTTACTTGAGGTACATTTAAGGAAGCAACTCTGACTTCCCACCACATGTACCATTCTATGCCCTACTTTTCTCCCTTTGCCTATTTTTTTTTTTTAAATCTCCCCCTTGCCTATACTTTAGACCTTTAAAATACTAGACTGCTGGGCTCTACTGGTCAAGTTTTTAGGCTATAAACATTCATTCACTCACCACCATATAACATATAGAATAAAGGCTTATGGTTCATGCAAGAAATGTAGGCAAAATTACTTTCTCAAAGAGTAGTAGCACTTTTATTGCATTCAGGACTAGAAGTTAGATAATAGAAAACGTCATTTATAGATTAGAGTCATTAAAAGGGTCCTGCATTGCTTAAACATTGTATTCTAACATCAAGCATGTGAGTGCACAGTATATGCTCCCCTCAGCAACCCTTGTCTAGCTGCCTCCTGGAATAGCCAACATGCTGCAGGCTCTCTGTGCAACAACGAGAGGCCAACAACAAGCCAAATGCTATGACTAGTACATTTCGCACTCACACTTCATTGGTTTGTGTAACATGAAATTATGTAACTGGCATCGAGGGTTTAGGAATAAATGCAACTGACTTGGAAAGTCAGAGGGGATCCTTGAACAGCAATCATATATGAAGGAGTATGGGCAAAATACAGGCATTTGGGCAGGCATCAGGCCAAGGGGCTGCTTTCTAAGGGAGCTGTGCAAGGTGGTGGTAGCAATCACTGATGCCAAGTGAAACCTGGGTCATTGGTACCCATTGAGGTCAACCAGAAATGAGGTGGGGCCTAGAGTAAATGCTGGCTGGCACTAGACTGACCTCTGGGACAAAATTTCATCTTCCTCATTCTTCCAAAACTAACCAGGGCTGGGCTCTAGGGAGTAAATGCCAGAATCAGACTTCAGAACTGGTAAAATAATCACCATGATAATGAACACCATTTATGGAGTGCTTACTTTGTTCTGGGCCCTGGGTTTATGAGATTCAAATGCATAATCTGTTTGGAGCCAAGCTATGTCAATGTCCCGTCATGACATGGAAATGCAGTCAGAGACACAAAAGCCCAGCAACCAAGTAGCAATTGAAAGTAATTTTAGTCCTAGTTTCACTCTCTTGAAAATAGAGAGCAAAACCACACACTGTTAATCTTTTTAAAAATCCTCCACCAACAGGAGAGAGGTAGGTTTTTATAGAGAAGACCCAAGGCCTAGTATGGAAATTATTTGATTAGTGATAGCTTAAATGGTTGCCCTATTTGGGAAAGCCTACTTGGCTGTTGGTGATTGGTTGTCCTTAGGTTTCATTTTCTCAGATTAGCATGTGTTGACTCTAGTTTAGATTTTGGGTTGCTTACATAGCCTACCAAGGCACTAGAGCCACTTCATCTAATGGCCTCCTTGTTTAATTACATTAACAATGCAAAATTCACAAGGCATGAGGTTCCCTGAATGTCCCTGTTTCCCTCATGCAGAAGAGAATATTTCTCTTGTATCTCAGAAGAATGGTTATGTCTCATTTTTTCTCTCTAGAATTTTACCCCTTATTGGTGAACTTCACAATTTAGGAAGTTAATCTGGAAGCAGTATAAATGAATGACCAATTACAGGGGGGCAAGAAAGAATAGAAAGACAGTAAAAAACTGTGGTAAGCTTTCCAGGGGTGGTAAGTGGCAATGAGAATAGAGAGAAGCAATATAGAGCAATACAGAGAAGTGAATGACTTTGAAAAGTGAATATGGTAATTTGTTTGATGGCGTGCAAAGAAGATAAGAGTGGGGGTTAAGTATGAGGCAGGGAGATTCTTGGCTTGAGCAGCTAAGTAATGATACCTATTACTGATATGGGATTCAAGTTTAGAGAGAAAACATTTAAAACTTCATTTGGAATATGAAGTTTGAGATAACTGTGAGACTTCCAAGTAGAGATATCTAAGAAGCATTAAAAAGAAGCTTCTGGAGTGGAGATATAAATTTAGAAAATGATTCCACCTGAATGGTATTCAAAGTCAGGTAGTGAAAGAAACCATCTAGGAAGAGAGAACAGAATGAAGACAGAAAAGGAATTTGTTCTAAGAAACTTTCAAGATTTATGGTTGGGAGAAAGATAAAGAGCCATCAATGAATTGTGGGAAGATGAGGACAAATGGAGACAGAGAAAACCAAGAGACTATGGTAATAAGAAGCAGAGACAATTTCAGAAAGGAGAAAGTCAATTATATTGAACCCTGTTAAGGGGCCAAATAAGAGAAGGACTCGAAAGTATCTATTGCTCTTTGCAACATGGAAGTTATTGATGACCTTCAAGAGGACTGTCTCAATGGAGAGGTGAAAGCAGAAGCAAACCTAGAGTGAGTTAAATGGAGCTTAAGACCAGAGACAGTTAGTTCAGACAACTTTCTAAAGAAATTTGACTATGAAGGGAAGAAAATGAGTCAAATGGTAGGTTCTTTTTGCAGGTGGTAGTGGGGGGTGTTGTTTTTTTAAGGTATGGAAACATGCTTTTAAATGATAATGGGAAGGAATCTGTAGAAGGGAGAGGTTAAAGAAAAAGTAATGAGACGGACTACTTGGTGGTAAAATGTCCCAAGGAGAAGGAGACTGGATGATACAAGTGGAGTAATGGACCTTGGATAGAAGGAAAGAGACATCAGGAAGGGGGTAGGGGGGAAGCTGGGTTAAGATGCAGTAGATTTGCAGATTTGGTTAAAGTAGTTCCTGTCTAAAGGCTTCTATCAAGTTTATGAAGAATCCCTTAAAGGTTATCTGCTGAGAATGGGGACTATAAAGAGGAGTTGAAGAAGATTTGAAGTAGGCATTGAAAAGAGTGGGGAAGTAACGTATTAAAGAGAGACATATTTAGATTGCTGGGCAGTGGTGAGAATTCATTTGAGATTGGATTTGCCTTGTTGTATACATATTGCCTCCATTAGGGATCAGCTATTAGTGAGGGCATTGGAAAGACAGAGTTGGTTATGGTTGTATTGGATGGATGTCAAGGAACCGGTAAGAGAATAATTGAAAAGATGTACTATGGAATCTAAACTGGTTGTAGAGGAAGTGAAGACGGGAGATGGTTAAAAACAAAACAAAAAACATATATAAGCCAACTAGAGGCCCCGTGCATGATTAAATCATGCATGTGTAGGGTCCCATACACGCTTTCGCTTTCGATCATGGGGGAGCTGGGTGCCTGTCCGCTGGTGCCGGAGTGGACCGGCACCCAGCTCCCCCGCTTTTGATGGTCCATGGTGGACGTGAGCTCGCTGCCCCAGAGGCCCCTTCTGTGCCGCAGCACAGCCATGGCGCAGACGCTGAGCTCGCGCCACCACTGGCGACGCGAGCTCAGCGTCCCGCAGGCCCAATCGGCCACCTCGGCCACCCCAAGTCCCGCCCCCCCTGCGCCTCCTGGCCAATCGTGGGCATAGCGAAGGTACGGTCAATTTGCATATTTGTCTATTATTAGGTAGGATGGACTAGAGGTTGTGATGAGAATAAGCAAGTAAATTCAATGACCAAATCATAGAAGTAGAAATTGTGATTAGAGATTTTGAAGGTGAAGCTGTGGAGAGTGATGAAAAATAAGAACCAGGGTGTGGCCCTGGAAGTGCGGGACTAGAATGTGGTAAAGATCATTGACAATGAGGAAGTCAAGGAACTGAGAAACCAGACATCCTCCCAGACCCCTTGATCAGGGTTTTCTCACACACAACCTTCTAAATGTTTTATATTTTTCCTTTCTTATTTAAATTATTAATCCACCTGGAATTTATGTTTGTGTATAATATGAGATTACCATTTTTATGTTCTTCTATTTGGATAACAAACTGTCCTCAGACCAGTTGAATAGTTTAGTCTCTGAATACTCCTTGAATTCCTTCCTCCCATGCTATTCCTGATTCCTGTAGCTTGAAGTATTATAGCACCCTTCAGTCTCTCCTCTCTACATATTCTTTAAGTTGCCATAAAATATTTCTTTAAAAAATATAAATTTGACCATGCCACTCTCTTGATTAAAGTGCTTAAAATTTTTTCTGTGTTACATTTAGAATAAAAGCCAAACTCCTAATCTGGCCATATTTAAGCTGCTTCACAGTATTTCTCCTTACAGTATTTCTTTCCTTTCAAATCATCCTTATTTTCTAACATTATCCACACTTTTACTCAAATATTACTGTGTAGGTAATATATGATTCAATTAAATGTTAAATCTTCATCAGAACTACTAATTATGTTAATGAATGATAGATTTTTAAAGTTCTAATTCATTTATTTGAAATTTATTGGACATCTACTATGCATTAGGCACTATATGGTACTCTAAGTTTCAGAGTTTGCAATCTAAAGAAGAACAGAAAGCATAAATCCCAATATCTTTGAAGAATGGAAGAATTTAAGTGTAGCAACATACATTTGAGCCAACTGCTATTAGAGAGAAATTACATTTTGTTTGATGGAAGTCTATGGAAGCTTTGTCAAAAATTTAGGTCGTGAAAGATGGTTAAAATTTAGAAAATCAGAGAAGAAGATGGAAGTGCATTTTAGGTAGGGGGTAGCATCAATCAAGGCAAGAGAAGTGGGGAAGTGTTACCTTGGAGTACAATATAGAGCAGGAGAAAGACAAATGACTAGAAGGGTAAACTGAGGCCAGAGTACAAAAATACTTTAAGGTTAATAGACTGGCCTCTAGCTAGCATTGGGAGTCAATGATAATCTCTATTAAGGGACTGGTATAATTAGGTTGTGACATGATCAGGTGGAATTGAATGCAGAGATTAAACCTAATAGGATGCACTCATAGTCTAGGCATATGTTGGTTTATCCTAGAAGAGGGGAAGCCAAAAATAATGCAAGAGAAATTTTAAAGTAGAATCCATAGCAATTAGATGACCAAAGAAAAGAGAAACTTGTCTAGCTCAGCTCCAGAAAATAAAAAGGTAAGAATTTCATGAGAATTTCCTGCATCTGACTAAACATCATCTGTATTTGTATTAGCTCAAACAGACTTTTTTGTACCTCTTTTTTGGTAGCTTTAAAAATATTTAATATTTAAAAGTATTTCATAACCTAACTTTATGTCTTTAAATTAACAGTTTCATTCTTATTTTCCTTCTTCTCCTTACGTGTGACAGCTTCTACTGCACATGGTTGGGTCCCCTGATCAGGACCTCCAGGAAGCTGCAGCTGGTTGCATATCTAACATCCGCAGGCTGGCTCTTGCTACAGAAAAGGCAAGATACACTTGAAATTTGAACAGACATTTCAAGCTATCAAATTTTACATGACAAAGAACATATCACTCCCATGGCCAGGAAGCTGAAATTAGGAAACATTTATTAGCAGATCCTTTACAAGCAGACAAATGCCTGAATGAAAACATATGGATGAAAAATATGAAGGATGCTGTTCATGCAAAAACTGCATGGATACTTTTGTTCTATTCAGTGTTTTAAGGATCTGCATGTAATGAAATATAAAGCCAATAAATTTTTTGTAATTTTCCAGGAATCGAGAATATATGTATCCAGTATTTTTTTTTCCAGTAATGCTTTTGTATTTGTGAAAATTTTAATAAAAGATATGGTCTTCCAGTGTGCAGTGTTATAGTGGATGAGTTTTTAGAATTCCCTTTCTGTTAAACCTATCTAACAGTCTTGTCATTATGGTTTTGTCGTTTTGATCACTTGCAACCCATGGGAGAGTTCTGAAGAGATGTGCTGATTTCACAAACTGTTATTAAATAGAATTCAGAATTAAGCAGCTGGACTTGAGAGATCATTCCGAGGTCATTCCAACTTCCTCCTAAATCTATTAAACATCTGAAAAGATAATGTGTAACTGTCACTTGCCCAGATCATGCAAATCACAAAAACATAAGCAATGCATGAGTTGTGTGTTTTTTAACTTTTGGGTTTACACAGCATAAACAATGATACATTTTATTTCCCTCACAGGATTCACCAACACTTTTATTGAAAGAATGAACTTGTGCTGGTGTCAGGATAATATTACTTCACATAAAATTGCTTTGAATTTCTGTATTTGTTTTCAGCACACAAAGTACTTTTTAAAAAGTGGCTACAAAGGATTAATAGCATTTTATCAGGTTATAGAAACATTAGACGCCACTTAAAAGAATCACATATGTAACCTCAGTGTACTGAAATGTTTGGGAACTAACTGTGCAAGCATCACCAGGAAAATAACTTTGTATGCATCAGCTCTCTAAACAGACAGTCTAGGTTAATGCTTTAAAAAGCAGGCGAGGAGGTTTTATGGAAAAATATTAAGTACTGTGTATGTTTGTCATAATTTGCAGATGATTAACTAAATTGAGCTAGATGTAAATAATTTGTATGAAATGAAAAGCCTGTACAGAATGAAATTACCAATGATAATTCCTATGATTAAAAAGCTAAGGAATTTCTGAGAATTTTAAGGATTTGTAAAACACCAATTCATCATCATTGGTTTTAAAAGGAGGTTATAAAAGAGAATAATAGAAACAAGGAAATGATATGAATACTAAGAATTAAACTTAAGTAATAGTGTAAATCCTTTAACTTTCAACAGTATATATTTCTAACATTAAAGTTACCATGTGGCTGTGTTTCACTAACATTAAAAATACATCTAGAGAGATCCAGGATGGCAGTGGAGTAGGTAGAAGTTACACTGACCTACTCCCTGGATCAAACTGGAATTACAGCTAATATAGAACAGTCAACCTGAATAACCAACTGAAGACTAGCTACAAAGAAGTCTCATAAGTGAGGATTTACAGAAGAAGCCACTTTGATACTGGCAGGGAATGGGAGGCAGTGAAAGGTCTAGCCGCGTACCCACGTGCAGTGCCTAAGAATCCAGAGGAATATCTCAGCTGTAAAGGCTCCCCCTTAGGAGTGTGGGGTCTCAACCCCATCCCTGGCTCCCAAGCCCAGAGGATCAGAGCCCAGCAGAGGAGACCACATAACAATCTGGCTGTGAAAATCAGCAGGGATTCTGCCCACCAAGGGAGAGATGGGAGTCAGATGCCCTCTCAAGAGGCCAGCAAAAAAATTTCATTCACAGCCACTTACCCTGAGCTCCAATGGAGGGAGGGTGGCTGGGAATAGAACAGTGTTGTCTAAGGAGAGAATAGGTTGTGCGGCTTAGAGAGAGAGCTGAAGAGACAGCCATCAAGGTCCCTGTGCTGAGTCCCTCAGTTGCAGACGCCATCATTCTTGGGTCTAGCACTCCCTTCCATATGGTATCAGCCTGGGGAATGCAATAGCTCCACCCTTCCTACTCCCTGTCACCCTCCCCTATAGCGTTCACACCCTGTGGAAGAGTCAGCTGCCTGGGGTATAGAGATGCAGGCAAGCTCAGGGGGTATCAGAGACTGAGTTGTGTGGCTCTGGGGTGGGAGACATTCCCTACACCTTCCCATGAGCCTGACTAATGACAACCCTTCATGGGAGATCTACTAGACCCATCCTCCAGACTCCTAGGGGCCCCACCCTCTTGAGCTTAGGATTTCCACAAAGTTTGGGGAGAATCCAGGACAGACTTGAGTTCTGTGGCTCTAGGAATGGCCCATTTTTTTCTCACACACCTGACTGGTGCAGAATCCTCCATCACATAGCCAAATCTTGGTCTATTTGGGCCTGATAAACTCTTCTTGCCTCATCCTGATGACACCCTGAGGCTCCACTCCACCACAAAGGTCTGTGGACTTTTTTTGAGTAGCCTCAGACCCAACAGTGGCACCAAGTTTGAATCTGTATCAGTCTGGTGAACACCACTCGTTCCTACCTGGTGACTCACTGAAAACCTACTTTATACAACTCTAGTATTGTCAAAGGCTCTTTCAATAACAGCTGAACAGGCAGCCAACAGGTGAAGAGGTAGCTGGCAGTGGATCTAAGGTGCCTTAAGGCCTTTGGCTGACCAACATCCAGGCTTGGTGCTGGTGGAAGCTGATCTTGGTGTAAAACTTGGTCCTTCCCATGCACTCCCAGCCTCAGCAGTGGTAACTATATGTTGTGGATCACTTTGTAGCTCCAAACAGATTGCCCAGGATCAATCACAGGTAGAATCTGATATTGACCTGCACCAGAGTCCCAAGAGGCCCGAGAACCAACACACCTGGTGGCCAGCTTCAGAAAACATCAGAGCAGGATCCTATTAGCTTCACAAGTGGCATATCCAAAGGGAAGATCTCAGCAGGCACGAGAATCAGCTGAGGCAAATTCTGCTTCATGTGGTCGATACCTGCACAGCAGTTCATACATTGTGGTCAGGGTCAATCCGCACAGTCACCAGCCTCAGGGTCAGCCCCATGCACAGACAGGCCAACAGCAATTCAGATTCAGCTACAACAGGAGGGCTCACATAACCCACACGAGGGACATCCCTGGAACAACCAGCTCAGGTGATCAGGGAGACTGCATCACTGGGTCCCACAGGACACCTACTACATAAGGCTACCCTACCAAGATGGGAAGACATTATAGATCTACCTAATACACAGAAACAAACACAGAGGGGCAGTCAAAATGAGGAGACAAACATGCCCCAACTCAATGGGCAAAAACTAAAACCATTTCCCCTAAGAACAGGAACAAGACAGGGATGCACACTCTCACCACTCCTGTTCAATATAGTACTAGAAGTGCTAGCCATAGCAATCAGACAAGAAGAAGAAATAAAAGGCATCCAAATTGGAAAAGAAGAAGTACATCTGTCATCATTTGCAGATGACATGATATTGTACATAGAAAACCCTAAAAACTCCATCAAAAAACTACTAGAACTAATAAATGAATTCGGCAATGTAGCAGGATACAAAATTAACACCCAAAAATCTATGGCTTTTTTATACACCAAGAAACTAAAAATACAAAACAAAACAAAAAAAACAATTCCATTTACTATTGCAACAAAAAAATTAAGATACCTATCAATAAATTTAACCAAGGAGGTAAAGGACCTATACTCAGAAAATTTCAGGACGCTGAAAAAGAGATAGAAAAAGACATAAACAAATGGAAGAATATATCGTGTTCATGGATTGAAAGAATCAACATCATTAAAATGTCCAAACTACCCAAAGCAATCTATAGATTCAATGTAATCCCTATTAAAATACCAATGGCATATTTCACAGACCTAGAAAGAACTCTCCAAAAATTCATCTGGAATAAAAAAAAGATCCCAAATAGCTCCACAGTCTTGAGAAAGAAGAACAAAGTTGGGGGGATCACAATACCAGATATAAAGCTATACTACAAAGCCACTGTTCTCAAAACTGCACAAGAACAGACATATAGATGAATGGAGCAGAACAGAGAACCCAGAGTTCAAGCCAAGCCATTATGCTCAATTAATATTTGACAAAGGAGGCAAGAACATACAATGGAATCAAGACAGTCTCTTCATTAAATGGTGTTGGGAAAATTGGACAGATTACATAGAAAAAAAAATGAAACCAGACCACCAACTTACACCATACACAAAAATAAACTCAAATGGATAAAGGACTTAAACTGAAGATAGGAAACCATAAAAATTCTAGAAGAACCCATAGGCACCAAAATAGCAGACATTTATCGTAGCAATATATTTACCGACACAACTCCTAGGGCAATGGAAACTAAGTAGAAAATAAACAAATGGGACTACATCACAATAAAAAGCCTCTGCACAGCAAAAGAAACCATCAACAAAACAACAAGAAAGCCCACTGCATGGGAGAACATATTTGCCAATGTTATCTTCGATAGGGGTTTAATCTCTAAAATTTATAGGGAACTCATACAACTTAACAAAAGGAAGATAAACAATCCATTCAAAAAATGAGCAAAGGATCTAAATAGACACTTTTCGAAAGAAGACATACAGAAGACTGAGAGACATATGAAAACATGCTCAAAGTCAGTAATCATCCAAGAGGTGCAAATCAAAACAACAATGAGGTATCATCTCATATCTATCAGATGGCTATCATCAACAAATGACAAGTGATGGAGAGGATGCAGAGAAAAAGGAACCCTCATGCATTGCTGGTGGGAATGCAGACTGGTGCAGCCACTGTGCAAAACAGTATAGCGTTTCCTCAAAAAATTAAAAATGGAACTTCCATTTGTGGATGAGTGGATTAAAACACTGTGGTATATCTACACAATGGAATACTACACTGCTGTAAAAAAGAAGAATTCTTACCATTTGCAACAGCATGGATGGAACTGGAGAGCATTATGCTAAGCAAAATAAGCCAGTCAGAGAAAGATAAATATCACATGACCTCACTCATTTATGGAATATAATGAACAACATAAACTGATGAACAAAAACAGAACCAGAGTCATAGAAGCATCGAATAGACTGTCCAACCTATGAGGGAAGGCGGGGGTGTGTGTGTGTGTGTGTGTGTGAGGGGATAAAAGATCAACTGAAGGACTTGTATGCATGCATATGAGCAAACCCAATGGACACAGACGGCGGGAGAGGAGGGTGGGGTGTGAGGGCACATGTAGGGCAGGGGGGGGGAGCGGGGGGGGCGAGACAGCTGGGGAAAATACAGGTTCCTATAAGTCAATGGGGGAAAAAAGGAGACTTACATAATACTTTAAACAATAAAGAATTTAAATTAAAAAAAAACTAAAAATAAATAAAAGTTTAAAAAACAAAAAACAAAAAAGAAACACAGGAGAAATCTCCAGATAAATAAATAGTTAGAAGAAGCATGTGGATTGAACCAATGATTTGGAAGACAAGGTAGCAAAAAACACCCAATCAGAAAAGCAAAAAGAATAAAGTGTTTTAAAAAACAAGGATAGTTTGACTACCGTGTGTTCTGGGACACCAGTGTGTGGACATTTTGTCCCTGCTGGTGGTGGCAGTCTTGATTTCTGGTAGCAGCGTGGAGTTCATGACGGTGGCCTCTGGGCTGGAATGAACCACGCACTTGGTAGAGTCAGGGGAGCTGAGCCGGAGCAATGGCCAGTACAATGGTAGCATTTGGATTGACCATTGTTGCTGCAGGGTTTGCAGGCTGTTGTTTTGCAAGCCATGAAGCATGTGGAGCCTCAAGTCAAACAAGTTTTTCAAAGTCTACCAAAATCTGTAAGACTTCCTAAACATTTTTGCTAATTCTTTGCTGCCTGTATATGAAGTTTAGAACTACATTTGAAGAGGGCCTTCAGTGGTGGCTATTACAGAGATGGGTTCAAACCCAAAATGACAAAACAAAAAGCAGCATTAATACAAGGTGTAAGCCATCTTGCCAATAAAGGAAAAATAAGAGATGCTCATTAATGAATTATGCTTTTAAAGCACCCAGGCAGGGGAGGATCTCCTTATATAGCTGCCAAAATCAATGCAGCTAAAAGATTTACTAGAAGGTCAAGCTAAAAAATGAAGTAAATGTATGATGAATTTTAAGTTCTTGTTAGTTATGTATATGAGAACCAACTTTTTATAATAAAATTAGTGGCCCAGTGCATGAAATTTGTGCAAAAGGGGGGAGGGTCCCTCAGCCTGGCCTGTACCCTCTCCAATCTGGGATCCCTCTCACAATCCAGAACCACTGGCTCCTAAGCGCTCACCTGCCTGCCTGATGCCCCTAACTGCTCTCCTGCCTGCCTAATCCCCCTAACTGCTCTCCCCTCCTGGCCTGATCCCCCTAACTGCCTATCTGCTCTCCCCTTCTGGCCTGATCCCCCTAACTGCCTATCTGCACTCCCCTCCTGGCCTCAATCCCCTAACTGCCTATGTGCTCTCCCTTCTTCTCTGAGCTTTCAGACCCCAGCGCAGGAGTGCTGAGAGCTCTCTGCCAAGACCCTGCTCCCGTCCTAATGCCCCCCTCTGGGCCGGGTGGCGCCGCGGGCCTGCATATTATTCTGCTGGGGGCACCGCCGCAGCCTGTCTTGATGCCCCCCTCTGGGCCAGGCGGGCGCCCCAGGCCTGCGGGTGCTTCTGCGGGGAGAAGGGAGGGCTGCCCCCTGTGGCAGCCTCATGTCCCAGTGGTGGAAATCCCCACCCCCATCCCTGCCCACCAGCTCCTGTGCGCATACAGCCTGGTCGTGACTGTGACACTGTTAGGACCAATGAACATATTACCTCTTTATTATATAGATGTCCTGAAGCTACACATTTTAAAAATGATTTAGCATGAACTAAGTCAAAGCCTTGGTATACATTTCTTATTTACATTTGAGGATTTTAAATCAAATTATAGAATATTTGTAGATTGTTGCTCAATAATTATGGATACATACCATTTGAATAGAAATATTGTTCATTACTCATTTAGTAAGTAATTTGGTACTTACTTCATGGCAAAGTGAACATGAAAGTCTCTGCTCTCAAGGAACCCCAATTTGATGAGACCCATAAACTAGTAATTAAAATACAGTATGATAGATGGAATTAGTACATCATACATATTGTGATGGAATTAGTACAGGTTGTTATAGTTAGACTCATCTCATTGGGAGGAAAGACTGCCAAGGTACAGAGAGCTGGCTCAGCTGCTTGGAACTGAATTTAAAAGTCAGTTTAGTCACAACTTGGACTAAAAAATTGATGATGTTATATATCATTTCACTGTCAGAATTCAGATTTCATACATTAAAAACTTGATAAAAGATGAGAATATGTCATTTCTAATCATGAAAATATTTACAGTGTATTCAGCTAGCCCTTTTAAAAAACTGACCATTTGTAAAACTTATTTTTTACATAATCAAAAATTTTGCATTTGTTATGACATAATTAGCTAAACTGAAATGCCCTGTTATCAAAATACTTAGCTTGGACTCTGAGAATTTGTACAGTGATATATTTAAATGACATTTGAGGGCAAATGGCTAACTATTGGTCTAACAAATGTAAGGATCTTAACCAAAGGACTTATATAAAACACCCAAGGGAGATAGCTAGCCAGTAGTAGTACTTATGTTTAGCTTTAAAATGATAATGTATGCTACCTGCCATCTAAATTTTATTAAGTCATCTTAAAGTTCTTAATAATGGAGAACAGACTTTCAAGATAAAAATAACGGAGGTAATTATATTTAGTGCTGGAATGTGTTTAGGGGTGTTCAAAGGTGGGGTATATCTGCTTTGTGTTTATTTTTCATCTTGTTTAAAATCTGATCAAATGTATTTGTTATGTTTTAAGAGTATGAAGAGGCATCCATGGCTTTTGTGTAGGATAAATCTTTTTAGTTATTTCCAGGGGGGGAGGGTATTAAGGTACAGTTGATTTGTTATTTGAAGAAGTTATGTTCTAGAAAGTAGCTGAAAATACTGAACCACTGTTCCTAGGGAAAATACAGGTTCCTATAAGCCTCTGGTCACATCACATTTTTGTCAGCCAGTCAATATAAAACCTTGTTTTATGTGTGTTTGTTTAATTAGAAAAAGAAAAGAAAACAAGGATAGTTTAAGGGACCTTTGGGATAATATGAAGTATAATAACATCTGCATCATAGAGATAACAGAAGGAGAAGAGAGACATCAAAGGATCAAGAGTGTATTTGAGGTGGGTCCCAGCAGCTTGGGCAGCGGCAGTGGCCAGGCAGCCCAGGTTCACCAAGCCACTAGGCGCGCCCAGCACGAGCCCAAGAGGAAGTTCAGCTCTGCGGAGGGGGCGGCCAAGGAGGAGCAGAGGAGGAGGTCGGCCAGGTTGTCAGCCAAACCTGCTCCTGGAAAGTGGAAAGGAAGCCCAAATAGGCGGCAGGAAAGGATAAGTCTGCGGACAAAAAAGTGCAAACAAAAAGGAAAAGGGGAGCAAAGGGAAAGCAGGCCGATGTGGCTGACCAGGAACCTAAAGAAGATCTACCTCCGGAAAACAGAGAAACTAAAAACGAGGAGAGTCCAACCTCAGATGAAGCAGGAGAAAAAGAAGCCAAGTCTGATTAATGTCATATACCGTGTCTTATCAGTGGTCCCTGTCTTCCTTCTTGTACAATCCAGAGGAATACTTTTATCAACTATTTTGTAAATGCAAGTTTTTTAGTAGCTCTAGAGACATTTTTAAGAAGGAGGGAATTCCACCTCATCCCATTTTTAAAAGTGTAAATGCTTTTTTTAAAGAGGTGAAATCATTTGCTGGTTGTTTACTTTTTGGTGCAACCAGAAAATAGTGGGATATTGAATATGGGAGATTTTGATTGTCTTGGGTGTCAGCTTAACATTTCATAGATGGGGTAGTTTTTATATCCTATAATACAAAGCATACTAAATGGCAGTTTGGAGTCAGTCATGCGTTTGCTATGTCTTGAACATTTTAAATTACTTCTATTCACATGTATTTGGTAGAATTGTTTTCTAAAGAAAACCACTCCTTGATCTTGGCTCTCCCTGTCAGAATTTTGTGCATCTGTAACGTCTTTGGTGTGGTAGTCCAGTTTTCCTAATAACTTTGTCTATGTGCTGTGAAAGATGGAAAATTTGATTATGTAGTATATATGATATTAAATTGTGAATTAGTGGGACTTTGATGTAACAGCGTATCAACATTTGAAGATATTGGTACTTGATACTCTATTAAGGAAAGTTAGCCTCTAAATTTTAAGCTGGAAAGTCATTGGAATAACTGTTTAGAAAAGAATCACAACTATATGACTTTACATTTTTGGTATGTATGTTACAAATTTTGTATAAATTGAAATGTCTGTGTACTGATCCTCAAAACAATAAAATATGAATTATGAAAGAATTATTTGAGGCACATTGGGGGGAAAAAAGAGTGTGTTTGAAGAAATAATGATTGAAAACTTCCCTTTTCTGTTGAGGGAAAAAGACACACAAGTCTAGAAAGCACAGAGAGTCCCAAACAAGATGAACCCAAAAATGCACACACCAAGACACGTCATGATTAAAATGGCAAACGTTAAATAAATAAAAAGTATCTTAAAAGCAGCAAGAGAAAGTTATCTACAAGAGATTTCTCATTAGACTATCAGCTGATTTGCCAACAGAAACATTTTAGACCAGAAGGGATTGACATGAAATATTCAAAGTATTAAAAAGCAATGACCTACAACTAAGACTATTTTACCCAGCAAGGCTAACATTTAAAAAACTGAAGGAGCAAAAAAGAGCTTTCCAGGAAATAAAAAGCTAAAGGGGTCATTACCACAAACCAGTATTACAGGAAACGTTAAAAGGTCTTCATTAGGGGGAAGAAAGGAAAAAAACCCAAAACAAACAGGAACATAGTTATTAAAAATGGTAATAAATACATACCTATCAATAATCAACTTATATTGATAAATGGCTTAAATGTTCCAATCAGAAGACACTGAATAAGAAAACAAGACCCATATATATGCTGTCTACAAGAGACCCACCTCAGAACAAAAGATACACACAAAGTAAAAGTAAAGAGATGGAAAAGATATTTCATGCAAATGGAAATGAAAAAAAGATGGGGTAGCAACACTTATAACAGAATAGACTTTAAAACAAAGGCTATAATAACAAAGGAGGGTACCACATAATGAAAAAGGTATCAATCCAACAAGAGAATATAGCCATTGTAAGAGTGTATGCACTCAACATAGAAGCACCTAAATATATAAAGCAAATCTTGATGAACATAAAGGAAAGACTGACAGTAATACATAGTCATAGTCATAGTAGGGGATTTAACATCCCACTTACATAAATGACTAGATCTTCCAGACAGTAAATCAGCAAGAAAACGCCATCCTTAAACGCCATCCTTATATTCTTTTCAAGTGTACATGGAACATTTTCTAGAATAGACCACTTGTTAGGACATAAAACAGTCTCAATAAATTTAAGAAGATGGAAATCATATCAAACATCTTCTCTGACCACAATGGTATGAACCTATAAATCAGTTTCAAGAAAAAAAACCTGAAAAACATACTAACACATAGAGGCTAAATAACATATTACTAAACAATGAATGGGTTAGCAATGAAATAAAGGAAGAAATTAAAAGATACCTTGAGATAAATTAAAATGACAACACAGCATACCCAAATCTATGGTACACCACAAAAGCAGTCCTAAGAGAGCAATTTATAGCATACAAGGCCTACCTTAAGAAACAAGAAATTTTTCAAATAAGCAATCTAACCTTAAATTAAAGGAACTAGAAAAAGAACAACGAAGTCCAAGTAAATAGAAGGAAGGAAATAATAAAGATCAAAATAGAAGTAAACAAAATAAAGTCTAAAAAAAATGATACAAAAGATCAATGAAACGAAGAGCTGATTCTTTTAAATATAAACAATATTGATAAACCTTTAACCAGACTCATCAAGAAAAAAAAGAGAGAGGACCCAAATAAACAAAATCAGAAATGAAAGAGAGGTAACAACAGAAATACCAAGAATTATAAGAAGACTAGAGGCCCAGTGCATGAATTTGGGGCCAATCGGGACCATGGGAGGTTGGCTAGGGGAAGGGGCTGTGGGAGGTTGGCCAGCCAGGGGGAGGGGCCATGGCTGTGGGAGCACACTGACCACCAGGGGGCAGCTTCTGCATTGAGCGTCTGCCTCCTGGTGGTCAGTGCACGTCATAGCAACCGCTCGACCGGTCCTATGGATATTATGAACAACTATATGCTGACAAACTGGACATTATGGAAGATTAGATAAGTTCCTAGAAACATAAAATCTTCCAAAACTGGATCAAAAAGAAACAGAAAATTTGAACAGACCAATTTTCACCAATGAAATTGAAGCTGTAATAAAAACAAAACAAAACCTCCAACAAGCAAAAGTTCTGGCCAGATGGCTTCACAGGTGAATTTACCCAATGTTAAAAAAATAATGAGCACCTATCCTTCTCAAATGACGAACAAAATTCAAGAGGAGGGAAGGTTTCCAAGATCACTTAATAAGGCCAGAATTATCCTAATTTCAAAACTAAATAAAGACACAATGAAGAAAAAAATTATAGGCCAATATCCATGAAGAACATAGATGCAAAAATCCTCAAACAAAATATTAGCAAATAAATTCAGCAATATATTAAAAAGGTCATACATCCATCATGATCAAATGGGATTTATTTTTGGGATAGAAGGTTGGTACAATATCTGCAAGTCAATTAGCATGATACACCATTTAAACAAAGTGAAGAATAAAAATTATATGATCATATCAATAGATGCAGAAAAACACTTGTATCTCAACATAATAAAAGCCATATGTGTCAAACCCAGAGCTAACATCATACTCAATGTGGAAAAGCTAGAAACATTTCTCTTAAGATCGGGAACAAAACAAAGATGTCCACTTTCACCAAAACATAGTATTGTTGGGCAATATTTTTTTTTTGTGGGGGGTGATAGCTTTTTTTATTTTGTATTGAAAACAGTAATGGAATCATTCAATATGTTTCTTTCAGAACTATGTAAATATGTCTGCAATATTAATACTTCCTTTTAGAACAGATATAAATTTTAAAAAGAGGGGTTTATTTAGAGAAACTGTTCTAATTGAAATTTTTTATGCTAAGCTAGTTAGATTATAATTGTTGAAAGAAAAACACTCACTGTAAAATAATGTCAACTGATGTAATGCTGTAATAAATTATTTTGTACACAAAAATAATGTACAAATCATGGATTATGACAACTATAGGAAATGAATAAATATATTATGGTCATATTATTATTAAAGAATGATTACATAGTATCTTAAGATTTTTAAATATTCTTGGAATCAGTGGGTCCTGGGAGTGAAGGGAAGCAACAGGTAAAAAAACAGCAGTGGCACAAAAGAACTGGATGGGTGGGAGGGAAGGGAAATTGTTCCTTTAGAAAATGCTTGATGGAAGCTTGTGGCCTCCATTTGTATGCTTAATACATGCTTAAAATGAAAGCAACACTGCCAATTTATTTATTTATTTATTTATTTATTTATTTATTTATTTTTAATTAGGTCCTTTTATTTCCTGTCAAAATTATTTAATCTAAACAATCATACATTTTCAGATGGGGAAACTGGCAAAATAATGGATAAAGGCAATGTACTGTCCCATTTGGGGTCACTTGATTTACATCAGTGTAATACAAATAATTTATATCACAGTAGGTTCTGGTGACAGAAAACCTGGAATCAAATTCTGCCTTTATCTCTTACTAGCCACAGGTAAGTGACAATCTCTCTAACCTTAAGATTCCCCATCTGCTAAGGGGAATAAAAGTGTCATTCATTTTTTAATGTGCTATGACAATTAAAGGAAATAATATATATTAAGTGCTTATTTAAATTACATACACTGTTTTTTTCCTTGAGTGTATTTATTTTTAAACTTTTAAATATATATGTGTATATATATATATATATATATACATACATATATATATACATATATATATATATATATATATATATAATTTTTTAAATTGTTGATAGTACTACAGATGTCTTCCATTTTCCGTCCATTTACCCCCCTCCGTCCAGCCCCTACCAATCCCCCCAAGTCTTCATCCCCCTATTTTCTGTGTCCATGGGCTATGCTATATGTATACAAGTTCTTTGGTTTATCTCTTTTCATCCTCCCACTCCCAACATCGAAGTATGTCAGTCTGTTTTATGCTTCCATGCTTCGGGTCTTATTTTTTTGGTCAATTCATTTGATTCATTAGATTCCACAAGTAAGTAACATCATGTGATATTTGTCTTTCTCAGATTGGCTTATTTCACTTAGCATAATAGTTCTCCAGGTCCTTCCATGCTGTCCCAAATGGTAAGAGATCCCTCTTTTTTACAGCTGCAAAGTATTCCATTGTGTAAATGTTCCACAGTTTTATTTTGTTTTTATCCATTCGTCTATTGATGGGCACTTGGGCTGTTTCTAAATTTTAGCTATTGTAAATAACACTGCTATGAACATAGGGGTGCATATATTCTTTCTGATTGGTGTTTCTGGGTTTTTAGGATATATTCCCAGAAGTAGGATTGCTGGGTCAAATGGAAGTTCCCTTTTTAATTTTTTGAGGACGCTCCATACTATTTTTCATAGTGGCTGCACAAGTCTGCATTCCCACCAGCAGTGAACTAGTGTTCCCTTTTCTCCACATCCTGCCAGCATTTGTTGTTTGTTAATTTTTTTTATGATAGCCATTCTGATAGGTGTGTGGTGATATCTCACTGTGGTTTTAATTTGCATTTCTCTGATGATTAGTGACTTTGATCATTTTTTCATTTGTCTCTTGATTATATGTATGTCCTCTTTGGAGAAATGATTATTCAGGACATCAGCCTATTTTTAAATTGCATTTTCTTTCTTTTGTTAAGTTGTATGAGTTCCTTATATATTTTGGATATTAAACCTATAGCAGATGTATCATTGGCAAATATGTTCTCCCAAAGAGTGGACTCCCTTTTCATTTTGTTGGTGGCTTCTTTTGCTGTGCAGAAGCTTTTTATTTTGATGTAGTCCCCTTTGTTTGTGTTCTCCTTAGTTTCCATTGTCTTAGGAGATGTATGCATAAACATATTGTTACTAGAGATGTATGAGATTTTGCTGCCTATGGTTTCTTCTAGGATTTTTATGGTTTCACGACTTACATTGAAGTCTTTTACTAGTATCCATTTTTAGTTTATTTTTTAGTACAATGTAAGTTGGTGGTCTAGTTTCATTTTTTTGCATGTAATCTGTCCAACTTTCCCAGCACCATTTATTGAAAAGACTCTCTTGACTCCATTGTATGCTCTTGCCTTCGTTGTCAAATATTAATTGACCATAATGGCTTGGGTCAATTTCTGGGTTCTCTGCTCTGTTCTTATACCAATAACAGGCTGTTTTGATTATGGTGGCTTTGTAATATAACTTGATATCTGGTACTGTGATTCCTACAACTTCATTCTTCTTCCTCAAGATTGCTGTGGCTCTTCAGGACCCTTTTTGGTTCCATATATATTTTTGGAGAATTTGTTTTAGATTTATGAAATATGCTATGGGTATTTTAATATGGATTACATTGAATCTGTAGATTGCTTTGGGTGGTACAGACATTTTAATGATGTTAATTCTACCAATCCATGAACACATTATATTCTTCCACTTGTTTATATCTTCCTCCATCTCTTTTTTCAAAGTCCTGTAGTTTATTGAATACAAGTCTTTTATCTCTTTGGTTAATTTTATTCCTAAGTATCTTAATATTTTTGTTGCAATGGTAAATGGGTTTGTTTAGTTTCTCTTTTAAGAAGTCATTATTGGTGTATAAAAAAGCCATTGATTTCTGGATGTTGATTTTGTATCCTACTACATTACCAAGTTCATTAATTAAATCTAATAGTTTTTTGGTGGAGTCTTTAGGGTTTTCTATTTGCAATATCATGTCAACTGAAAATAATGAGAGTTTATTTCCTTTTTTCCAATTTGGATGCCTTTTATTTCTTCTTGTCTGATCACTGTGGCTAGGACTTCCAGTACTATCTATATATATAAAAGCCTAAGCGACCATTACTACCAAACGACCAGAACAGCCAGAACGACCAATTGTCCAGTCCCTATGATGCGCACTGACCACCAGGGGGCAGAAGATCAATGCAGGAGATGCCCCCTGGTGGTCAGTGTGCTCCCACAGCCAACCTCCTGTGGCCCCTTCCCCTGGCCGGCCGGCCTCCTTTGGCCCCCAGTGCTAAACCATTCGTAGAGACCTGGTTCTGGGTTGGAGTTTCATAGGTAGCAGAGCAGCTCCCTTGCTGTGATCTATTGAAGTCAGCCCTTGACACAAAGGTTTGTCTTGCTCCCATCCTCTTCCTTCCTCGGAGAAGGAAGGAAGACGCGGGGGGGAGGGGGGAGCGGGGAGGCGAGGAACTGTGCAGTGGCATCAGCATCGGGTGTCTGTTCCTTCTGTGCCCAGCCCAATGACTGTCACCTCCTCTCCTGACCCCACTGGGTCCTCGGGCCCAGGCTGGGACAGGGAACTGGGTATGGGGGGCAGCGGATGTGGCCCCTTTCCCAGCGGGCTGAGGGCTGGTTCCCTCCTTGGAGCCGGTGGCCAACATCCCGTGGTCCCTCCCCCTTGGCCATCCAACCTCCTGCGGTCCCCTCTGCCCCCCGTGCACGAATTCGTGCATTGGGCCTTTAGTGTTGAATAACAGTGGTGAAAGCGGACATCCCTGTCTTGTCCTGGTTCTTTGAAAAGATAAACAAAATTGATGAACCCCTAGCCAGACTCATCAAGAAACAAAGAGAGAGGAGTCAAATAAATAAAATCAGATACAAAAGCGATGAAGTAACAACTGACACCGTGTTCTTAGGGGAAATGGTTTTAGTTTTTGCCAATTGAATATGATGTTCACTGTAGGTTTGTCACATATGAACTTTATTATGTTGAGATATGCTCCTCTATTCCCACATTGCTGAAAGTTTTAATCAAAAATGGGTGTTGGGTTTTGTCGAACGCTTTTCCTGTGTCTATTGATATGATCATGTGATATTTGTCTTTCAACTTGTTTATGTGATATATCACATTTATGGATTTGCAAATATTGTGCCAGTCTTGCATCCTGTAACAAATGCCACTTGGTCATGGTGTATGATCTTTTTAATATATTGCTGAATCAGATTTGCTAAAGTTTGTGAAGGATTTTAGCATCTATGTTCATAAGAGATATTGGTCTGTAATACTCTTTCTTTGTAGTGTCTTTATCTGGTTTTGGAATTAGGATAATGCTGGCCTCATAAAAAAAAAAAAAAAACTCGGAAGTGTTCCTTCCTCTTGGATTTTTTGGAATAGTTTGAGTATAGGTGTTAATTCTTCTTTGAATGTTTGGTAAAACTCCCCTGTGAGAGCCATCTGGACCCAGGCTTTTGTTTGTTGGGAGTTGTTTTTTTTAATGCTGCTTCTATTTCCTGAGTTGTTATTGGCCTATTCAGGTTTTCTGATTCTTCCTGATTCAGTTTTGGGATATTGTATTTTTCTAGGAATTTGTCCATTTTGTCAAGATTTTTCAGCTTATTGGCATATAGTTGTTCATAGTATTTTCTCAAAATTCTTTGTATTTCTGCAGTGTCAGTTGTTACTTCATCGATTTTGTTTCTGATTTTATTTATTTTGGTCCTCTCTCTTTGTTTCTTGATGAATCTGGCTAGGGGTTCATCAATTTTGTTTATCTTTTCAAAGAACCAGCTCTTGGTTTCATTGATTTTTTGTATTGTTTTTATAGTCTTAATGTCATTTACTTCAGCTCTAATTTTTATTATTTCTTTCCTTCTACTTACTCTGGGCTTTTCTTGTTGTTCTCTTTCTAATCCTTTAAGTTACAGGGGTAAATAATTTATTATTAATTTTTCTTTTGTGTGTTTTTTTGTTTGTTTGTTTGTTTGTTTTGTTTTTTTAGGTAGGTCTGTTGTTCTGTGAACTTCCCTCTCAGAACTGCTTTTTCTGTTTCCCAGAGATTTGGGATTGTTTTGTGTTCATTTTCATTTGTTTCCAGAAAATTTTTTATTTCTTTATTTATCTCATTGATAACCCAATCATTGCTTAATAGCATGCTATTCAGCCTCCAAGTGTTTGAATTTCTTTATTGTTTCTTTTGTAGTTGATTTCTAATATTATGCCATTGCGGTCTGAGAAGATGCTTGATATGATTTCAATCTTCTTAAACTTGTAGAGACTTGTTTTGTGACCTAACATGTGGTCTTATTTTTGTGACTGACTCAAGTGCCCTTGAGAAGAATGCATATTCAGCAGCTTTGGAGTGAAGTGTTCTATATATGTCAATTAAATCCATCTGATCCAGTGTGTCCTTTAGAGTCACTGTTTCCTTGTTAAGTTTTTAGCAGGGTGTTAAAATCCCCTACTATGACTATTGTTATAGATTTCTTCCTTAAAGTCTTCTAAAAGTGTTTTTGTTTTTGTTTGTTTGTTTGTTTGTTTTTTGTTTTTGTTTTGTTTTTTGTATATTTAGGTACTCCTATATTGGTTGCATATTATGCTTACCAGGGTTATATCCTCTTGTTGGCTTGATCCATTTAGTATTATGTAGTGTCCTTTATTGTCTCTTGTGATGGCCTTCATTTTGAAGTCTATTTTTCAGAAATGAATATTGCTACCTCGACTTTTTTTGCATGGACAATTTGTTTTATTCCTTTACTATTACCCTATGTGAGTCTTTTGTTCTGAGGTGGATCTCTTGTAACAGCATGTGGTTGGGTCATGTTTTTGTATCCGTTCAGCTACCCTATGTCTTTTGATTGGAGTATTTAATGAATTTATATTTAAGGTTATTTTTGATAAGTACTTATTTATTGCCATTTTAATTCTGTATGGCTATGTTTCTTTCTCTCTTTATTTCTTCTTACTACAGCAGTCCCTTTAGCATTTCTTGCAATGCTGGCTTTGTAGTGATAAACTCCTTTAGCCTTTTTTTTTCTGGGAAGCTCTTTATTTTAATGATAGCCTTGTTGGATATAGTAATTTTGGTTTCAGATCCTTGCTTTTCATTACCTTGAGTACTTTATGCCATTCCCTTCTTGCCTGTAGAGTTTTTTTTATGAGAAATCAATTGACAGCCTTATGGGAGCTCCTTTGTAGTTAACAAATTGCTTTTTTCTTGCTGCCTTTAAGATTCTCTCTTTGCCTTTAGTTTTTATAATTTTAATTATATGTTTGGACATGGGTCTGCTTGGGTTCTTCTTGCTTGGGACTCTCTATGCCTCTTGAATTTTTGTGACTTTTTCCTTCACCGGTTAGGGAAGTTTTCTGCCATTATTTCTAAACATTCTCTATCCCTTGCTCACTTTCTTCCCTGCCACACCAATTATGCAAATATTGTTACATTTCATGTTGTCCCAGAGCTCCCTTAAGCTGTCCTCCTGTTTTTTAATTGTTTTTCTTTTTGGTTCTCTGATTGAGTGATTTTTTTTTCTATCCTGTCTTCTAATTCACTGATCCAATCCTCAGCTTCCCCTAATATGCTGTGTATTCCTCCCAATGTGTTCTTTATTAGTACTATCCCATTCTTTATTTCCAACTCTTCTTTTTTCATAGTTACTATATTTTTTCTCATGCTGTTGAGCATTTTACCATCATTATTCTGAATTCTATATCAGATAAATTTCTTATCTCCATTTCATTTATCTTTTCTTCTGGATAATTCTATTGTTTTTTCATTTGGGAATTATTTTTTATTTTTATTTTTTGTTGTTTTTTTGTTTGTTTGTTTTTTGTATCCCTATTCTGGCTGCCTCTTTGGGTTTGTGACTATGTATTAGGTAGATATGCTATGCCTCCCAATTTCTAATGCTGAACAGTGTCAAATACTGTTTCTGACTAATTAGATCAGGCAAAGGCTCAAAGCTTCCAGAGACCTGCCTCTGCCTGCAGACTGATTGGATTCAGTCTTGAGTAGCTCTCAGGCAATCATCCATAGGTGTGAGGAGAGGTTTTCCAACAGGGTGGGGCAAGTGCTTCTGCCTGGAGGCTAATTGTTGTTCTCAGTCTCTTAATAGGCCTCAGAAACTCAACACCATGGAGCTAGGAGTTTTCCCATAGGGTATATCAACTATCTTCCCCTCAGGAAAAACCCACCCGGATAGTAAATGTCTGCTTGAAAAATATGTCCTCCACAGAATGAGGGAATGACTCAGCAAACCATGATGTCTGCCTTCTGAGATCTAACCCCAGAGCCCCCAACCCTGGCTTCTGCTCACACTGCTCCAGTCCACTGTGCCCTCCCTCTGCTGGAGCACATGTGAGTGGCTACACACGAAATTTTGTGTATTGACCTTTTAAGAGGGTACCTGCATTTCCAGCTGTCACTCCTTGGCAGACAGCTACCCTGCTGCTTTTCACAGCCAGATGTTATATGGGCACCTTTCTCAGTTCTGGTGCTGTCAGCTGGGGGGGCCAGCTTGGGGATAAGACCCCAGAGTTCTCAATGGCAACTCCCCACAGCGGAGATATCTCTCCTGAAGTTTAGCTTCTGTCTATGAGAACCAGGCCAACCCTTTCACACCTCCACATTTACTACAAATCTCTGTGTGGTCTCCTCTTTCAGAGCTTGGTTATCAGGGTTCTCTCCAGCTAGTCTTCAGTTGATTATTCAGGATCTTGGGATTTTCTTTTGTATTTTAATAGTAATTCCAGTTTGGATCTTGGACCTTCTCTGTGTAGCATCCACTTACTCTGCCACCATTTTTTTACTTCTCAGATATCTCTTGTAGCAATATTTTTGCTGATATATCTCCTTAGACAAGAGAAACAAAGGGCAAAAATAAACAAATGGAAGTACATCAAACTAAAACACTTGTGCACAGCACAAGAAACCATCAACAAAATAAAATGGAACGCACTGATTGGGAGAATGTATTTGCCAATGATACATCTGATAAGGCCTTAATTCCATACTGCAGCGGCTTTCAGGTGTGAGGCCAAAAGGACCTTCTAAACATTTGCATCAGGAATAGTGGTGTGGTCCTTCCGCACTATCCAGGGCAGGGCTGAGTCTTTATTTTAAGAAGATGTCTCTTGCTGAAACCGGTTTGGCTCAGTGGATAGAGCGTCGGCCTGCGGACTCAAGGGTCCCAGGTTCGATTCCGGTCAAGGGCATGTACCTTGGTTGCAGGCACATCCCCAGTAGGGGGTGTGCAAGAGGCAGCTGATCGATGTTTCTCTCTCATCGATGTTTCTAACTCTCTATCCCTCTCTCTTCCTCTCTGTAAAAAAATCAATAAAATATATTTTAAAAAAGAAGAAGAATATGTCTCTTTGGAATAATGAGAGAATAGTTGTCATGGCCACTGGCAATTTGCTAAGTAAGCATTCTGATGATCAGTTTGGTGACACAGGAGAGTATCTTTGAGTACTGTTGGAGTGTTTTAAACAATCTGACTTCTAACTGGGGATACCTTTCTAGCTAAGAAACCTGTAAATAGGAATCTGTAAAGTGAGTTATTTGCCACATTTTTATTTGTCTCGGCTGATCTTACTCATATTCCCTAATAAGCTGCTTATATAACACTGTCAATAAACATAGGATCCTTAATCTTAAAAAAAAAAAAAAAAAAAAAAAAGCTGTGGTACAGAATGGAATACTATGTGGCTGTAAAAAAGAAAGAAATCTTACCTTTTGGGACAGCATGGATGGACCTGGAAATTATTATGCTAAGTGAAATAAGCCAGTCAGAGAAAGACAAATAACATACAATCTCAGTTACATGTAGAATCTAATGAATAAAATAAAACAATGAACAAAATAGAAACAGAAGTATGGATATATGGAGCAGACTGATAGTTGTCAGAGGCATGTGGGGAGGAGGGTACAGGATGAAAGAAGGTGAAGAGAATAGCCAAAGAGCATATATGTACTACACCTAGACACTGACAACAGGGTGGTGATGGCCAGAGGAAAGTGGGGGTAGCGACTAGGTGGAGATGGGCAAAAGGGGGCGGGGGAGGGAATGAGGACATTGGTAACAGTGTCAACAATTAAAATAAAGTAAAAAAATGTATCTTCCACTCTCTTTAGTTTGCAAGGTTTCCTTTTAGAAATTCTTGCCACAATCATTCTGCCATTTCTAGTCAATATTCTTTTGCTACTCTCAGGATAACTTGAGCTAAAAACAAGTTGTTTCTTTTTAAAACTTTTCTAGGTTCTGAAAGTGAATTGAAGGTTACATTTCTTAGGGGATGGCATTGAACATCCAATTATTTTTATAGATTTTGCTGTTACCATTCTGTATCTCTAAGGCATTTACATGGAATTGAAAAACAACAATCCAAAATATTTGGAAAATTTATTTCCACTTAGGTAAATGAGATTCTCAGTTGTTGATAAACAGACAACCAAGAGCCCTGTGTAAATATTTTCTTTTCTTTTTTGTATTTAATGGGATTAGGTTAAAAAAAATAAAGAAAATTTTGCAGTCCAAATAATTGAAAATTATTTAATCTCTTTCAATGGAAGACTTGAGAATGGAATAGGTTATATCCATGCCTATAATCAGTGAAAATAATAAGAAAACCCACTTATTTAAGAACCTCACACCCTCAGAGGCATTGATTGCTCCCCGCTCCCAAGCCCTATGTTCTTCTTGTACTTATAAGTAGAAAATGGAATTCTCTTCCTCAATGAGAATGGAGTAGAAAGAGAATCACATTTTATATACTGCTACTAAATGCAGGCACGGTATTTAGGTACTTCCTGTGTATGATCTCATTTAAAATACAGAAGAATTGGTCAAATAGATAATCTCATGTAATAATAGGGTCTATCTAAATGGGCACAATTATACTGCAAGGACAATTTGGCAATTCACATCAAAAGCTTTATAATTTTGTGTGTCTTTTAGATTATGTCCAAACAAGAATGTTTGGGAAAATGTTAGGAAAATTTTTGGTTAATTTAATTACAGTTCAATCACACAATGAAACATGTTAAAGAATAATGGTTAATGATAGAAAACTATTCATAAGATGTTGTTAAAATGGAAAGCAGGTTCTGAAGTGTGAGCACATTTTTTAAAATTATGTACACATAGCTTGCCACAATGAAAGATGACCAAACTTATACACTCAAAATGACGATGGTTTCAACAAGTGATTACTTCTGAATGGTGGAATAAGAATGATTTTTCTTGTCTCTATTGCTCATCTGTGTTTTCTACTCTATGTTACAACGAACATGAATTACTTTTTAAAAATAAAAACGCTCCCAATTAATTTAACTTATTTATCATTTGGAAACTTCTAACGCAGACATTCTTCCTTAATACTAACTTTAAAAGAGAGATCCTCAGTTTATAAATGGGATACACAACCAATACATAAAATAAACTAGTATTTTTGACAAAATAAGAATCTTACCTTCAACATCTAAAACACTATAAAATATTTTAATCTACAAAATATACATTTGTAATAGCTTTCAACTATAACTAATAATAGTACAGTTTAATTTAAACATACTGAAGTGGCCCATATGTAAATTCTGAACATTTCCTTATTTGGTTTTAATCAGTTATTTAAATTCTATTTCAAAAAGCATGGAAAGCAGACAAATGAAATAACTCAGAAGGTCATTGATAGATTGCTTCATACAAAATTGTTGTTTTGAAAAGAAAGAAATGATTTTGATCCATTCATTTGTTTATTCTGTTTTAGGTACCTAATACACACAATATTGTGATTTACTGTCTCTTTATATATTTTGCCTGAATTGATTTAATAGAAATATACTCCCAACCAAAATGTGTCAACTAATAAGTAAATATAGTACAGTTTCATAAACTTCTGTTCTACTTGAATGTATGGTATTTTTCTTCTTTGTGCTATTCCTTTATGTTCTCATTGTTATGTTAATTTCCCCTAATTACAGCAATTAATTTCCTTTTATCCCCCTGCATTCTAATTTCTGTTTCCAGCTTCTGCTCCCATTTTCTCTGACAAATGGCTGTAACATTTTCTGGTTCTTAAAAACGTTTTATGCTTTAATTTTTATAAATGCAAGATGTAAAACTAATATTTCCGTCTGTTCCTGATGCACAACTGTTATGGTTGACTTGGAATCATGTAAGAGATAGAATGCTTATTCTCCCAATCCATTATTTTCAATTATTTTAAGGAAAAGTAATGTATTCTTTATTTGCATCTATCAAGACAAAAGAGAGCTTTCCTTTTGCCAGTTCATGCCACCCTGGTTTATTAGTTGATAAAAGACATCCTTTGCAAATTACATAATTGACCCACAATGTTCAGTGTTACGATTTGTCATTGCAGTTTAGATTTATGTCCCAATTTATTTCTATGATTGAAAGGTATATTCGTGTCTATCAGTATGGCTCATAGAGGCTTGAAAAATCTGTAACTGGTTGGCTTGCTCATAAAGGAAAACTATATATCACAAAGGGAATACTAGTACAGACAAAGGAGTGTGCATAGTTAATGCAAATCCTTTTTCACTATTGGAAAGAAAATTGACCTTTGTCAGTAGATTAGTTACATTAGCAATTAAAAACCTAAATGTCCCAAGGTCAGGCAAATAATGTATTTGAGTGAAAAGAGCTAGAATTTTTTTTAATAATATGATACAATTGCCAATTGACCTTTTGCTTCCATATTTGGAAACTGTGGAGAACTGTAGAGTACAAATTGCTACTCATCTCTTCCCATTTCCCCTCTCCCCTTTCCCCCAGCTCCTGGTAACCACTGTTCTACTTTCTGTGTTTATGAATTTGACCACTCCAGGAACCTCATGTAAGTGGAATTATACAATATTTGTCCTTTTGTGACTGGTTTATTTTATTCAGCATAATGTGTTTAAGGTTCATCATGTTGTAGAATAGGTCAGAATTTCCTTCCATTTTTATGGCTGAATAATATTCCATGGTATATACATACACCACTTTGCATTTGTCCATTCATCCATTGATTTACACAGATTACTTCCATCTTTTGGCCGTTGCGAATAATGCTGCTATGAACATGGGTGCACAAATATCCATTTGAACCCCTGCTTTCAATTCGTTGGGGCATATACCCAAAAGTAGAATTTCCGGATTGGGTAGTTATTTTTAAAACTTATTCAAATCTATAATAAGAAAAGGTGGTTTGGGGCATCCTTACCAGCAGGATCAGTGGGCTGAAGATACCCACACACAGCGGCTCTCTAGAAGGGACTCTGTTAAGCATTTCAACAGTTTCACAGTCATGACTCATAGACAAAGAATCCCCTCAAGTTACTTCAGTCAGCTCAGTATATTTTTAATTCTGAATGAGCCAACTTCTCCCAATGTGTGATTCAGTGAGTGCAAATTAGGCATTTCAGAAGGTATAGTCATACTTTTGGAAAAAATAGTAAGGTCTTACAACCGTGCCACAAATGGTACCAAAATGGCCTTAAAAACTGCACATAACTCTCATAAGTTCCCCTGGGTGATGTTTAGGTTGTGCTAAAAGGCAACTGTGAGTTTTCTGCAACTCCTGTGTACAATTCAGCCTTTTTAGAAAGCAAAGGAGGTTGACAGCCTCTGAAAAGTGTATGCTGGAGCTGTGAGAACTATTTCTTTGGTGGGAGCTGCCATGATAATCTGTAAATTTGTGTTGCGGACATAATCCAAACTTCCATACAAAGAGGCCCATAAGGATGGCGAGACTGGTTCCCTGAAGGCTTGCAAATGCTGCTGTCTGCTCGGCACAGTCTTTCCTAATTGCAGAGGGAAAATAGTCTCAACCAACCTCGTCCGGCTTGAATGTCATGCACACGTGGGGAGGATCTCACAGTTTTGCTTTGAAGAAAATGTGTTCCTTTTTAAAGCTTTGATGGTCCTTCCTAAATCTTCACTTGCAAGGTGTAAAACATTAAGGGATCACCTTAATTATTTTGTCCTGTTTGAAGCAATAAACAGCTGCTGACGCTGATTTAAAACAGAAGACAAGCTCACACGTATTCTCTGTGGACAATTTATTTGGATTATTCTCTTAAACTGAACTAATTATGAGCTAAAACAACAAATTTGAAGGTGCAAAGGAAAGGAGAGGTTTTCTTCTCTGCCTGTGAGCACCGTGAATGTGCGACACAGATGTGCTTAGCCAGGCCTGTGGTCTCTCTTCTCAGAGTTCTGCAGAATCTGCTCAAACGGATGTTCCTGCAATGCTGGCTGTGTGAGAGTTCCATTTTTGGATAATACTGTTAATAATTTCTTCAAAAAGGATATTTCTTATTTATGCCCTTCAGAATCAAAGGGCATTCCTTCCGTTTCAAAGAAGGAATGAGAACTTCTTTATTAGCATTACAAAACCCTCAATTTATTATTTAAAAATAGTTTTATTGAGATTTAATTAATATACAAATAATTGTACATATTTAATATGTACAATTTTATGAAATTGTACATCTGTAAACACCCATGATATTATCACCACAATCAAAATAACAAACATATCCAACATCTTCCAAAGTTTCCTTGTGTGGCGTGTGTGTGTGTGTGTGTGTGTAAGAACACAACATAAGAGCTATCCTCTTAACAAATGTAAAGTGCACAACATAGTATTATGAACTATAAGCAATAAAATGTACTCATGTGGCATAAATGAAATGTTATACCCACTGAACATTTCCCCGGCCCCTGACAACTACTATTGGTTTCTCTGATTCTATGAGTTTGGCTATTTTAGATACCTCATGTAAGTGGAATCATACAGTATTTGGTTTATTTCACTCAGTATAATGTCATCCAGGAGAGAAACCTTCAATTTATTCTTAGATTATTAGATGTAATCCTGGACCTTTTATTCAGAGATCAGAGGGATTAACATGAATTTCTTTGACTTTTCCTTCCCTCAAAGAAAACTTTAGTGTTCTAATTTCAAACTCCTTCTTCTGTCTTCTCTCTCACTATTCTTCAAATACTAGAGGCCTGGTGCATGAAATTCGTGCATGGAGTGGGGGTGTGTCCCTCAGCCCAGCCTGTACCCTTTCTAATCTGAGACCCCTTGAGGGATGTCCGACTGCCCGTTTAGGCCCGATCCGGGCAGTCAGGCATCCCTCTCACAATCCAGGACTGCTGGCTCCCAACTGTTCACCTGCTTGCCTTCCTGATTGCCCCTAACCACTTCTGCCTGCCAGCCTGGTCACCCCCTAACCACTCCGCTGCCAACCTGATTGATGCCTAACTGCTCCCCTGCCAGTCTGTTTGCCCCCAACTTCCCTCCTCTGCTGGCCTGGTCACCCCTAACTGCCCTCTCCTGCAGGGTTGATCGCCTCCAACTGCCCTCCCTTGCAGGCCTGGTCCCTCTCAACTGCCCTCCCTTGCAGGCCTGGTGCCTCCCAACTGCCCTTCCCTGCTGGCCATCTTGTGGTGGCCATCTTGTGTCCACATGGGGGCAGGATCTTTGACCACATGGGGGCAGCCATATTGTGTGTTGGAGTGATGGTCAATCTGCATATTACTCTTTTATTAGATAGGATATTCTACATGTACTCTGGTCAAAAAAACAAAAAATCACGACTCAGATGTGCAAACATCTATTTCCTTTCATCTTTACATGTCTTTCCACTGATGGTTGAAAATTTGACTTTGCCATTAAAAGTGTCTAGCCTCTCTTGATTTACAATAGCTCCCTTGGGTTAACCGCCACAGCTTTCAGAGTTTCCCCCTCGTTACGTGGCAGGGGGAGCTCTGGGAGACTGAGGAACCTCCACCTAAGTTATGTTGTCTTGTTTGCTCTGCCATCACCAGCTTCCTCCGCCCTGTGGCCCTGCAGAGAGTGTGGCTTCTCCTGGTCACTGGGTGTCCGTGCGGGAGGCCGCTGCCACGTGGCTGGTGTTGGAGTGTTGTGCTGGCACCTGTGCTGATGCCTGTTGTCGGCCAGGGATTCTGGTCATAAGGCCCCATCTCAGCAGCCTCACTTAGGAACCCCTCCTCTTTGGCTTCTGCGTGAGTCTTTTCAGGGTGGCTGGGCCCTCCCAGGGGGCTGGGACCTGCTGGCTGCTTTCCCAGCACCCGAGCTCCGTGTAGGGACTTGTGGGGCTGCCCTGAGTTTTCCAGCTTAGACATCTTCAGCCAGGTCAGGCATGGTGCTGTGTAGACACTGGGATTCTCTAGACGCTTGACCTCCTCCAGGCTCACTCTCATATTTTTTTATTGGCCTCAGATTAGTAGGCCAAGCATTCCCGGGCAACCTCTTTCCCTTCTCTTCCTCACACTCCCCCATGTTCCTCCCCAAACAGGAGGGTTTCACTCTCCTTCGTGTGGCAGGAACTTTTTCAAATCCTCTTTTTCATCCTGCTCTGAGGCCAACCCTCCAAGCCTTGGTTCTTTATGCAAAAACTGTGACCTAAGAGATCTGAGAAAACTTCCTACTCCTGCTTGAAAGTCTAATTTTTTGAGACTCTTATTTATCTACAGACTAGATTCAGATTTTAAGAATCTGATTTGAAACTCAAAGCTGAGCAAGGACTTCTTTGCTCTGGGGAGGGTTCCAACTCCCTTTCCCTGTAAAAAAAAAAATCATCTTCAGCCTCAAGGCTGCAAGGTTTTAAAAACAACCAACTAACCAACCAACCAAACAAACAAACAAAAAATAACTCTGGACACACTAAGGAGGAAGAAATACATAATATGGTATTTCAAAGTATTGCCCACTGTGATTAGCCAAACTAAACGGCTTCTCTTCCCCAAACATGCTGGACTGTCCTGTTTCCACACTTTGCCTGCATTGCTCCTTCCATCTCAAATACATCCAGGAATTCAGTTTTAATTTCATACTTGCTTTGCTGTTGCCTGGCTTTTTAAATTGTTTAATGAACGGATTTCTCCTTTGATTCCAGATGTTTTGAAAGAAAAATTAGCGATGAAGCAATGAAAATGACTTCTGACTGATTCCAGAGCTAAACTGGGGTACCACACACTTTCTTCGGCAGCCGCGTTACACTTTCAAAACAAATGAAAATACGCAATACATGTGTGGTAGGTAGGAACTCTGTATAATAACCCGATGTCCACTTCTAGCAGCTGAAAGTTCTCTAGTTTGTGGGAGTGACCTTATCCACTACCATTTAGATAAAATTGGCTTGAACCTACATAGAGTGAAATATTCAAGGAATTCTCCAGTGGAACATGAATTCTCCAGTTACCTCATGAATCTGGTCATGACTTGCTTCCTCTAAGTTTTTAATTTTTTCAAGTCTTGCTACTCACAGCTACTCTTCTTTATTTCATCCCCTTGTGACCTCAGATATCTAACAGGCCCCTTTTCTTTGATTTTTGAAAAATATCACTCTCCAGAGCAAATACAAGTAGGAGACATTTGTGGAAGACTCTGGAGGTAAGGAAGGACCAAAGAAAGCATTACTTTGTAATACCAAACTCAGTTCTGTCTCCCAGCCATTCTCACAATGAAGAGCCTTATTGGACTCCTCTTCCCTTGCCACCTATTTTTCTTTCCCACAGCCTTGCCCCATTCCCAGCACTTTCTCCTCGCACCCGCCCCCCCCATAATGCTATCCTCACAAACTTAAATATTTCTATATCAATTTTTTTGTGTGTGAAGCATTTTTTATTTATTTATTTTTATTACATTTATTGGGATAACATTGGTTAATAGGATCATAGACTTTCAAGTGTAGATTTCTATGATACATGATCTGTAGATTGCATTGTGTGCCCAGCATTCAAAGTCAAGTCATCTTCCATCACCACGTATTTGCCTCCCTTTACCCTTTACTATGCCCCACCCCCTTTCCTCTGGTAACCACCATACTGTTGTCTGTGTCTATGCATTTCAGTTTTATAACCCACATATGAGTGAAATCATGTGGTTCTTAGCTTTTTCTGACTGACTTATTTCACTTAGCATAATATTCCCAAGGTCCATCCATGCTGTCGCAAATGGCAGTATTTCATCTTTTCTCATGGCCGAGTAGTATTCCACTGTGTATATGTATCACCTCTTCTTTATCCAGTCCTCTATCGGAGGACACTTTGGTTGTAACTATGCCTTGGCTAATGTGAGTAATGCTGCAATGGACATAGGGGTGTAAATATCTTTGTGAATAAATGTTTTCAAAAATTTCAGGTAGATACCCAGAAGAGAGTTTGCTGGGTCATATGGTAATTCTGTTATTAATTTTTTGAGGAAACTCCATGTTGTTTCCATAGTGCTCAATTAGCTTTTGTTGCTTCACAAACCATTCCAAACAACCATCTATTTAGCTCACGATTCTGCTGTTCAGCAATTTGAACTGGACTCAGCTGGGGGCCCTCATGAGTCTGCTGTCAGTGGCAGGTTGGTTGGTTCTGCTTTCCGTGGCTGGGCTCTCATGAGTCTGGGCCTCAGTTGGGACAAATGGGCTAACTTCACTTGGTGCCCAGCAGTCACTTATTCTCCAGTAGGATAGCCTGAGCTTGTTCACATGGAGGTTGGGCTGGGTTCCACAAAAACAAGCAGAAACACCCAAGACTTCTTAGGGACAATTGGCACACCATGTCTTCGGCGCTGTTCTATTGGTCAAAGCAAGATAGCAGTCTCCATTTGATGGAATGAGCAACAAAGTCACATCAAAGAAATGAGCATACACCAGGGTACGCATGGGATGGGGAATAATAATAGCCATGTTGGCAAATAACTTACTACAGTTTCTTGCTTCTCTTACACAGAGCTGTTTAATCTTTACCTCACTCTGAACCCAGCCAGCACAACTCCTAAGGACTATCTTTCCACAATCAAAATAATTCTTAAATTGTTTTTACTACAAAGACATTTCTCTACCCTCAGATTTTTACAGCCACCTGTTAAACTTCCTTTTTTTCCGTCCCACGAACACATGGAAATAATGCTAGTATGGTGGGGGCGGGGGCGGTGTGAGTGTGTGTTGGTTGGGGGGGTTATAAAAAATAAGTTATTGTTTGGCTCCTGGGATTATGGTGATAATTTAATTTTTAAATTTTAAAATGTGTTATAGTGACTTTAAGATAAGCAAACACTAGAAAACATATTTACTTATGCTTTATTTTATTTTATTTTATTTTATTTTATCCGACACAGAATTACATAAGGGCAGGAATCCTAATACCCCATTGTGGTGATCAGACAGGTTTCTAACTACCCTGACATTTGCTGTAGAAAATGGGTCAACCACAAACCGTGAAATAGATTTCAAATACACTGGAGATAATTACTTGTTAAAAAATGTATCATAAGACAAAGATCCTTTCTATAATTTAATTTTAAATAATGGTATAGTTAATAAAGAACCAAAAGAGAATCAAAGCTTCTGTGAAAGTAATAAAACAAAAAAGGAAAATGAAAGAAGCTGATGAGAAAAAAAGAATCAATTCTGGGAAAGCAAATTTCAACAAGTTAAGGACACTAGCAGAAAAAGGACTTGATGAGAAGAAAGGAGTCAAGAGGAGCTGGATGCTCTTTAAACAAACAATTTTGGCAGGTGACCCAACTCTATGGGAAGTGTAGGACAGGGAACAGCTGACCAAACTGGCAAAGCAGAACTGTGCAGAGTTCTAAAAGGCAAAATACAGAACCGAGGAAAGCTGTCCAGCCAGATCACCAAGGATGAACAAAAGGAAGGAGCACAATGGTATAGGGACCACATCAAAAGTAAGAAAGATAATAGTGTAGGGTGGACATAAAAGACATCAGGAAGCAGTTAATTAGCTGCATTTATAAAACCCAAGTTGTTATTGACTATGTTACCATTTGGTTAAGTAATCAGTCCTGGACTTCATATATCTTTCTGCAAGCCTGGCACCACAATCAGCATCGACTAAGACACTTTCAGTTGCAAATAGCAGAAACCCTAACTCAAAATGGTTTTTTAAAATGAAGGGGATTTATTGGTTTCTGTAAATGTAAAGTCCAAAGGTAAAGTAATCTTCAGGTAAAGTTTCACCAGGGTTTGAATTCTATTTTTCTGAAATTATCTTGGCTGCGCCCTCTTCTGAATGTGGCTTTATTGTCAGATGCATTCCCTCATAGTTGCAAAATGGCTGCAGCATTTCCAAATCTCACCTCCTCACACCATACAGTTCAGAGAACTTTGTCTTCAGCCAGCCACTAAGCAAACTCTCTGGGCTTCATGCTGATGGAGTTGATAACACAGATTAGTTTAGGCCTAGGTGTGTCCATCCCTGAAGAACCAAAAATGGGATGGATTTATGCTGATGTTCTTGGGTCATACAGAGACTGGAACATGGGGGCTGCATCTCATCCAAACCCCACTGGTTCTCA
The DNA here is from genome assembly GCF_951640355.1 of Cnephaeus nilssonii. NCBI lineage: Eukaryota > Metazoa > Chordata > Mammalia > Chiroptera > Vespertilionidae > Cnephaeus > Cnephaeus nilssonii. The sequence continues at coordinate 14,796,313 of NC_137075.1, read as the reverse complement.
GTGGAGAGAGTGGGAAGTGGAGGGAGGCAGCCATTAAATGCCTGCATTGGGTAGTTTGGGCTGTGAAAGAGTAGCATAAATAGATTCTCTTTCCCTAGTCTGCTCTGGTTTGGGTGAATGAAAAGACAAGTGATCAGAAACAAGGCTATCATGTAGCAAACCACAGCAGGTTAGAGAATAATTTCAGGGATGAACCTTAACCTAACTCTCTCCCCTGCTTCTGCCTTAAAGAAAAGCAACAGTTCCACATAATGAAAAGAGTGAATAGCTGCTGTGCAGCCATCTACCTTCTAAGTTACTGTAATCACTAGATTTGTGGGGTGTAAATGCCATCTTTCACACTGGATCTTTAAAAAGTTCGAACATTCCTGTGCTTACAGATCATTTCATAATAAAGCTGGAAACATTTCAATGTAAATTCCGTTGTTCTATATGTCATTATTGTCTGAATAAATTCTGTTTTAATTACAATGACATTTAATTGGTGAGAATAAATGTGTGTGATACACTTTTATGTCTCAAATTAACAGTGATTTTTTTTGCTCTGTAAATTATACTTTGTTTTTTCCCTACAATTATGAGTCTTGAGATACTTGCAATTTCTAGAAAAAATTTTACTTTTTAAATAAAATGTTTAGAGCCAGCCTCTAAGCTTCATCTGCAAAATAAGAATAATTACACCTACTTCTTAGGGTGTCATGAGGATTAATATTACCACTTCAATTGCTTATAAACATTGCATTATTCGTACGTATGATGATTTATTTAATTCTTGCTAACATTTAGATTGCTTTGAAATTTGCTTTTATAAAACTGGTATTGAACATCAAGGAGTTTTATTTTTAAAGGCAACTGCTCACATAAAAAAACTATTATAACTTTCAAAAAATTCAAGGGAAAAAGCAAATAAAACCAAGTAGATAAAACAAAATATTAAAAAGCCAAAGAAATTACGAAGAAATTGAAAACAGCAAAATAAAGCGAAAGAAAAGCAAATATATTATTAAATTAATATAGTGGATGAATGTACCTTTTAAGAGGTTAAAACCCTGTGTTTGGATCCAAAGAAACTCAACTTTATTCAGTTTACATAACGCTCCACAAGAAAAGTCTCACATAAAAATTAAAAAGATAAGCAATCAGAAATGAGGCAAACAGTTACATGCAGGGCCTGGATTCTTTCTGTCTCTCTGCTCTGACAGCCCCTGTGATGGTTTTTAGGCTTATAGCAAGATGGCTGTAGTAGTTTCAGGTGCCAAACCAGAAATAGCAATATTCAGGCAGAGATTGGAGACCATGGCTCTTGCTCAGGAGAAGGAAACTTTCTCAGCAGCTCCCCACCTACCAGCACACTTCATTTTGGCCAGCATTGGATCTCATGCCCAATAGCTAATCAACTAAAAAGCAATTGGACTCATCCTTCACTTAGCTGCATGGGAAAAAGGTGGTTACCTGAACAAAACTGAGGTTCTATTGGAAGTAGGAGGGATAAATAAATTCAGGTTGGGCAACCAGTGATGATTACAACACCGATAAATATTTGCCAAAGGAAAGCTGAAATCTACTAAGCAGACTTAAGGGCAAAAAAGCTTCATTAAAGATTAAGAGTGGCTTTACTTAATGATAAATTAATTCACCAGGAAGACTCATTGTTCTGATTCCATAGTGACCTAAAAACATAGCTTCAAAAATACTTGCAGCAAAGAATTAGCAGATATATAAAGTGAAAATTTAACAATCTACAATGAGAGATCATAGTGAAAAAAATTGCATAACTCAACAAAAAAACCAATGAAATAAAATTATAAATGTAATCAATAGCTAAAGGTAGACAAGAAACCAATAAATTCTGGAATTAAAAAACCCACTTCTAATCAACACATGGGTTGAAAAGAAATCATCTTGAAAATTACCATATAGAAATTATTTACAACATAAACCTGACATAGTAAAAAACACACAGAATTATTTGCAAGGAAGATTCCTTCTGAGAAAACGAGCTAATCTTTCTTCCTCAGCATATTTCTATCCAAAATGTTGAAACTTACAGAAAAATTTAGGAAAACATTTTACTTCTTCCATGTACATTGGGAAGACTGGTCTTTGTTCTTTCCCTGGGTGTTTTCATGAAGTCTCAGCTAGAATCCATCTGCTGTTCATTTTCTCTTTATTAAGCATTTTTATGGTAATTTTATGGAAATGGGCAATCTAGTAATAGTCAACCTTTCTGCACATTGGAATGCTTTTGTTATTCTATCAGGTGTCTATCAGGAGAGTGTCCTGCTCTCCCCGTGGGCACTCCACAAAGAAACCTAAATGCCCAGGCATTGCCCATTGGATCATCTCCTAGTGAACTCCACCATTGTCTTCACAGCTCTGCTCATTGGTAGCCTCTTCTTCCTAGAGTATCCACATATGTGAATTTAAAAAACCTATAGAAATGCAACATTTTTCTTCTAGCAATAACTCAAATGAATTGGGTGATCAAGCTGATACAAGGAAGGAGGAGAAAGAAGTTAGTATTTCAGTGTTTGCCCTGTTAAGAGGGGTTGCAAACTCTTTCACTTGATTTGTCTAATGGGGATGACAATAAACACCAAAAAGGAAGGTAAATAGAATAATTTCAGCTTCCAGGGTATATTATAAAAATAATGCTTTATTCTTTTGTTGAAAATGAATTTCTTCTCATGGATACTTAAAATGCACAAATATTTTTACAGAGCATCTGTTATAGTAAAGAGTGATTTTGCACATGGTTGCATTAAGGAAAACCCATTTTAGTTTTCTTTGACTTCATTCTAAGATCACAAATGTTGGCACTCTTAACTGAACAAAAGATAGACTTTCTTAAGTATGTTTCATGATAATAGCTTTCATTTTATTTTGGTTGGCTAGATGTACATTGCCTCTCCGAGACCTCAATTATATAACCTAGGATTTCCATATTGTTTTTGACAGAAAAGTAGAACAAAAATAAGTTATGCAGACCAAATTTGAAACACATGATATGGAATTGAAAGGATTTGGTGATGAAAACATTGCCTGAGTTAGTGGTAATCAAATCTTGAAATAGATTTCTTCTTAAACAAGCAAACAGCTCGAAGTATTTGGCTTTGCATCACTATTTTTTCAAGCTTGAAAATATTACATTGCTCCATCTCTCAACTATAGTATATTTACAGCTGGACTTTGAAATTGGTGAAGTAAACATCAAACTCTTATTCCAATCTTGAATTATACTCTCCATTAAGCAGCCTCTGCAGGGCTCTGGCTTCAGTATCTTAGAGCAAGCAAGACTTTGTACACTTGAGGGAAAATAGCAAGGTTTTGAAAACCACGGACTGCTGCAACAGATGTTCTGCTTTTGTCATTCCAAAGAATTAAGCTGCTTTAATGTTCTAATATTGTAGAGCCAGGTTATATTCAACTCTTATTTAGTACGTATCATTCAATGCCTTATAGATTCTTAATCTATTTTGGAGTCATAGATACTTTTGTGCATCTGCTGAAAGTTATGGAACTATATCCTCAAAATTTTGACTCTCATTTCAGTGGACTCATAAATTCACTCATGGACCTCAGTTAAGAATCCCGACCCTAAAGAACCTTAGAAAGTAAACTCTGTAAAAAAAAAAAGAAGCAGTTTTTCTTTAGTTTTCAGAGTAAAAGACCCACCTATTGAACATTGGATGTAGAGACCTTCCTTTTTAGGTAAATTATAAAAAAAGACTTCAGGAAGATTTTTAAAGAAAAAGCATATGCAATTGTTAGGATTTTAACATTTGCAATATTTTTTCCAAAAATCTACATCAACCTCAAAAATAAATACTTAGTTTAGATTAGCCCAAGTGGCTAATTTGTTCCATGCCCAAGTGGTTTTACTTTTACCTCTTTATTGTGTTAGATAAAACTCTAACTCACAATCATAGGTCATCAGAACTGGCAGAACATGTTTTATGGCTCTGACAAATGGTTCTGGATATTTAGATGGAAATTATGGAGAATTTTCCAACTGAGGACTACTTTCAGCATTCTGCAAAGGCGAAGTCGAGGAACATACCTCACTCCAAAGATGGACTATTGTATGCTTTGAGTTGAGAGCTGGGACAAATGGTTTCCATTCTTTAGTTGCATTAGACTGGGAAGCATTCCCACTTCTATTGTAGCATATGGGTGTGATTTTATATTATGCCCAATATGATGTCATTTCTTTTTCTCTAAAAATGGAAGAAAATTGAGCATTTGGTGTTTGAAAAGAGTCATACACACAGTGATAGAGTTGTTTGCACTAGTTTTATTTTCTCAAAAAATTTCATTTTATTTCAACATTAAAAAATTAAGGGAGAAACCAAGATGGCGGCATAGGTAAACACCTAAACTGCTGCCTCACACAACAATTTCAAAACTACAACTAAAAGACAAAACGGACATCATCCAGAACCACAGGAACGCTGGCTGAGTGGAAATTCTACAACTAGAAGGAATGAGAAAAGCACACTGAGACTCACAGGAGCTGCGGAAGGCAGAGGTACAGAGGCGCACGCACAGAGAGGAAGGCACACGCATGGAGAGGGCTGGCAACTGAATACACGGCTGGTCTTTTCAAGCCAGAGGGAGACACAAGCTCCTGACTGCTCTGAACTCCAGTTCCAGGCAAGACTCTGGGGACCCAGACTCATATGGGGGAAAAACTGGACTGTCTGGCAGCAGGTGAAACTCGAGAGCGGCTTTCTCTCAGAGGTACTTGCAGCGATTACCACAGGACACTGAGACCCAGGGGCCTCTTAGGCAGGGCTGACGGGAAGCCATTGCTGTGTGCTCCGCCCTGAGATCCTGTTCCACGAAGCCATTGTTGTTTCCTCCACCCTGAAACTCCGCCCCATCCAAGCTGAGCACAGAGGTTTTTGCATATGAATAGCCTGGTCCTTTGAATTCTAAACTTAGCTAAAAAACTGCAGCTGAGTCAGTGAGACCCAGAACATCCAAAAGAAGACCCAAGGCCCTGCAGCAGCTTGCATTTCTTCACAGCTGGGCCTCACCTGGGCACCTCCAAAACCCAAACAAACAAGAGGAATATGCAGATCTCTCCGTAGCTCCTGCTGGATGGCCTCAGGCAGAGGCTAAATTAGCACCTCCTTGGAGATCCAAGAGCCAGTGTACCCAGGGGTCAGAGTGGGACCATCCATATTACAACTCCTCAGATCCATAAGGGACACATTCTTGTCTCATAAGGGTGTCTCCAGCCCAGAAGTTCTCCCATCATAGACACAGCTGATCCTCACAACCAATTAGCCTGAAGGTCAATTCCTCCCAGTGATACCAACAACAATCAAGGCTTAACTACAACAAGACTGTGCACACAGCCCACAAAGGGGTGCACCAAGAATGTCCACCTCAGGTAACTGGGGAGGCTGAGCCACTGGGCCCTATTGGACACCTAACAAACAAAGCCACTCTATCAACACAGGGAAGCAGCCAAAATGCAGAGACAAAGAAACAGGTCACAAATGAAAGAAATGGAGGAAAGCAAACGACTGGATAGAGAGTTCAAAACCACGGTTATAAGGTTTTTCAAGAAGTTTCTAGAAAAGGTCGATAAATTTAGCGAGACACTCGAAGATATGAAAAAGGACCAGCTAGAAATTAAGCATACACTGAATGAAATAAAAAATAATATACAGAGATCCAACAGCAGACTAGAGGATCGCAAGAATCAAGTCAAAGATTTGAAATACAAAGAAGCAAAAAAACACCCAACCAGAAAAGCAAAAAGAAAAAAGAATCCAAAAATATGAAGATAGTGTAAGGAGCCTCTGGGACAACTTCAAGGATACCAACATCCAAATTATGGGGGTTCCAGAAGAAGAGAGAGAGCAAGATACTGAAAACCTATTTGAAGAAATAGTGACAGAAAACTTCCCCCACCTGGTGAAAGAAATAGACTTACAGTCCAGGAAGCGCACAGAACCCCAAACAAAAGGAATCCAAAGAGGACCACACCAAGAAACATCATAATTAAAATACCAAGGGCAAAAGACAAAGAGAGAATCTTACAAGCAGCAAGAGAAAAACAGTTAGTTATCTACAAGGGAGTACCCATACGACTGTCAGCTGATTTCTCAACAGAAACTATGCAGGCCAGAAGGGAGTGGCAAGAAATATTAAAAGTGATGAATAGCAAGAACCCACAACCAAGATTACTCTACCCAGCAAAGCTATCATTCAGATTTGAAGGTCAGATAAAGAGCTTCACAGATAAGAAAAAGCTAAAGGAGTTCATCACCGCCAAATCAGTATTATATGAAATGCTGAAGGGTATTCTTTAAGAAGAGGAAGAAGAAGAAAAAGGTAAAGATAAAAATTATGAACAAAAAATATGTATCTATCAACAAATGAACCTAAAAATCAAGTGAATAAAAAGTCTGATGAACAGAATAAACTGGTGAATATAATAGAATCAGGGGCATAGAAAGGGAGTGCACTGACAATTCTCAAGGGGAAAGGGTTGTGGGGGGTGCGGGAAGAGACTGGACAAAAATCGTACACCTATGGATGAGAACAGTGCGGGTAAGGGCAGAGGGTGGGGTGGGAACCGGGTGGAGGGGAGCTATGGGGGGGGGGGGGAGAAGAAGAACAATTGTAATAATCTGAACAATAAAGATTTATTTAAAAAATAAAACAATTAAGTTATTTTGAGCTCTGAAGTGACAGAATCAAGCTATTAAAACCTAGTAGACTACAATATATGCTACTTTAGCTAACCATTTGAAATCATGGAAACCATTTTTACTGGCATTTTTAAAAGAAATTGAAATGTAATATAACAGATCTTTTTGAAATTGAGGCCTTTCTTCCCACAGTGGTACCAAAGGTCTGTCCCATAAAACCATTAGATGTCCCTGCTCCTCTCTTGGCATACTGTTATTCTGGAGAATTGCCCTTGTCTGCATAATCCAAGAAAGCTCACCAGATCCATAAGTAATGCATGACAAGAAACAGAAAGGAAGGGAGGGTACAGACCTTAGAAGTTGCATATCCCAGTTATGCACATATCCCATCCAATAGAGGACAGTCATATGCCCACTCCTGGCTGCTAGAGAGGCTAGACAATGTCACCTTCATTCTGGATGGCCATGTGCCCAGCTAAAATAGTCTAAACCATTTTTAAAAAGGGGAAACGAACATTGAGTACAATTGGCAGTCTCTGCGATAGCCTGTGAATCAAGCATTATGCGTCTGACTTTCAGTTGTAACCTTTTATTCTCAAGCAACACTTGTCTTCCACACAGAACTTGTGCTGCATGGGAATTGTTTCTAACTCAACATTTTTCTGGTCTTCATCATGGATTGTAATAGTTAACTAAACAAACATATTTTGTCTCTAATAAAGATTTTTTGTGATAAAAAGAATATTAAAAAACCATTGAGCAATTTCTACTAATTTTTTCATAGCACATATTTTTAATATTAATATTAAGCATATAAATAATTTAAACCAATCATAAAGCAAAATATCTGTAGATGCACATGCATGCGCGCGCACACACACACACACACACACACACACACACACACACACAATTAGAGTGTTTTTTTAGGCCCAACTCAAATTGAGAACTTGTTGGTTCTGGTCATAAGGACTTCCAAGGGGTGATGCTGGTTTCCAGCACCAGTTGTCTAGAATCTGCATTTGGGGAATAGACTTAGGGAATGTATTAGTTAATGCAAATAATAGAAATTGTCTCTGGCTGGCTTAAAGGGATAAAGAAATGATTTATCACAACAATACAGAGATTGCACCTAGAAGAGAAAACAAAAGGATCAGGTTTCATGAAGTACAGAAACCAAGGCAGGGCAGCCCTGAGGATCTAATGGAAAGACCCTTCATGACACACATAACATAGTGAATCAGCCCTTGCCATGTTCTCCGCCATCACTGTGCTCTGGTTTCAAACTCCTGGAAGAAGACTCTGAAGCTTAGTGTTATGGGCTGACTTGTGTGCGTCATCCTCCCACCCCAAACTCATATGTTGAAGTCCTAACTCCCAGTACCTCAGAATGTGACTATCTTTGGAAAAAGGGTCTTTAAAGAGGTAATTAAGTTAAAATGAGGTCATTAAGGTGAACCCTAATTCAATGACTGGTATCCTTATAAAAAGAGGAAGTTTAGACATAGACACCTACAAAGGGAGAACGCCATGTAAGCATGAACATGGCCATCTGCAAGACAAGGAGAGAGGCCTCAGAAGAAACCTTGCTGGCACCTTGATCTTGGATTTCTGGCCCCCAGAACTGTTACAAAGTCAATTTCTATTGTTTAAGCCACCCAGCTGTGGTGCTTTGTTATAGCAGCCATGACAGACTAATTCATTGTGATTATCTCTTTCTTAAGACTGCATGTAATGAAACAGAGGTGGCCTAAATAAAGAAGGGGAAAGAAGGGAAAAAAATGTCCAAAATAGAAAACATTATATATATATATATATATATATATATATATATATATATATATATATCTTCAAATAGTTGAAGTTCTTCATGTGGTAGAGAGATTAAATTTATTCTGTGTTACTCCATAAAAGAAAATTAATGAAAAAGAGAAAAATGAATGTCATTGAGAGTTGTGAGAAAATATATAATGGCCTAAATATTATAAAGAATTGCCCAATAGAATAGAATCAATTCCCTTATAATATAATAGTAATTAAAACAGCTGTTATCACTTTTATAGGTAACATTGATTGAGTACTACTAATGTTAAAACTGTGGGCGGTACTTTTCTGCATTATGTTATCTAACACACCAAACAACATCTTGACCAAGTGACCATTATCATCCCCATTTATAAAATGACAAAACAAATTACTAAGCAATAAAACCAGATGTTCAACCCAGGCCTATTTGGATTTGGAGCAAGAATTCTTATCCTAGCAAGCAATACTACCATTAATAGCATTAAGACAGTACCTCAACTTGTTAAGGAGGCAGAAATCATAATTGCCATTTTCCAAATCTGTGATCTTTGCTCCAGCTCTTGATTTCAGGAGATGATGTACTTTTCTTTGTTTCAGCCCTAGTTAGTACATTCTGAGGGAAGCAGAGACTTGGAGGCTTAAAAAGCAGTAGTTAATGAGAAGCTTTGGGAGGTTAAGAGACTGTCTAACTTCATGCTGTACTGTGTAAGATAAATAGAAATTGCCAGATGAAAACAAATGCTGGGAGTGTTCCTAAGATGTTTAACTCCTACTTGGGTTAAAAAAAAAGGTCCTTCAGTCAGAGTTCATATGTTTCATGTCTTCAAATCACTCTATTCTGAATCTTGTAACCATAGACATGACTCAGTGCTATTTTTTTGGTAAGAAGCCTACTTTTTGAAGTCAGCCTGAAATGTTTAGGGGCATCTCCTCTGCAATGTATCATTCTTGTGAGGGTAGCATCTGCCAGCTTAGGCTGTGCATTAGAAAACCTGAGAGAGCTGTGAAACAATATATTAGCCTGGGCCTCATTCACAGAAATGGTAATTCAGTTGGTCTGGGAGGGGGCGCTGGCATGGGTGTTGTTGGAACTTGCCCCCAGTGCTTCTAATATGCAGTCAGAGTTGAGAAACACTGTCTAAGAATTATACAATCTAACTGGACTTCAAACTAACAATGAAATTTCATTTTTCTATAAGAAACCTATCTGAATTTTTTCTAAGTCAAAAAAGCATCAAACTCTGTCTCTGGCTTTTATCCTTCCTAATAAAAGGTTTTATAGTATTAATAAATCCATCTTGTCAAACAATGCGGGCATGAAACTTTTTCTCACTCACTATCACTGCAGGTGATTTCTGATAGAGTTGCAAAATTTGACAAAATGTCTATACCTTTGTGTTTTAGATTATTATACTTTTGTATTCTGTTTTAGTTTTTAAAAATTATGTACATGAAAGGAAGTTGCTTAGAGATGGAACGTAGTTGTTTGCTTATTTATTGTGACATAACTGCATAACAAACAGCCACAAGCCTCACTGACAGAGAATGTTAAGTGTTCACAGCTCATGCATCTGGGGTGACTTGAGGATTGACTTAGCAGTTTTGCTGATCTTGGCTGGACTAGTTCATACCACGGGGGTCAGCTGGCCATTGCAGGTGACTGGACATGACTTGGGTGGCGTGGCTCTGTCCACATTTCTCACATCCTCCAGCAAACTCACCCAAAGATATTCTCATAGTAATGGTGGAGGTATCAGAGAGCAAGTCACAGATGCCCTTTTCAAGAATCTGCCTGTGTCAGGTCAGCAAACATCCTATTAGACAAAGCAAGTCATCTGACTAAACCCAACATTAAAGGATGGGCAGTTACTCCACCCAATTAAATGAGAGGGCAAAAGATATGAATCTAGGAAGGGAGAATTGAAGCTGGCAAAACAAATTCAATAATATCAAGCTCAGAAATGAAGTATAGAAACTAAAGAAAGATGATGATATGTTGACATAAATGGTTGGAAATATTATTTTTAAGCAAAAATGGGAGACCAATGCTGTAACTTTATCAGCTTCCAATCTGCTAAATTACAGAGACTATGAAGGAAGAAATTGGTTCCTACTCACTACTATCTCTCTTCTAATTTAATATAGGACTGTTAAACCCTATGGAATATGGATACATTATAATGTATTCAAGGAAACTTGACGAAAAAGAAAAACATGTCCCTGTGAGGACATTTCAAATCAAGCAGCTAAACTGTATCATAGTAGCCAGATGGTGTTGCTCAGTGGTTGAACGTCAATCTATGAATCAGGAGGTCACAGTTTGATTCCTAGTCAGGGCACATGCCGAGTTGCTGGCTAGATTCCCAGTAGGGGACATGCAGGAGGCAGCCAATCGATGATTCTCTCTCATCATTGATGTTTCTATCTCTCTCTCTCCCTCTCCCTTCCTCTCTGAAATCAATAAAAATATATAAACTGTATCATAATATATCGATGAAGTCACTAAAATTATCAGGGACTAAATGTGTTTGAGTCAATTACTAAGGAATCTGTACATGGATTAGGTACAAGCTATATCCTTAAATCTCTTAGTAACTTCAAAATCACCTTTGAGATGCTATTCTATCAAATTTCATAGTGTTTGTTTACCTGGTCTTAAGCAATAAAATAGATGTTTGGTAGAACATTATTAAAATAAGGAGCCTAGCATTTTCCCAATAGCTCTATACTGCAGTTCCCTTAGTCTTCTCAATTTCAGTTAGGTGTTCCTTTAAATTGTTGCATTTATATGCAAACCCAAATAAAAGTGTTCTTAGGTCTTTTATCATCCCAAGTTTAGCCTGGACCTTTATCTGAATAACCAGATATAGTTTTTTAAACTTTACAAAAATACTTTGAACTGACTGCATAATATTTAGTAAAATGATCACATTATTTTGAAATTTTGGAATACAGAAGTTGAGTTTCTGTGTTAATGCTAAAATTGCTTTCTCTCTGGATCAGATTAATTACAGACACAAAGGAAGGACATATTACCTCAACCTAGTACACACAAAAGTAAAAATCTGTGGCAGAATTTTAAAATCTGGCATAGCTAAGATAATAAAAAATTACATAGTACATATGGTTTTTTTAATGTTTAGCTATCATTTTTTCCACATTAAGGAGTACTTTTCCATAAATGTGTTATATATATGTGGTATTGGAACATCAGTACTGAATTTTTTAGACAAGAACATTTTTGTACTTAAAGAAAACTTAGAGGTCACCTTATTTGGCCCCTCAATATATACAGCTGGAAAATAATCCTCAAATAAGTTGAAGTGATTTGCCAAAAATCATGCAGCAATTTAACCATCATCATAATATCTAATACTTATGTAGTTTACAAAGTATGTCCATTAATTTTAATAACACCTTTGTTAAAGTATGTAGGACAGTTCTCATCATCTTTATTTTTTTAATGAGTAAACCAAGGCACAGAGATATTATATAATTTATCCAACATCACAGAACGATAAAGGGACACAACAGCTCCATTATATTACCTAGCCTCCTTACAGCATCAAAGTAGCCCACTTGGAAATGCAAGTTAAAAACAAGGAGATGTGTAATTCTACACACCCATTAGAATTATAGTGTTTAATTCAAAAAGACTGGCCATACCATTTGACAGTGATGATGTGGAAGGAATGGAACTCTCATATCCTGCTGGTAGGATGTGACATGGCATAGCCACTTTAGATAATAATTTGGCAGTTTCTATAGAAGTTAAGCCTACCCCTACCATATTGACTCAGCCTTTCCACTCTTAGGTATTTACCCGAGAGAAGAGAAAGGCTTGTACACAAATGTTGATAGTAACTTTTTTTATAATAGCCATAAACTGGAAACACAACAATATCGATGACCATCAAAACAGTTATATACTGATTGAAAGAAGCCAGACCCCCGCCCAAAAAGTACATAATTGATTATTTCATTTATTTAAAACTCTACAAATTTTAAAGTAATCTTCAGTGACAAAAGCAGATGAAGTAGTGGGAGGGCAGGAAGGATCTGAAAAAAAAAATAGAAAGGGACAAGAGAGAACTTGGGGATGATGAAAATGTTCATTATGCTGATTGTGATGATGGTCTCATGGTATATATATGTCAAGATTTATCAAATAGTATACTTTAAAATATGCAGTATGCTATATGTATCAATATGTAAAAACAAAAGGGTTAAAAACAAAAACTGGCCCATCTGAAGTCAAGATTCTGAAAAATCTGTTTAATTATACCTAAACTTGCTAGATCATACTGATCTGAGAAGTGTCTTTCTACTCTTGACTGAATAAACCATAGTAATAAAAAGTACACAGATATAGAAAACAAAATAACAATAGCATTGCCACACCTTTATGCAGTCTGCTATAAATCCTAACAAGACATAAGTGGTGTGTTTTGTTGATTTGTTTTGTTTTAGTAAAAACAGGATTCAATGAGAAAGGCATGATTAGCCTATACTGGTGAGAGTGCAAATTAGAACAATCTTTTGGGGACATAATTTGGCTTAGATGTTTCAAGAACCTTAAAAAGCATCTTATTCTTTGGTCAGGTAATTATACATTTAACCTAAAAAAATGTTTTCAAAACAAAAATATTTGTGTGAAAAATTGCTCCTCCAAGCATTATTTATACTAGCCAAAAATGGAAACAAATTTAATGTCCAGAAATAGGGGAATTAAAAAAAAAGTTACAGTCACTCAAAGGGCTATTCTATAGCAATTAAATAAATAACTAATCATGGTTTTTAGAGGATCACCTGAAGACTTTCCTGGAAAAAGTGAAGCTAAATCACAAACTATCCCTCCTCTTAAAACTAATGAAATGAGCAAAAGTAGGTAAAAACAAAAGAAAAAGAAAAAACACAGCACTCCAAGAGAAGGCCAACTTCTTACAACAATACCTGAAAAGTAGAAGTCAAGTCTTACTTAAAAAGAGAAAAACCAATCAGCTATGTCATTTATTAGAGCTCCTAATTCTCCATTCCTGAGCAGTGGGGAAGTGTGAGGGAGATAGAAGGTGAGTCAAAATCCTAAACATCCTTGTGAATCCTTCTCAGTTTGGGGAAGGCTTATTTGGGACAGAGGAGAAAAAGAAACCCAGGAAACTCTTGTGGCAGGGAAAGAGGGCCCTTTCACCCAGGTCAGTATCTCAGCAGTGCTAAGGAAAAGTGTCCTGTCTCACCATGGTTGTCTTTGCTGACTAGAAGACATGGAGGGCACTGCCGAGTCATTAATAGTAAAATGCAGACAAGCAGCTCAGGAATAAATAAGAATGTACCAGAATAGAAAGCAAAGGAGAAAGCAAAAGAAGGCAAGTCCATTTGCAAGAGCATAGGATGGGGTGGAGCAGCCATGGAGAATTTCTACCATTCCTTGTCTTCTCACACCCCTGCACCAAACCCTTCCATTTTCCCCGCTAAAACTCCTGAGGCATGGTAGCATTATTCACAATAGCCAATAAGTAGAAACAACCCAAATGACCATTAACTAATGATGAATAAACAAAAAATGTGGTACATTTATACAATGGGGTATTATCCTATCTAATAAAGAGGGAATATGCTAATTGACCATCACTCTGTCACAAAGATGGCTGCACCCACAGCTGAGGCCAAGTTCCCATAAGGAGCCTTAACAAGCAATCAGCAGGGACCTGAGGCTACGCCCTCCCCCGCCCCCATGGGGCTTGACAGGGGACCTCAAGCTGTGTCCCCCACCGGGCAGGGCTTGACAGGGGACCTCAAGGTGCACTTCCCGTCCTGGTGTTGGGCTAGGGGACCTCAGACTGCACCCCCTGCCCGGTGGGGCTTGACAGGGGACCTCAGGCCATGCCCCCGATCCAGCGGGGCTTGACGGGGACCTCAAGGTGCACCCCCAGTGCTGGGTCAGGGGAACTCAGACCGTGCCCCCACCCAGCGGGGCTTGACGGGGGACCTGAGGCTGCGCCCCCCTCCCGGTGCTGGGCCGGGGGACCTGAGGCTGTACCCCACCACCCCTCCGCCTGGCAGGGCTTGACAGGGGACCTCAGGCCATGCCCCCCACCCAGCAGGGCTTGACAGGGGAATCTCAGGCTGTGTTCCCTACCTGGTGGGGCTTGATGGAGGACCTCAAGGCACGCCCCCTGGTCTGGGCTGGGGGACCTCAGGCCATGGCCCCCGTCCTGGCGCCGGGCCAGGGAACCTGAGGCTACACCCCCTGCCTGGCAGGGCTTGACAAGGGTGGGACTGGCCGGGTCTGGATCTAACCCAATGGAGGGGTGGCCGGCTGGGTCTGGGTCTCATGTGATTTTGCGGTGCATGTGGATGGGTGGGGACTTGACTCTAGGTCCCGTGGTACGCCCCAGACTCTGACAGGAGGAAGGTTTTCATATACATTTTACTAATTTTCTTTCATCTCTGACACTTCTATTATAGAGAAAGGGCAAATAGCAATATTAAATTATTTCCTCTAATTAATCCCCTTTTAATGTGCATGAATTTCATGCACCAGGTCACTAGTTTGGAAATAAAAAGAAATAAAGTACTGAAACACATAGAAACTTAATTTATTTAATATGACCTTTTCTTCTTTCTTTCCTTTTGATTCAAATTGGCTTCATCCAGCACTCTGACTCACCTGCCTCCCTTTCTCTTGCAAGACCACTTCCCTTAATCATTAAGCCCTCAGGACAAAGAGGCTCTGATTAGCACCAAATAATCTTAGGAACAAATCCTCAGGTGTGTTGAACACAGAGACAGAGTTTTGGTCAAACTACAGGTAACATCTAGGCCTCAGTTGTGGTTCAGCTCCAGACCAAGAAAAGCAGCAAAACCAGGCAAAGCAACGCCATGGCTGATATCAGGATCAGACAAACTGATCAACTACCTCCTACCCTAGCACCGACCAATCAGTAATGACCATGACCCTAACTCTTTTAATCACAATGATTAATGATTTTTCCCTCATATAACCCATTCCCTGGAAGTCATCAGACAACAAGGTCTTTGAGCATTAGCTCACCTGTGTCTCTGAATGTGGACTACTTCCTAAAAAAAATAAACCCTTACTTCCTTTGCTGCATGTCTTATTGGGCCTTATTTTGTACAGGCAAATGGACCCCTTTAATCGAGTAACAGCACTGATACATGCTACAACGTGGATAATAAAAATGTGGTATATACATACAATGGAACATTTTTCAACATAAAAAAAAAAAAGGAGACATGTGCCCCAACCAGGGACATGGATCAATCCTGCAACCGAGAATACAGAACCTGAGATTAAATATGGCAGTGGAGTAAGTGGATGTTATACTGATACACCCCCAGGAAAAAAACTGGAATTACAACTAAAATATATACATATACATATATACTAGTGGCCCGGTGCATGAAATTTGTGCACGGGGGGTGGTGTCCCTCAGCCCAGCCTGCACCCTCTCCAATCTGGGACCCCTCAGGGGATGTCTGACTGCCGGTTTAGGCCCGATCCCCTGTGGGCCTAAACCAGCAGTTGGATATCCCTCTCACAATCCGGGACCACTGGCTCCTAACTCAGAGAACCAGCAGGTCTTTCTTTTTATTTCTAATTTTTTTTAGGGCAAAAGTCTATGATTTTTAATTAAAACTGAAAAAATGTCAGGGACAGAAATGACAGAGGACCCATCCTAGGTGGATGGGATCCTGGGGATGGGGAGTGGGGAACATTGTTGACACAGTTGTCAGAATTCAAATGGGGTCTGTGGATTGAACCTTAACACCGTTTGAATGGAGATTTCCTCATGTGGTTGGGTGGAGAATTGTTATGTAGGAGTGTCTGCTTTTGGGAAATACACAGGGGAGTATCCAGGCATCCTGTCATGTTTAGAGCATGCTCTCAAACAGCTCAGAAAAAGACTGGGGGAAATGGGCATATATGTGTATAAATGCACACCCTCACACACAGTCTAACCTTGCTATTTTCGACTCCACCTTTGTGCACCTGCCTACTTGCTGAGATCTGTAACTCCAGAATCAAGGCTTACAGAGCTTCCTCGGCCATTGGATCACGGCCAGAGTGCAGGAACCCTGCAGACAGACCCACAGGTCTGTTTCATGGCGGGTTACGTTGGGGCTTTGGCATTCCTGTGCTTCCTGGTGGCATCTGGCTGTGTGGGATGGCCAAGCTGGCGCTCCAGTGGCTACCAGTTCCCTGAGCCCGAGAAGACTGTGCGGTAAAATATGGAGAAAAGATCACGTCGTAAGCAAGTTCAGGCTGCCCCGTTTTAACCTAAGGAATCAACAGCACCCATCACATACGGTGTCCTTTCCACGGAAACACAGAGAGTGCTGCCCCTAGTACGCACGGTGCCGGCTCACGGGGCCCACAGACCAGCAGCGATGGCCACCTGCGGGTGACGTCGTGAAGTTGTGACACTGAGGTGACGCCGGGGGTGAGTCCGGCTGCTAAGGCCACGTCCTGGCCCACGTCTGGACCTACGCCCCACAGTGAAGCCTGCGGTTGGGCACCGACCGGTGGCTTGGGGAACTACATAGCCATGTCGGTACCACCGCAGTTTCTCTATGCATGTTTAAACCATCTGCTTTCTTCCAGAAAGAAGGGCTTTTTCTCCCACTCTGGACGGCCACGCTCCCCCAGTGGTGCCCAAGGATCTAGGGCCTATGTGGCCCCCCAGCCTCACTGACCCTGTGGGCCACTGCCCTAACAGCTCTGTACCTCTGCGGCCCTCCGCACAGCCCACCAGCACTGTCCAGCACGGTCCATCCAGCTCAGTCTGTTCATCTGCACGACCCCCCAGGCCACCTGGCCACATGCGCTTGGGACTCTCCTGCCTGGACTCTGCTTTCCCGTGCCTGGCGGTGGGCCCAGTGCACCTATGTGGAGATCCCGCCTGGACCGGTCGTCCGTCTGGTCATGACAACCCTAGTCTATTATTAGTATAGATATAAAAAAAAAATCCTGAATAATAAACTGAAGACTAACTGGAGAGAAACCTGATAACCAAGGATGGAAAGTGGAGACCGCATAGAGACTGATAGAAAGGGTGGAGGCAGAAAGGGCTGGCCAGGCTCCCACAGACAGCAGCTGAAGTTCCAGAGAGATATCTCAGCTGTGGGGGTTGCCACTGAGAACTCTGGGGTCTAGACCCTAAATGGAGCCCTCTAGCCCAGAGCACTAGAACTGAGAAAGGTGCTCACTTATTATCTGGCTGTGAAAAGCAGCAGGGTTGCTGTCTGTCAGGGAGTGAAGGCTGGAAATGCAGGCATCCTCTTTTTTAAAAAATCTTTATTGTTGAGAGTATTACAGATGTTCCCACCCCCCACCCCCCCCCCCACACACACACACATTGATCACCTCAACCCAGTTTTTACCCCACCCCAGGTTTTCACCACCCTACTGTTTCCAGAAGTAAGATCTTTGGTTAATCTCCCCCCCCCCCTGCCCGCCCCCGCTTCCTCTGAGATTCGTCAGTCTGTTCCATGCTCCCATGCCTCTGATTCTATTTTATTTACCAGTTTATTTTATTCTTTAGATTTCTTATTTTTTTTATTTTTAGATTTAATTGTTAATAGACATATGTTTGTTGCATTTTTATTATTCATATTTATTCTTCCTCCTCCTCCTCCTCCTCCTCCTCCTCCTCCTCCTCCTCCTCCTCCTCTTCTTCTTAGAGAATAACCTTCAACATTTCATATAATACTGGCTTGTTGGTGAGGAACTCCTAGCTTTTTCTTGTTTGTGAAACCCTTGATCTGACCCTCAATTCCAAATGATAGCTTTGCTAGGTAAAGTAATCTTAGTTGTAGGTCCGTACTATTCATCACTTTGAATTTTTCTTGCTAGTCCCTTCTGGCCTTCAAAGTTTCTTTTGAGAAATCAGCTGACAGTTGTATGGGCCCTCCATTGTAGGTAACTAACTGCTTTTCTCTTGCTGCTTTTAAGCTTCTCTCTTTATCTTTAACCACTGGCATTATTTTAATTATGATGTGTCTTGGTGTGGGTCTCTTTAGGATTCTCTTGTATGGGACTCTCTGGGCTTCCTGGACATATAAGTCTATTTCTTTCACCAGGTAGGGGAGGTTTTCTGTCATTTTTCTTCAAATAGGTTTTCCATATATTGCTCTCTCTCGTCTTCTTCTTGTACTCCCATAATGTGAATGTAGATATGCTTGAAGTTGTCCCAGAGGCTCCTTACACTATCTTCATATCTTAGGATTATTTTCTCCTTTTGCTCTTCTGCTTGGGTTTTTTTTTTTTCTTCCTCATTGATTTGATTCTGAGAATCCTCTATTCTACTATTGAATCACTGTAAATTATTCTTTATTTCAGTTAGTGTATGCTTAATTTCATGTCTTTGACATTCTCACTAAGATCCTTGAAAGTCTCATGAAGATCCTTGAGTAACCTTATAACCATGGGGTTGAACTCTGTATCCAATAGTTTGTTTGCTTCCATTTCTTTTATTTGTGACATGTTTCTCTGTCTCATATTTATTTGTGACATGATTTTGGCTTCTTCCCTGTTTGTTTCTATGTATTAAGTAGAGCTGCTATGTCTCCTGGAATTGGTAGAGTGGCCTTGTGTAGTAGGTGTCCTGTAGGACCCAGTGTCTCAGCCTCCCCAGTCACTTGAGCTGGGCACTCTAGGTGTGTCCCTATGTGGGCTGAATGCACAGTCTTGTAGTTGAGCCTTGATTGCTGTTGCCATCACTGAGAGGACTTGACCTCCAGGCCAGTTGGCTATGAGGATCAGCTGCGGCTACAATGGAAGAGCTGCTGTGCAGGAAACACCCCTATGGAGCAGGACTTGCTTCACTGGGGCTTTGGTACTTACTGAGTCTGCCTCTTGAGTATGTTGCTTGTGGATATGTAGAGTTGTAATGTGGTATTGTCTGAAGCTGTCCACCAGCTGCACTGGCTCTAGGGCCTCCAGGGAGGTGCAAAGTCAGCCACTGCCTGAGGCCACCCAGCAGGAGCTACAGAGAGATCTTCAGACAGCTGCAATTTGCTATTTGTATTGGGCTTGGAGTTCCCCAGACAAGGCCCAGCTGTGAAGCAAGGCAGGCTGGTGCTGGTGCTTGGTCTTGGGCCTTTTATTGAATGGTTTGGGGCATGCTGTCACCAGCTGCAGCTTGTTTGAGACATTTTAGCAAAATCTTAAGGCTGAGGTAGGACAGGCCATTCATATGGAAAAGCTTCTGCAAACAGTTTGGGTGGGGTTGCAAATTGGATGGGATAGGTCTCAGAAAATCACCAGGGTGGAGGAAACACTGTGGGCCACACTGATAGAAACTCAGATATGGCTCCTGGTCAGCTCTGCAATGGCGGGGGGGGGGGGGGGGGGGAGGGTCACAGCACAGGAACAATGAACCCTGTGAGCACCCCATCTAGGAAAAAGCTGCCCCTGAATTTCTGCCCCTATGCCAGATAATCCAGGTCCTCTCTGTATGTGCCTGGGTCCCCCAAGCCACACAGTGCTAGGAATCTGAGTAAGTTTGTGCACCAGCCCTTTAATTGGAAAATCTGAATCTCCAGAAGTTGCTGTGTCACTCAGCCACAATTCCCACTGGTTTTTATAACCAGTAGTTGTGGGGACTTCTCTTCCTAGCTCTGGAACCCTGGGCTTGGAGTTGGTATGGTGTTAGGACACCTTGTTATTCACAGGCAGTTCTGCAGAGACAATCTCCTTCTTGTTTAAAAAACAGCACACATGGGTGTTGGACCAACCTGTTCCATGCCTCTGCCCCTCCTACCAGTCTCAATGTGCTTTCTTCTTTACTTCTCTAGATGTAGGACTTTCATTCAGCCAGCTTTCATGTGGTTCTGAATGATGGTTGTTCTGTATTTTAGTTGTAATTTTGATGTGGTTGGGGGAAGTGGTGAGGACAGGCATTTACCTATGCTGCCATCTTGATTATTCTGAAGTTTTGTCTTTCCAGGCACCCTCTTAAAAGGCTAATGCAGGAAATCTTGTGTGCAGCCACTAACTCTGGCAGAGGGAGGGCAGAGTGGACTGGTGAGCAGAAGCCAGGGTTGGGAGCTCTGGGCTTACAGCTTGGAAGACAGACACCCAGGTTTCCTGTGCTGAGTCATTCCCTCATGCTGTGGAAGACACCTTTCTCTGAAAGACCTTTGCTATACATGTGGATTTTGCCTGTGTGGGGGAGGGTGAAAGAAGGCAGTTCCCCCACCTTGTTGGAAAATCCTTTGCCCCACCCTGTGGATATTTTGAGGCCCATTAAGAGACTGAGAATAACAATTAGATTCCAGGCAAAAGCAATTGCCTCACTATGTTGAAAAACGTGTCACCCTACCTGTGGGAAATAGCCTAAGGCTACTCAAAACTGAATCCAGTCAGTCTGTGAGCAGAAGCATGTATCTGGAGGCTTTAAGTCTTTGCCTGATCTAATTGGTCAGAAACAGCATTTGACACTGTCCTGCACTAGAGATTAAGAGACACAGCAGATCTACCGAATACATAGTCACAAACCCAAAGAGGCAGCCAAAATGAGGAGACAAAAAAACAATCTCCAAATGAAAGAACAAGAGAATTCTCCAGGGCTAAATGAAATGGAGATAAGAAATTTATCAGACATATAGAGTTCAGGATAATGATGGCAAAGATGCTCAACAGCATGAGAAAAGATATAATAATAATAAAGAATGATATAGCACAAATAAAGAACACATTGGAAGGAATACACAGCAGATTAAGGGAAGCTCAGGATCAGATCAGTGAATTAAAAGATAGGGTAGAAAAATTCACTCAATCAGAGAACAACAACAACAAAAAATAGGAATACAGCTCAAGGGAGCTGTGGGGCAACTTAAAACGAAACAACATTTGCATAATTGGAGAGCCAAAAGGGGAAGAAGATGAACAAGTGATAGAGAACATGTATGAAAAAATAATGACAGAAAACTTCCCTAACCTGGTGAAGGAAAAAGTCACACAAGTTCAGGCGGCACAGAGAGTGCCAAGCGAGAAGAACCCAAACAGGCCCATGCCTAGTCATCCTATCTAATAAAGAGGGAATATGCAAATTGACCGTAACTCTGTCACAAAGATGGCGGTGCCCACAGCCAATAAGGAGTGAATTGAGGGTCACTCCATGACAAAGATGGCAGCGGCCGGGCCAGGATGCTTGCGTCATCCCACGGCGATGACACAGGCATCCCGCCCCACCACACCCACGGAGGGCCTGTGGGCAGCATTCAGGCGTGGAGGTGTGGAGCGGCCGGGGTGGGGCGGGACAGTGGTCAGGTCGCAGAGGCGCAGAGCAGCCAATGGGTGGGGCAGGACGCCTACCCACCCACCCGAAGCGTGCTGCCCAAGGCGACGAAGCCAGGCACCTCGCTCGGGGCTGGTGGGCAGTGCATGCAGGTGCGGAGAGGCTGGTAAGCGGGGCGGGTCGGGACGCCTGCCTTTGTTGCCTTGGGCAGCGTGCTCTGGGCGAATGGGCAGTGCGTGCAGGCACAGAATGGCCAGTGGGAAGCACACTTCAGGCTAGTGGGCAGTGCGTGCAGGTGTCCCGCCCCATCCAGGCCACTCCGGGCCTGTGGGCAGCTTGCATGGAGAGCCTCTGGGCAGGGGAGGTGGGCCAGTGGAGGGTGGCCTGTAATCCCCACATGGCGGTGGCAGCAGCCAGTGAGCACGCCAAGTGGAGCTTGCAGGCCAAGCTGAAGTAGTGCCTGCAGGCCATCAGCACCAAGGAGTGGCTGCGCAAGTCCTACCTCCTGGCCCAGAAGGTGCACGATCGCAGGGACATCCACCGTGGCAGGCCAGATTGACGTCCTCCTGACCGTGCCATGGGGTTTTGCAGATCTGCGCAGCCACAGGCCTCCGGTGCATGCATCCTCTCCTCCCCCACTGGCGTGCAAACATCCCCCAGCATGCTGTCACCCATGCGTGCCTGCAACAGTCCCAGAAAAAGGGACTCACACATACTGAAAGTGAAGGGATGGAAAAATATGCCATAAATAACATTTTCTTGTTATCAACTTGTCTCTGTGAAAACAACCATAGTTCCGCCTGCCTAGACAGACAGGGAGGAGCTGGAGCTGCTAGGTGACTGTGGGTTTAGGGTGCCCCCCACCTCCCAAGAGGCAATGATTCAAGGAAGCGAAGGCCCTCACCACACCTGGCTGAAGACAATTTCAGAATGGCGTGTCTTGTGGACAGTTTGTGAAAACTATCCTAAGCAGCTTACGAGTTTCTTCCACTTTTAAAAGGGCCAGTTAACCCTGAGCCACATGAAAAAATTATACACTAAAGGGATTTTTTCCCCTCCGTTATGTGATTAACATCTGAAACCACTCAAATTATGCTCCAATGAGGAAAACTTAAAAAAGGCTCTCTTGAACATTAAAAGAATTTTCTTGTTTTGTAATCTGCCCTTTTATTTCCAAAAGTCCTTCACCCCAGGTCTAATTCTGCAGGATCCTCCAGCCTGGCTTTTCTAGGCTGCATACTTTGATGTTAGCACTCACCTTGTTGGTGGATGGTCACGAGTTTTGAAGTATTTTGAAAGCAGTTCTTGTCTGCTAATCATGGAGACACATGAGCTTCATGTGCCGATCCTTTGATGGTGAGAATCTCTGACAGGATTTGGACACTCAGAGGTTTGCTTATAGTTATTCTGCCTGGTTGCATCATCTGAATTGTGCAATTTATCTTTTCCTTTCCTATCTTTCCTTTTAGAAAATATTTTTTCCTTTTCTTTGATATCTGTATGCTCTTACATCAATTTTAACTTAATAGTCACCCAAACAAAAAGGGAGCTACTTAAAACTAATAAAAAGTGGCAGCAAAACACAGAGTAGAAAAACCTTCATGTTGAAATCAGGCAGCCGCTATAGTCAGACCCTATGACTTGAAAAAGGTATCAATCCATCTGAGTTACCTCAGCTTCCGCATCCATAAAATGGGGTTAATCACAACTCTCTGAGGCAGAGTTTCCTAGACTTAATTACAAAAACAAAACAAAACAAAACAAACAAACAAAAAACCACACAGAACCCTAGTGTTAACGCAAAGTCTCAAAGTCTCAAATGTTTTCTAATTTAATGCTACTGAGCCATGTACAAACATAAAACTAGGTGTGAATTCTTCATGCTTATGCTTCTTATACCAATTGTATAGTCAGCTACTACTAAAATCACACTGCATAGCTGATATATCCCCAAATCTCAGTAACTTACAAATGAAGTATTTGTTTTTCTTATTCATGGTGGGGTTTGGCTGATCTCAGATGGGTTAAGTGAGGATTATCACCAGTTACAAGTAGATTCAGTCTGTTCCCAGGTCTTTATTCCTGGACTAGAGGCCTTGGTGCACGAAATTTGTGCACTGGAAGGGTAGGGGTTCCTCAGCCTGGCCCACGCCCTCTCGCAGTCCAGGATCCCTCGCTTCTTACTGCTCAGCTGGCTGCTCCATAGCACTGCTGTGGAGGCGGGAGAGGCTCCCACCACCCTCGCTGCGCTCATCAGCCTTGAGCCCAGCTTCTGGCTGAGCAGCGCAAGGGGCCAGCTTCTGTGTTGAGTGTCTGCCCCCTGGTGGTCAGTGTGCATCATAGCAACTGGTCGTTCTGCTCTTTGGTCGATTTGCATATTAGGGTTTTATTATACAGAATTGGAAGCTCCAGGGGAAATGAGGTTTTAGTTTGGTTGTTTTTTGTTTGTTTGTTTGTTTTTTGTTTTGGGTGGTTATTTTTAATGATGTATCTCAGGACTTTAAAGGACTATCAAAGACCAAACCAAATCATACACACACTTATTTAAAGCCTCATCTTGTGTGGTGTTCTTAACATTCCAACTAAGTGCACCCTCCATGGGCAGTGAATTATACTCTGTTTCCTCTAGTGGAGATTCTGCAAAGTTCCACAGCAATGAGCATGGAGCTATGAATCTATAACAAGGAAGAAGTGAAGACCTGAGAACAATAGTTCAGCACAGTCTCCGTCACAGAAATTATAAAGAATCTGTCACCTACAGGCCAACAGAAACAAGGACAAGAAATAACAGTAAATTATATGGTGGTCATTGGTCTCCAGGAACTCTGAAATCCTGTTATGAACATACTGACCAATTTCCCCCGGGGTTTGCCGCATTCCTTTACCAGGCCCTGGCTCTGTTCCCTGAGAGTAATGCCCCTGTCCATTGTTCTCGTGGTCCCACGCCACCTCAGGTATGACCTTCCTTTTCCCTCATCCTTCCTGGCCCGTTTTAAGAGAGTACTGGAGAATATGAGCGGCTCTCTCACCCACATGGGCTCCTAATTGGGAGCCCAGACCTCTTTCTCTGTCTCAGTCTCTTTTAATCTAACATCTTGGAACTTTTGCAAATACAGCTCTCAAAAACCTGTTGGTTTTTGATGCAGTTAATTATTGGCAATTCCATATGCCAAATGCCACACTTGTAAGGTTAGTGAGGTGTGTCTTTGTAAACTTAATTACAAGAACTTTGGGTACATCAGGCACCAGTGGAACCACTTATGCAGCCACTTTTCTAAAAGTCATTTTGTCCAAGTAAAAGTACCTACTGTTGGACATTGCCTTGAGGTTTGTCTTACTTGTATGCAGCACTCAGATTTTGTCATTTCCCTGAGGCTTTTTAGTAGATCTTTCAAATGCAAGGTATGTTTCAATTTTATCTTTTACTGATTAGAAATAAGAAACAATTTTATTTATCAACCACAGCTTCTGGAATTTCTTGGCCAGTTTGTAATCCCATTCTCTCTTCATTGTGATTACAAACTGGCCGATTCTTTTCTGGGCGTATCACTTTCTCGTTGTACCTTTTCAAATGCATTAATTGAAACCTGTAAACATTATCAACATTCTGATTCAGAACCTCCTTGTCCAATGCCACAAGTTATTTAGGTTAAATGGCAGTTTTGCCCATGTTTCACTACATCACGCATTGCCTTTCTTCCAGCCTTCGGTAACATTCAGCCTTCTCTAGGGAGAGGTACTGCAAAGTCACAGGATACAAGTCAGTAATAAAGAGGAAGTGAAAGACTGGGAAGGATAATTCAATTTGTCCACTGATCTAAATCAACACAAAATTGTCCATTTGTTAAAATTCTGGTCAAAACTCAACAGAACAGCATTAACAATGTGATATTGCCTTGCTTGTACCAAATCACAGTTTAAAATATTAATATGACACTGCCATGATGCATCCTTTAGAATATGACCTGACTACCATGGGTCAGGTGATGACTCAAATCTCTGAACTGGCGGCTCCGCAAAGCCATCATTCATTTCATGCGATATGGCCTCTACTTGGCATATATGTGTCATTTACATATGTGTCTGCCTTTGTGCCTTTCTCATTTATCATCTCAATTAAAGTAGCACAGTGAGATATGGTGTGACTCTTGGGTTATAAGTAGTATATGATTATAAGATAATCCTCCTGGTAATACAGAATATGCTCACGTGTTTCCTGTCTTCTCAGCCTATCGATAGTGATGGTATTGACTAAGAATGCCTGAGGGCATTCACCTGGGCTGTATTACTTATATGAGCCCCCATGAACATTTCCCTAAACCAGAGCCAATGTGGCTGGACCAGCCCTTGTGGTTGTTACTATGTTTGCAAGACACAATGCACCTCAGTAAAACCACCAGGGAACTCTAAAAAAAAGGCTTATTATTCACGAGTCTTGGAGGGTACACAGCACACCAGAGGGCCACACACTGATGTAGTGGGGAGAGAGAGAGAGAGGGAGCCTGGACTTGGGGCTCTAACTTTATTGGGTCCAAGGGTGGGGTACCTAGGGTTTTGTGGGTTCACTTTTTATTGGTAAATTTAAAACATAAGAGCAGGAATTAGGGCTTGGGAAGGGAAAAGCAGGGTCATTCATGTGGTCAGTTATGCCGATTACCAAGAGCTTTTAAAATGGGAACTTAGTGCCCATGTAACACATATGTTCATTTGAGATGGATGTCTTTGAAATGGATGCCTCTGCCATCAGAAGCTTATTGTCAGGTACTACATTGTGGTGAACATTTTAACATTATTTTTGATGTGAAAGCACAGCATTTTTAAATCTCATCACCTGTGTACTAGTGAGAATATAGTTTCTAGATCCCCAAGCTGAGAACACTGATCTGAAGGATTATTGGGGGTTTTAAATGACATGACATTGTTTAAAGAGCTTAACACAATACTTGAGTAAGTGCTCAATAATTTTCAGTTTCCTTCCCTTCCCTTTTCACTTTATAGATTAGAGTTTCTTAGTCCACTGTGAGCATTAATTTGTTCAGCTCTGCCTTCAGGTGGAACATCTGTATAAATCAAGTTTTGTGAATATTTTTAAACTGAGAGCTTTTCCATCTGTTCTGGAGTTATAGCCATCCACATTATCCTCACTTGAGCTCTTAATGATATATGTGTGATGGAATCAAGACGTTTTAATGCGTAAGTATTCATAGCCTCCCCATTCCTGTCTGTGCAGATTCTACTGTTTCCTACTATCTGAGGCATTCTTTCTTTGCCAGTCTAGTTCTTGGTATTTTTGTGATACAAAATTAGGAGACAGGGAGAGTTACCAGGCCAGAGATGCATGAAGAAAGGGGAAAGGTTTTGGATTTCTGGGTCAGCCCTGGGCTCGTTCTTGTATAGAATCCAGGTAATGAGCAAAGCAGAAATAAAACTGTAAAAAAACAAACCCTCAATTCTAAATTGGTCTAAAGAAAAAAGCTTGAGGTAGAGGCAGGAGGAAGAAGACAGAAGAATCTTAAAAGGTGGATGTCAGGAGAATAGGGGAGTTCAGGAAGACTCTAAAACAAATGTAGAATATGAAAGAAGTGTGGAAGAGACGTGATATTTTTAAAGGTATTGTTGTGGGTTATAACATAAATCTCCATAAGATTTCTTGAGAAATGCACATAGAATATTGAAATTCCTTGTAAATTACTTTGGGCTGCTGGAGTATATATTTCTTTAAATGGAATGCTATGTTAAAACTAATGTATCTGAACCCCATGCACACACATACATTTGGGTCACATGCAGTCCTTCCTAATGAAACAGCTAGCAGCAGGATCCCATATTCTCTTCAAAGCTCAGCAAAATCACCAAGGTTCATTTTCTGTTGTGTCTTCTGTGTATTTCATGTAAGATTCTCTTTTGAACATTCTCTCAAGAGAAAGTTACTAATATTGATATTTCTTGTAAACACGGGTGCTTCTGTCAGACTTCAAAATCCATTTTAGGGGGAAAAAAAGATGGCGACCGGCAGGAAGGTAGGGAGAGAGAGAGTGTGAGTGAGGAACCCATAGAGGAGAGTGTAGATGTGTGTGGTGTGTGTGTGTGTATGAGCTAGGGTCAGTTAGATTCTGCAGGTCTTCCAAGGGGCTCCCGAACAGGGCAGCCCTAGACGGCGGAGCCCCGCGCACAAAGCGGACACTTCTCGGCGGCTGGTGCGGACGCAGAGACCACGCCATCTTGGGAAACAGAGCTGCCCGAGACTCGGATCCTGGCTTCTGACACAAACCAGGACCCTGCAGCCACTGGGGACAGAGAACTGCTATCACAGCTTCAGACAAACAAACAAGAATCCAGACTTCCCGGCAGATTTCCGTGAGTCAAAGAGCCTATCCCCCTCCTCGCAGGCGCTGATAGCGCCATAGTAACTGATAGACCCGCCCCTCCCCCAAGCTGCTGAGCGCCCACAGGCCTGCGGAAAGCGCCATAGTAACTGATAGACGCGCCCCTCGCCCAAGCTGCTCACAGGCGCGCGCGCACAGACAGCGCCATAGTAACTGATAGACCCGCCCCTGGCCCAAGCTGCCGAGCTTTGCGCAGGGACGCGCTCCCTCTTAGGGAATTTGGCGCGCGCTCGCGCACGGGACAGAAGCAGCTCCCCGTCGGGGAAATCTGTCAGTGCGCACAGAGGGCTCCCCTTCGGGGAATTTGGGGGAATTTGGCTCGCGGGGCACAGCTCCCCCTTTGGAGATTCTTAAAAGCGTGCACAGAGGGGCTTCCCTTTGGGGAATTTGGCGCGCAGGACGGACTCCGCCCCCCTGCTGGGACTTTGGGAGAGTGCACTGAGCCGGCTCACCTTCAGGTTTTTAAGAATGTGCGCTCTAGCCGGTTTGGCTCAGTAGAGAGAGCACACACAGGACGCAGCCCCACTTCAGGGAATTTGGCACGCCGGACACAGCTGCCTGGGATCCCTGACTCACAGCGCATTCACACTAAGAGCCAGCGACCCCAATTGTTGGTGCGTGCACACACAGGGACCCTGATTCTCAACGAGAAACCGCACAAGGCAACAGAGACTTTGACACTCGAGTCTTGGTGCAGACACAGGGAAACTCTGACTCCTGGCACATGCTAAGGATCTCATTCTCGGCACATACCAACAGTGTGGTGCAGACAGGGCCCCTGATTCTAAATGTGCACACGAGACCACACGGAACACTGGGGACACTGATCCTGGGCAAGTTTGGTTCCCACCAACCAAAGACAGTCACACGTCCTAGTGTCAGAGCACTTCAGTGAAACTAGGGTGAAGCGAAGTCCCCACAGCACACGGCCCAGGTCCACGCAAACAGAAGCTTGAGCTTTCTGGTAATAGCCAGAATGGGGAAACGAAATAACTCACAGAGGAAAGAAAATGTGGAGTCGCCAAGAAAGGAAATTAGTGAAAATGAAGCTTGCAACATGACCGAAAAGGAGTTCAGAGTAATGGTCATGGAATTTATACATCGGATGGATGAGAAAATCAACAACTTATGCAAGAATCAGGAAGAAATGAAAAGTGATATAGCTACAATCAAAAACACCATGGAAAGTTTCAACAGTAGATTACAAGAAGCAGAGGACCGAATTAGTGAGTTAGAAGATCAGGTACAGAAACAAGCTCAAGCTGAACAGCAATTGGAGAAAAAAATTAAAAAGCAGGAGGAAAGCCTAAGGGAGCTTCGGGACAACATGAAACGAAGTAACATGCGTATAATAGGGCTGCCAGAAGGACAAGAAGAGCAGCAGGGATTAGAAAATCTATTTGAAGAAATAATGACAGAAAACTTCCCGGATATGGGAAAGATAAAAGTTACGCAAGTAAAGAGAGTCCCAAGCAGGATCAACCCCAAAAGACCCACACCAAGACATGTCATAATTTCAATGGCAAATATAAATGATAAAGAGAGAATCCTAAAGGCGGCAAGAGAGAGACAGAGAGTTACCTACAAAGGAACACCCATCAGATTGTCAAATGATTACTCATCAGAAACACAACAAGCTAGAAGTGAATGGAAGGAGGTATACAAAGTGTTGCAAAGCAAAGGACTGAATCCAAGAATACTATATCCAGCAAGACTATCAATCAAAATTGAAGGGGAAATCAGGAGCTTTGCAGACAAAAAAAGCCTCAGGGAGTTTATCACCACAAAACCAGCAATGCAAGAATTGCTAAAGGGAATACTGTAAAAAGAAGAAATAAACAGGTAAGAAGGAATACAGACACAAAAATAGATATGACTGCAAACAAATACCTTTCAGTAATAACTTTAAATGTAAACGGACTAAATGCTCCAATCAAAAGACATCGAGTAGCTGAATGGATAAAAAAACACGACCCATATATATGCTGTCTACAAGAGACCCACCTCAGAACAAGAGACTCACACAGATTGAAAGTGAAGGGATGGAAAAATATCTTTCAGGCAAATGGAAATGAAAAAAAAGCTGGGGTAGCAATACTTATATCTGACAAAATAGACCTCAAAGTAAATGCCATAACAAGAGATAAGGAAGGCCACTTCATAATACTAAAGGGAGAAATCCAACAAGAAGAAATAATTCTGGTAAACATATACGCTCCCAATATAGGAGCACCCAAATACATAAAAAAACTCCTGGAGGATATCAAGGGAGAGATTAATAGCAACACAATCATAGTAGGAGACTTTAATACCCCACTATCACCACTGGACAAATCCTCTAAACAAAAAATCAGCAAAGAAACAGCAATCCTAAATGACTCACTAGACCAGATGGAATTAATTGACATCTTCAGAACATTTCACCCCAAAGCCACAGAATATACATTCTTCTCAAGTGCACATGGGTCATTTTCAAAGATAGACCATATGCTGGGTCACAGGCAAAGTCTCTTCAAATTCAAGAAGATAGAAATTATATCAAGCATCTTCTCAGATCACAGTGGCATAAAACTGGAAATCAACTACAATAAAAACAATCCAAAGAAATCAAACACATGGAGACTAAACAGCATGCTATTAAACAAGGACTGGGTCACCAGAGAGATCAAGGAAGAAATAAAAAACATCATGGCAACAAATGACAATGAAAACACAACAATCCAAAATCTATGGGACACAGCGAAAGCAGTCTTGAGAGGGAAGTTCATAGCTCTACAGGCCTATTGCAAAAAACAAGAAACAATGGTAATAAATTACTTAACCCTACAACTCAAAGAGCTAGAAAAAGAGCAGCAAGAAAAGCCCAGTGTAACCAGAAGGAAGGAAATAACAAAGATCAGAGCGGAGATAAATGACATAGAGACCAAAGAAACAATACATAAGATCAACAAAACCAAGAGCTGGTTCTTTGAAAGGATAAACAAGATTGATGGACCTCTAGCCAGGCTCACCAAGAAGCAAAGAGAGAGGACCCAAATAAACAAAATCAGAAATGAAAGAGGTGAAATAACAACAGACCCCGCTGAGATACAAAGGATTGTTACAAAATACTACGAACAACTCTATTCCAACAAACTGGACAATCTGGAGGAAATGGACATATTCCTAGAAAAATATAACCTTCCAAAAATCAATCAAGAAGAATCTAAACAGCTCAATAGGCCAATAACTATGGACGAAATTGAAGCAGTCATCAAAAAGCTTCCGGCAAACAAAAGCCCGGGGCCTGATGGCTTCTCAGGAGAGTTTTACCAAACATTCAAGGAAGAACTAAAACCTATCCTCCTCAGACTATTCCAAAAAATTCAAGTGGAAGGAACACTTCCAAGCTCCTTCTATGAAGCCAGCATCACCCTAATACCAAAACCAGATAAAGACAACACAATGAAAGAGAATTACAGACCAATATCCCTCATGAACATAGATGCCAAAATCCTCAACAAAATTCTAGCAAATCGGCTCCAGCAGTACATCAGAAAGATCATACACCATGACCAAGTAGGATTTATCCCAGGAAAGCAAGGATGGTACAATATCCGCAAATCAATAAACGTGATACATCACATAAACAAATTGAAAGATAAAAATCACATAGTCATATCAATTGATGCAGAAAAAGCATTTGACAAAATCCAACACCCTTTCTTGATAAAAACTCTCAACAAGGTGGGAATAGATGGCTCATACCTCAACATAATAAAAGCTATATATGATAAACCCACAGCAAACATCATACTCAATGGACAAAAACTAAAAACATTTCCCCTAAGAACAGGAGCAAGACAGGGATGCCCACTCTCACCACTCCTGTTTGACATAGTACTGGAAGTATTAGCCATTGCAATTAGACAAGAAGAAGAAATAAAAGGCATCCAGATTGGAAAAGAACAAGTAAAGCTGTCTTTATTTGCAGACGACATGATATTGTACATAAAAAATCCGAAAGACTCCGTCAAAAAACTCATAGACTTAATAAATGAATTCGGCAATGTAGCAGGATACAAAATTAACGCCAAGAAATCTATGGCCTTTCTATACACCAATAGTGAACTTACAGACAGAGAGACTAAAAAGGCAATCCCATTTACCATCGCACCAAAAAAATTAAGATACCTAGGAATAAACTTAACTAAGGAGGTAAAAGACCTATACACGGAAAACTACAGGACACTGAAAAAAGAGATAGAGGAAGACGTAAACAGATGGAAGAACATACCATGTTCATGGATTGGTAGAATCAACATCATTAAAATGTCCATACTACCCAAAGCAATCTATAGATTCAATGCACTCCCCATTAAAATACCAACGGCATATTTCACAGACCTTGAAAGAACTCTCCAAAAATTCATCTGGAATAAAAAAAGACCCCGAATAGCCACAGCAATCCTGAGAAAGAAGAATAAAGTAGGAGGGATCTCAATACCAGATTTCAAGCTGTATTACAAAGCCACTGTTCTCAAAACAGCCTGGTACTGGCACAAGAACAGACATATAGATCAATGGAACAGAATAGAGAATCCAGATATTGACCCAAACCACTATGCTCAATTAATATTTGACAAAGGAGGCATGAACATACAATGGAATAAAGACAGTCTCTTCAATAAATGGTGTTGGGAAAATTGGACAGATACATGCAAAAAAATGAAGCTTGATCACCAACTTATGCCATACACAAAAATAAACTCAAAATGGATACAGGACTTAAACATAAGACGGGAAACCATAAAAATACTAGAGCAATCCACAGGCAGCAAAATGTCAGACATATGCCAAAAGAAATTCTTCACTGACACTGCCCCTAGGGCAATGGAAGCTAAAGAGAAAATTAACAAATGGGACTACATCAAAATAAAAAGCTTTTTCACAGCAAAAGAAACCATCAACAAAACAACAAGAAGGCCCACTGCATGGGAGAACATATTTGCAAATGGCATCACTGATAAAGGTTTAATCTCCAACATCTACAGGCAGCTTATACAACTTAATAAAAGGAAGATAAATGATCCAATAAAAAAATGGGCAACAGACCTAAATAGAATCTTTTCAAAAGAAGACAGAAGGAAGGCCAAGAGACACATGAAAACATGCTCAACGTCACTAATTATCCGAGAGATGCAAATCAAAACAACAATGAGGTACCATCTCACACCTGCCAGAATGGCTATCATCAACAAATCAACAAACGACAAGTGTTGGCGAGGATGCGGAGAAAAAGGAACCCTCGTGCACTGCTGGTGGGATTGCAGACTGGTGCAGCCACTGTGGAGAACAGTATGGAGTTTCCTCAAAAAACTGAAAATGGAACTCCCATTTGACCCAGTAATCCCACTCCTGGGAATATATCCAAAGAAACTAGAAACACCAATTAGAAAGGATATATGCACCCCTATGTTCATAGCAGCGCAATTCACCATAGCTAAGATTTGGAAACAGCCTAGGTGCCCGTCAGCAGATGACTGGATCAGAAAACTGTGGTACATCTACACAATGGAATACTATGCTGCCATAAAAAAGAAGGAATTCTCATCATTTGCAGCAACCTGGGAGGAATTGGAGAACATTATGTTAAGTGAAATAAGTCAGTCAATGAAAGAAAAATACCACATGATCTCACTCATTTATGGATAATAAAGAACATTATAAACTTGAACAAAAAGATAGATACAGAGACAGTGAAGCATCAAACAGACTGTCAAATTACAAGGGGAAGGTTAGGGAGAGGTGGGGGAGATAAGAGATCAATCAAAGGACTTGTATGCATGCATATAAGCATAACCAATGGATGCAAAACTCTGGGGGGTGGGGGCATATATGGGAGTGGGGTGTGGGGAGGGCAATGGTAAGATATGTACACATATAATACCTTAATAAAAAAATTGAAAAAAAAAATCCATTTTAAAAATTACAAGTAAGGTGATTTTTGCATACACATAGAGTCACAGAGGGTGAAGATAGCTAAGTGATCCTCAGTCCATCCTCCCTCATCAAACATACAGTCGAGGCTGGATTCCCCAGCTTCCCTGGCAGCTAATTGGCCATTGGACTGTGAGCAGTGGAAAGTGAGCAGAGGTGATTATGCAAGTTCCATATCAGACACTTAAAGGGAAATTGCTTGCTCTCTAGATTCCTCCTGCAGGCTAAACTGTGGACAAGGAGCTGAATCAGTTTCAATCACGTGGGTAGAACAAGACCATAGTAACAACAACACAGAAAGAACCCAGTCTCTCCATGATCTTTTGCCCACCCAACCAGGGCAACCACTCCTTCCCAAACTGTCAGCATGAGAAAGAAGTACACTTCTAATATGTTTTAACCAGTGACTTATGATAGTATCTGTTAGTACAACTTAGCCTATAAGTAATAATACTCATATATAATCAATACATTTAGAATATGTTGCTTTCAGTTAAGGAATTATTGACTAACGTGTAATATAACATATATACTATTGTCTGTATCCTACCTTATAATAGAGAAACATGCAAATTGACCGCACCTCCGCTATGCCCACAGCCAATCAGAGCGAACAAGATGGCGGTTAATTTGCATATGCAGGCACTGAGAGGCCTAGGTCCAGGAAACATCCTCTGGACCCAGGCCGCTCCTAGTCTATAGGCCCGTGCTTAGGTCCTGAGCGGCAGGGGTCCCAGAACGCCCCCTGGCCACTCAGAGCCTATGGTGTAGGTGCCAAGCAACCTGGAGAGCGAAATATACCCGCGTCGCTATATATAGTGACGTGGGGATGTTCCGCCCCGCCCCAAGCAGCTTGCAAAGGCTCCTGCACAAAGCAGCGGTTTGGGGCCACGTCCCCAGCCAGGCACCCAGGACCGGGGGCTGCCGCTGGCCTCTGGGGTGTGCCGAGACCCTGGCGGCCACTGCTGTGTGCTGCCCGGGGTCCCTGCAAGCCCCGAGCCTGAGGCCCATAGTCAGGCTGGCTGCTGGCCTCCCCAAGCTGCTTGCAAAGGCTCCTGCACAAAGCAGCGGTTTGGAGCCACGCCCCCAGCCAGGCGCCCAGGACCAGGGGCTGCTGCTGGCCTCCTGGGTTTGCCGAGACCCTGGCGGCCACCACTGCGTGCTGATCAGGGTCCCTGCAAGCCTCGAGCCTGGGGCCCATGGTGGGGCTGGCTGCTGGCCTTGGGGCGTTTGGAGACAGGGATGTTCCCGCCCCGCCCCAGAGGCTTTCCAAGCTCCAGCACCAAGTGGCAGATTGTGTCCATGCCCCCAGCCTAGCGCCCTCCACAGGGGGATGGCTCCTGGCCTCTGGGGTGTGCGGAGACCCCAGCAGCCACCACCGGGTGGCAGGGACACGCCCCTAGCCCAGTGGACACAACCCAGGGGCTGCATGAGCTGCAGAGGATACACCTTTTTTTAAAAAAAAATTTATTTATTTATTTTTTTTACAGAGAAGAGGGGAGAGGGATAGACAGTCAGAAATATCAATGAGAAAGAAATATCCATTAGCTTCCTCCTGCACACTCCCCACTGGAGATATGCCTCCAACCAAGGTACTTGCCCTTAACAGGAATCAAACCTGGGACCCTTCAGTCTGCAGGCCAACGGTCTATCCACTGAGCCAAACCATTTTGAGAGTAAATACCTTTTCTGACAACTCATTGGCTAAGCTCCCTGTAGGCCACCAATTGCAGTGTTCTTCGTAATTTGGGTTATAAGAATCCAAGAAGGTAATCTAGGGTTTTTCCACCACACTCTTGAAGGAAAAAATAAAGGTCCCTTGAGGGGTCCCAGATTGGAGAGACCGCAGGCTGGGCTGAGGGACAACACCCCCCACTACCCTCCCTCCCCACCGTGCACGAATTTCGTGCATCGGGCCTCTAGTTATGCAAATAACCTGTTGTAGTAAAAACTACAGTCATTGGGGTCATCATCAGGTTTGAGAAATACCATGCACTGGTATGAAAATTCATCTCTTCCTGTACAATTATGTTGAGTTCAGATGAGCAAAACTAGAGCAAACAATTGTAGTGAACTAGCTGATAGCTGCACATTCTTACAGCATCCATTCACTTAATAATAAAAATACCAAAGGATTTCTAGTTTCTCTCCCATCCACACAAAAGAAAAAAGCTGGACTAACTGAAAGTCAACAACTCCTCTTAGTTCCATCAGGGAGAACAGAGGTCACAGGGCAAACCTCTGCCCCCAAATTGTAGAGATAGACAGGTGGATCCCACCAGGAGAAAGCTCCTCAGGAACCAGTGCCAGAGTAGAAATACTTTAATTGACAAGTTGTTGGAGGCTCCATGTGAACAAGTTTGAAAATTAAAAACTCCAGGGACGGTTTGGCCTTAGGGATGTGGGGGCCACTTTTATAAGTTTTACCTCCTGGAGCCCTACCAGGGTC
Organism: Cnephaeus nilssonii; assembly: GCF_951640355.1. Lineage (NCBI taxonomy): Eukaryota > Metazoa > Chordata > Mammalia > Chiroptera > Vespertilionidae > Cnephaeus > Cnephaeus nilssonii. Next base: position 14,759,763 of record NC_137075.1, on the reverse strand, counting down.
TCATAGTAAATATAAGAGAAAAGTCCCTCCTGTTTCTGGCAGGGGGAGGGGAAAATAGTCATTCTAAATACTCGCAGCGCAGTCTGTTGTTCTTACAAGGCCTGCCTTCAAGAGAAACTATTTTTCGAGAGCCTAATCTACTGAAGTTATACCAGAGCCTAACTGGCCTGGAGGAAGGGACATACCCAACTCTACCCTATTCTAGCCATCCTGTCCCACCTAAGGTTGGGGAGGGGGCAATAAACAGAGAGAGGACACTAAGAAGGATATGTGAAGTTCACAGCCCTGGGGCACAGGCTCACTAAAAGACTGAGCCCTAATCATAGGACTATAGAATGCTTCCCCTCCCACAACTCACCACATCAATAGTGCTCCTGTGTAATAACAGAGGAATGTAACTGAAAGAGCTCTGTGTCTCAGATGATATCTATGTTTATAAAAGCCTAATATGCAAAGTGTCCCCTCGGAGTTTGGGAGATCAGGAGTTGGATTGTTCGCTATGATGTGCGCTGACCACCAGGGGGCAGCACGGAATGAAGAAGGCCCCAGCCAGCCCTGATCCCTGGCCAGGCCTAGGGACCCTACCCATGCACCAGGCCTCTAGTTTAAGACTAAGTCTCTATACTAGGTGGGGGGCGAGAAGGGGGGTGAGGGCATGTGCTGGGAGGTGTAGGTCGCTGGGGAGAGATCAATGGGTGGAAAGGGAGACATATGTAATACTTTAAATTTTCTTAATTTAAATTAAAAAAAAAAAGAATAAGTCTCTAGCCCTAGCCAATTTGGCTCAGTGGATAGAGCATCTGGGGTCCTGAGTTTAATTCTGGTCAAGGGCACATACACTGCAGGCTCCTCCCCAGCCTGGACCCTGGTCAGGGCACATGCAGGAGGCAACCAATTGATGTGTCTTTCTGTCTTTCCCTCTCTCTTCCACTCTCTCTAAAATCAATGGGAAAATATCCTCGGGTGAGGATTGAAAAGAAAAGAAGAAAAAGAACAGAATAAGTCTCTAGGCAAACCTAAAAAATATTGCCTACTATGTACCAGGAAATATAATATTTGTTGAAGATATAGTGAGGTTGTATAAAAGCTCTCCCTTCATGGAGCTTACATGCTAGTATAGAAATAGGACAATAAACCACATTATTTCAATTAGTGATAAGTGACATGAAGCAAATAAGGAAAGCCATGGCTGGGTGGCTTGGTTGTTTGGAGCATTATCCCATACTCCAAAAGGTTTGGGGTTCCATTCCCAGTAAGGGCACATACCTAAATTGTGGATTCCAACCCCAGTTGGGGTGTGTATGGAAGGCAACCAAAAGAAGATGGAGAAGAAGAAGAAGAAGAAGAAGAAGAAGAAGAAGAAGAAGAAGAAGAAGAAGAAGAAGAAGAAGAAGAAGAAGAAGAAGGAGGAGGAGGAGGAGGAGGAGGAGGAGGAGGAGGAGGAGGAGGAGGAGGAGGAGGAGGAGGAGGAGGATGAGGAGAAGGAGAAGGAGAAGGAGAAGGAGAAGGAGGAGGAGGAGGAGGAGGAGGAGGAGGAGGAGGAGGAGGAGGAAAGAAATAAAAAAGAAGGAAAAGCAAGGGCTGGGAAATGATGGGGCGGGAGGACACAACTATTTTAGACACTGTGGTCAGGGAAGATCTTCCTGAGCTGAGGCCTAAATGGATGAGAAGCTCATTTTATAAAAGCAGAGAGATCCACATTTGGTCCCTTCAGATTTTGGTTCCTGAACCTCTAGACATACATGAACACTGTGGATCCCAGAGAAGTTTATGGAAACATAGACCAACCTCCAATGTATCTGGAAGATCAACTGCTTGATCCCTGAGGTCTGAGCTTACTATGGGGCAGTGATGAGAAAAATAAAGTCATCAAATCTCTGAACAAGTCATGTGATAAGTTTGTGACCAAAATTTGCCCCCGCCCCCAAAAAAATACCTGTCGATCTTTCAGAGAAGCCCTTCTGAATTTCATGACCTAGTTATTGAAATTGCTTTTCATAGGTTGATTGGTTAGTCACAGTGTATTATGATAATGTTCCTTATTAAATAAATGTTCTGTGTTGGTTAATACATCTTCCCATTTATTAGAATAACTTTATTTCTACATGCTAATCAAATATACTATTTCTGGCTAGTTAAATATAGTATCTGTAGTAATTTTTATTTTAGAAATTGGGTGTTTAGTTTCCCCTTTGGTCCTTATTTTAACATTATTTCTATGAAAAGTCAGAATCAAATTATATCAAATTATGTCACTTTGATAAACAATGCTCTTTCCAGAAAAAGAAACTGGATTCCATATATAAAACTAAAAAAGTCTAAAAACAATGGTTTCACACTCTTTCTGAGCAATGATAGTTCTACATGTTAGTCATAAATTTAAGGCTAGTCTCAATGAAGTATGATGAGAGATCAGCACTTGCCCTCCCCATCCCCCTTTCTGTCATTCCTGAATTTATGACCCAATGATTCCACTGCTGGGGATTTATCTAATTCAAAATAATACATGTACCCTTGTGTTCATTGTAGTGTTAGCTACAATATAGCCAAGATATGGAAGCAACCCAAGTGCCCATCAATAGATGAGTGGATAAAAAAGGTGATGATACATATATTCAATGGAATATTACTCAGCCATAAAAAAAATGAAATCTTATCATTTGTGACAGCCTGGATGGACCTAGGGGGTATTATGCTCAGTGAAATCAGTCAGTCAGAGAAAGATAAATATCACATGACTTCACTTATATGTGGAATCTAAAGAACAAAATAAACAAACAAAATTGAAACAGACTCATAGACACAGAGAATGGTGGTTGCCAGAGGGGAAGATGGTTGAGGGACAAGGTGAAAGAGGTGAATGTATTAAAAAGTACAAATTGGTAGTTACAAAATAATCTTGTGGATATAAGTAAAGCATAGAGAATATAGTCAATAATATTGCGATAACTATGTATGGTGCCAGTTGTGAAAATATCAATGGGAACATGATGTATATGATTGTCAAATCACTAAGCTGTACATCTGAAACCAATACAAAATAAAGTTGAAAATAAAATAAAATGACAAGAAAAATTCAGAAAGCATAATTAATGAATAAGAAGTTGTTCAAGAAATAATTTTTGCTGAATTAATAAATGACGATAAATAAAATATGCACTACTTGAAGTAAGGCAATTGGGCTTGGCTCAAAAGATCTAAATGTAAACTTTAGGTACAAAATATAAAATTTTCTTTGGTTTATGATATTTGAAACACCAAATTCTGTATATGAAGTTTCTGTGTAGAAAGTAATTTGGTATATTCATGATATGAAATAGAAAAAAAATAAATTTCATCAAAGGAGAGTAAAATAAGTTTAAATCTAGCTAGAAAGTGTGGATTAAAAATTGATAACTACAACCCTGGATGGGTAGCTCAGCTGGTTAGAGCATCGTCCCAATACACCAAGATTGAGAGTACAATCCCGAGTCAAGGCACATACAAGAATCAACCAATGAATGCATAACTAAGTGGAACAACAAATTTATGCCTCTCTCTCTCTCTCTCTCTCTCTCTCTCTATCTCTCTCTCTCTCTCCCTCCCTCCCTCTCACACCTTCCTCTTCCTTTCTCTCTCTGAAATTGATCAATAAATAAAATTTAAAGCAAAAGGATCCAATCTAGGATCACACACTGTTAAAAAAAATGTGATAACTAAAACAACTCAACAATTATAGGCAAAGCTGCTATTGTATGTAGTGTTCAGACTTATATCCATAGCCTAGCCACTATGCTATAGAGAAATAGCTGTCTTAGTTAGTTTTACAAATATTTATCTATACCAGTAATACCATAAAGGTCATTATTTTCATCCCTACCCATGTCCCCATCCTTCTCTATGATGACAGGATCTCACTGGGTGCCATTTTTTTTTCTAGGATAAGAAGAGAAAGACTGAAATAAGCTATAGCCAAGCCCTTTATAGCCTTGCTGTTGAAATGTGGTCCTTGGACCAACAGCACCGCCTAGGAGCTGACTAGGAATGCAGAACTTGGGTCACAGGGCATCAGAATCTTATTTGAATACTATCCACTAGTGACTTTGTATGCATGCTGAAGTTTCAGAATGCTGCTTTTCAATTTTTCACTGACATCGAGTAGCAAATACACTCCTTCATGCTGAAAGTAAGGCCTAAAATGCTACCTACCTAAATAAAATACTTCTAATCCTAACATACCCACAAAACTCAGTAACTCAGGTTAAAGATCTGGAAACTAGAAAAATAACTAAAATTAAAATCCTATCTAATAAAAAAATAATATGCATATTGACCATCACTCCAACACACAAGATGGCTGCCCCCATGTGGTCAAAGATGGCTGCCCCCATGTGGACACAAGATGGCCACCACAAGATGGCCAGCAGGGGAGGGCAGTTGGGAGGGACCAGGCCTGCAAGGGAGGGCAGTTGGGGGCAATCAAGCCTGCAGGGGAGGGCAGTTAGGGGTGACCAGTCTGGCAGAGGAGGGCAGTTGGGGGCGACTGGGCCTGCAGGGAAGGGCAGTTGGGGGGTGGACCTAGGCCTGCAGGGGAGAGCAGTTGGGGGCAACCAGGCCTGCAGGGGAGGGCAGTTAGGGGTGACCAGGCCTGCAGGGGAGGGCAGTTAGGGGCAAACAGGCTGGCAGGGGAGCAGTTAGGCATCAATCAGGCTGGCAGGGGAGTGGTTAGGGGGTGATCAGGCTGGCAGGCAAGAAGCAGTTAGGGGCAATCAGGAAGGCAGGCAGGCGAGCAGTTGGGAGCCAGCAGTCCTGGATTGTGAGAGGGATGTCCGACTGCCCGTTTAGGCCCAATCCCGGTAGGGGTCCCAGATTGGAGAGGGTGCAGGCTGGGCTGAGGGACACACATCCCCGTGCACGATTTTCGTGCACCAGGCCTCTAGTATATGGATAATGTCCTAGAGTTGCAGACCCTTCATAAATTGACGTCTCAAGGAATGAAATGAAGCCATCATTTCCTAAAGGATTATCTCTATATAAAAGCCCAGTGACCGTTACAGCAGAACGACCAGAACTACGGGTCGCTATGATGCGCACTGACCACCAGGGGACAGACGCTTAATGCAGGAGCTGCCCCCTGGTGGTCAGTGCACTCCCACAGCGGGAGTGCTGTTCAGCCAAAAGCCAGGCACATGGCTGGCGAATGCAGCTGCTTAGCGGGAGCCTCTCCCACCTCTGGCAGGTGCAATCTCCAGGGAACAGACTGCAGTCCGGATGCGCAGGTGGTGGGGGTGTAGCTGGAATGACCATGGATCAGCCACCACCAACCCCTGGACTCTCCCTGCGGCTGCACCGCACCCCTTACCTATGGCCCTCTGGATTTTGGATGTGGGCTCGGGAGAAACCCACAGAGACACTTCACGCACATACTGCCTGGGCTGGTCCCCATCTCCAGAGCAAGCACCTGTGAAGTCCAGCCCAATGACCCAACATACACACGTGTCCACGGGTGAGTCCTTCACAACTTCCACCTACCACCCTGCCCCGGCCCCATCTCTCAGGAAGGTGGGCATCTTGGCACCGAATACCCGCTCCTGGATCCCTGCAGAGCTCTGGTCGACTCTGGTGGCTGGAGAGGCACCAGCAGGTGATGGCCTGACCTGTTTGGTTCAGGCAGCCCCACACTTGGGCTGGGAGTTGCATGGAAAAATCACCCCCTATACCCTGCAGGTACAATTTACTGCAAACAAATGCAGCGTGGAGCATTCGCGTGTGACCAGGATGACCCTGATACTGACGCCACCCCCCCTGGAACTCACCTCGGGCATCAGGGCCACATTCCAGCCCTTAGCTATTGCCATGTTCCTTCGGATGCGGAACTGAAATACTAAGAACGCGCCTTACCCGGACGGCAATCGGCCTCTCCCTCCTTCCCTCCTACCACCCCCAGCTGCCACTTCCAAGCTGGACCTGTCCCCACCTCCCGAGAGAGTCCTGGAAAAAGTGAGAAAATCCCAATCTGACAAGCGGGCCTCCCAAGCTTGTCCGTGGCCGTGCATTGAACCCTTCCCCCAGCCTGGCCAGCATCTGGGCTCCCATGTTCCCCGCGGTTCCCTGGCGGCTCCCGTGGGTGGGCCGGCTGGCGGGCCCACAGACAGTGGCTCCTGTGGACAGTCCCCCGGGGGTGCTGGTACCGGCCCGAGGACGCCCACAGCTCAGCCAGAACTTGCCACGAGGCACATACCCCAAAAGCCTACAGGTACAATCTCCGGAAAACAGATGAAGCTTGGACACTCGGAGTAACCAGGACGAGCCTGATATCACTGCCAGGCTCCTGGAACTCTGCTTGGTGCATCGAGATCAAATCTCATCTCCTATCAATTGCCACGGAGCTACAGAGGAAGGAAGGCAGCAATATAAAAATGACCACAAGGTGGCGACTGACAATCTGGGTAAAAGTCAGCGAGATGGATCTGAAAGGTGGGAGGCTGGGGCGGGGGGGAGGGGGAAGAGAGCACCCTGCCCTCCAAGATCCCCAACTTTGTATTGTTCACCTGGGAGCGTCTCTTATACGGCTCCGAGCGGTGGAAAGTGTCCAGCACAGCCCAAGGCATCCACTGGGAACCTCCCAGTCCGCAAGGTGCAACCCTGGCTGCAGAAGGGACATTTGGAAATATTTTTTCAAGAAGCTGTGGGGAGGAGGACAGACTACGCAAGCGACTTCCGGGAGGGGTGGGGGGGGAAAAAGGGGGGCTCACTGGGACGTGGAAATTCCCCCGCCTGGGGGCGGGGGGCGGGCTCCTGATTTCCATTCAATGTGTACAAATCTGTGCACTGGGCCACTAGTTCTGTAATAATTGCCCCTGTTAAAAATGGATGTTGCCTGGGTGGGCTTTAAAAAAAGACCCTGATTCCTGCAACTTTAGGTGTTGGGGTATGTGTTAATCATTGTAGGAGCATCAGAAGATAAACTCACAGAAAGTCTTCCATTAGTGTGATTTCATTTTGATTCATCAGAGGTCCCAAGTCTAATAAACTTTTAAAAATAAAAAAGTAAAAAAGTAAGTTCGTACACACATGCATACATAAGTACATACCATTTTCAAAACACTCCCAACAACCAGTACCACCCTTAGATCCAGGCAAAGAGCCACTGCTCTGAACCCTTCTTAAAAGACTGACGCTACACACACACACACACACACACACACACACACACACACACTCACGTGTGCATGTGATAGTGTTAAAGAACACATGTTGCCTCTGTTGTTGGGGATTTAGCATGCACAACAGGATGCAATGTAACTTTAAACCCAAACATCTCCTCTGTGACTAATACCATTCGGGGCCCATGGAAATGCTCCTACACAGTGTTTGCCCTGTATCCTCAAGGTAAAGGTGATCACATCCCAATGTCCCAAAGGTTTGCTGTTTGTGATCTGCTGCTAAGAGCATGGGGGGTGAATCCTGCTTCCAGGAGCAGGGGTAAAAGACAAGTCCCCTGAGGCAGTATAGCCTCACCTCATGCAGTGCTGTTTCCCAGTGGTGCCTGGCATCATTTTTTTGCTTCTCCAGTATAATCCTTCTCTGAGATATTTAATATTCATATTTCAGTGAATCTTTGCAATAGTTGCAGCTGGCAAAAGAAAAACCAAAAAACATTTTGCAATATTAACCAATTCATACAACTCCCAAATTTGTAAGTCTGTAGATCTAGAAAAACCATTCATGAAATTTGATGCCAATACTTTATATAGATAACCAGCTGTGCATTGAACACTAGCATTGCAAATAATTGTTTTTGTATAAAACATTCTTAATTAATTTTCAAAAATTAAAGTTTTCAGTTTTTAAAAAATATTATATTCATTAATTATAATTTTTATTTTCTATTATAACTTTATGTATAATTTTAGTATTTTTGAAGAAAATAGTATTTTACAAATATATATTAAAATAAGCTTAACTTCAAAATTTTGTTTTAATGATGAAAATATATTCAAATTGTGGACACTTTTAGTAGAATTACATTTTATTTGTATCCTTCAGAACACAGATTATGACAGAATATTGATTATAATAACACAATTAGTGATTTTTGCTGAAATGAAGACAAATAAACTTAATAGAATAAAATGCATGACAAATTATGAATTATGTGTCTTTCATTTTATTACTCATCTAAACATTGCCATCCAACAACAAAACATCCAGACATGTGCAATAACAATTAAACTTACTTATCTTTGATATTTTCCCAACAAAAAATCATAACTTCACACAGTTCTTAATTTCTCATTGTGATAGTATATTTGTCAAGATAGAAGGACATATTTTATTTGTTTTGATTTATAGATAATGATAGGCAATTACAAATGATTAACAACTTGATTTGTAACTTTTAAGTATTTAGACATATGGTATGTGAGCATTCATTTGTACTCGTGCCTGGAGGCAGGCCTAACAACTATAACAAATGGAAACAAGACAAAACCAAACAGAACAGAGACAAAACAGCAAGAAGAAGATTGTGAACTTGTAGAGGCCACTACCACCTGCTTAGGCTTCTTAATCAAAGCTACTGGGTTTCACCCCACCAGCAAGATATGCTACATATAATCATGCTGTGCCTACTCTGAAAATAAAGCAACATTTCAGGATTCCCGAGGCTACTCGAAAGCATGTTGTGTTTCATTGCCCAGTGGGGAGGAAGGCCTCTAGATTTAGAGAACTCACAGAAGACTCGGCAGTTATTGGCTTTTTAGTGTGAGTTCACATGAACATTGACAGAACATACAGAACATATGCGAAGACATCATATTCCAGGTGACACTGAGATTGCATTTGCTCCCTACCTACGAAAAAGATCACATACAGAAGTGAAAATGAACACGTTGGCATTGACTTTCCTGCTGTTAAGTGAGGAGCCAAAAGGTATGCAACTACATAGTTAGCTGTGCCTACAGTTAACTGTGCCTCCTGATACAGTCAAGTGTTCAAAGCTCTTCCTCTCTGTTCTTCCTGTGCACCTTCAAAGAGGCATTGTAATCTGATTCATCACAAAAGCTCTGGTGCCTGCCTGACTCCATTCAAATTCGGGCTCCATCAGTTTATCAACTTGTGTTATTCTATGCCTAGGTATCCTCTTCTACCATATGGGCACTAATGAGTATTTGCCCCGAAGGGTGGCCGTAAGAATTATATGGGTTAAGTGCCTAGACTAGTGCATGGGCACTCAGTAAGTGCTGTGTGTATATTACTCAAATTTTTATATGTCCTTAATTATGTTCCCACCTATAAGAGTCTAGCAGAGCAGTATCAGGACATGTGTTTTTAGCACTGACTGCTACTGCAGGTCCAAGATAAACAAACGTGGCACTTGGATATTGCAAGGATCCCTTTGACCTAGACCTTGGGCCATTTACGTTGCACAGTTAATTGACATACATCTTTTTTCCTTTCCCCTCCTCCGAGCCCAAACTCTCTTCTAAATTAAGAATTTGTGGTAGCTACAACATGAGAGCCCATTTAAGAAAAATCAATGAAAGAGATGACTGATTACTGATGGTCACTACGTAGTCTCAGGTGCAGACCTGACCTTTTCCTCCCCGCCAGCTGCCTGTTGGCTGGTCAGCGGCCCAGACACTTGAGCAAGAATTAGTCTCCTTGTGCTGGGGAGCAGGGGAGGCGTCTCCGTAGAGGCCTCAAGAATCAGTACACCACCCCACATGACAAGTTTATTCTCGACTCCTCTCCTCCAACCCCCTTTCCCTTTTGCACTTTTCCACAGTAGGAGCATGAAAGTGGGAGACCCAAGGAAGGCCTGGACAAGGGAAGGAGGAGAGGGAGATCTTAAGCAAACCTCGGTGTGTTTACACTTACTGTATATTTTTTTTCAACGGAAGTCCTAAAAATCTCTCCTGAAACCCAGAGGCTTTTGGCATAGAACATGAAAAAGTCTGATGTAAGAGGTGAAAATGCTATTTTCCAATCGGGCTCAAATTTCTGAAACAAGGATCTCTTTTCGCATGTTTTCGGGAAAGATGTCGGTAATGTGGTTACAAAAATTTTAGCAGACACATAAAATGGCCCTTCTATCATCTTCAAGCTCCCTCATGCATTTCTACAGATGATTTACAGATTTACTGGGTTCAACAATCTTTTTATCAGACATCCTAAAACATGAGATGAGGTATATTTGTTTCCCTAGGCTTTCTTAACAGGCTTATAAGTTAGGCAAAAATCGTGTTTTTTAAATAAAATTTGATGCAGTTCTTGGCACAGGATTTTGCATGCAGGTGCTCCATAAATATTTATTGTTGATTGTTTAAAAAATAAAAAAAACAATGAAAAAGTAGTTCCAATTGTGTGAGGGTTTTTTGGAAGGGAGGGAGTGAGCCAGAAAATAATAATTCTTAAAAATTATTCACTATTTTCTGTGATTAGAAAAAGCATAAGCCTCAAAACCCAAACAGCAATCACATGTCTAAAGGTATATTAGTACCTTTAAAAAGTGGTTAAAATAAAAGAACATAGTACCAAAAATATTGTAGAAAATAATTAGGCTGAATCTCTAAACACATGCAACACGTTTTCAGGAGGAGGAGAGAAAAAACACTTTTTTTATTCCATCTTTTTTCCAATTCTCCCTGGTATGGCAGTCCCTAGTCATCTAAAAAGCACTTTTATTAAGCCAATCTGTGGTAACCAACATCATCTGTGTGCAAGTGTGCATTCTGTAGGGTGTAGGCTGAGTTCCTTTAGCCAGGAAACACCAAAATACAGTGACATAAACCAGGGAAGTTTATTTGTTCCCCATAACAGTCCAGAGCTGAGAAGTCTAGGTCTAGGGCTAGCAAACCTAGCCTCTGGTCAAATCTAGCCTGTTCTTGTTTCTGTTTCTGTGGTAAGAATAGTTTTCACATTTTCAAATGGCTAAAAGGAATCAAAGAAAGGATAATGCTCTGTGGCACATGAAAATTATTAGCAAATTCAATCTTCAGTCCACTAAATAACGTTTTATTGGAACACAGCAACACTCATTCATTGATTCATTCATAGTCACGTGATTATCTAGGGCTGCTTTTACACTACAATGGCAGAATTGAAGAATAGCACCAGAGACAGTATGCCCCATAAAGTCTGAAACACTGCCTGCTGCCTAGCCCTCTACAGAAAAAGTTTGCTCAGCCCAAGCTAGGGAGCTCTCACTCCTGTGGTACATTAAAGGCCCCAGGTTCCTTCCATCTTGCAGTTCTTCTGTTCTTAACACATCCATGTTTCAGCGGTTGGTTACATGGAAGAGTTTAGAAGGAAGGCAAGCAATTTTTTTAAACATGTGAAGCAGAAATCGCACCATCACTTTTGCTCATAGGGATTCCTTTGGTGAATTTATTAAAATATCATACACATAATGAAAGCAAGGAGAGTGGATTTGGGGCTGGGGTTGTCAGCCAAAAGCTTGATACTGCATGAAGTACAGAGAATAATGAAATATTTAAAATCTATTGAGTACCTGAAATCCATTAAATTCAAAATATAGTCATACTAGCCTATGGTCGGAAGTCTTTAGTGTATTTATTAAAATGGCCACTTTTGTTGTAAGGCAAGCTGATGTTTAAGTTAGAATAATCTGCTGGAAGGAATTCTAGTGTTTCAATGCATGTTTTGAAGATGAAATGTTCCCCAGGGTTCCCTCAGGACCCCAGTATATAGAGTATTTTCATGTGTGTAACGTAGTGGAGACTCAGTAATTGTTGCAGGTTACTGAAGACACTTTGATATCAAGTGAAAAGTTGGGGTGTTCGAGCTCCAGGTTTACTTCAGGTCCTGTCTCAAGCTCTGTGAAGTAGCACAAGACATTAGCCCACCTGTATCTCAGCTCTACTAACTGGTTATTGTTTGTACCTTCTGCACTTATATGTAGCTCATGTTTTTTTAGAAATGGTGGTGATAAAGTACTTGCATTTTTGTCCAGAGTGAATTTGACGAATGTACAACCATATTCAAGGTTCTCATCTTGACTGGCTACTTTGTGAAAAAAAATTAATTCCCATTCCATTAAAAAATTGAATAAAAACATAGATGCAGTTTACTTCTTCAAATCATGGGTGCAGGGGCTCATCACTTTTACAAATTAATCTTCTATTGCTCGGGATTGGTTATCACCTCACCATGTGATGTGTTTGAAAATCTCTGTGCAGCCATACTCTACTCTGAAGACGACGGCTGCCTGAAACTGCTCTCCTGCTTCTGAACAGGCCAATGACGGAATAAACGGCAGCTTCATCCTGGAACAGTATTGAATTAGCCTTCTAAATTAGAGCCATTACCAGGCAGTGCACATAACTATTTCAATACTTGACATGTTCTGAAATTAGGACAGAATAATACTGGAAGTCTTTAAAGTGCAAGGTGGTTTTTAAATTGTGAGGTCTATTGTAAATTTGTTACCGTCTATTAGTGTTTTGCAACATCTCTCAAAGCCTTTTTATTTTTATTGATTTCAGAGAGGAAGGGAGAATCATTGATCAGATGCCTCCTGCACGCCCCCTACTGGGGATCGAGCCGGCAACCAGGGCATGTGCCCTGACCGGGAATAGAACCATGACCTCCTGGTTCATGGGTTAACACTCAACAACTAGCCACACCAGCTGGGCTCAAAGCTTTTTGGACCAACCGACATATGGAAAAGAATTCATTACACTTATGAGAAAAGTTGTTTCTAATCAATGGGGGAAAAATTCTTTAATAAGTGCCATAGGAATAATTGCCGACACAATTGGAGAGAAAAAAATCAGATTAGATTTCTATCTCACAACATATGCAAATTAATTTTAGGAGGATTAAGCAACCAAGTGAAAACAATTATTTTAAAGTATTAGAAGAAAATATAGGAAAACATCTTTGTAGGAAAGTCACAAAACCCAGAATCCATAAAGGAAAAGATAGAATTATTGACCTATATTCACACTTAAACATTTAGTAAAGCAAAATAGAAAGTAGGTAAAAGGCAGACATTAGACTAGGTAACATATTTGCAATATATAAAGCATATAAATATAAAAAATTATTTACAAAGAAAACCTTTATAAATTATAATAAGAATGCAACTAATAAGAATGTAAGCAATAGTTCTGGCCTGTGTGGCTCAGTAGTTGGAGTATCCGTCCACACACTAAAGTGTCTCAGGTTCGATTAGTGGTCAAGGGCATATACTTTGGTTGCAGGTCAACCCCCGGCCCCAGTTGAGGCACAAGCCAGAGGCAACCAATCATATAGATATCTCTCTGTCATCTATGTTTCTCTTTCCTCTCTCTCCCTCCCAGCCTTCTTCCACTGTCCTTTAAAAGTCAATGGAAAAAATATCCTCTGGTGAGGATTACCAGCAACAAAAAAGAATGTAAGCAATGGCCATAAGCAAATGTCTTCAATTGCAAAATAAAAATGACATAAATAAGTGAAAAGGCTCTCAAACAATGACATTATTTTACTCATCATGTAGGCAAACATTATAAAGACTGAACATATACAATGGTGTATAAGCATGTGAGGCAATGGGGACATTCATGTGTTAGTGGGGGTGTAGGTTGAAGAGAAACTTGGAAATATCTATCAACATTTTTAAAATAATGTATCCTTCAATCCAGTAATTCTATGTCTGTGTAGCTATCCCTATAGAAATATTTACACACGTGCAGAAAGGATCATGTACAAGAATGTTCGATGTTCATAATAGTGAAAACTAGAAAGACAAAAACTTTCATAGGGGAATAGCTAAATTGATTATATAACAGTTAAAAGGTGTTATATTTATATATACTATTATGAACATTCTCTGTGAAATTATTGAGTGAAAAGGCAAGTTTTAGTTTAATACATCTCTTTGTGTGTATACACTTATGTAAAGTATGGTATCATTTATTTTAAAAATGAATGAAACAAAACTATAATGTTTTGTCTGTATTCCTGTATGTGAATGCATAGAGAAAGGTAGAATTGATGTACATCAGACCAGCAATGGCCACCTGTTGGTGGCTGTCTCTGAGAAATGTGATTGGGTTGAGCTAGTTGAAGAGGAACTTCCACTTGTACTCTAATCTTTGGTTGCTAGAGAGTGAATTTATGGAGAAGACCCTCTGTGAGAGAACCTATTCTGCATTATTTATACACTTAAAGTATTAATAAAGCAAAAATACCTGTGAGGTATTTGCGGGCCACCCATTCTACTAGTTTGCTCACAATGTTTCTGCAGCTGTGTCTTCCTATGTTGTTCCAACATGTATCTCTACAGGTCTGACTAGCCAAGTGTGAGGTGAACCTATTTGTTCATAAATTTATTATTTTATGCCATTGGGACAGGAAGAGACAGTCATTCCATGTTTTGTAATTTATTTAATTGCCTATAAGTAATAATTGGAAAAGAGAGTTTAAAAGCAATCATTATTTTCAAAATTATGACCAATATTTGTTCTGAAATGTCAAGTTCCTTGGTAAAATATCAACATGCCAAAAATGAAGACTTCTTTTCCCCCTTCATTAAAAAGCAAAATTATATTTATAACCACTCACAATCCAATAGAATGAATTTAGATTTCTACTAAATGTTCTTACTTAACATTTTTCTAGCTTTAGCAATAAGTACCTTTCACATTTAAAAACTATCTTGATGAGAGCATAAGACAAGTTTATGGAAAACTCAATCATCTTCATTTTACACTTCAGTAAATTCAGGTTAAATCAACATCAAATTAACTAGAATTAAGATTAGGGATCAAGTTTCCTAACTCTGGCCTAAGTTTCTCCCCCTGCTACATATAGCGATCTCCCACAAACTACATACACTTTTTTTAAGTCTTTCTAAAACTGAAAGCTTTACTTCTGAAGGTTATAATACAGCATTTCATAAACTGAGATTGGAACATAGCATAAGAAGCTGAGTAAAACACATTTTAGGAAAATGTGACATTTAAAATAATGATAAATGTATCTAAAAGTGGATTAAAATATATAAAGGATGACATGCAAAAATAAAATTTTGGTCTGTCACAAAATACATGCTCATTTGTATATTAGAGAGGGATTCTCCACACAATTTCACTTTAAATTGATCCTCCAATAGTCTTTCATTTTTAAATGAATAAACTATACTCTAAAGTAATTATATTAATTTTCAGTGACTTAAACTGAGACTGAGGTGTATATTACTCCTCTACTACATAAGAAAATAATTGCCAAAAGATATTTTGCTATATATTTTATATCAGATTTTAAGAAAACAAATCTTACATGTAAATATATCTTCAACCAAAATTCTCTAAATGCATTTAAAATTGTGTAAACAAGGTAAGACTAAAACAACAAAATTAATTTGCTCTGTACCAGCCTATATTACAGCAGTCAGCTGTATAAGTCAGTAGAGTAGGTATTGAGAAATGCAAGCGACTGCATACATGCCTGTTGCTTTACCTAGCACAGCTGACCAGCTATATGTCAGAGGGCAGTGTTACAGCTGATTTCATTATCCTGCCTGGTGACCACATCACAGTCATGGAGACCAGAGGAGGCGGAACAGGTTTCTTTTCCTCCTGTAAGTTACCCATTAGAACTACTTTTGTTGTGCAACTTATTCATAGCGAGTCTGTTGCTGAAACTTTGAATCCCTCCAGCGAGGTCTGTAAACGGTAGTCTGCACTGAATCCACACCACAGCTAGTGGTCAAGTGCAGCTCCAGTGACAAGCTGCCTGCCTGCGCTACAACAGCAAGTTATATCATAAAAGAGAGCTAAGGACATCGTGATCAAATGATGCTATTTATAAGCCTGATGCTCAAAAATGTGAACCTCCATCCTTTTCTCCTTTAGATTGCGCCACTGCCCGGTTTGCTGCCAGGTAGTGGGGGGGAGGGGGTAACATATGGAAAATTCAGGGGCCTGATTAGTCTTGGGGGAAAATAGCTTTGGTATATGAAAGGAAGGTGCTTAGGTGAGCCACTGCCCCAGCGCTGCCCAGCCACCTTGAGAGAAGAAAAGGACAAATGATGCCATGACTTTCAGGTGAGGGTAGATCTACTTTCGCTCTTAAAAACAGATGAAAGGTGCCCCTGCAGCGGCGAGGCGGGCTGCGAGAACGCGGGCGTCTAGGTGCGCCAAGTCTTGGGGATCTTCTAGGCTCACAGGAGCTCTGAGCCTCCCGTTGCACCCAAACCACAACTTCGCTGCTCTTCCACTTGCGGCGATGGTGGGACGTCAGGTATGACCGATCAGAGAATCTGATAGCCATTCTCTCTTTCCTTGCACCGGTCCCCGCTCGGACTCTTCTACATCCCATTCCCTTGGCTTCGCACAGACCCCTGGCCGTGGGCTCGCCCTCTCGTCCACACCTAGCCTAGCCCGGCCCCTTTCCCCGGGCCCCGAGGCGAGCTCGGCCACTCCAGCGCGAGCCCCGGAAGGTGAATGTGTGCCCGGTTTCCAGACAGCCGGGACCCCAGACACCTAGTGACACCGGAAAAGAGGCTCCCAGGCTCCAAGCGCCTCCGGGGTGAAATGCGCTCGCGCCCTGCAGGAGCAAACAAACCCGGGTTCTAACTTCACTTCGGCTCACCGCGAGGGGAACCAAGGGCGCGCTGTACATGTAGCGGTCTCTCCCGCCCAGCCGTTCGTAGATAAATTTCCGACACTCGAGCCAGCTAAGACACGGCATCTGCACCGCAGCCTCTCAGCTGCCAGAGCTGCTTGCGGCCTCTCCGAGAATTTCTCCCCCTAAGTGCGAGGGAAGTGGCCCCTTCTGCTCCGCGCCTGCGAGGCCGGCCAGGCTGGGGGGGGGGGGGGCACTCGGCGGGCTGGCGGGGGGGGCTCCCCGGGGCGCCCCGCCGCGGCCTCTCCTCTGCGAGGGTTAACGGCCATCCGCACAGACGGGCGGGCGCGGAGGCTCGCTCTCGCCGGCCCCGGAACGTGGATACCGCGCCCGCAGGATGTTCGCGGCCTGGGCCCGGCGGCCAGGAAACATGAGAAGGCCGCGGCATTCCTGTTCCCGGGCCGCGCGCGCCTGTCCGGGTCAATAAAGCCGAGACGGCGGCGGGGGCGGCGGCGAGCGCCTGGGATCCCGCGCGGAAAACATGCGGCGGGGATGGGAGCGCGCCTAGCCTCGACGCGGGAGAGCCAGCAGCCCCGCGGCCGGCCCCACGTCCCCAGGTACAGCTTTTGGGTCGCCGAGTCCCTGCCCGAGGCCTCGGGATGGGGGGGTTCGCTCCGGCCCCCGGCCCCTTGGCGCTCCACGCCCTTCCCCCTACCTCTCTCCCCCGTCCGTAGGGGACGCGCCCCGGGGGGGGCCCTAAGGCAGGCCGGAGGGTCTACTGTGGAGACTGGGGACCCACCTGGCCGCTCCCCGTTTGCTTTAAACTTGCTGGCGGGCGTTGGGCGGGGCAGTTCCTCAGAGAGGGAGCCCCACAAGTGGCAATTTGGAGTGAATCAGGGTAAGTGTGAGCGCGGGAGCCGAGAGGGGGTGTGGGGGACGGACGGCGCGTGGCTCCCCGGGAGGATGAGAAGCTGCGGTTCCCACGCCCCTAGGACCCCTTGCCTCAGCACCCAGCTCTCGGACTTCTTCCCGCCCGCTCCCAGCGCGCCTGGACCCAGACCCTGGGCGCCTGGACCCAGACCCTGGGCGCCTGGACCCAGACCCTGGGCGCCTGGACCCAGACCCTGGGCGCCTGGACCCAGACCCTGGGCCCCTGGACCCAGACCCTGGGCGCCTGGACCCAGACCCTGGGCGGCTGGAGGCAGCTAGAGAAGGCCCCCCGTGGTGCCAAACCTCGGGCGGATGCGCTGGGCAAAACACGCCTACAAATAGGAGGACGGGGCTGGGGTTGGGGGAGACCCTGGGGCTGGGAAAGGGTGTATTTTACCAACGGAGCAGCGTAAACGCCCAGTATTGAGCGCGCGGATTTCAGTCCTGACCTTAGAACGGGGGCTGCGAGCACGGAGATCTGCTTGCACACTTATCCGCCTGGTGTCCAAACCCCAGACACCTACCTGTCTGTGCGGGAGGACTCAGTCTTAAGGGACGCGGGCCTGCCCACAGAGGTCTGACTTCACCTCCCACGGCGGGAGCCTTCGTTTAATCGCCGTGGTCACGGCCCTACAGGTCGCGTGTTGCGGCTTCTGTGGAGAGTGTGGACCGTCGGCGAGGCAGAGGACCGGTGCATGGCTGTGTGTGTGTGTGTGTGTGTGTGTGTGTGTGTGTGTGTGTGTGTTGGGGGGAAGGGGGGCTGGCAGCCCACGCCGCGGCGGGGCGGAGAGAGGGGCGCTGGCTGCAAAAGGAAGGAGAGCTGTTCGGTGGCGCGAGGCAGGGAGGTGGGCGGGCCGGGGCGGCTGGGCTCCTCCGGCCGGTCGCTCGGCTGATCCGCGGCGGCGCGGACTTGCCCCTGAGAGACGGCTGGCGGCAGGCAGAGGCTTCCGGCCGCCGGGGCCCGGGAGGTGAGCTGGAGGTTTTCCCCGACGGCGCAAGGGCCGCGGTTCCTCCTTCCTCTCCAAACACCTTGCAGCCTCTGCACCGGTTCCTTGAAACCCCAGAGAGGGGCGGGCGTGGCAGGGCCCGGAGCTCCGGGATCGCACCGCGCTGTGGAAGGGGACCACACTGACAGTGGGCCCGGGGGGGGGGGGGGGGGAGGGCTGGGACTCCCGGGGTCAAGGGCCTCCTGCGCCTTTGAACTAACTGTCTCCTAACTGTCTCTACCCGGCACATCCTGGAGCGGGTTGTGATGGCAGAAAGATTTAGGGGAAGAGGGAGAAGGTGGTGCATTTGTCCAAGACACCACTTAACTTTCTAGCTCTGAGTCTGCTCGCTTTCCCAGCCCTCACCCCCCACCCCAGGGACGGACGCGGGGGGGGGGGGTTCAGCCAAACCATCCAAGATCTAGAGAACATGAAAATCCCCGAAATCCCGGTTCGGCCTGAGACTCATTAGCTGGGGCTTGCGCAGGCAGCCGTTCACGTTACACCCCATTTCCGTTCCTCCCAACCCCTCTTTACGACCCGAGTGGGACCTCCGAGAGGCTTCAGGCTTCCGCGGGGACTGGAGACCGCGCGAGGCCCCGCCGGATCCGCTCCGCTCCGCGCTCTGGCGCGGGCTTCTTCCAGATCAAAACCGAGTCCGAAAGGCTCGTTCGGGAGTTAACTTTCCGTGGCCGCCGCGGGTACCCCATTCCTGGGTGAAGCGGGTTGAGAGAGCTCCGTCGTCAAGGACGAGGGCGGGGATTTGTCCCCAGAGTGTGCGGGGGCGAAGGGGATGGGTTAGCCAGGTGCGGATCCCCTGGTTCGGATGCGGCTGTGTAGCTCCCGCCCCGAACTCCGCCGCCGCTCGCCCTGGCTGCATGTGGGGCTCGGATCGCTCCGGGTGTGAGCGCTCTCAGCGAGTAACCTGCTGCCCGCTTCATCTCCTAGAACCCGAGCCCTGCGGAGCGCCCGGTGGCCCGGCTCCTAGGCGCGGTGGCCGCGCGGGGCGCCCCTGCCCGCCCGCACCATGAACACCATCGTCTTCGAAAAGCTCAACGGCGCCGTGCTGTTTGAGGACCGCAGCGCTCCGGAGCGGGAGCGGGAGCGGGGCGGGCGGCCCTATGGCGGCGTCCTGGACAGTCCCCACGCCCGCCCGGAGATGGGCCTTCCGGACTGCCCGCCTCTCAAAGACAACCTCGGCCTGAGACACCGGAGGACCGGGTATGCGCATCCTCCCTGGGCCCCGGCCCGCCCGCAGCCCGGAGGGGTGGGGACAGTGAGCGGCGGAGGCTTGCAAGTGGGTGGCTACCGGAGCGAGAGAGGGTTAGCGGCTTGGAGGATCCCAGGAGGGCAGGTCTCCGCCTCCTGGTTTTTCGCATTCTCATTTTAAGGTCGTAGTTTCTGAAAATATCGGGGGATCGGTTAGTCAGGCCAGCTCCAAAGAGGCATGTTGGAAACTGAGGACAGCTTGAACTGGCCCCCGCAATCCTCCCCTACTTGG
The DNA here is from genome assembly GCF_951640355.1 of Cnephaeus nilssonii. Taxonomy (NCBI): domain Eukaryota; kingdom Metazoa; phylum Chordata; class Mammalia; order Chiroptera; family Vespertilionidae; genus Cnephaeus; species Cnephaeus nilssonii. The sequence goes on along the minus strand of NC_137075.1, from coordinate 14,739,792 downwards.
ACCTCAGGATAGTGGGTGACCCCAGGCCCTCTCCGAACCTCGGGTGCGGACGCGCGACTGAGAGCCAATTATCAAGGACTGAGCGGGAAGAGTAGGAACAGGGAGGGCCAAACGGTTGGGGCTTTCCAAGTCAGGCCAGCCCCGTGGGCTTCCTCCGTTCTGTCAAACAAGGCTTCGCCACGGCCTCGCGGCTCGCCTAGCCTCCGCCAGGGAACCGGGAAGGTCGGCTTTGCCCTGGGCGCCCTGGGCGCACGCGGCCGGGCCGGCTGCCAGCCGGGAGGGGACGGCCGGGAGCGTGTGTTGCCGGGTTTCGGTTAAGCAGGGTGAGGAGGTGACCCCAGCAGCTCAGGCTGCAGACCCGTGGACAGCCGTCCCAGGCCCGGCCACCGCCGAGAGGCTGCAGGAGCGCGGGGTTAGGGAGCGGGAGCGGGGGCTGCGGTACCGGCCGTCTCCACCTGGAAGATCGCATCGGCTGCTTGTTCTGCGGCGCTGCTGGTGAGTTAAGTAGAGATTAGGTTTCCTCACAACGTTACGACCAGTCCTTTCGGGTGGAATTGCATTACAAAGCGTTTGAAGAGGCAAAAGCCCCAGAGACTGCGGCGCTAGCGCGGGAGCCTCCTGGAGTCGCCGGGCGCGCGGGCCTCGGCGCGGCGACACCTCCCGGAGCCTCCTGGGAACGCAACGCCCGAGGCTGGCTCCAGGCTGCTAGTCTTTCTCCTAGGAATATGCTTTTCAAGAGGTCTTTTTTTTTCTTTTCTTCTTCGTGGAACAGAGCTTTCCAAACTTTTTAACTCTCCTTATATCGGGAGAAGACCCCTATAGTGTATTCCTCGTACCCTTCCTTGGGGAAGTTTCTCCTTTTCCCCAGAGGATCAAAAGAAACTGGAGAGAGCGCTAAGGGAACCAGGACGGCAGGACGGCGGTCGTCCCTTGCTCCATTCCCGCCGTCCAGTGGGCGACCTTTCCTTTGACTGCAGGCGACTGGAAGCCCCGAGCGGCAGGCAGGAGTTAACGTTATTCAAGAGCCTGCAGCACCCTCCCTGCAGCGCACCGGGCCAGAACCGCTAGAGGAGGGCGCAGTGCAGGCGGGCACGGGGAGGGTGGCACGGCCTTGCCGCACAGATCTGTAACTTATTGAATAACATTTTTCTTCAAGTCACTTAACCATCGTCGCCTAAACCTCTAACTTGGGTTACTGGCTTCAAGATTTCCCCCTTTTTAAGATAAACTAGGGTCCTTCACCGCCACAGGACCCCTGTGCGACCAACAGGCCCCTTCAAAGAGACACACCAAGGAAAGATATTAGCACCCAGAAAATGTGTGGCCCCCTCGCCTCAACCTCGGGACGCGCAGGGCGGGTTACCGAGGCTGGGCTGGGTGCCTGGGGGTGCCCTGCTGCGGGGTGGGGGGCGGGGGAGGGGTTCGGGGAGGAGGCCTCCGCAACCGCTGAAATGATCCCGGCCGGAGGGATCCCGGCGGGCAACACCCAGAGAGCACCACTCACGAGGGCCTTCTCCTCTCCCGGTGTCCCAGGGCCCGGCAGAACAGCGGGAAGGTGAGGCACAAGCGCCAGGCTCTGCAAGACATGGCACGGCCCCTCAAGCAGTGGCTTTACAAGCACCGTGACAATCCGTACCCCACCAAGACCGAGAAGATACTCTTGGCGCTGGGCTCGCAGATGACCCTAGTGCAGGTAACCCGGGCCCACCTGGTGCTTCTCCTGGGGGAAGGGGGGGGGGGAGGAGCGGGCACTCGTCCTAGTTTCTGCAGCTCTCCACCTGGCGCTTGCCCCGGAGAAGGACAGAGCAGAGAAAAGCCAGCGAGTTACTTTGCTGCTGAGGATGATGATGGGCTTGGCCCAGGGGCAGAGCTGTGTTGTGGGAAGGGTTTCTGGGTCTCCTCTCAACCCTATCAGTTCCGTGTTAATGCTGGTTCCAGGAGGGATCGCATGGTGTTCTGTTAGGGAGGACAGTGAAAAGTCAACTGAAAAGTTATGAGAAGTTGTCTGGGAACCTGGACTTGTGGACCTTATATAGATGGATACAGGTGGACTACTCGCAGTGATTTTCAGACTGGAGCCTGCATCAGAATCGCCTGGAGGACTTGTGGAAACTCAAACCAGAGCTTCTGATTCAGTAGTAGGTCTGGGGTGGGCCCATGATTTGCATTTCTAACCAGCTCTTGGGGTGGTGCTGAAGGTGCTGGTGCTGGGCCACACTTTGAGAACCAAGTACAGGATAACTTGCAAAATTAGCATTACTGACAGATCTAGGAGGTGGGTTTAAAGGTCAAGAAATGGGGTTGGATTGCTTTTTTTTGTTTAAGTAGAAGCATTCTGGGCATTGGCTAGAATCCACAAATTTCCCTGATGGCATCTTTCTACTGGGGTTAAGAAGAGGCAGATTTCAAATAGTTGGGATACTCATCAAGTATAGAAATGGTACAAGTTTATTTCCTCTAGTGAACAACACTACTTTACATTTGATTTGCTTATTTTCCTACAAATCTTATTTGATATTCACAAAAACATGGTGAGATATGGAAGTTATTGTCAGCATTTTACAGATGACGTAACCAAGGCACATGGAGGTTATGTGTTAGTAAGGATAGATTTAGGCCTGGAAATAATGCAATTCCAGGTCAAATGCTCTTTCCATCACACCAGTTTTCTTTCATAAATATGGTGATAGGAAATTTTATAAATGCAAACAGAACACAAGTATTCAAAAGAGTAGGAGATGCTAAATGAGCTGAGAAGTTTCATACATTGTAGTACCACTACATCACTGCTGTGAAATTTGGTTATTCCATTAGCTATATGTTAAAGGAGAATCCCCAAAATAAAAATAAAAAAACCAAACAATATTTAACTATTAAATAAAAATGGAAATTGTTTTCCAGAGTAATTAAGATCATAATTTAGGAATTACTGGAAAATTTGACAAAGCATGAAAGTTGACTTGTATTCAAGCATATTAAAACTATAATATGCATTTGTCTGGTTATTTTCAGAATACTGTTATAGAGGAAAACATCTGTTTTGCTTCATATTGACAAGCAATAGTAGTAATAGTGATTTGCTGCAGCACTGGAGGGGAAAATTAATTTAGTTTTCTTGGCTTAATATCTGTTTAACATAAAGCTATGCAACTTTCAGTGATTTACAAAAGTAGTTTCTAAATAAATTATTCCTCTCAGAAAAACTTGACTTTTGAAAATAAATGCATATGGTCAAATTTCAGTTTAAGCAGGTATGCTATTTATTTTGAAAATACAATAATTTATAAAGCTATTTGAATATTTCACAATGGTGTTAGCAAGAAAATACTAGGTTATTTTGACTGATTATATAGTTCCACATTTAATGCTTGCCATTCTTTGATATAAAAGCAAAACCTCCTTATGACATATTTAGAACATTTTTTAATTATAAAAAGTAACTTTTGCCATTAGCAGACATTTACATTTTCATGTGCAATAGTTTAGTAAGATGCAATATAAGTAGTTTTCACTTTAATACAGAATCAAATCATTTTCTACCTCTAATGATAGTGCAAATACAAATAACAATTTTTTTTGCCATAAGGTCTTGGTAAGGCTATTGCATTTTTCTAATTTACATGAAGTTTTCATTCATGTAATGAAAACTTTCCTTACTACAGTTTCTTTTTCTTATAGTCCTCAGAAAATAAAAATGCACAAAATTATGTAATTTTAAATAGGGAAAATATGTTTATAGCAATAAGTGATATTTGTTTAACAATTTTTAATTTTATAGTATGTGAAGTTGGTTTCTGGAACTTGAAAATAAATAAAAATATAAAAATCTATACTGTAATCAAAGGACCTTATATATAATCCATTTTTATTTCAGTTACTTTCAATTAGGCATAAAGGATATCTATGTAAGAAAAAAAATATGAATATACACATATCTACTACCTACCTATATGTTTATATATATGAGAGGTTTGTAAAAGTCAAGCATATATTAACAGCCAAATCAAATTCTAACACTATGGGAAGTCAAATAAATTATGTAAATATTTTACACTTCTGGGTGAAAAAAATACAAAACTGAATAAAGCTTTTGATCCCTGCAAATTAGACCCCGATTTAATGAGTCAGGTTCTCCCACTGAATAAATTTCTCCTATGGAGTCAGGCTTCTTGAGAAGAGTGATCATGTCTTATTCATTTTCATACCCCGGTACCACCCCAGCACAGTACTTTCCATATAGTAAACTAGCCCTACATTTTTAAAGAGTGAATAGATTCTAATAGGGGAATACCACTATAATCACCATCTGGATTCCCAAAACATATTTTTGAAAGCTAAAGAATGTCTTAAAATCTGATTTAAATAGTTTTAAAATTCATTCAATTGTAGGGAATACACAGAGGGCAGCTCTCTACCTTTAATGCTATATGATGGTTCAACAGAACAAGTAAGCGTATAACCAATTTTGTTATTTTCAATATATCTGGAAATGTGTCCTATTTCTATGTCTATTGATACATATGGAACATTCTTATTTCTAGTTTTCAAACTCCTATTTCTTGTTTATTGCAACACCTATCTCTGTTTTTCATAATTTATATTAATAAGCTGTTGGCATAATTTTTATTCCTTACCATCAAGACTATCTTATATTTTGATCATTTCTTTTACACTTAATATTTTCCTTTTGATTGTGTGTCAAACTTTTCATAAGAAATATTTTGACTTATTTTGTTACTCTTAAATTAATAAAGAGGGGTATAAAACCTGGTCAGCAATCTTCGTTAAGCCCAGAAATAAAAAGTTGAAACTGTAGTGGAGAGAATATCTTTAGGATTACAAAAGATACTTTTTCCGATAAATAGAATCTCTGATGACATTAATAGGCACCTATTTTATTTACCCCTGAAAAATGAAGCAGAAAGAATTATTTACAAAACTTTCACTACTAGACTTGGCAACTTGTTTTAATGTGCTATAACTGACTCTCATTTGCATTATTAATCTGGCACCTTACTTCCTAATGAGATATAAGCATTTTTATAAAATTAACAGGGATGTTGTGTGTGTTTTGACTCTAATCAACCAAATTTTCCATTGTGCATGGTTTCTATGGCTAACAATTATGGAAATATAAAAAATATACTCTGCACTCTTGAAATATAAACAGCTATATTGTAGAATAATATAAACTGGTATACAATTAAGGTTTTGTATTATTGTAAGAAGTGGATCTTACCAAAGAATAATTGCTTTTAGAGAGTTTTTAAAAAGGCAGATGGAGGCTGTATCTGGTTTTAACATTTTCCATAGTTTATGTGTGTACATTTTAAAATATGTTTTTTTTCTGGATTATAGGAGTGAAATGTCTCCTTGGGATAGCTTCTTTCATGATCATAATACAGAGTGCAGGGCAAGAGACGTTTGAGATTGCAGTTTAACAAGTGGATGTTAATGTTTCCTCCTCTTATAGTAGAACTTTCAGATTTCTAGGGTGATGCCCATACACCATGTGGTTAAAACTGCTATGTTGCAAAATTTTACCTCTTATATTGACATAGCTCTACTTTTGCTTGGTATGAGTGCCTCTGCTGAGATATGTAGTTATTAACTGCAAGGATTATAGCAACTGCTAAATATTCAACAAAGTCTCAGAAAGTCCTTCTACATTATTCCAAGTGTCATACAATGTGGTGTGGGAATGAGGTGCTCAATATTTCAGTTGAATAACCCAGAATAAGTTTATTAATTCTTTATGTTCACAGGTGGGCAGATGCCAGCATATCCCTTTGGGCTAACTGTAATGCTTGCTCAGTCAATATGATGAACATAAACACCTCAGTTAGAGTAGGATGAAAATTACTTCGTTTTCTCTTCCAGCATCTAGATATTTGGTTCTCTAAGCATTTACTGTAAAATAGTGTTTTTAAAGCTCTGAATTTGACATTAAAATACCATTCCTCCAGAACCTACATGTAAGGAGGCTGTTTCATGTAAAAGAGAATTTAAAGAGAATTTGAATAATAACCTGAATGAACCCATAGTAAGTGAAAGGGAGAAAACCTGAACTGCTATTTTTACCTTCAGTGAAACAGATAGGGCTTGCATTAATATAGCAGAAAAAATGCAAAATAATATTTATGCAGATTTGTTAACCATCTATTTGTCTGCTGTTACACAACTTAATGTGAGTAGATATTAAAGCCTCACTGTATCCAGTCCTTTGTCTCTACTATAGATTTTTGGTAATAAAATGCTGGCAGAGTAAATATGTTATCAGATTGAGTTTTCATCAACCTTATAAAATCAATTTAGAAACAGCCTATATTATATATCCGCAAATCTTTCTAGAAAATCTAATACATAATTAATATACTATGGGTATACAAAACATAAAGAAGGATATGACCCCTATATATGAAAAGCTGGTTAATTCCACCATGGCAATGAAAGGTCCCCATTTTTCTATTTTAAAATTATAGTATATTATTTTTTTTTAAATTAGGCCATTGCATTTTAATAAAAATATGAATAGTTTTATAAGAACTGGATTTTACACTGTACTGTGTGGTGGTTGTGTTACAATTAAGGTTAGTTAAGAATTAAGGTTTGTCTGAATTTTATGATATTTAGTAAAGAAAGCAACAAAAAGTTTTGGATTTGGATTCTAATAGATATGTGACTTAGGCCCAGGGGAAGATGCATTGTGTCCTCAGTGTATGAGAGGGGCAGAGAAGGACATAGACACACATATCTGATTGCTAGGGAGAGTAGTGGTCGAGAGCAGAGGGTAGGTTAGTATCAACTATGAAGGGAATTAATACTGTTGTAAGACGGGGTGGGCTGTATTCCCAGATCTTAGTTCTGAGAGTTGACAAAGGTGTTAGGAATCATCTAATGCATTTTATAGATGAAGGGTTTGAAGTTCAGAAAAGTGGGTGACTTATCTCAACGCACACAGCATGTTTTTGGCAAATACAGGACAAGATACTAGGTCTTTTTCCATTATACCACAATGACAGGATAATGGGACATTCATGAACATTTGAAGAAGTTAAGTAATTAAATCATAATGGTGGATCAACACAAATTTGAGGGTGGTTGTTAAGATCCATTCAATTGGACAGAATGGAAGTTCCAGAAAAGAATGTTCTAAAATTCCTAGTCAGTAGTAAGGAGGACCTGGACAAACATGTTGGCTATGACTTGGACAACAGAAAGGGATTTGAGAAATGTAGTGAAGAAATGGACCAGGCATTTTGTGCTTCTGTAGCAATAACCTGTGCATCACAGTTAATCGTGGATAGTTTTTCACTGCTGGTCCTTCTGTGTGGGCATGGGACATGATTTATCCATTCCTAGCACTCAATACCATGGCTAAAGCACAAGCGCATCTTGATATATGTTTATTGAATGAGAAGTCCCAGAAGTTGTCTGTCTACAGAGGTTGGGAAAGACTGAGAATTTGAAGTCAGATTGAATTGTAGTAATAATAGCATAGCTTGGGAGGAAGAAGGGTGGATGAAGACTAAGACATCTGAAATGCCATGGTGAGATGTTACCTTATTACATGTAAGTTTAAGACACAAAGGCAGTAATATTGAATTTATATAAAACATATGATATATTTTGTGCAGATACATATATAAATAAATGGGGGAAACTACCATGTTTTACTCATGGAAACAGAGAGAAAAAAAAATGCAGCTTTGTGTTTTGTTTTGTTTTTAAGGTCTACTCTCAACAATTAGGGCTTGAACAATATGCAAAAATTGTGTTATTTATATTATAAATCTAAAATAAGGAGAAAAAGAACTTCCAGTGCAATCATTGCCACACAAACCATTTTGGTAATGTGGGGCTGTGGTCTGGGACAAATTGACAGAAAGATGTATTTCTCTTTCCACATTTCATTTTTTAAGGGTAAATAAATATCAGCCCTTTGGGTTTTTCATAAATGTATTCTGATGATAACCTGATGTTTTAAAAGAAACCTCAAGTACCATTGTAGCCTCTAGAAATTCAGTAGCATCCTATAAAAAAACAATGGAAGTAACTGTACTTTGTTTTGTAGTGTTTTTTTCTTTGGGAGCACTTGACTTTTAGCTTAAAGCTGGGTGTTATTTGGCCTTTTCTTCTTCCACTTGTCTCTATCTCTGGCTGTTTGCTAGTTCCTCTTTTATAGTCCTACTAGAGGCCCGATGCACGAAATTCGTGCAAAGGTAGGCCTTCCTTCCCCCCACTGCCGGCACCAGCTTCCCTCTGGCACCCAGGACCCAGGCTTCCTTGGCAGCCCCAGCTTTGTCCGGAAGGACATCTGGTCTAATTAGCATATTACGCTTTTATTATTATAAACATCCTTAATCACTGGAGGTTTCCATTGGTCCTTGACCATCTTTTCGTTCTGCCTACTCTCACAATTTCAGCTATCACCTCTGCACATTTGATCCAAATCTGCTCTTCCTCTCACTTAAGTGTCAGGTACCATTTTTATTTTCTTGCTGCGCATCTCACTTATATACTTTTCTGTTGCCTTCAACTAAACATGCCCCGAAACAAACATCATTCCATCTTTAAAAAGTTTTACTTTCATTCTCAAAATGGTACTATCCTCCTCTTGGTTACACAGATTTGATGATTCAAAGTCATCTTTAATGCTCCCTCTTCCTTACCACACTCTCTCTGCAATTTGACTAATCTTTGTTCCAGTGTCCTCTTTATTGGGAACACACTTCCCTACCCATTATACCTCACATTTTCCTTCAAAGTCTACCTTAAATTTCTCATGAAGTCTTGAGTCACATGTATCCCCTCTTTCTTTTGGAATCCTGTGTTGTTTTATTTTTTATTTTCTTGTTAATCCTCACCCCAGGATATTTTTTCTATTTTTAGAGAGAGCGGAGGAAGGGATTGAGGGAGGGAAGGAAAGAGGGAGATAGGGGGAGAGAGATTAATGTGAAAGAGACACATGGATTGGTTGCCTCCTGCACTTGCACCTACCAGGGCCAGGGATGGGACCTACAATCCAGTTACGTGTCCTTGACGGGAAATCAAACTGGAGACACTTTGGTGTAGCTGGCAGCGCTCTAACCATTGAGCACACCAACCAGAGCCTGTATCATTTTATTTTAATGCATCTTAAGCTATGCTTCCCATTCTTTCCTATGCTGTAATTAGACTTGTTTGTATACTCTTCTACCTCTCTGATTAGACTGAAAATTTGATGGCAAGGCATCTTCATTTTTTAAATTCCCAGAATACAATAAGTGTTCAATCTCTGTAGTTAGCACTCAGCATATTTGTTGAATGAATGAATGAGTGAATGAATGAGTGGAAGGAGTGTATAATACTGTTACACCCTGAGGATATTTCATGATCAGAGTTACTGAGAGAGGCTTAGGTCCCTTTATGGGAAAGTAATTGTATAATGGGTAATTTTTTGTTTTGTTAATTGAGAAATAATACTTTCTTAGGTGTCAAATTGGTTTGCTAATGCAAGACGTCGACTTAAGAATACTGTTCGACAGCCAGATTTAAGCTGGGCTTTAAGAATAAAGTTGTACAACAAGTATGTTCAAGGAAATGCTGAGCGGCTTAGTGTAAGCAGCGATGATTCGTGTTCTGAAGGTTTGTTCATATTTTTATTTTTCTTTATTGGTTTTGCCTTTATAATAAGTTTACCTCAATTGCTATTTTTAAGGTCAATCCCACAAAATATGATGGTGCCCTAATGGTTCCTTTTTCACTTTTATAATATTAGAAATGATAATGGCTGTTTCCTCTTGTTTATAATTCATTGTGTGTCAGAATACCATTTTCTGTGAAAATTATTAAAATTAAAATACCATAGGGAGAGATCACAAAGACTCCTCCTTTTCTTTGCCTAAAAATTAATCTTGAATATAAAAGATAATTGTATACACTTTAAATATTCTTTCTTTAGATATATTTTTAATGATTAAACATAACAGTTGGGTGGCTGGGGAAAAGCACATGCAAGTCCTACGTAGTAATATTTTTTCCCTTTTAGATGGAGAAAACCCTCCAAGAAGCCACATGAACGAAGGGGGCTATAATAATCCCGTTCACCATCCTGTGATTAAAAGTGAGAGCTCAGTCATAAAGGCAGGGGTGAGGCCAGAGTCACGGATCAATGAGGACTATGTGTCACCCCCAAAATACAAGAGCAGCTTATTGAACCGTTACCTTAACGACTCTTTGAGACATGTCATGGCCACAAACGCTGCTATGATGGGAAAAACAAGGCAAAGAAACCATTCAGGATCTTTTAGTTCCAATGAATTTGAGGAAGAATTAGTGTCTCCTTCGTCATCGGAAACTGAAGGCAACTTTGTCTATCGCACGGGTAAGTCTCTGCTTTTTGTATCTTGTTTAAAACCATTAAAACGGCAGCAGAGGCATTTATTTCAGCAGGTATAAAGCCATGATTTTTATTGCTTTTGCATTAGATTATTCATAGATTACCTATAATAAGGTTTTAATGTTTTTGTTTTGATTTTAATTACCAGAGATTCTCGTAGTAGATGATGGGAAATTTTCATTCTTAATAACAATGATAAGAATTTTTATTCTTAATAATAATTTTTAATCTTAATGATAAACATTCTTAGAGGAAATATATTTTGGGTTTTATCAATAAATATTAATGGAGGAATGTTTTGGATTCCATAGTCAGACATGCTAATACTCTGTATTCCGTGTTTTCTCTTAAATTCTTTGTTTGCTAATAATAGTGGAAAATAAACACAAATTATCATGGGTACCACGACTTCTGTGATGGAGTAGTATCTGGATTAAATTGCTTTGGAAATTTTATTTGTATTTCAGAAATAATGAATCGATTCCTACTGGTTCAAAACATTCAGATGGAGTAGTGAGTTTGGTGAAGTTTTCTATCTTGACTTCAGTTCCCTGAGAACTTTGATCACACAGTGTTTGAGCAAGTAGCTTCAGAACAAAGGATATGTACAGCCTATATCTGGTGGAAATAAAGTTTGGGTCCTGAAGATAACTTCAGAAAGCATCTAGTCCAGCCACATTATGTCATAAATAAGAAAATCCAGCCCTAGAACACACGGCTAGTTTATTCTGGTCCAGATCTATAGTACAGGTGAGCCGGCACAACAGGTAGGAGGGATGTAACTACTACTTAGACTACCATTACTGTTGCTATTACACATACTAACGTAACCACAACTCAGCTTTCCTGTTATGATTACACATATAGCCACCGTCATTTTATTGAGTAGTTCTGATATGCTAGGCTGTATGCTAAATGCTACACAAATGTTACTACATTTAGTTCTTAGCATATCAAGGAGGCTGATATGTGACCCATAGGGCTTTATAAAGGAATTTAAATTTGGCTTGTTTAATATACCCTTCAAATTATCTAGCCAGAAATCTGATTTTCAAGTGTCTATAAATGTGTACAAGATACATTATCTCTGAGGATTCAGAGAAAAATCTCAATATACTTTTAAAGACTTAATATCATTTTTGTTTGCATCTCCAATTCCAACAATAAAAATAACTCCAAACAGTTTGAAATACAAAAATAGTCTTGTAAATAATGATTGAGTGTAGGAAGAAGTAAAAAATGCAATAAAAGGCTATTTAGCTAATCACAAAAAAATTAAAACTACACATTAACATCTAACTAATATGACTAGAGCAGAACTTGGAAGTAATTTAGAGCTTTATGAATGTTAATTTACAGAGAAAGGAAAATAACTTATTCAAGTACAGATAATTGAAAAGAATTTTTTTAAAAAAAAGATAAAAAGGAAAGCTGAAAAATAGATAAATGAATCAAGAGGTAACTCTTTGAAAGCAATAGTAAAAGAGATAAACAAAAATTTGTACTAGTTAAAGTTGGAAATGAGAAAGGAGATATAGCAAAGCAATCATATAGGTATTAAGCAATATTATTAAAATTATGATGAAATACTATGAATAATTGTTGACAAAATACTGTATATGAGTATGCAGGTGAAATGAGTTGCTGTTATCCACATAAATTAAATTATAAACTTATAATGAGAAAAGTTGTAAATTACCACTAATTCAGGGAAAATTAAGGTTTTAGTAAATCTACCTCCCTAAACACATGATTTGATAGATTCATTGGATTTCTTTCAAACTTTGAAGAAATAATTAATTTCTGTGCTTTATACGTTTCCTCTGAAACATATAAAATTATGGGAAGTGTCTCAGTTTTTTAAAATGTGAATGTCATCCAAATCCCAAACTAGATTAAAATAGCATAAAAGTCAAAATTGTTATTTATGATACTGATATTGACTATGAAACAACATGAGAAATATTGATAATGTGATGTTATGTGAAAAACAATTTAAAATTGTGGGAACACTGAATACAATTATAACAATACAAGTATGTATAGACAAAAAAGATTTTTGGAAATAATGAAAATTAATTTTGATTAGGTAATTGAAGGTCTACTATTATAAATTTCTTTCTGTTGCCCAGTAAAAACAAGGTCATATTTCTATGAAATTTACCCAGTGTACTGAGTCTTCTGAAAATTCATGCTTTTTCAGAGGAAACAAAATAAAAAATCAAAGCAGGAATAGCATGCCTGTATATTTGATGCTTTTCAAAGTTAAATATCTTGGCCATTTATTTCTACTAAAAAATTCCATTTGCCAAGTTCTATTTTTAAATAAAAACGTATTTTTTAGTTGCTCAAGCAATGAGAAAGCAGCCTAGACACGTAAACTTCTGGGGTTTTATGCATGTTTATAAACTTTAAAAGAACAGAACACAATTTTTTGGTCCTGTGGGTGAGAATTAAGAAAGACTGGTGGTAAAACACTGGTCTGCTAAGTTTCTGACCAAAACAGTAAATGGCTGTCGTCCTCTATGGGAACTGAGCGACAGTAGAGCTGCAGCTGGGTTAGCACACTTGCATAAGGAGTAGAACAGGGGATTTTAATAAATACTTTCTGAGCAACTGCTATGGTTTTCTCTGGCATACAGACTTACTCTGAATTCCTTTAATTCCTTCTGGTTATATCTTTTTTTCCTCACCTAAATAGAAATCTTCTAAGTCTGCTATTAACACCACTCCCCTTCCCAGTTCTATAGTAGTACAAATATTTCGAATTTTAAATTCTTTTCAAGAATGGATCACCTTTAAATACAATTTATTAGTTTATCTGTGCTAAAAAAAAATGTATCTATATTTTTCATCCATTTTTTTGTAAAAGAGTTGCTATCTCATGATGCATTTTAAAGGAATTTGTGTATGGAAGGATAATGTATCACTGACTTTAATTTCACTGGTTTTTGTTAAGTTTTAGCAGGGAGAAGCCTAGAAGGCTATAAAGTAGTAATCCTAATAGAAGATATTACTAGATACCATCAAAGTAGATACAAACGTTTTCATTGATTTTATGTAGGCATTAAATGTTTTTCTGTAATCTGCAGTCTCCCACAACATGCAGAAAAAAATGTTTTGTTTTTTTTTGAGGGGCATAGTAAATATTGGTTATTTATATAACTCAGTAAATATTGGTTAAAACATTTCTGACAGCAGCAATTATAACACTAGAGATGATCAAAATTATTAAGGTCATTGCTTTTAAATACAATTAAGTTATACTCAAGAAAATTTAGTCACTCAGTGCTATCTGTTGAATTAAGTCATCCAAATTAAAATTAGAATTCGTTTTCATAATGTTGGGTTAACAGATGACAGTTTTCAGGTATTTGGTAGAGTGAATTCCCATTACAAACTGACCTCCAGGCCTCAGTATCAGGGAAAAATCAGGCAAGTCTTGAAATAAAATGTGTGACTTCCCCCTCTTCTTTTGCTTGGCTTGAGGACAATTCCCTATTCTGTTCTTTCTTTTTGCAGCTCACAAATGATCAAATTTTAAGTGGCTAGTACATTCTGAGCCCTACTGCTCTGCTGGTGTATAATTCATAAATTTAACCTCTCCCACAAGACTTCATCTTGTTAAACTGTCTAAAATCCCTCTTAATAATACACACCTGGTGTCTACTTGACTGAAGTGAATATCCCTGAAGAAATAGAGATTTTTATTGAGAGGGGGGAAAAGGTCATTTATTTGGTACATGGTACACTTTGGGGGGTAGATAGAATCCATTTGGATGACTTGCCACAGTTGGAGCAAAATAAGAGAATGAGGCTTTTTGGTGACTGAGGAAAGAGGAACTAGGAAGTAGAAAGAAATTTGGGAGAATGACAAAGGCTAAATACCATTTTCAAACATTTTTTCTTGGCTAGTGATGACCCACAAAGGAAGAGATGTTCCTTTTTCCCTCTCTTCCTGTACATCATATACTTTAGAATTTAAGCTGGTATCAATGGTAGCAAAACTTAGGTATGCGCATGACTTCATGAACCATTGAATTAGCCTGGGATTTAACCTTATTTTATAGCATAGTTTGTTTGGAGAATTACATTCTCAGTTCTAAACAACTGAGTTAACAGGTAGTTTTCAGGAACACAATCCATTCATATATGAGGCACTCTTTTGTGCATTCATTCAACACAAAAATGTTTGTTGAGACTCAGTCCCCACAGGCCTTGTTGTAGGCTCACTGGAGCCCTAGGTTTTGTGCTAGCCTACTCATCACAGAAATTGTGGTTGAATGAAGCAGAAGAAAGACTTAAAGAGATGCTTCAGCAGATGTTTCTGAACAGTGAATAATCACTCCTAGTTTATGTTTCATCAATTTTAGGTTTTCTTTAGCCTAAAGAAAGTCACATGGCATTTGAGAAAAGACTTCCTCCAAAGCCAGATGTTAAGGACGGTATGTTTCTGTGTATCGTTGACCTTGAACAACATGGGTCTGAACTGCACAAGTCCACTTATGTGTGGATTTTTTTTCAATAAACACTGTAAATATATTTTCTCTTTTGTATGATTTTCTTAATAACATTTTATTTCCTCTACCTCGTTTTATTGTAAGAATACAGTATATAATACACATGACATAAAAAGTATGTATTAATCAACTGTTTATGTTATCGGTAAGGGTTCTAGTCAACAGTAGACTACTAATAGTGAAGTTTTGGGGGAGCTACAAGTTATATGTGGATTTTCGACTGCATGGGTCTTTGGAAACCCTAACCTCCACGTTGTTCAAGGGTCAACTGTATATGCTAGGGTTTTTCTTTGGGGTTTTGTTGATCAGTAAGTCTACTTTCTACATTTTTTAAAAATACTTTTATTTCCCTTTCTGTGCTTGTCACTTACTTGATTTTAGTGAAAGAATTGTGCTTTGGATTATTCCAGATATTCTTTCCCTGGCATGCAAATACATGGCTGTCAAGCTACTCCAGCAGAGAACCCTAAAACCCTCTATCAGCGGCCCAGCTAGGGTACTTGAAAGGTTACCCAATTTCTTGTATCTTTACTACAAAAATACACTTACCTCCTTTCAAACATCATCTATGAATAAGGCATTCCACATAAATGAAATTTCTAGATAGAAATGTAAGACCAATTTCTTAAATGTAGGATTTCTGCTCTCCTAAACTTACAGTATTAAACATAGCATGTGAGGCGTGCATCAATGTCTCTCTTCTCTAATCGCTTTCCTATTGCTTTTTATATGTTGTTCCATCCTTTCAACTCAGTAATTTTAGGATGACCACAACCCTAAACTTGCCTCTAACTCCTTTGAATATAAAAATGGTGACTTTTTGATTGCCTTTTAAAAGGGGATCTTTTCTAATTACTTGCTTTAAACCAGCAATCTTTTAAATGAGATTTCAAAAGATTCTGACCGCTGGATAGGCATGGGGTTACTATAGAATTATAAAAACTTAAGCATTGTTCTAAATACCAGAGAGTCTTCAATATTTATCAGTGATGGTGATGGGAAAATACATGGATTATTTCTGAAATTAAAATTAGCTTGATTTTTGAAAAGTAAGTATTTTTATGGATTTACTTGCAAAATTTAAATGAAACATTGATGTTTTCCACCTACTGTTAAAAACTGAGAGATTAATGGCAGACCAAAATAGAAAATATTAGCATGAGCAGTTTGCTGGTTCCTTCTGGGGTTTTTGTTGTTTGGTATCATGTGAGAGCCTGACCAAACGTAATTGTAAACGCTGAAACACACAGCCCCTTTTAACAACGTGACTTACAAACAAACTGAAAGTATATGGCAGCTCAGTTGACAAAATGTCCACATTTTTTAGGGCTGTGTTTGACCCTGACAGTTTTGGTCCTTTATGGTGTATTTCCTCCCAGTGGCATCTAGCATGACGTAACACTGATTTCACATTTGTGTGAATTAGACAAATTGCTTTCTGAAATGCAACTGCATCTCCTTTCTTCTTTTGTGCTGATTCCCACTGCCTTGTACATATTAAAGCTTATTGAAGTGCCGAAATGGCGTTTTATTCATTTTTATAGTCCCCCTAGCCCTTAGTACGTTATCTTTCACATATTTGCTCCATAACTCTTTCTTAAATGCATGAGTTAGTGTTTTGCTGATTTAGTTAGTCTACCTCTTAAGTCATAAAGACATTTTAATGTACATATGTATATGTTTATCTCTGTGAACATGATAAGAGAAAGAAAATGGTCCTAAATAACTTTAAGTGGGTCAAAAAGAAAAGACAAATATAAAAGGTTAAAACCAGAGGGAAAAACTTAAATAAAATGAAACTTAAAATCATGAGATGTTTAAGAGATTAAAAATTTTTAAACTTAGAAAATATAAAATGAAATTAAACAGATTTTTAAATAAAAGAGCGACTTTCAAGAAAATGTAAGGGTGATAAAATCCACCAAAGAATAAAAAGTATAGCAGCTAGACAAAAATAAGTGGAGCCTTAGTGATTTCGACTTTACTAAGTAATGATACTTTTGTGCATATCGAGTGCACAGCCTTGCAGGTGAGACTTAAGAAACAAAGCACAGATTTAGATCTACTGATTTAACACTTCTCCACACTCACTCTGTGTTTGCAGGACAGCTTTAACTTTTTCAGAATCAGTATTTTTATTATTTTTAAAGCCTTTTAATTGAGTTTTAGAGGGAGAGGAAGGGAGAGAGAAACATTGACGTGAGAGCAACATCAATCAGCTGCGTCCTGCACGTCCCCCCTCCCCCCACGGGGGATCGAGCCCACAACCCGACATGTGCCCTGACTAGGAATCAAACCGGCAACCTTTCTGTACACAGGACTACGCTTAACCAACTGAGCCACACCAGCCAGGACAAGTATTTTTAATCATATGATAGAACTGGAGAGAGTCTAGACAGAAATTTTAAAATTTTTCTCTTTCCTCCTCTCATGAGAATAAAGATCCCACACACTTTACATATTTTCCTGTAAAAAAAATAACAAATTTATCAATTTTGACTCTGCAGTGTATTCACTATATTTTGGCATTACTGTCTACTGGCATTAAATCAATTGCCATTGATTTTCTGATACTCCATGAATTTCAAACTTACTAGAGCTGCCAGTCACATCCTGGTACAATTTCATAGAAGTGCTTGTTCATGTCATTATATTGAAGACTGTGTCAGTATTTCCATTCAGAGAGGGGTTTTTTTTTATTCCCTAGGGCTTCTAAATAAGTTATAAAAAATCAAGCCAAACTCAAAGTTGGCATAAAGGGCCCCTTTTTCTCCTTCTCCTATGTATAATGAATATAGGTGCATAAATCTCACTAATTCTAAATTTAGTCAGGTTTGTAAACTCTTTACACACCGACAAGACCAAATAAGATCTGTTGACACCTCTCCAGTCCAGCACTAAAAAGGATGTAAAAGGTTTTACTGTCTGTGAAAATAACAAGGCCATCTATTTAATGAATACGGAAGTGGTTTCTTTCTTTCTTTCTTTTTTGGTTCATTGCAGTTAGTTTTTCCTTTCTGCCTCCCTACTTTGTTTCTAAAATTAAACAGATACTTTTCCAGGTCAAAATTTGTCTTTTTGATGTAATAGAGTTTTTACTCAGGTAAATATTGTTTTCTTCCAGTTCAGAATTTTTGTACTTTTCAATTTGGGAAATTTGTATGCTTGTTTTCCATTAGAACTGATGTAATTTATAATTGTGTTTTGAGAAATCAATGTAATAATAATTTTGTTCACTTTGCCCAATTTCTTTCACAAAACTTGAATTTTTTAGTTTTCAGGTTAGATGGCATGTTTAAATAGCCCCTGCATAATAACCTTTTCCTCCCTTTCTTCTTTTTTTTATCCAATTTCTCTATTTTTTGTCATACTAAAAAGGGAAATAGCCAAGAATTTTATAAATCCAGCCCTGAGTTTTAAAGGGTCCTCTACTTCAGTCCTTTAATTTGCAGATCAGAAAATTGCTTTTGGCTCTTCAGTCAGCATCAAAATTGTTGGGTCTTTGGATATGAGCTGTTTGGTCTGGTGGAGATGTGCCTGATCCCAGAACAGTAAGTCTAATTGCTTTTGGCAATTTCAGGTGTTTAATTCACTTCTACTTATAAAATACTTAAATCGCCAGTGTTGAACTTTTGAGAATTTAGGCAAGGTGTGGGTGCATTTAAAAAAAAAAAGTCTCTCTTTAATGGCTGCAGTAGAAAGATCTTCACACATGTTGATAAGGTGGTAGGTTGTAATAGACATACACCTGGGAATTATCCTAAGGGAAGCTGACATGGTTTGCAGAAGATCCCAAACAGTTAATACTCCTGTGGGGTGTGTGTGTGTGTGTGTGAGATTGAGTCGTGTGGTAGGAGTAAGTAATAGAAATTGAACATAGCTGGGGAAAGCAGCTTTTGGAAATGACCAGTGGTATCTTCCCTCTGTCTTGTGCACACACTAGAGACCTTGAGTCATTACCTGAAGGTGGTCAGAAAAAATGTGAGTGATGATGACAACCCACTTGGAAAGTGGTGCTGGGAAGATAGATTAGTCTCAGTCTTAAGTAATAACATCAGTCATCCACTTTTAACAATTTTGAGTCTGCCCAGTCAGAAGAGCCAGTTGTGAAGCATTTTTTGTGCCCAGTAGGACATCATGGTGCAGGATACACTGATGTGCTTCGGTGTCAACATCACCTTTTACACTTCCTCAGGTGAGGCACTTCAGTGAATGTACTGAGGAAAAACTTACTATGGCACCGATTTGGGTAATACCTTGACGATGGCACTGTGGCCAGGGTGTTCTCAAGTGCATGCTGTGCCTTAAACAATCACTGAACTGCAGGTCGGGTCAAAACAGCCTCTTGCCCACTGACTTCAGTGCTTTGAAGCATCTTTGGCACAGTGACCAAGATGGACATTTTTGACAAAAAGAATGTGTTCCCTGTTTGGTACCATTATATATGAATATATAATATAGCATGCATATATATATATATATATATATATATATATATATATATATATGTATGTATGTATACTGTACCCAAAGGCAATTTTGCCT
This sequence comes from Cnephaeus nilssonii, assembly GCF_951640355.1. Lineage (NCBI taxonomy): Eukaryota > Metazoa > Chordata > Mammalia > Chiroptera > Vespertilionidae > Cnephaeus > Cnephaeus nilssonii. The sequence continues at coordinate 14,720,346 of NC_137075.1, read as the reverse complement.
TTGATCAAGTTTCATTTAGATAAAAAAATAATAAAATTTCTCAAAATACTAATTTTGAGAAGAATATTTTGGTAAATTAAAATTAAAAAAAACACACACACACAATGAAAATGAAACCTTTTAAAGCGCTGAAAGATGGTCCGAGACAACCGTTCATAACGTGTGATTTCCAAGAAACAGTTTGTTCTTTGAGTTTTCACATCGTTGCCTGTATATTTAAAATTTAGGGCTACTGGTCCCTTCGATTGAGCCAAACTCGGTTACGGTGGACAAAGCTCTCAGTATGGCAGAGACATTTCAAGTAAGAATGTCCTGTTCTGCCAAGACTGTCATTATGACACTAAAATGTACCCTTTTGCTAAGGGCCAAAATTCAGAGTTTGTCCTTCCAGTTTCTACACTGATTTAGACAACAGATGCTGAAAAGGCAAAGTGGTATTTGGGATCATTTGTCACATGGCTTTAGGACAAAAGGATGGCTACCTGGCAAGAGCGAGAATTCCTTAAATGTTACTGGGTCTTACATTTCTAAGCGTAAAATCTCCGGCCAAAAGTTGCTTGGTGCCATGTGCCTTTGCTGTGATGTCTTTGCCCAGCACAAAGCTGGGTGGTTGCAACATTGTGACTGCTTGAGAATCCACATACCCTTTACTTGTTTGCAGCTGAGGTTGAGCGCTATTGTGCATTTTCTTTTACCGTTGTCTCAGTTGCATTTATTCTTGCTGTACATTTTCTCCTTTAATTCTCTTCTGAGCTGCTAAATCTATCCAGCTAGATCAAGGGTGTGTGTTTTTTGTGTTTTTTTTCACAACCCGTCTAGTGCATTTGGTCTTGTTTTCACTTTTATTTTGTCTCCTGGGTTTTTTATTTAAGACCTTTTCAGAAATATGGCACCACTTCAGATTTACTCATAACCCATGGGGCCTCCAGTTGATCTAACCTGTGTACTTTTGTCTTTCAGAACATAATTTTTAATTTATTTTTTCTTAAAATGTACTTTTAAAGGAATAAACATAAATTATCTGGAATAGTAATTCTCAACTATCTTGAAAGGTGTTTGAGGACTATTTCATAGTTACTATGATTGAAGCAGTAAAATTTAGTTTATAGTTACAATAATTTTCCTTTCATTAGGAAAATATTAAAAGGCTCAACTTCATGATTTCATGACATATTACCAATCCCCAAATACTGTTCCTAATCCCCACCCCCTAACACACATACTCAGTGAAATGTTATTAGGAAGCTCAGAGCAAAAGCAAAAAGACAAATGATCTATGTTCTGTTTGACCTCAGCCTCTCTCTAGGGTGCTTTAATTAAAATGATAGTATAAAGGTCTGGGTAGAGGATCAATTGGAGCAATACAAGTTTAATCTATATTTTGACTATAATTTAATTAAATTTGGTTGAACTTCTGCTGCTTTATCTGTGGTTTACTGGGCGCACATTTTCTCTCCAGTCAGTCTCCTTGTCTGACCTGAAATTACCCACGTGTAGATGAGGCCACAGGAAGTATAATGTGCAAAAGCAGGGAGGATTGCCTTAGAAATCAGGAGCTTGGGATCCAGTCACAACTGCTAGCAATTGGGTATGTATTCTAAGGCAAGTCCCTTTATTAACAAGGACCTCAGTTCCTTTAGCTGTAGAATGAGGGCGTGTGACAAGATAATCCACAAATACCTTATTACCTCTGATAATCTGAGATTCTGTGACATGCACAGGAAGAGAAGGAAGCCCACGGTTTACAGAAAGTCACAGTTACATGCATACCTTATTATCTCTATTGGAAACAGAACGTGGGCTCTGAGTAACAGGACAGGGACATTTCCAAGGAGCATTGGGGAGCATAGCAACAGTGTTGGCAGATAAAGGATCCTGGGTTAGAAGGCTAAGAAGGGAGAGGGCTCGTGGTAACACCTATCAGTGTGTTTCCCCCAAAATTGATAGTCAGTTGTCCTAACACAATTTATTGAGTAGACCCACCTTTCCTTACTGATTTGAATTTCTACCTTTATTATATACTAACTTGCTTTGTGTGTCTATTTCTATGCTTTAATGTATTCCATCAAACTTTTAAAATATTTCTATATCAAATAGTACACCGTTCCCATGACTGTAGCTTTATTGTGCATTTTGACATATGGTAGGGTATGTTTACTTTCACTTTAAAAAAATATTCTCATGTAGGATCTTGAATTTACTTTTCTAGATGAACTTTGAGTAAGTTTGACAAGTTTTTAAACTTTCTTGGAAATTAATTTGGGATTGCATTGAATGCATATATTATTTTTTATCCTTATTATATCAGGTCTTCTTACTCAGGAACATGGCCTATTTCTCCATTTATTCTGATCATCTTTCCTGATACAATAAATTTTTACAGTTTTCTGTATATAGGGTTTACATATTTCTTATTGTTAATTACTAGATATTTTATTTTGTTGTTTTAATTGTTTCTATTGTAGATGACTTCTTCTCTGTTACATTTATAATAGTTAGCACTGATATATGGGAAATCTGTTGGGTTTTGTATAGTTTTCTTGTATCCAGTTGGATTGTCAAAGAACACACAAGCATTTAACCTTTAAGTAGTAATGGTTTTGTGTACTTAGCTCTTTCTCCCTTTTTCCTTTTCTCTCTCCCTCCAGTTATTACATTGCATTAATCAGGTTTTCCAAAACAATGTTGAGTATTAAAGTGATGACAGATATTAAAGGAAATTTTTCTTATATTTTACCATTAAGTATAATCTTTGCAAGATATTTCTGGTATAATCGCTTTATTAAGTGAAGGGATTCTCCTTCCATTCCTAAGTTATTTAATAAGAGATTTTCTCCACTCCCACCCACATACACATAACTACAGTAAATAGGCTATTGAATTTATCAAATTCTTTTTCCAAAATTTTTAAGACTATCATCTAATTGTCCTCTTTTAATCTATTTATATTGAGTATATTTCCTAGTGTTTGTCATTGAGTTTTTGGGAAAAAAATCTATTCCATTACAATATATTATTCTTTTAATATATTTTTGAATTCAATTTATTAACATTTTATTTTAGTAATTTTAGGTCAAAATTCTCAAGTGAAATTTGTCTATAATTTTCTTTCTTTTTTCTAATGCTCTTCTTGCACAATTTTGATATTAGAGTTATCCTGTCTTGTGGAATGAACTAGAAAGTATTTAATCTTTTTCTACTCTGCTAAAGTTTAAATAAAGTATGGATTAGCTCTTTCTGGTATCTTGAAGGTTTGAAATTATCTTGGCTTAGGATTTCTTGGTTCTCTACTTTTTCTTTCACATTTTCCTTTTTCCCCCCTCCCTTCTATGTTATGAACACTTTTCTCAACTTTATCCTTCCAGATTATTAATTTAGTATTCAATTTTGCCCCTTCCATTTTAGTTTTGCTATCTTGTTTTCACTTTCCAAGAACATCTTGTTTTCTTATGGATCTTTTTTCATAGCATCTATGACCACTGTAGAGATCAGAATTTACCTGAATCTTGACTCTGCACCTCTTAATGGTCTCACTGCCTTTGCTAGAAGCCATCTTTAGATGCGTCCCCTAACTTGCTTAAAAAATCTGTAGAAACTGTGTCCTGGGGTCAGATGACTCATTGGCGCTCTATAGACTCAGGAGGAAAGGCATGACCTAGGTCTTCTCACACTCTACCATGGTCTTGCTGTCCATCTGTTTTGAGTTCTCTGCTCCAATTTCATCACTAACTTGATGCCATATGCATTTCATCTTTCATGAATTTCTCAACTTTTCTGATTTGGTAATGGTACCTTATATTGTTTTCAAGCATTGCTAGGTATTTATTTGTTTTTAAATTTTCATTCTGTAATTTTAATGGCATTTTGACAGAGAAGTAAATAAACCTTATTTAGTGTACCAACTTAAAGGGAATACTGTAATATACACTTTTAGTGAATGATTTTATCATAAAAGATGTTTTCTCTGTTTCTGAGAGTTTTTAGTGGGAACTTGCACACATTCAGAGCTATGCACAGATTTCGAATATCAGAATAATTAATTTATAGTAATTATATATAGAATGGAGCATGGGAACTCCTAAAAATTCCTGATAGGTTTCATGTACATTATGATGGGTAAGGTTTTCTAAAGTACAGTGCTTAAAATAAAACACTAAATACAATTTAAATAAATATGACTGCAGTTATCTATATAATAAAATCCTAAGCAACTGTTACAGCGGAATGACCAGAAGACTGGTCGCTATGATGCACACTGACCACCAGGGGGCAGACACTCAATGCAGGAGCTGCCCCCTGGTGGTCAGTGTGTTCCCACAGGGGGAGCGCTGCTCAGCCAAAAGCTGGGCTCAAGGATGGCGAGTGCAGTCAGTGGTGGTAGCGGCAGCACTAAGGATCAGCGAGCCAAGCGGGAAGGAGCAGTGAGCAGGCAGGTGGTAAGGAGCAAGGGGTCTCAGACATCCCCTGAGGGGTCCCGACTGAGAGAGGTCACAGGCCGGGCTGAGGGACCGCCCCCCCACCACCACCAGTGCAAGAATTTTGTGCACTGGGCCTCTAGTAATAATATAATACTGTATAGTGGTACTTGGCAACCGTGCACCTAATAAATACTACACTTTTGAAATGTGATTAGAATCCAAATGAATACTGTTTTACTCTGTAGTTAAGCATGTGGCAGGGCATGCTAGAAGTGACATTTCTTTCTTCCTTCCAGTGGAAAACTTAAGTTCTTTGTTTGAGTGAGTAGTGTTGGGAATTTTTAAGTAAAAACAAGGAACTAGAAATTCCATTTCTTTTTGCCAATCTTTCCTTCAAGCAAAATTATCAGTTAATGGAGCATTAAATAATAATAAGCTTTATATGTTTTTTACCTTTTCATACTTGGATTAGTTTAATAATTTTAATTAGTGCTACAAATGTACTTAATTAAAGTTATTCATCAAAATAAAATGATACAATGGGAAGGAAAGGGTTATCATGTTTCAAAACATTATATCAATAAAGTACATATTAAAATTTGCATATTAAATTTATTTCAAAGATGTCAAAATATCTTGGTTTTCTTTTCATTTCTCTTTCTCCCTCTCTTCTTCCCTTCCTCTTTCTTTCCTTTTCTTTTTAAACAATAAAGTGCATTGTCTTTGTTCAAGGCTTTGTTGTCCAGATTCTTCCTTGGTTTGTTCCACTGCAGCTGAGCTGACTGAATATTTCACAGTATTTCTATGTTTCTGGAACTGGTGGGCTGACCACAGAGTACTTTTCTATGAGTTTTTCTTTCTTCCCTCAGGGATATGCTTGATTGTCCAGCTGTCAACATGTGGAAACTGTGCTGTTTATACAGCAATGAATTTAAAATGGGTCACTGTTCCCAATATCTTTCAAAAGCAGCACCCACTTTTATTGGAGCACCAAACATTTCCAGAGCCCGTCCAGTGACCTATCCTGGCTGGGTCTGTCCCTGGATTGTGTAGCTATGCCTGGGTACATCCTTTGAATGACTAGAATCATTCTGATGAGGCCAAGAGCTTTTCATGTTATCACTATTTGAACTCCCTGTTGGGCAGCCAGCTAAACAGCAGATATCCAAACCTAATTCTTAGCCAGTCGTTGCTGCGTATCACTTCACAAGGCTTTTCCTAGAATATATAGATTTGAAGGGTGTCCTTTTTTGATGATCCTGTACATACTCTGTTGGAGATGCTAATGAGCAGCAGCATATCCAAAACTTACTTTAAGAAAATAGTAAGTGAAGCCATGAAACTCAGAAGGACAAGAGAAATGCCAGAAGGCCAGCCTGAGATAGTGGCCATACATTGCCAGGAATGGTCAGCTGGTATGCCATAGTCAGGATGGAGTATGTTGTTTTATAGTTAATTAACCATGACAGGTTCAAAAGTGATGGCTGTGGTTATACGTCAAGGAATGGTTTTTATGCCTATGTATTGGTTTTCTATTGGTGCAAACTAAATTGCCACACAGGGGTGATAGGAGAGGGAGAGAATGGAGGACATCTGTAATATGGTCAACAATAAAATTAAAATTAAAAAGCATGTTACCACACACTTAGCAATTTATAACAATACCATTTATTGCCTCAGGTCAGAAGGCTGGCACAGCATGGCTGAATTCTCTGCTCAGAGTCTCACCAGGCTGACATCAAAGTGTCCCTCACACTGGTTCTTAGCTGGTAGCACTGGGAAAGAACCCGCTCACAGGTTTACTTAGGCTGCTGGCATAACCCATTTCCTGTGGCTGTAGGACGGGGGTCCCCATTTCCTCGCCTTTCAGCTTTGGATGCTGCCCTATGCCTTCTCCCCGGTCCCTGCATTTTCAAACTGGCAACAGCATGCTGAGTCCTTTTCACACTTGAGTCTCTCTGACTTCCCCCTGCGCCTCCGACCAGGAGAAATCTCTGCATTTGGAGGCTCCTGGGCTCACACTGAGCCCACCCCGATAATCCAGGATAATCCCCCCGTTTTAAGGTCAACTGATTGGTAATCTTAACTACATCTGCAAAGTCGCTTTTAAGGTATAACATATTCACGGGGGGTCGTGGAGGAAAGTTCTCCCTATCCCACCAGATATCACCAGGCAGGGGAATTTTTAGATAAGGTTTTGCCCTTTCAACCTCAAATCATCATTAGTGTGATCTTTTCATTATAAAGTGTAAAAAATATACAGCTGGAAATGCTTTTTGTATGGATAGTTTATAAACAGTAATCAAAGCTTGTCTAAATATGTTAGTTGAAATTTACATAATTATTTACATATGAGTCCCCCAAACCCACACATATGTATTTTCTTTATATATTTGGTTAATCTTGCTTTCCTTAAAAATGCATATATTTTGTCTCATAAGGCAGACATCTTATGCAGGCCAGCATCAGACAATGTATTACTAAGGTTGATTGCTAGAAGGTTCCCAGTGGTATGATGAATATTTACTACACATGGTAACAACAGCTGTCATTGACTGAGCTTTCACTATGTGCCTGGCGCCGTGCTTTACCGAGATGTGTTATATCATTTAGTATCCACAGTCACATTATGACGTAGGTATTGCTGTCCTTATTTTGAGGATGAGAGAATAGACTTCAGTGGCAGAATTTGCCCACAGAAACTGTGATGCTGCAGAGGCAGGATTCAGACTCAGATCTGTTTGACTCTAAAACCTTGCTCTTGACATCTACCTTTCGTTTTTGCTTTTTTGTTAATCCTCACCTGAGGATACCGTTCCATTGGTTTTTAGAGAGAGTGGAAGGGAGGGGGGGGAGACAGAAAGAGAGAAACATTGATCTGAGAGAGACACATTGATTGGTTGCCTCCTGCACGTACCCTGACCAGAGCCAGGGATCAAGCCTGCAATGGAGGTACTCGCCCTGATCAGAATTGAACCTGGGACCCTTCAGTTTGCAGGCCGAAGCTCTATCCATTGAGCCAAACTGGCCAGGGTGACATCTACCTTTTACTTTGTCTCAAACCTGAGGGAAGTTACAAAGATGATAGTTTATCTTTGAGAGATCCTTCCACCTCCTTTTCTAAGTTTCTTCTACCTCCAAAGGCACCTACGTCCTATGCTATGTTCAATCCCCATCCCAGTCCAGTAGGTATTCTGCCTGCCCCTTCAATCCTCCAGAGTTAACGGTTATCCATGTCTCCATCAAACACTGCAGGGAAGCTGTTACCTGTGAGGTAATGCACAGGGGCATAATAATAACAATAATAATAGCTGTCAGAGTAGTCACACAATAATAGTAGTCATTGAGCATTCATCAAGCACCAGGCACTGTGCTAAGCACCTGATTTGCATTTTCTTAGTCCTCATAACAACCCTGTAAAGCCACTCCCATTACTCTCATCTCCCACAGGGCATTTGGAAAGCAGAACTAGTAAATATTTAAGAGATTAAATGTGCTAGAGAGTTTAAAGAGAGCTTCTCTAACTCCTCTGGGCCATCCTAATCCTTCCCCCATTCCAGAAGGTTAGGATCAGCCACGTGGCACCTTCAGTCCAGAATTTATTTCATCGCCTCCATGATCTTACTGCAGATCCTGTCTTTCAGCGTCCTGGTGTGGGCGTTTGAGATAATGCCATTAGGATGAAGCCTTCTTTGCAGGAGAGGCCAGGGCATTCCGGCCTGGGATTCCCAGGAGGGAGCATGGAGCATCTCTGTAGAGAGGAGGGGAACCCAGGGGCATAACAGTGGTCAGAGGGAGACAAGCTGCCGGAAGCAATCCTCCTTCGAGTTACGGAGTTTAAAAATGTGGTGAAGGAAGATAAAGCAATCTCACCGAACAAAAGTTATAGGTCCCTTTATCAGGGGGAAGCTGTTCCTTTGGAAGGGACAGCAAACCTGTGGAGAAAACAAGCAGACCTGTAGTCAGATTCCTTCCGGTAGTTTCCTGAGTGCTGAGGGCAGGAGAGGAGGCAGCACGTGCCTGGATCCTGGTGTCCAGGCCTCCCCTTACCGTCTTAGCTATGGCGCATTTGATTTAAGGCTTCTACTTCAGGCCACCCTACATCCACAGAAAATAAAGTTGTGCCTTGAATTTCAGGATAGATACATTCCCCAAACTTGAGATTTAAATAGAATCATGTTTTAAGGACAGTGCAGACACTTGATATTTTAAAATAATCCTGTCATGTATCCTTTTATTGTATGAACAGCATAACTCAACTTCTGGGTTTTGTAAGTTTAGATTCTAAGATAGAGGGGTTTTCTGAAATTTAAGGTTAAACAACATCAACTGCCTTTTTTTTCTATTTACATCTGTCCTTGTGTCAGCAGTAATGCCTATTAAAATATTGTATCCTGGTCATAAAATGGAACTGAAATAACTGGAAAATATAATACTGAGTGTATGAACTGTGACTATCATAGTTTTAAAACCACAAAAATGTTGTCTTTATGTGTGAGTGTATGCACTCAGTTTTTTACTTTTCCTATAACAATGAAGATTGATACTTGGGGAAAATAATTAATATTTTTAAATTTCAAATGCTTACTCCAAAAGTGGGACTCAACAGCATTCCTTAAAAAAAAAAAAAGTAAATAAACTTTGACTTTTAATCTATAATTAAAGCCAAAGTTTTCTTTTAATTTTCAAAGCTTGTCCTTGAACTAAAATAACATGGAACATTTTAAAACATGGCTCCGGGTTGCTGTAGATACATTTTATTTAAACCACAGAGACTGTGGTTAGATTTCTCAGTGCCAGACAAACTGCAAATTATAACTAGCTGAAGCGACTGCGTTTCTGGATGTTGTAGTAACAACAAGGCTGGTTGTTTTTTGGGAGCTGTTCTCTCTTTGGGCGCTTCTCATGAATGACTTAATCCCTATGTAAGATCGAATGTCATGCCAGTTGCCATGCATAGAAAAAGCAAGTAAAACCTCTTTTGCCTTCCACAAATTTGATGCGCTCGCCTAAGAGAAGTGTGGCAGTTGGCAGGAATAGACACAAAACAGACATTGTAAAGTGAGGCCAGAACACAGTGAAACTACAAAGGTTAGATGAATGATAAAAATATCCTTTAAAGTAGAATGCCATTGTTTATTATGGCAAGAAAAGGGGGTACTATCCATGATTGAATTGTAAAAATATTTTTACTAAGGTCATTTTTGTGCTTACTATTCTGGTATTGGATTAGCAAATCTCATGCCAGATTAGACATAATAATATATTGTGTTGCTCTATGTACTCTAGAAAGTGCATGAACATCTGTTATTTTTATTTGATCTTCATTACAACACTGCGAGGAAAAAAATAAAGATAATTATTCCCACTTTCAATTATTCCCACTTTCTCTCAATTGGGAGGGAATTACCCACTGATGATCGTCCAGAAAGAGGAGTTGAGTCTCTAGCTCCTCATTCAGGCTCTTTCCACTGGGTTTTACTGGATTTTCCACCCTGGTTAAGTGTACTCAAAATAAAAAATCATTTATGGAGAACTCTCCAAAACTTCCTTTTGTATACACACTGCTTTGAAAATTGGATGAAATGCTTTGGATCTCTCTCCAGGGAAATGGTACCCACTCCATTCACCACCACACTTTTATTTTTTTTAAATCCTCATCTGAGAATATGTTTTTTATTGATTTTAGAGAAAGAGAGGAAGAGGGAGAGAAGGGGGAGGGGAGAGAGAGAGAGAGAGAGAGAGAGAGAGCGAGAGAGAGAGAAAGAGAGAGAGAGAGAGAATATTGATTCGTTACCTTCCATACAAGCCCTGACTGAGCCTGAACCTGCAACCTAGGTATGTGCCCTGACCAGGAATCAAACTGAAAACCTTTTGGTGTATGGGATGAAGCTCCAATCAACTGAGACACCTGGCCAGGGCACTGCCACACTTTTTTAAAAGGCAGCAGGGATAGCTCTGATCTTTTATTTATTTAATTAGTTGTTTGTTTATTTAAAATGTATTGATTTTAGAGAGAGAGAGAAACATTGATTTGTTGTTCCACTTATTTATGTATTCATTGGTTGATTCTTGTATGTGCCCTGACTGGGGATCGAACCCACAACCTTGGCATACTGGGACAATACTCTAACCAACTGCACTACCAACCAGGGCTTCTGATCTTTTAAATTATCAACATAAAATTGTCTCCACCAATCTAGTGGCAGCAGGAGTCCCTAATCTGGTGTTATAAAAGGAGAAAATTTAGTCAGGAGGAGAATTTGCAAACTGGGGAGACACAGCCTCTGATGGAAACCAAAAATACATTACACAGAGACAAAGGGGAGGCCACTTACACAGAGAAAGTGCCCACCCTAGTCACTGATTGGTCCATTTTTATGCAAATGAAGGATCCAATTTTGCACAGTCTGATTGGTTCAAATAACACTGTTTTGATTGGTCAGAATCACAAGTCCTAATTGGTCATTATGGAACTGCTCTGATTAGTCAGTAAAGATGCAAATGAGACTATCGCTGCCCAATTACTATTGGGCAGGGCAAGTCTCAGCTCACTGGTCGAAACAAGATTCCAGGAACTCCTCTGTAAGGTTCAGCTCAGATGGCAGGAATGAAGTGCAGGAGGCTTGGCAGCTCAATCTGTGACTTTTCCCTGAAGTTCATGAGAGTCACCCAATAAATAAAAGCTGCCAGACTGATTATGAATTTGGGCCCAGTTAACCACAAGGACACCTTTTTGGCAGGTATATTCCTTTTCAGGGTCAACAAAATCTAAATAGGATTTTTTTGGGCACTTTATTCATAGTGTCAAAAGTCAGTCCCATCTGAAGATTATTGCTGATACCTGAGGGTTCTGTCTTTAAAGCATATGTCACTGTGTACTTTACAAGGTGCTTTTAGTTTATGGGTGTCATCACAATTCCACACATGTGGTCCCTGTACTATATCATGTTGATTCAGATATGAAATGTACTCCCTTCTCAAATGCCAGAAGATTCCCCTGCTCTCAGAAGGTGTGTATGTGTAGCAGACTTTATGGAAAACTTGAAGGGAATGAAGAAAGATCACACACCATGCAGTTCACCTAACTTCATGTGGAGCACTGTTTCCTTGTTCTGAAGTGTCCTTTAGCCATTGCACATGAGACTCTTCCCTGCCTGCTCTGCCCCACGTGGTCCCCAGCCTCACAGCATCTCACTAGCTCCACGATTCCCCTCTTTCACCTTTCCTAATCACCCCCTAGTTCCTCAGTTGCCTCATATTCTCAAAGTTCTTTTCACACAGTATAATCTAATCCGTATCTCTCCAGCTTCAGCTCCCAAACACTGTCCCAGGCCTACCTTTCATGTTCAAACGCACACACCCAGATGTTAAACAAATTGAAGGTGCCTTGTAGTTCATACCCTTAACCTTCCTTATAAAGCATTTGTGATGTTTGATGGCAATTTATTTCACAGTTATACCTGCTTATAATTTTAGGGGTTTCAAGGATTTCCTAAAGCCCAATCATCATCCTCACCAGATTTGGAACCCCATTTGGAAATAGCTTTGGGGATTTCTTGTCTTTTAAGGACTGAGTTTAGAACTTTTTTGGAATTCATCTTTGCAGCAGAGTTGGAAATTAGGCTCAGGGCTCTCTCATGACCTCTGTAGGGCTGCATCCAGGACAGGACAGCTGGCATGGAAGTGATATCTGGGCTCAGGGGCAGTACACAAGAATTTATCACATTCCTGAAGGAAACTCCCTATTCAGTGCCATGATGTGATTTAGAAATATCATTGGTAAACACAAGCATTAAGAAATTGGCAGAGGTGTGGAGTTAAAGGTAAACCAGAAATATTATATACCCACTGCAATTCTGAAGTTGTGTTGAAAACTGGACATTAGGCCCTGTCCAGGTTTCCCTCTAGCCTTGGAGACCTTCTGTGGTTCCTGATGCCTTAGCTCACTTTCTGATTGATCAGTCAGAGGAAGGCTGGGAGGATGCTGTATCAGAAAGTTAAATCAGATGCATCTTGTGTCTTTTCTGAACAGTTTATTATTAGACAGGTCTCTCCAAGTTCTTTCTGCCTTCATAAAAAACCTCAACAAGGTCAAAGGGCACTTGATTTACTTCTTTATTTTAATCATTTTGGGTACTGGAAACAAATTATATATAAATTATTTTGGGGGGAAGAAGGGGTGTCTTAATATATGATGATATATCAAATAAGTCTATTTTAATAAAGAATTAGAAAATCTGCTTTTGACAGAGAATAATTCAGAGCAAAGACAGAAAATACAAATATGATAATATGTCACGTATAAAAAATAATGATGTCAGAGAAAGAAAGACAGAAGAAATAATAAGTAATGGGAAAGAAAATCTAAAAGAGAAAGATTAAAAAAAAAACTTCATTTGATGTGGGGAAAAGGATATTGGAAAAGTTGATGGACTTGAGAAATGAGAGAGCTCGAGGAAAAAGGAAAAATCAGAATTTCATGGGACATGACTCTTATTTCTGGGTCAAGCTGTGCATGCTGAGGACCAGAGAATCTTTATATGCCAAGAATTATTGGCAAGTTAGGCTTGAATTGACTCTTGGAGGAATTTGTGGAGATATATGATATACCCGCCAATAAAATGTTACTTCTGGTTCCATATTGCTCTATTCCTTAGATATAATTAAGGCTATACTAAGCAACATTCATAACAATTTTAGAGCCATAAAAATATTTTCGTCCAACATATTTACTTTTAAAAACTAAGGAGATAAGGACTTGAAGTAACTTAACCAATAGTGCACATTTAAAAAATATTTAACTTTTAATATATCCTTATAAATTTTTTATATATTTTAGAGCAAATATTGAATGTAAATTCTTATTTCCCCTTTTACACTGAGTGGCCAGATTATTCTTTTAGTAGATAAGTTGATCTAAAGTTAATATGGAAAAATAAACAAGCAGTAATAGCTAGAAAAATATGAAAAAGAAGAATAAGCAAAGCCAGATATTAAACATATTTTAAAGTCTCAATAAAACTGTGGGTCTAGAACATGAGTACAAAGAAAAATGAATACAGGATAATAGAAAGATAAGATAAATTCCATTTTAAAAGTGGTATTTCCAACTAGAAAGGGAGGAGAAAGACAGATGTTCAATAAGTAGCATTATATATATACTGAGTGGCCAGATTATTATGTGTTCAGAGATCATAATAATTCCCCAAAATTAGTACTGTATTCTGCTATGGCCATAATATTACTTACATTTTTCAGTAGTTTTTCAGTAGACTTCTTGTACAGTACATAATTATATTGTTCATAAATAGTGATGGTTTTTACCTCCTTTCTGAAATTTTTGCCATGGGTTTCTTTCTCTGGCTTATTACACTGAATTGTGCTTCTAGCATAGTGTTAAATAATAGTGGTAATAAACGCAAATTTTATTTTGTTTTGGCCCTTTGTAGCAATATTTCCAGTATTTTCCCATTAACTATGATGCTGGCTTTTGGGTTTCAGTCAATGCCTTCAGATTATGGTTTTAGACTTTGAACATCTAGGTTCAGATTTTATTTTTCTCTACCACTAACTGAGAAACATTAGGTAAATCGTCTAACTTTTTAAAATTTATTCCTATATCTATAAAACGAGGAAAAGAAAAATCCATGCCTCACAGAACTGTTGATAATGATTATGAAAGCACCTGAGGAGCTGTGCTCTGTAAATGTCTCTTGTTATTCCTGCTTCCTCCAGGACAGAGCCTTCCCTACAGAACTCCTTTAAAGATTGGAAAATGGATCTCCCTTTGTGGCTCTGAGCCGTTTTGTAATTCCATTCACAATACAGTTTCTATATATATTCCAAGGTTGGAAAGAAAAAATGCTTTTTGAATGATGAGCAAATTCCTTTGCTGACATTTAATCAAAATGTGTTCCAAACCTGGAGCTTTCTGGAATGCTAAAAAAAATATTGGTCACCTTCTTGTAAAAAAAGTGAAATAAAAAATGTTTATGTGCCTCAGTACTTCCTGACTGAGCTAGAAGTGAGTGCACTGAAGTGGTGTTATTTTGTGGTGTTTCAATTCTGGGGAAAATGAAATCAGAAAACGTAGGAAAATTTTCAAGATTTTTGGTTGTGAACGCTTTTTTTCCTTCCCCCTTCCCCCACTTTGGTAGCATTGCAAAGGCCACATAAGTTTGACTCAACTGCAGATCTTCTGCAAATGAATTCCGTTCCGTGAGCTGCAACTAATGTTTTCTTCTGTGTTCAATTCTGTTTTAGAAAATGAACTGTGTGTCTGCAGATACCGATGGCTGTACTTACTTTCTTAGACATAACACGGCCTTCTGACAGCCTTGCTGGGGCTTCCATACTAATTTCTGCGCAGAGTTCTGTCTTGGTCCAACCTGCTGTGACTTAAATGGCCTTTTTCTTTGTGAGAAGTCACCCCCAAATAGCTCCACTTCTAAAAGGGTTTATGCTACTTGAAGTTGGAAATATCAACTGCCCCCTCCCTCCATGCTTGAAAAGGAAAATGTGTGGTCATTATATGCCCAGTGTGTTCCGACACCACTGGCTTCCTCTTCCGGACTGCTGACTTAGGTCTCAGCATTAAGCTGTGGAAGTTGTTTTGCAGCAGCAACCTTTGCACTTGCCCGGCTGTTGCATCAGTGGCTCTGGAGATGCCTCTGGCTGCGTCACGTGGCTGGGCTTCAGGAGAAATGGCTAAAACTCATTTTCCTGGATTCATTTCTCTGCACATCGAATCCCTTTCTAGAGAGATTGTGGATGCAGCTTTGCATTAAAAGCTAGTGAGGCCTTAATGTCTTCTTTCACAGAGACTGGTCTGGGGAGGCCCCTCTATCTCCAGCACGTGTTATGAATTTATTTTCTGACCTTAGAGGCACCACACCTTGGAAAACACACTCCTTTTATTTATATATTAACTCATCTTTTGTGAATCTCAAAGCAAAAGCATGGTGAGAAAACAATGGGGGAATGTGCCAGAGGCACCTCGAAAGATTCAGTTCTTTCTAAGGAAAAGCTCTTGGAAACCTTTGTTTATTAGACCCAAGTGGCAGTTGTTCCAACAATAGCAGTACCATCGTTTACACTCCTCCACTTTACAGAGCGCTTGTCAAAGCAAATTTAGTA
The DNA here is from genome assembly GCF_951640355.1 of Cnephaeus nilssonii. NCBI lineage: Eukaryota > Metazoa > Chordata > Mammalia > Chiroptera > Vespertilionidae > Cnephaeus > Cnephaeus nilssonii. The sequence continues at coordinate 14,704,789 of NC_137075.1, read as the reverse complement.
AGTTAGAATAAAAGCCAAAATAGGAGGCATTAAATGAATCACTCAAAAACTAACCCTCGCCAAAACCGGTTTGGCTCAGTGGATAGAGCGTCGGCCTGCGGACTCAAGGGTCCCAGGTTCGATTCCGGTCAAGGGCATGTACCTTGGTTGCGGGCACATCCCCAGTAGGGGGTGTGCCAGAGGCAGCTGATCGATGTTTCTCTCTCATCGATGTTTCTGACTCTCTATTCCCTCTCTCTACCTCTCTGTAAAAAATCAATAAAATATATTTAAAAAAAAACAAACTAACCCTCCTCAGACATGGCCTGAATGGCTGAGGAGGCATGCCCAGGGAACATTCGCGGCTCCCTGAACACACCACCACTCCAAGCGTAGGGCTCCGTCCCTGTTAATTCAAAAATAAAACAGGAGCCAGGGAACAAAATGTATTCCCTTCAGTGGTGAAGGGGGACTCTTCATAACTGTAGAAATTAAAACGAGCAAGCTAGAAAATGGCAGTAAGTGTTCAATTTATCATTTTTCCCACCAGGTAAACTTCAGAGGACACAGAGCATCCTCCTCTTGTTCAGGACTGCATTACCAGTTGTTAGCAAAGTGCAGTCAAGATCTGTTGAATGACTGGTTCATTGATTGATCTCTGGGAATATAAAAATACTTCCACCTTTGAAGCAATCTTAGTTTGGAGAGGAAAGTATGTATATCTTTCGTTATGTAAATATAACATCAAGCATGGTAAATACGATGGGCCGGAATCCATTCTTGGGTAATTGGGAACAGACTCTGTGCCATGCAAATGGTTTACATTACTCCACAAGCAAAATTTTGCATTTAGTGTAAGATACAGTGGTAAAATATTGAGCTTTTGCTTTCTACCGATAGTGTAAACATTACTCCAAGATATAGTCTCTGGAGATAATTTAGGGTAACGCTTATTTTTATATGCATGTTCTGTTCTGGGGATTTGTTGCAAAAATTGATGGAAAGTTATTTTCTTTAAGTGACAGTTTGTTTACAGAAATTCCTTGAAATCTTGATGGTTATTGAAAAGACTGAAATAAATGTTCCCTGAAACTGCCTGTTGCTGAGCACTCCACACCTTCCAAAGTAGTACCATACTTTGTTAGTAAATCACCTAAAATCTATAAAGGTCATGGAGGCTGCTCCCTCTGTTAAATGAAATATTTATGTTTCAACCCCCAAAACATATTGTGGATCATTTTGGTGTTTTAAGTTAAGGGTACAGAGTAAATTATTCCAAAATTATGGAGGCCAAATGTCATTTTCTCCAAAAGTTTGTGTAATATCTATTTATCTGTGGGCAGATGACGGTTCAGTATAATCAGAGGCAGACTTTGTCAAGTTAAGTCTAAGTAAACACAGCTGAACATAAGCAAGTTGGACTACAAGGTTTTCTTGAGCTTTGCCAACAGCATATGACCTTGGAGAATGCTGCTTTTTTTTTTTTACTACGATCTGCTTTCAACGGAAAAAAGAATTCTTCTTGTTTCACGTTAACAAGTGATGATTAGAAGCTTGTTATGTTCTAGTTTTTAGAGGCAAGACAAATGACAAATGAACATCATACACGCACCCAGCAATAAGCCACCTTCCTGAGGGAAGCTGAATGTCCCCCTGCCAGGGAGCTGAATATAAACTTCGAGTGTGGAAGCCAGTTAAATGGAGTTTCTTTCTAAAAGAAAACTTTTTTTGTTTGCTTGCTTATTTGTATTGTGTTTTTTTTTTGTTGTTGTTGTTGTTGTTGTTTTTGTCTCTGTGCCTTTCAACAGATTGAAATTATGGTTTTGAATGCCAGTAGAAAATGAACTTTATTGATTTATCCATTCATTAGGAAGCATCTGTCCTCAAACAGAAACTTTGTGTTGTCATTAACTTTCCATTTTCAATAGAAATTCTCATTAACTGCTTTATGCTTTCCATAAGTCTTTTCTCCTTCTTCTTTTTTAAAAGTACATGTTTCTTTTCAGTCACCTAATATTGTCTTCTTTTGGCGTGGTATGGAATCCAATATTTAAAAATTTTAAGGTCACTTCGTGGCTCAAATGAAGGTTCTAGTAAACATTTCATTTAAAGAGGTGGACTTTAAGTGAGAACTTAGGTGAAAGATGGATTAGTAGAGATTTGCCTTGAAACTGCTGGCTTTTCAGTATTGTCTGACTGGCTAGCAGCCAGATCCTCCAATCTTTCCCTTTTTTCACTTAAGGAAACAATTTCTTTTCCCTTCCCCTTTCAGGGGTACATTTTCTTCTGAGAGGAAATGCAGAAAGTATTAAGGGTGTGTGACTAATAAGATTTTAAAATAATTCATCTTTCAAGACTTTGGTATTTTACAGTTTTATTTTTTTAAAATCACATGTTGAATAATATTACCTAAGAGTATGTGAAAATGTTAGATCTATGTGCCAAAATATTCTGTAGTTAGATTTGTTAAGACTCTTTCTTATTTGTGTATTTATTTGTATACCTTTTTTCCCTGTACGTTCATGTGTTCCCATGTTAAAATGAATGCATTGAGGAGAAAATATTAAAACATTTCTAAATATGTTGCTAAGTAATCTGGCAGTGAAGCTTCCTCTTTTCTGTTAAGGGCCGCCTCACACCTCTAAGAGAATGTCAGCATCCACTCTTGAGGATCCTCAAAATCAAACCCGTGATGACCTGCCTCCTCCAAAGTAGAAGTTGCTCTTCCTCCTTTCTTCCTTGACTTAGAGAATGCTGTTACCATCCACCCAATCATCCAAGGCGGAAATCCGAGAGACATGACTGACTCCTGTCTCCCTCTTCCAAACCCCATCTGGTCATTCAGCAAGTCTGCCCCTCCGTCTCACTCAAAGCTTGTCTTCCCATCCATCCCACTGCTACTTCCTTAACCCTGAGACTCCTCAATCTGTCTTTGGTTCCTGCCATGATTCTACCTAGCTCCTCCCAATCCAGTCTTTCACTAAGGCTAGAGGGGTCTTTCTGAAATCCAAACCCGATCAGATCACTGTCAAACATCCTTTAGGCATTCCCCATACCTTTCAGGATAGAGTTCACATTCTTTCTCTTAGCACCCAAAACCATTAACTCCTCAGTGCCTGGCTCTGCTCATCTCTCTTGGTTCATTTCCCAATGACTCCTTTATACACCTCATTCATTTCAGCTTCACCAAAAAGAATTCCCGGAGGAGTGGTGCAGTGGCGTGACATTGGCTTTCATACCGCTATTCCCTTTCCTTTGAATGCTTTTCCCATCTTCACCTCGGTGACTCCTGCTCATCTTTACCTCAGGCCTATGCTTTCCCGTCTTTTCCAGGTCTAGACATCCAGATAATGGTAAGGTGGTTGGGCACTCTGGCAGGAATGGAGCAGGCTGCTTGTTGCTGGAAGCAATTGCCCAGGGTCTCTTCTCTGTGCTCCAAGCGTATATGATCTCCTCTCTCCTTTGGAGCTCCTTTGGACACCATCACCTCCCCGCCGCCCCGCCCCACTGCCATTGCTCCCTTTCCGGATGCTCCACAGCACTTACCACACTGAGCTGTTGTCATTTATTTACCAAACTGTGCAAACTGTGAGTTGCTTGGTGATGAAATCCATTTGTAATTTGTATTTCTAGTGCCTATCACAGTGCCTGCCATATAGCATGTATTCAATAAATGTTTGTGCTATGAACCCATGAACAGGTGAATAAGTCAATGATGACAACATGGAGAAGGACAAATTATATTCCACTTAAAGTTAGGAGATCTGGCTTCTGGTACTAGCCCCATTGTTTACTAATAATTTGGCCTTGGACTTGTCAGTCTGCTTTTCTGAGTCTCAATTTTCACATTATAAAATGGAGACATGATATGTGTGCACAAAAAGGACGTGAGATTAATCGCACATTTATAATTTGCAGTATGCTCCATAAATAGTACCATTTCCATGAATTAAGTTGACCTGGTCCTTAACTATGCCCCCAAATTTAGGATGGGGTGGGATAAAATGCTGTGTACAAAGTATAGTTTTCCGTTTGACACTTACAGAAAGATCATTTGATTTTTCACTTGGGTAAGCTCAGATTCGCTGCAATGTGTTTGCCCATTCTCTCTCAAAGTACCGGGCATCCAAAGGCAGCAAAACTATTCCACAGGAAACTGAGTATTCCTCCCATTCTGCTCTGCAGTGGAGAAAACCTTTAATAATGGTCAATCTTTTTGTAAGGTATCGGGAGTTGAAATAATCTATGTATTCTTGCTTCAGTCAATCTAAGAAATTAAGTACAGTTGTTTATAAAGCAGTGATACAATTAAGGTCTTTTAAGTAATGTATGTTCTAAGTAGTTATTTACTCCTTGTGAAAAGTAGGTATACCAGTTCGATTTTTGTAGAAAATTCTCAATAGCAAGGATTATTTGACCCAGTGATCCCACTTCTAGGAATATATTCTGAGAAACCCAAAACACCAATCAGAAAGAATATAGGCACCCGCTATGTTCATAGCAGTGCAATTTACCATAGCTAAGATTTGGAAACAGCCCAAGTGCCCATCAGCAGATGAGTGGATAAAAAAAAACCTGTGGTACATTTACACGATGGAATACTACATGGCAGTAAAAAAGAAGGAACTTTTACCACTTTCAACAGCATGGATGAACTTGGAGAGCATTATGCTAAGTGAAATAAAGCCGTCAGAGAAAGACAAGTATCATATGATCTCACTCATATGTGGAATCTAATGCACAAAATAAACTGATGAACAAAATAGATCCAGAGACATCAAAGCATGGAACAGACTGACGAATCTCAGTGGGAAGGTGGGGGTGGGTGCTGGTGGGAAAAGATTAACCAAAGACTTATATGCACAGCCCATGGCCACAGACAATAGTGTGGTGAAGGCCCGGGAGGGGCTGGGGCAGGGTTGAGGGAGTCAATGGAGAAAAAAACAAAATGATATGTGTAATACTTTCAACAGTAAAGATAATTTTTTTAAAAAATAACAAGGATTAGAGAAGTAGCTTTTAAGAATTGGGAATTTCCAAAGCTGCTCCCCTAGATTTAAATGATATATTCTATCTTGAGAAAGGACCTTCACATTTAAAACTTTCTCCAAGCAACTGAGAGAAAACACTCTAACATCTATATGACTGCATGGGTAACATGTGTAAACCTCTAGTCCAATAACAGTTACACGGGCCATGGGCCAACTCCAAAAATGAACAGCAGAAGATCAATTGCTGGAATTTGCCTTGGTAAGCTCATTCTCACTCTCATAGCAGATTCATCCCATCCTAATGTTTTGCATGTTATGGCTATTAAGCAATTTAAGTGCCCTTCTCCAAGCCATTGCAAAACTAATGCCTCCATAGTATGCAGTCTTGCTCTTTTGAGAATTTCTTGCACCAGAGCACCACAGACATAACACGGCTGACCTTGACTGAGCTTAGACAATTCAAATACAAAAACCATTTTGAATTGTTGTGTTACTTGTTATCTGTTCCATTCCAAGGTTCAGCATTCATCAAAGTTTGCTGCCACTACAAAAAGAGTATTTGCAATTCTGGAATAATCAGAGTTGCTATTTACTTACTATTACTGGATGCCTGGTGTTTTACAGTGATTATTACAAATTTCTACAGCAGTCCTATTGTACAGTACTTTTGTACTTTACAGATGAGAAGGAGAGAGACTCAGAGAGATTAAGTAATTTTTCCCAAATCCCATGCTAATAAGCAGTAGAACTGGAATTCAGACCTCAAACTCTCTGGTTCCAAATCTGTCCTCTTCCCAGTGCACCTGACTGTTGGGGGAATCTAGTGTGATTAAGTCAGCCCACCCTTCACAGTTCGAGCTGATTCGTAGTAAACAGATGCAATCAATTTCTCAATTCAAGAGAAACCAAAATAGCAGGTGTTAGGAAGTTGAGCCATTAATTGTTTCTTCTCTCTCTGTCTTAAAAACTACTGAAGTTATCATGAAATTCTATTTGAATAATTCTTCAATTAATCATAAATTCTGACTCCTGTTTCTAAAGCAACCTTTGAATAGATGCTTCCAACTCTGGGCCACTTTCTGCTTTTCTTAGCCCTGCCAATTATTTTTATTATGAATAGTCATGTGAATAATTAACAAATGTATTTTCACACTTTCACCTTCATTATCACTAAACTTTTATTTCTTTATTCTCCCATGAGCTCATATAAGTAGCACACATACAGATTCCTTGCTTCTTTCACTTTGAAGATATTTTTCTACATCATCTTGTCCAAGTAAGAGTCTATATACTACATTTTCTAATAAACTATATTATAGGATGACTTTTATAAGCCTGTTTAAGTAAGCTGAAAATCAGCTAGATAATGTATATAGTTTCTTAGAGTTTGGAAAAGAAAATAAATATTTTTTCTAAAAAGCCTTCCTGACCAACTCCACCTTCCCACCTCCTATTCTTATCTCATGCTGAAGGCTATGTAGTTAAATGCTGCCCTGAGTCTGAGACAATGGCTTACTTCTTCATATGTGTTTTGTAATGTCTTGTGTTAGGTGACCATTGTGGGTGGCCTTGGAAAGATGGTTTCTCCTCCTATGATAGGAGGATGGTTTCTCCTCCTTGGCTTCCCTTAGCCTTGGACCCATGTGCAAATGGTATGCATAATAGAGCGTGGGCGCTCTTTCTAGGCATGAACTGGGTGTGTGTCTAACTGGATAGACATCTGAAATAATAGAGGGCATCATGACCAATGGTGCTGTGGTGCATTTCTAGCTTGAGGGTCCCTCACATCTCTTGGTTTCTTGTGAGAAACTCTTCTGCCCATCAATCTATGACTGAGCTATACCAACCCCACTTTCTGAGTGCGAAAAAAGTAACTAGAACTACCTCGTCCTATTAGGGGTAAGAGAAGGCTATGTGCCTATAGGAATAGGAGAATCTTGCAAGAGATGTATGATTTTTCTGGCTGTTATCCACCCCCCTCCCCAAAAAAGAGAAAAAAGGAAACTTTTTTGTGCTTCCATGATAAAAATACATATGTAGTTTGTTTACTCTTGTCCATGATAGCCAGGCTCTTGTATACAAAACTTTGATTCAAGGCAATAACTACTACCTTCTTCTCGTTACTCATTCACCATCTATTTCTGAGTGTCTGGAGAGAATTTAGAATTAGAGGATTTGATTTTTAAATCACTTTCCAGTATGTATAGTATATCCCATCACCAAATATGCTGATAAGTGGATCTGGTTTGTTCTGAAACTATAATTTCTTTCTTCCTTCCTTTCTTTCTTTCTTTCTTCTTTCCTTCCTTTTTTTTGGCACAGCTTACTACCTCTCTACTCCTTTTGTTTATTTTTAATTGGTTTATATTATTTATTGTTAAGATATTACATTTCTCTCTAAAGTTATCAATAAGTAAGGGATAGGGTAGAAAATATAAGAAATAGCAGAGGATTGCATTTAGTAAAAAGAAATAATTAATATGTTCATTGTCCCTTTCTCTAAATCAATAATTTTTAATAACAAAACCAAATATTTTTATTTTAAGGTATCTTATTTACTTATAAAAACATATGACATTTATAAGGCAATATGTATGACAGCTGTATGGCAGTTAAATATATTTAAGTCATGTGAACATGTCACTCTTTTGTGTTTAAATTTCCATGGAATAACTTTGCAAGAACTTTTCTACATATTATTCTTGTTGTTCTTTTTGGTAGTCATTGAGCTCTGGCTTTTTTGTTTTGTCTAAGATTATAAGGGTGCCTGCTCTCTTTTTATAACTTTTCTGATTCATGTTTAAGTACTATATTTTTAATATCTTGTGATGCCTATAAAAATACCCCTCCTGAATATTACATTTCTAAGGCTGTGGCTGTGGAGCTTATTATTTTAGAGTCACAATAGCTAGTTTAGTGGCCAGTACAGCAGTGTTCCCAGCACAGGATGACTCCGCGTGCTTCAGGGAGAGAACCAGCTCAGCTCACTCCCAGCAGACACCCAACCAAGAGTCATTTTCAGTTCTCAGTCTGTCCCTGGACCTTTGGGTGGCTTCGAGATGCCTACCATTAACATTTTGGTTCTCTTTAGCCATTTAGTCCCAGTTGGTTTGACATTCCACTGTTGTTCAAAAGCAAAGCCTCCAGCAGGCCTAGACAGGACCCTCTCGATCCTCCTTTGCAACTAGATTCATTATCATGATTAGTGCACTCTGTTTTAGCAATTCTGGTGTTGGTGATGGCCAGATTGTTTGCATTTGTGGTTCTCTTTCTTATAACCCCTTATCCCTGTTCCTCTTTAGAGATCATATAGCTCCATCTACCTCTCAGGGCTGCTGTAAAAATAACAGGTTAAAACTAACCAAAAACTGTTTGTAAAACCTAATCACTCTGTTGATGCACAATAAAACAATGCTCTGTTCTTTCTGAGGCAGGCCTGAGTAAAATATTCTACTGAGGGCAGCAGAAACAAAGTTTACTTTAGTTTATAAAAGCTTATTATGCTACCCTAGAAAAAAACTTCTGTGAGATTGAATAATTAGTTTTTGATAACCCTGTGTGGATTAATATTTGTCACCCTATTTTCCCAAAGGAAATATTAAAAAAAATACAAGACTTACAAAAATAAAAGGCCCCACAATCACAGCAATATAGAGCTGGGCCAATGTGTTTATTTTCAAAACAGAAAACAGATCTTATAACAGTATATTATTATCGTAGCTGTTCCAATTAGAAGAAGGAGGGTGATTTGATTATTCTGAAGAAGCCTATAATATGTCACAATGAAAATTTTGGGTTCCTTTATTCTCAACTTTGTAATGACTGTCTTCAAATTATATGTCATAGCATAGGAAAAATGGCATTAACTGGGGAAAATAATGCAAGTAAAGTGAAGTATTTTATTTAAAAAATGTGTTTTTGGTGGTGTTATATTCATGTTTAAGCAAAAATAGATAATAAAAAGTGTTTTTGAAGCTACGATCTGAACAATATTTCCTCATAAAAATGTTATTTCTGCTATTCACATGAAGGGAGAATCAATTTTTTTCCCCCATTAAATACAGACCTAAGCCTGTTACTTGACCCTTGTTGGAATACGAGGAATCCATAATGTGTTTTTTAAGTAGCAAAGAAATGCTGCCTGTACTGCTACCCTTGCGTGAACCCCCAGGACTTCCAGCTTCCTGGAACTCTTTACTGAAAGCAGTCCCCTTCTATGCTCCACAATAGTTCTGCTCACGGTGGCCCCTCTTCCGTCTATGCAGAACACTGGGAGCTTGCTCCTCACGTGTCTGTGACCTACATAATCACGATCTCAGAGATGGGACAGCAAAAATGCCCTTTTGAGAAATTCCCCTGTAGATTTTTATTCTTTTTTCGACAGCATCCTAAGAAGATGGGTTAGAGGCTAGGTGTGGTAGTAGAAGCCTGCATGGAAGGCTTAGCATCTCAGTGGGACTTGGAGTGGCCCCATGACTAATCACTTTGAAGAAGAATGACTGAACATCACTTCTTCACTTTAGGAATTGTAGCACCACAGCCCTTACTTACTATGGACCATGCACAATACCAAGAACTTGACACTTAATATAAAGTTGATCCTTGAATAACATTGTTTCATTCAATGTTGTTTTCTTATAACATTGATGAGATTAAAAAAAAATCAATTCTGTCTGGGCCACTGTCTGTGTGGAGTTGGCATGTTCTCCACGTGTCTGCGTGGGTTTTCTCTGGGCGCTCTTGTTTCCTCCTTTGTCCCAAAGATGTGCATGTGAGGTTAGTTGGTACACCCCCATTGTCCCAGTCTCTGTGAGTGTGGGTGCAGAGGTGTGTGTCGGGGGTGAGTGAGTGCACCTTTTGATGGCCAGGTCCCACCTTGTACCCTGAGCTACCAGGATAGCTCTGGCCACCCAAGATTCTGCACCTGAATAAGCGGGTTGGACAAGAATTCTCTTACTTGTTTTTATTCATCTTATTTATTTATTTAATTTATGTTGGTCTGGACAAAATGTTTAATACTAAAACCAGTTTAAGTTTGATTAATGTCTTTTAGAGGTATTGCCATAATATATATGTTTTTACCTAGATTTACAAAGAGTTTATGATATAAGCTTGATGGTTACTTCAATTTCTTCACTGATGATTGGTCTACCTAGATTTTCCAATTCTTTATGATTTAGTCTAGGAAGGTTATATATTTCTAGGAACTTATCCATTTCTTCTAGGTTATTGAATTTGGTGGCATAAAGTCTTTCATAATATTCTAGTATGATCCTTTGTATATCTGTTATGTCTGTGGTGACTTCTCCTCTCTCATTTCTGATTTTGTTTATATGGGTCTTTTCCCTTTTTTCCTTAGTGAGTTTAGCAAGGGGTTAGTCAATTTTATTAATTTAAAAAAAACAAACAGCTCTTTGGTTTTTTTGTACAGTCTTTTTGTTCTCTATTTCATTTAATTCTGCTCTATTTTTTATTATTTCCTTTCTTCAGCTGACTTTGGGTTGCTTTTGTTCTTCTTTTTCTAGTATTTTAAGGTGTGATATTAGGTTGTTTAGTTGGGATTTCTCTTGTTTCTTGAGTTAGGCCTGTAATATAGAAATGTCCCTCTTATTACTGCTTTTGCTGCATCCCAGAGGTTTTGATATGTTGTATTATTATTCTCATTTGTCTCTATATATCTTTTGATCTCATCTTTTATTTATTCTTTGACCCAGTCATTATTTAATAGTATGTTGTTTAATATCCATGTATTTGTGAATTTTTTCACTTCCTTTTTACAGTTGATTTCTAAAAAATATGCTTGGTATAATTTCAATCATCTTGAATTTGTTGATGCTAGTTTTGTGATCAACATATGGTATAACCTTGAGAAAGTTCCATGTGCACTGGAAAAGAATGCATAATCTGATTCTGGGATGAAAGGCTCTGTAAATGTCAATTATGTCCATTTGGTCTAGTGTTTCATTTAAGGCTGATATTTCTTTATTGATTTTTTATTTGGTTGATCTGTCTAGAATTGTCAATGGAGTGTTAAGGTCTCCAACTATGATTGTGTTTTAATCTGTTTCTCCCTTTAGTTCTGTGAGTAGCTGTATAATATATTTCAGTTCTCCCTGGTTGGGTGCATATATATTAAGAAGTGTTGAGGAGAAACCAAGATGGTGGCATAAGGTAAACACCTATACTGCTGCCTGGCACAACAATTTTAAAACTGCAACTGGAAGACAGAGCGGACATCATCCAGAACCACCAGAAAGCTGGCTGAGTGGAAATTCTACAACTAGAAGGAAAGAGAAAAGGACACTGAGACTCAGGAGCTGTGGAGATGCGGAGACCCGTGCACGTGGAAAGGGTGGGCTGCTAAATATGCAGCTGGCTTACTCGCAGTGCACGCGGAGAGGGTGGGCAGCAAACACGCAGCTAGCTTTCTCGTGCGGGAGGAAAACAAAACCTCCCGACTGCACTAAAATCCAGCTCTGGGTGAGACTTTCGGTACCAGACTCATTTGGGGAGAAACTGGACTGTCTGGCAGCGGGCGAAACTTGAGAGCAGCCTTCTCTCAGAGATGTGTGCAGCCATTGCCACGGGACACTGAGAACAGGGCCCTCTTAGGGCGGGGCTGACGGGAAACCAAGGCTGTCTGCTCCACCCTGAGACTCCGCCCCATCCAAGCTGAGCACAGAAGCTCTCCCAGCGGAGACACTGCTCATCTTCACAGCCAATTGGCCTGGAGGTCAACTCCCCCCAGTGATACCAACAACAATCAAGGCTTAACTACAACAAGACTGCACACACAGCCCACAGAGGGGTGCACCAAGAGTGTAACTGGGGAGGCTGAGCTACTGGGCCCTGCTAGGACACCTAGCACACAAAGCAACTCCATCAACTCAGGGAAGCAGCTAAAATGTGTAGACAAAGAGTCAGGCCACAATTGAAGGAAATGGAGGAAAGCAAAAGACTGGATATAGAGTTCAAAACCACGGTTATAAGGTTTTTCAAGAATTTCCTAGAAAAGGCCGATAAATTTAGCGAGACCCTTGAGGATATGAAAAATAATCAACTAGAAATTAAGCATACACTGACTGAAATAAAAAATATTATACAGAGACCTAAAAGCAGACTAGAGGATCGCAAGAATCAAGTCAAAAGATTTGGAATACCAAGATGCAAAAAACACTCCTCTGGAAAAGAAAAAAGAAAAAAGAATCCAAAAAGTTGAAGATAGTGTATGAAGCCTCTGGGACAACTTCAAGCATACCAACATCAGAATTATAGGGGTCCCAGAAGAGGAGAGAGAGCAAGATACTGAAAACCTATTTGAAGAAATAGTGACAGAAAACTTCCCCCACCTGGTGAAAGAAATAGACTTACAAGTCCAGGAAGTGCACAGAACCCCAAACAAAAGGAATCCAAAGAGGACCACACCAAAAACACATCATAATTAAAATGCCAAGAGCAAAAGACAAAGAGATAATATTAAAAGCAGCAAGAGAAAAACAGTTAGTTACCTACAAGGGAGCACCCGTATGATTGTCAGCTGCTTTCTCAACAGAAACTATGCAGGCCAGACGGGAATGGCAAGAAATATTCAAAGTGATGAATAGCAAGAACCTACAACCAAGATTACTCTACCCAGCAAAGCTATCATTCAGAATTGAAGGTCAGATAAAGAGCTTCACAGATAAGAAAAAGCTAAAGGAGTTCATCACCACCAAGCCAGAATTATATGAAATGCTGAAAGGTATTCTTTAAGAAGAGGAGGAAGAAGAAAAAGATAAAGATAAAAATTATGAACAACAAATACGTATCTATCAACAAGTCAATCTAAAAACCAAGGGAATAAAAAATCTGATGAACAGTATTAACTGGTGAATATAATAGAATCAGGGGCATAGAAAGGGAGTGGACTGACAATTCTCAGGGGAAAAAGGGAGTGGGGGGTGCAGAAGAGACTGAACAAAAAGCGTATACTTATGGATGAGGACAGTGGGGAGGTAAGGGCAGAGGGTGGGGTAGGAACCTGGTGGAGGGGAGCTATGGGGGGAAAAAGAGGAACAATTGTAATAATCTGAACAATAAAGATTTATTAAATTTTAAAAAAGTGTTATGTTTTCTTGATGTAGTGTTTCGTTTATCATTATAAAGTGTCCATTTTTGTCTCTTGTTATCTTTGTTATCTTGAGATCTATTTTGTCAGATGTAAGTATGGCTTCACCTGCTTTTTTGTGGATGTTATTTGCTTTGAGAAACATTTTCCACCCTTTCACTTTGAATCTACCTTTGTTTATGCAGCTTAGATGTGTCTCTTGTAGGCAGCATATGGTTGGGTTTTGTTTTTTGATCCACTCTGTTATTCTGTGCCTCTTTACTAGTGCATTTTATATTTAGGGTAATTATTGATGTATGAGGATTTCCTATAGCCACTTTATCTTTTGTTTTCTGGTAGCTCTGTGCCTCCTTTTGTTCTTTTCCTTTATGCTTCTGAGTGTTGTTTTTGTTTGATGGTATTCCATACTTCTTTCCTCTGTTTCCTCTTTTTTAAGCTAGATGTCCTGTTTTGGGGACTTTTGTGTAGGTTTATAAAAAGTGAAGTTGCAAATATACCGTAGTTTTTTCCCTTTTGAGTCCATCTGATATTCATCTCTCTTTACCAGTTCATACCTTTCTCCTTTCCCTTGCATGTTTTTGTTGTCACAAATTATCCCTGTTTATGCTGCATGTTTTTTGGCGATCTCACTCATAGTGTTGTGACCTTATATTCTCCGTTTCAGGTAGAATAACTCCCTTGAGTATTTCCTGCAATTTAGGTTTTCTAGTGATAAAATCCTCAGCATCTATATGTCTTCAAATGTCCTTATTTCTCCTTCATATTTAAAAGATAATTTTGCTGGATATATTATATGTGGCTGGTAATTTCTCTCTGTCAGATGGTTGAATATTTGGTTCTACTCTCTTCTGGCTTGTAGAATTTCTGCTGAGAAGTCGAATAAAATTCTGATGGGTTTTCTTTTGTAGGTCTTTTCCTTCTTTTCCCTGGCTGCTTTTAGAATTTTTTCTTTTTCATTAATTTTTTACAGCTTCTTTACCAAGTGCCTTGGAGAGAGCCTTTTTGGATTGATGTAAATAAATGTTCTGTTTGCTTCTTGGATCTGAGGATCTAGTTCTTTCCATAAATTTGGGAAGCTCTCATCCACTATTTCTTTTAATAGACTCTCCATTCCATGCTTCCTTTCTTCCTCCACAATGCCTTTGATTCTCATGTTACTTTTTCTGATGGAATCAGAGAGGTCTCATAGAGCTCTCATTTTTCTTTATTCTCAGGTCTCTCTCTTCTTCCCTGTGTCATTTCTTGATTCCTATTTTTGATATCACTAGCTCTGTCCTTTAACTGGCTGGTCCTGTTTTCTATTCTCAACAGCTCACTCTTTTTTTTTCTTTATTTCTTTATTGATTAAGGTATTACATATGAGTCCTTATCCTCCCATCCCCTCCCTCCCACCCCCGCTCATGCCCTCAATCCCCTGGTGTCTGTGTCCATTGGTTAAGCTTATATGCATGCATACAAGTCCTTTGGTTGATCTCTCCCCCTTACCCCACCCTCCCCTACCTTCCCTCTGAGGTTTGCTTCTCTGTCTCTGGATCTATTTTTGTTCATCAGTTTATGTTGTTCATTATATTCCACAAATGAGTGAGATCATGTGATATTTATATTTCTCTGATTGACTTATTTCACTTAGCATAATGCTCTCCAGGACCATCCATGTCAACAGCTCACTCTTGACCTCCTTAATTGCATGCTTCATTTCCAGAATTTCTGATTGATTCTTTTTTAAAGTTTCCATTTCCTTCAAAAAAATACTCATTTTGTTCATTGATTTTTTTTCTGAGTGTACTGAATTGCCTGTCAGTATTTTCTCATATCTTGTTGAGTATTTTCAGAACTGCAATCTTGAAATCTCTGTCATTTATATCACACTAGAGGCCCGGCGCACAAATTCGTGCACTAATGGGATCCCTCAGCCTGGCCTGCGGGATTGGTCCGAAACCAGCTCTCCAACATCCCCCGAGGGGTCCAGGATTGCGAGAGGGTGCAGGCCAGGTTGAGGGACCCCACCAGTGCACAATCAGGGCCAGGGAGTGATGCAGGAGGTTGGCCAGCCGGGGAAGGACTGTGGGAGGGCTCCAGGGTGTGTCCGGCCCATCTCACTCAGTCCCAATCAGCTGGACCCCAGCAGCAAGCTAACCTACCAGTTGGAGCATCTTCCCCCTGGTGGTCAGTGCACGTGATAGTGACTGGTCGACCAGTCTACTGTCTGCCTCCTGACAGTCAATGCATGTCATAGCGAGCAGTTGAGTGGCCTTAGCATATCATTAACATATTATGCTTTGATTGCTTGAATGGATGACCGGACCACCAGACACTTAGCATGTTAGGCTTTTATTATATAGGATAATTCCATGTGTTCCAGCCTACCATCCGGGGATTTTTCATTATCTTTCTGGTCATCGTCATTATTGTGTTTGTTCATGGTATTTGTTGTCCTCTTGTTTTCCTATTTATCTCTGAGGAGGTCTTTCTACTCTGTTCCAGTAGATGGCACTGAATTGCAAGATTTTTACCTCTGTGGCCTCACAGTTTTGAGCCTCTGCAGTTTCTGTAAGGCAGTACTGCCTCTGCTTGGGAGTGGGGTTTGTTTTTTCCTCACTGTAATGGTGACCCCTGACCTCCACGGGTCCAGCCCAAGCACCCCTCCTGGGGCTTAGAGAGAAACAGTGATTCTACTGCAACAGCTCTTGGTTCACAGATAATATCCTCCTGGAGCCAACTCCAAGGGCAACAGGGGGCGAGTTTTGGTTGTCTAATCAGGGGCAGGGCTCTGATTTATTTTTTTTTAATATATATTTTTATTGATTTCAGAGAGGAAGGGAGAGGGGAGAGAGAGATAGAAACATCAATGATGAAAGAGAATCATTGGTTGGCTGCCTCCTGCATGCCCCCTACGGGGGATTGAGCCCACAACCCAGGCATGTGCCCTTGACTGGAATCAAACCTGGGATCCTTCAGTCCTCAGGCTGACACTCTATCCACTGAGCCAAACCAGCGAGGGCTCTGATTTACTTTCTTTGCCTGAAAGACCACCGCCAGGCCCAGCAGTGGGGAGCCACTTGGCAGCACCCAGTGCTCTGTAGGGAAGGCATCCACTGACTCAGTGTTTGTTCATGCTGCTCACATGCGCAACTCATACCCTCTTCCCAACACACCCATGATTCAGTCACTGCACTCTCATTGCTTGTGCGTCTGACCACACAACTCAGACAGACAATGTCCTCTCCTGTTGCTGGCAGCTCACTCCTTGCCACTCACAGATTACCTTGCTGGGCTGTTCCCACAACTTTCTGTTGCTCCCGGCCAGTCATAGAAAGTGCCTGCTACCGCAGCAGGCTTTCTCCCCTTTCCTGGCTAGGCTGCAAGTTCCCAGCTGTGCTGCAGATGTACTGCCCTGTAGGGCTGCTGCATCCATGGCTAGCCATGTTCATGCTTTCCTCCCTTCTCATCTCCCCACATATTTCAGGAAGCCCACCTTAGGTGTTTCAATGGTGGGTCTCTCAGGCAGGCATCTGTGTTGAGCAGGAACTTCTTTGATTAATTATAGATGGTTAACTTGTTGAAATGTCAGGGTGAGAGGAAAAGACATGCCCTTTAGCCACCGTTCCTCTGACGTCACTTCTCTTTCTCTTTAACCCTTGGCATTTTAATTATGATGTATCTTGGTTTGGGCCTCTTTGAGTTCCTCTTGTTTGGGACTCTCTGTGCTTCCTGGGCCTATAAGTCTATTTCTTTCACCAGGTAGGGGAAGTTTTCTGTCATTAGTTCTTCAAATAGGTTTTCAATATCTTGCTCTCTCTCTTTTCTCCTTCTGGCACCCCCAAAATGCGAATGTTGGCACACTTCAAGTTGTCCCAGAAGCTCCTTACTGTATCTTCATATTTTTTTATTCATTTTTCTTTTTGCTCTTTTGCTTGGGTGTTTTTTGCTTCCTCATATTCCAAATTGTTGATTTGATTCTCAAAATCCTCTGCTGTACTGTGGAATCCTTATAAATTATTCTTTATTTCAATTCGTGTATACTTAATTTCTGACTGATCCTTTTTCATGTCTTTGACATTCTCACTAAGATCCTTAAAAGTTTCACTAAGTCCCTTGAAGCTCTCATGAAGATCCTTGGGTAACCTTATAATTGTGGTTTGGAACTCTGTATATAGTAGTTTGCTTTCTTCTATTTCTTTTATTTGTGACATGTTTCTTTGTCTCCACATGTTGGTTGCTTCCTTGTGTTTGTTTCTGTATATTATGTAGAAGTGCTATGTCTCCTGGAATTGGTAGAGTGGCCTTCTGTAGTAGGTGTCCTGTAGGGCCCAATGGCTCCGCCTCCCCTGTCACCTGAGCTGGGCACTCTAGGTGTGTCCCTGTGTGGGCTATGTGCACAGTCTTGTAGTTGAGCCTTGATTGTTATTGGCGTCATTGGGAGGAGTTGACCTTTAGGCCAATGGGCTATGAGGACCAGCTGTGACTACAGTGGGAGAGCTTCTGTGCAGGAAACACTCTTATGGAACAGGACTTGCTTCAGTGGGGCTTTAGTAATTGTAAATTGCTATGGTCTGAAGTTGTCCATCGGGTGCACTAGCTCTAGGGCCTCCAGGAAGATGCAAAGTCAGCCACTGCCTGGGGCCACCCAGGAGGACCTACAGAGGGATCTGAAGACAGCTGCTATTTGCTATTTGTATTGGGCTTGGAGTTGCCCAAGCGAGGCCCAGCTGTGAAGCAAGGAAGGCTATTGCTAGTGCTGGGTCTTGGGCCTTTTACTGAGAGGTTTGGGGCACACTGACACCAGCTGCAACTTGTTTGAGAGATTTTATCAGTCTGAAAGCTGAGCCAGGACAGGTCATTCATATGGAAAAGTTGCTGCAAACAGCTTGGGTGGGGCTGCAAATTGGATGGGCTGGGGTCTCAGGGAATCACTAGAGCATAGCAAACAGTGTGAGCCAAGCTGATGGAGACTCAGATATAGCCACTGCCAGTCAGCCCTGCAACAGGGGAGGTCCCAGCACAGAAACAATGACCCCTGCAAGCACCCCCATCTGGGAGGAAGCCGTCCCTGAGTTCCTGCCCTGATACCAGACAATCTAGTTCCTCCCTGTATGTGTCTGGGTCCCCCAAATCCACCTGACTGGAGCCCAGAGGGATCGAGTTTGAGTAAGTTCATCCACTGGCCCTTTAAAAGGAGCACCTGGGTCTTCAGCAGCCTCTGTGTCACTCAGCCACAATCTCTGCTGGTTTTTACAGCACTTAGTTAGGGGGACTTCTCTTCCCAGCTTTGGACCCCTGGGCTGAGGCTGGTGTGGGACTTGGACCCCTTAGTCCTCACAGGAGGCCTCCACAGAGATATCACTCCGAATTAAAAAAAAACAAAAACACAAAAAAACAAGCTACAAAAACACACACGTGGTTGTCAGATGAGCCCGTTTCATACCTCTGCTTCTCCTACCAGTCTCAATGTGCTTTCTTCTTTACTTCTCTAGTTGTAGGACTTCTATTCAGCCAGCTTTAAGGTGGTTTTGAATGATGGTTGTTCTGTATTTTAGTTATAATTTTGATGTGGTTATGGGAGATGGCACATAGGGACATTTACCTATGCCACTATCTTCTTGAGAGATCTTATTCATCTTTTTAAAATGTATGTTTAGCTCATATTTATTTTAATGTTTAATATTAGAAGTAATTTGGGCCAAAACCAGTTTGGCTCAGTGGATAGAGCGTCGGCCTGCGGACTGAAAGGTCCCAGGTTCGATTCTGGTCAAGGGCATGTACCTTGGTTGCGGGCACATCCCCGGTAGGGGGTGTGTAGGAGGCAGCTGGTCGATGTTTCTCTCTCATCAATGTTTCTAGCTTTCTATCCCTCTCCCTTCCTCTCTGTAAAAAAATCAATAAAATATATTTTTTTTTAAAAAAAAGAAGTAATTTGGGTCTTTACTTAGAAGATTGGTGATATTTTTGTTTTCAGAACATGTTAAAGAAACTTAACTCTTGTTTCTATTGATTAGCCCAGTGATTTTCAACCTGTGTGCTGCAAGAGTTTTTAAAACATGCAAGACCTGACTATTTAGTCAGGGCCACTGACCTCTTTTCCCTTAGAAGGTCAAGTAAAAAACTGACAACAGCCAACACAACATTAGCCAGTTGGTGTGAATGAATCAAAATTATACCTTTTTTTTTCTTTATCAGATTGGCAAAAAGTATGACATATTTTTTGTTGTGGCGCAGAATTTCAGTAATTAGGTTTATGTGTGCCATTAGATGAAAAAAGTTGAAAATCACTGAATTAGCCTATGGTAAAACGTGTTTCCTCACATGCTGTTTCACTTAAAGTCGCAGTTTCCAAGAACCTATCCAGGAGAACTTCCTGTATATCATTTAATCCTCACAGCAACCTGGAGAAGTATATGTACTCATTATCCCCACTTTATAGCTAAAGACTTAGATACAGTGTGCATAAATAATTTTCCCAAGGTCATCTAACTAGCGAGTCAGCTAACTATTGTCCTATGGTCCTAAGACACATCTGTGCCTTATACAAATTATTGTACAAAAAGGTGGTTTTGAGCTATAAAATGTGTTTTGTTTTCTCCCCAAACATATCAACTTGTTAGGTTTAAGGAAATTATCTCCCACTTTTTTTTTCTAGATCTTTTGTATTTTAAATTTAGGGGATGATAGTGGACTATGATCTGTATGCCATCAGAGTTTAACAAATGATTTGGGATGTACATCCCTTGGCAAAATTTAGAGTGGATCCCTCTGGCAAGATTTAAAGTAGAGAGGGGTTATTTGGTATTCTCTTGGTCAAAACAGGTCATCATAAATCTCTTGACTAAGTATTCTTGGACCTCCACCCACAGCCAAGGCAAGTCAAGGCATTGACATCTTTATGCCTGTTCCTTTTTAACTTATCCTGCCCTTCAGAGCCACAAACTTTCCAAATTTCATTTCAAAGCTCTCCCCTCCCCAGTTTAGACTTTAAATGACTGTTTCTGAAATTAAAAGCAGAAAATCACAGAACCTTTAAATGTAGAAACGTGTGAACATAGAACAGCAACATGCCAAGTACAATTTTAACATTTTAAGTGTATTAAGAAAATTGAAATGTATTTAAACTGTAGAAGAAGGCCTGGTAATATTATGCATCTTATGTCTAAAATATGTTTTTTTTCTATTAATAAATGCAGCAAATGAACTGTGAGTAGGGAAACTGCCATTTGCTACTCTTTGGAAAGATCCAAGAAAGTTGCAAACATCATCTCTTATTGTGTCATTTCTGGTGTTTATGCAGTCAGACAGGTTTAACATTAAGATCTCCTAGTCTGAAGTGTCATTTATAGAGATGGTAATTTGAGGAATTTGAAAAGTATGGCAATAATGTGAGCCATTTTAAAGATGCATGGCAGTTCATATATCAAAGGATGGTTTTTCAGAGATATCAAAGACCTTGTCAAATACATGGATAGAGCCAGACTTTCCAGCTAATTTCTAGATTGTTAAAAATGCCTTTTTTTCTTTATTTAAATGGTCTTTTTGCTGAATAAAGTCATATCATAATTTCGTAATTTAACACTATTCAACTATATATTTATTAAATAAGTCAACCTTCTAGAACTGCAGTGTAGCAGCTAGAAGTTGAACTCAAGAAAAACAGCCCTCATTAAACTTCAGCTAAGAATCAGAGTAAGTCCATTCAATTTTCAGCAATAGTGGCCCAACTTGCATGTACAAAGGAATGCTTTTATAAACAATTAATGCCCCTTGTAACACACAGGCACACGGAAGTTACTCATACATAGTTAAGAAGTCATTTTTCTGAGACTTTGGCTAAAAACTGAGATTTCATGGATGAAACATTTTGAGGAACATCTCCAATATTCTCCTTGAGAAAATGAAGTAACAAAATCCATTAGATACTTAAAATTAATAGTGCATTTTGTCTTGGCATGTTGTGGTGCTTTGGCACAAAATAGTGCCAGAAAGCTTTTTTTTATCTTTGAAGATGATAGATTCTGCACACTTAATTCATTGATCTGAGTCATCTTTACATACCGGTTTTCATATTAAATCACTGGACAATACAAAATTTTCTGGTGACTGCAATCAACCCCATATTCTAAATATAAAAAAAATAAAGTAAGAGAGAAGGCTAACTTTCTTTTATTTTACAGGATTTATATAGTACTAAATATATGGGCTCAAACTGTCTTTTACAAAATATTAAATCAGATGGTCTTTATAAGAAGCCTATGGGCCTACTATTATTAGCCCCATTTTATAGGGGAGAAAGTCGAGCTGCTGGCCAGCTTTCACACAGTGTGTGGTAAAGCAAGAGGTCAACTCCTGCTGCCTAGTACCAGGGTCTGGGCTCCAACCACTGCACTACACTGCCTCATGCCTCACACCAGACCACACTCATAGTTTGTAATGATGAGCTAATAATAGAAACAATAATATTTAACATTTCCAGACCTCCTTCTGGTCACTCACCAGTAATTGCCTCCCCATAGACCTCATTCTAATCTTCAAAGTGAAGTTTCAGACTGAAAATGTTAGACTTTGGAAAGGTGGAGCCTTTGAGATCACAGAGGGACAATCTCTGTAGATGGACTATGGAGAGTAACTTAACATCAAGAATATTTACAAAATGTCGAATCTCAGAGGGAAGGCAGGGGAGGGTGGGTGGGTAGGAAGAGATCAACCAAAGAACTTGTATGCATATATGCATAGCCCATGGACACAGACAATAGGGTGGTGAAGGAGGGGATGGGGGAGAGGGTGCGGGTGGGGGGCTAGAAGAAGTTAATGGGGGGGTGGGAATATATGTAATACTTTCAACAATAAAGGTTTTTTAAAAAGAACCTATATATCCTCTCTAATAAAATGGTAATATGCAAATTAACCATCACTCCGCTACATAAGCCACGCCCACCAGCCAAGCCACACCCACCAGCCAATCAGGGCGAGTATGCAAATTAACCCAAACCAAGATGGCTACAGCCACAGAGAGCAAGGTTTTCCAGGTAACAGAGCAAGCCAAGCTTTCCATAGCCATTGCAGGCCTAAGCCTCCACTCAAGCTACAAAGTTTCAATTATAGAAGGTAAACAAATTCAAACAAATGGCGGCAGAATGGAGCTTGAGAGAGCAGGCCAGGGTTGCCAGCGGCACCAGGGGAAGCAAAGCTTTCCGCACACCCTGGCCGGGCTCACCCATTTAAGGCTACAAAGTTTCAATTGTAGAAGGTGAATTAACTGCCACAGAAATGGCTGCCACCCCGGAGGGAACAGCAGGCTTGGCTCCGCTCCAGGCTACAAAGTTTCAATTGTAGAAGGAAAATAAATTCCAGATACCAGGGCCTCCCTTTGGGTTGCCAGGGGGCGTGGCCGGCCTGCAAACCACCACAGGCCCCTCGCTCAGGCTGCCCCACACCCCAAGGGAACCCCCACCCTTATCTGTGACACCCTTCAGGGCAAACTAGCTGGCCCCCACCTGTGTACCAGGCCTCTATCCTATCTAATAAAAGAGTAATATACAGATTGACCATCACTCCAACACACAATATGGCTTCCCCCATGTGGTCAAAGATCCTGCCCCCATGTGGACACAAGATGGCCACCACAAGATGGCCAGCAGGGAAGGGCAGTTGGGAGGCACCAGGCCTGCAAGGGAGGGCAGTTGAGAGGGACCAGGCCTGCAAGGGAGGGCAGTTGGAGGCGATCAACCCTGCAGGAGAGGGCAGTTAGGGGTGACCAGGCTGGCAGAGGAGGGAAGTTGGGGGCAAACAGGCTGACAGGGGAGCAGTTAAGCATTAACCAGGCTGGCAGCGGAGTGGTTAGGGGGTGATCAGGCTGGCAGGCAGAAGCGGTTAGGGGCAATCAGGAAGGCAGGCAGGCAAGCAGTTGGGAGCCAGCAGTCCTGGATTGTAAGAGGGATGTCCGACTGCCTGTTTAGGCCTGATCCCACCAGGATCGGGCCTAAACGGGCAGTCGGACATCCCTCCAGGAGTCCCAGATTGGAGAGGGTACAGGCTGGGCTGAGGGACAACCCCCCGCCGTGCACAAATTTCGTGCACCGGGCTTCTAGTGTATATATATAAAAGCCTAAGTGACCATTCCACTGTTCGACTGTTTGACCAGTAGCTATGACGCACACTGACCACCAGGGAGCAGACACTCAACACACAAGCATGGAAACATGGAACAGACTAGTAAATCTCAGAGGGAAGAGGGGAGAGGGGAGGGTGGGAAGAGATTAACCAAAGATCTTACATGCATACTAGAGGCCCGGTGCACAGATTTGTGCACTGGTGGGGTCCCTTGGCCTGGCCTGCGGGGACCAGGCCAAAACTGGCAGTCTGACATCCCCTGAGGGGCCCCAGATTGCGAGAGGGCACAGACCAGGCCGAGGAACCCCACCGGTGCACAAATCTGTGCACCGGGCCTCTAGTATTTAATATATTTTGTGAAAAAGCTTGAAAGTAAAGTTGAGACATTACAATTGGTTGGCACTCTACTTATTTGAAAAGTTTCTTTAACTTATAAATTCCATTGCCTACACCTTAAGTCCTCCAGCCCAGATGGATGAGGTCAGAATCAGTGGGCATTTTATCTGAACAAAGGTACAGCTGGGGCTTAATAAGAAGCCACCAGCCTCCAGCTCTTATGCTCTGCATAATGAGGAAAGCCATCAAAACCATAACTCCCTAACTGACAAGGAACCAAGCAGCACTCTCACAAGTTTACCCACAGACATGGGTATTCCTGGAACAATAAAGATGTTCTGCTGTTGGTGGTATTGATGGAAATATGACCTATCCTGGAGGCTTTCTGATGCCTATTTACCCCCTTCCTGACCAGAGGACTCTTCACTTTGGTCCAAAATAGAAAAATGTGGTTTTTATTTTTATTTTGTAACAGGAGATAGAGGGGATGGTGCATTGACAGAAAGGCAGCTAAAGGTGGGCATCCTGTAGATCCTGGACATCTGGGCATCATTAGCTGTGGAGGGGCCAGCCCACAGGAGAGGTAGTAGAAAGGAAAAGAATCTTTGGCCAGAGTGGGGAAGTCATGGCTGGAGGAAAAACTGGCTTAATTTTTGGAAAAGATTTTTCTTTGAAATGATTTTGGAAGCCATTCATTCTTTAAGGGCCCAGGATAAATAGTTTAGCTAGTATGTTACAGAAGGAAAAAAATACTAGATCCACCCATGAAGATGAGATGGATTTCATTGTATAATTCTCACTATTCAGAAAGCTTGCAAAGATCCCCCATCTCAAGGCTCACAGAACTCAGGCTCCAATAACTCTTCTAAAAGCAGTAACCCTGACATTCACTAAGCTTTAGTTGCAACCTCTTCCTGTCATGCAAAGATTTCAAGTGGAACTCATTTTTTTGGTCAGTGGAACTGGAAGAAGCAGCTTAGTCATCAATAGGTAAGTGTTATGGATTATTGGGTTTTTTCCCTTCCTTTTTGGGAAAAATCACTTATAATGATTTATCTTTACTCATTCAAAAGCTCTAACTACTTAAAGAGAGGGTAACCACAAAATGTCCTTTAAAAGTGTTGCAGCAATAGCTGTCTGGAAGTTATTTAGAAGTAATTCACTGCTAAGAAAAATATGACTATACAGATATCACATCTGTTAAAATGTCACTCTAACTAAAGTGTGAAAAGGAGCTCAAGAGAGTTTATTTAGAGTCCCTATTCTGTGATTTGGACAGATATTTTGATATTAAAGGTTGAAATATAAGGAAAAAAAGTCTTTTTTTATCTCTAGGGTCTAAAAGACTAGTAAAAAGAACAAAAAAGGTGTTTAATAAGTTTTTGATAGGTTATCATTCCACAGACTTTCTATGTAAACAATGCATTGGGCTTTGTCAGGGTCCTTGGAAGTGACTTTAGCAACTGAGATCACTTGGATAAAAGAATGCAGCAGTGAAAACATGGCCTTCAGAGTCTGATGACTGGGAGCAAGTCTCACAACTCCTATTGCCTACAACTGAGTCCTTTGCGAGTTTCTGGACTCCTCTGAACTACAGCATCATCCTATATAATAAAAGGATAATATGCAAA
Source organism: Cnephaeus nilssonii (assembly GCF_951640355.1). Lineage (NCBI taxonomy): Eukaryota > Metazoa > Chordata > Mammalia > Chiroptera > Vespertilionidae > Cnephaeus > Cnephaeus nilssonii. The sequence continues at coordinate 14,679,647 of NC_137075.1, read as the reverse complement.
TTGACCCTAATGGTGGAACAACCAGGAATGACCCATCACTATGATGCGCACTGACCACCAGGGGGCAGACACTCAATGTAGGAGCTGCCGCCTGTTGGTCAGTGTGCTCCCACAGGGGGAGCTCCACTAGCCACAAGCCAGGCTGATAGCTGCGAGTGCAGCGGCGGTGGCAGGAGCCTCTCCTGCCTCCTTGGCAGCACTAAGGGTGTCTGACTGCAGCTCCCAGGCTGCCAGAGGGATGTCTGACTGCCAGCTTAGGCCCAATCCCCTGGGGAGCGGGCCTAAGCCGGCAGGTGGACATCCCCTGAGGGGTCCTGGAGTGTGAGAGGGCGCAGGCCAGGCTGAGGAGAGCCCCCCCCCCTAAAAGTGCACAAATTTTCATGCACCAGGCCTCTAGTTTGTAAATAAGGACGATGATACTCTTTTGCAGGGATATTGTAAGCATTTAACCAGAGATAACAGTTGTAGAATGCCTGGCATGAGAATAAGCATTCAATCAATATTAGTAATTGTTGTTTTAAAGATAACCCCTTTTTGTAACATTGGAGTCTCTCAGTATTCACATTTACATTAGATGATGCTGGACTTTGAATTCTTTCAAGCTGTTTTCATTTTACAGGCAAAAACCACTGTCACATCAAGGAAGGCCAAATGGTAGATTATTATCTTATTTATTAATAAAGGGTAAGGCTAAAACAGTTCAGTGAAAAAAGGTAGTTATAAAACATACAGAATTGCTCCATTTAAAAAATGTATATAAACTTGCTTGAAACACCATATATCTAAATATTAATATCAGTTATCCCTAAAATGTCCTTTGTTTTTTCTCTTACACTTTCTCCCAGATTTTCTGAAGTGAACCTGTCTTTTCTTATTAGAGAAAAACAACATATGGTATTTTTAAAAGGAATGGAAGGTAGAGTCACAATGGATCCAATCTGTAGGTGTGTGCGAGGCCAGGCTGGATCTACTGTGTGTGGAAGTAGAGAGAGACCCTAGTGATGGATGGGCAGCAGGGAACCTGCAATCGCTCGGTCCATTTGGTGTAAGGTTCTATGAATTTGGAGCCATCGATATTTCAGAATCTTCAGGCTCTACTCATCAGAGCCTGGTGTTTTATCTCACTTGTTCCAAGCATGTAACTGTTCCAGAAACCAACCTGGTGTCTTGGGGGGCTCTTGGGACCCCTGAGATCAGCAACACACGAAACTCTGGCTGTCCACACCTGCTGTCACCAGTCACGGCCCCTGAACTGACCCAAGTGCGAGGCAACACAGTTGTCAAACATCTGGAACTCTGACTTACTCTATTTTAATTTAGGAAAACATATTGTATGATTTTTAAATTATTTAATTAAAAAAATACTCATTTTCTCGCCCTGGCCAGTTTGGCTAGGTAATTAGAGCATCGACCCTGAGACTGAAGGGTTGCAGGTTTGATTCTGGGCAAGGGCATGTACCTCAGTTGCAGGCTCCATCTCCAGCCCCAGTAAGGGGAGGGATGCGGAGGCAACCAATCGATGTGACTCTCTCATATCGATGTTTGTCTCTGTCTCTCCTTCTCCCTTCCACTCTCTCTAAAAATCCATGGGGGAAAAAATATCCTTGGGTGAATATTAACAAAAAAATAATTTAAAAATACACATATTCTTAATCATACTTAATTTTATTTACATTGTAGTGGATATGAGTAATATTTTGTGGAACATTTAAAAACTTCCCAACTTTAGAACTTATTGATTAAATTGGAAAAAAATTGTCATATTTTGGTCTCTTTTTATGCCTATAAACTCCTATTTCAAGAATATATATCAGAATTAATGTGTTTCTAAATTGGCATTTATCAAAATGAATGAACACTTTGCCCACAGAGCTTTGTGCTTACCCATCTTGAGTTGCAGTAGATCTGGATTCTCTGTATAATTCATTCTCTACTTAACTTTATAAGGAAACACATGTCCAAACCAAGGATGGCCCCACTTTAAGTTTCAACATGGTTTGGGTTTTATAATGTTCAAGATTTTCCTAACAACGCACCTCTTTTTTTTTTTACTTTCCTTTTCATTTTTTGGTCTTAAAACACGCTCTTTTGGCTGGTTGAATAAGTTGTTACTGCCAACCAGTTGCTTTTATGGTAATTGACAGCATAGCTGATTTTTGGAACCTTAGAATCTAAAAAGGCATTTTAGCCCAGACTTTGGAGAGGCTGAGCCAAGCTACTTGCAGAGTGAGAGCTGCAGCTGAGCGGAATGTAGGGGGCAGTCAGACGGAAGTCTGCGCATGTTAATTAGCAGCAGCAAAACGTCTGCTCTAGCTCAGACAGATGGGTGCCCTCTTTTCAGCAGCATTCAGAATCCTTCCTTCTCCTGTCAGATTGAGCTGCTGGGTGCCACTTCTGGAGAGGAGGTGGTGAGACCACATGTCTGCAGTGGGCAGAAGCGACATAAGACCCTGAGCTCTGGTGATGGGTCCACACCCACCACTCCTTAAATACTGACAATTGACGAATAAGGCACAAAATACTTGAACAAGATGAGAGCCAGCAAGTTTAAACTTCAAAGGAAAAGAGCATAAGAAAAACCAAATCTTTATATATTTAATACAATTATTTAATGTGATAGTGAATTGTGTATTTTTCTGAGTTCCCTACAAATGATACCAGTTCTCTAAAATTCCTGGGGCGCTTCCCCAGATTGCACCTCAGCATAACAAATAGAAAAAAAAAAAATTTCCCCAAAATCCCAGATCTTCATAGTTCTTTGCCTACCTACGAAAGAACAAATGTTTCTGAGCGAAAGGGCCCCTGATTTCCATCTTTCTTCTGATAGCTCTGGAAACTAGCAACCCTGCACTGCAGGAGGTGGCTCTCAGATGCACAATATCCTAGGGACAACGGGCAGCTCCCCAATAACAGCAGCCGGAAAGCATGCCCTTTTAACACCAATTTAGGTTTTGAACCAAAACCACTCTGGACAAAGAGATGACCCCCCCTCTCCGCCCCCGAAAGCTGTGGTAGTCAGCTTTCTCTTGTTGGTTTGAAATGTTTGACATAGAGCTTTGTTCCATGCTATTTAGTATTAACTATTGACAAAGAATCAAAATGTTTCTTCTATACATTACTTTTTAAAAATATATATTTTATTGATTTATATTTTAAAGGGAGAGGGATAGAGAGTTAGAAACATCGATGAGAGAGAAACATCGATCAGCTGCCTCCTGTACAACCCCTCCTGGGGATGTGCCCACAACCAAGGTACATGCTCTTGACGGGAATTGAACCTGGGACCCTTCAGTCCGCAGGTTGACGCTGTATCCACTGAGCCAAACCAGTTAGGGCTCTACATTACTTTTTATAAAGATTTTTCTTCTATTTCTGGGAAAGAAACCTGATTCCATACCTAAGGACACTGCTGGTGCCCATCTGCCTTAGAAATGAAATACAGGATTCAATCTTTGGAATACTGCCGAGTACATTGTTGAAATTTGTGAAACTAATTAGGAATACCCGAGTGGGAAGTGGAGTCTGTGTTTTTACACTTCAAAGGTATTTTCATAGGCACCAAACTGTAAAACACACATACCCAAAGAGTAAGCAGAATTTTATAATCTCACAGTTGGCTGCAGTAAACTTGTTTCTCGGTGGCACAAGTTCAAGGAGGCAGCCACAGGGAGTACAGACGTTCAGGGGACTGTGGGACCTACAGCTTCACTCTTCGTCTCAACTAGAAGCTCTCCTTGAACCTTAGCAGTGAATTACATGCTCCCTTTCCACAGACAGTCTCCATTCACTTCTGACATTTCTGGGCTCTGTAACCCATTACCTATTTGATAGCCACAGGCGTCCTTCTTGTCTGTGCAAAAAGTGCTCTCAGGTTGGCCATTCAGGTGGGGAGTCTGGTTCTGGCCCTTCGTGTATGCGAGACTGCTTGGTGTGTGAGCCAGAGCATCAATTACATGGTCTTTTCTAAATTATGTTTTGTTATTTCCCTAATGTTATTTAAGCTTCATGGAACTTATTCTGCTTTTGCCAAGTCTTTCCAGTGAATAAATATCTCCACAACCTATTGCTTCACTCTGGCAATAGAATTGTTGCAATTTGTGGGCAAAATTGAGCAAAGGCCTGACTTTCCCCACCCCCCCCCCCCCCCTGTAAAATGTCCAATGTGCTGGCCGGCCTTCTTCCTCTTACACAAAGGCCTTGACTTGTTCTGTGTTCTGGTAGCGCCTTGTCTCTGCCAGTACTGAGGAAAGATTTATAGAGAACAGTACTGAGCAAAGAATGGTTTAACGGACATAACAGGGACGTGCTGTCCACACACAGAGTCACTAGTACTAAATGCATTAAGATACAAAGTGCTTAGAATAGTGCCTGGCACATAGGAAGTGATCTTGAACTAGAATTATCAGTTGTGTGAGTTAACACTAGTCATTCTTTTCTTCCATTTACATGACTAATTTTGTAATTCCAAAAGCAGCACAAGCATAACTAATCATTCAGGTCTGCCTAATAGGAGCCAGAAGATTCAGAGGCTGAGCATCCAATGGCTCACGGATCCGATTATTTCTCCAAAGGATCTCTAAAATGAAAGGAGATGAAAGGAACTAACAACAGTTATTCCATTTTAGGTCAGACATGCATTATCTCATTTATTCTTCCTAACAACCTTATCATTTATTCACTGAATGCTTTTGTTTTGTTTGATATTTTTTTGTTTGTTTGTTTGTTTGTTTTACGCTCCCAGGGTGAAAGATTACACAAAGAGCTCACAGTGACCCAGAATTGTCTCCCCGTGAGGCCTGACTTAGGATATATTAATAGGCTTTCCGCATTTTTTCCTTCATAAAGGGCATCAAAGTTGAGCTGCCTTAGCTACACGGCTGTGTGATTATATTCTCTTGACCACATCTTCCCGGGGAATTTTTGCCCTGGTTGGACTATATTATGATCATGTTGATGTTTTTCCGCATGGCCAATCTAGCCTTAAACATTGCAGGGGGAATAAATTGCCTTCGGAAGTATTGGGGTGGGGGTGTTAAAACAAAGGGAAAGGGCTTAAGAAGAAACAGCTTTCCAAAGGTCCTCGAGCTAGAAGAGGGCCCTGAGCAAACATTGCATTTTTGGTGTCTCCTGTGTGTGGCACAGTGCCTCATTCTGTAGCTGCTTGGTAATGTGGCTGTTGATGATGGTGGTGACTTAACCACTGTCTAGTTTTGGAGTCTCATAGGCTGAGGGGGAGTCCCAACCCCACTCCTTTGTCCCTACTTCCCTGTCATGCTGGTAGCCTCTCTTTCCCTCTGTCTGTCCACTTTTGTGTTGCCAATTTGTTTAGCCAGAGGAGCGACCCAAAGATCAAGATCAAGATCAAGAACCTGCTTTGTCTCTCTTTATATTGATGTGGTACCGGTGGACATTAGTGTTCTGAGTGAGGGAGCAGCAGGAAGAGGAGGTCTTTCGGAGACTGGTTCCTGCTGATTGGAATATGCCAGGGACTCCTGTGTTGCTGTCAGCATTGGGTCTGTTACTCCTTTGCTTACTAGACTGAGGGGACCAGCTGCCAGTGCTTTTTCAAAGATGGAGGTTTGATTCCTCTGAAATCATAGAATATTGAGCCAGTGGCACCCCGGAGACCTTCTAGGAACACCCCCATTTTATAGTTGAGGAACTTTCACCCTAGACGTTGTGGTGCAGCAAAATCTGGCCAAAGGTACACGGTGGCTTAGTGGTGGGGTGGAACCAGCACCAGGACCAGAACTTCGCGATATCGTTCTCCTTGTGAAAAGGCCCAATTTATTTGAATAAATTAACCTTAGACTATTTTATGTCTGTGAAAGCTACTTTTTATTCTTTATTACTTGTCCTTATCATATATATGCCTGCTTCTTTTTTTTAAATTTCTTTATTGATTAAGGTATCACATATTTGTCCTCATCCCCCCATTCCCATCCCACACCCCTCCCCACACATGCCCCCACCCCCCTGTTGTCCTAACCACTGGTTAGGCTCATATGCTTGCACACAAGTCCTTTGGTTGATCTCCCCCTTTACCCCCACCCTCCCTCTGAGGCCCGACAGTCTGATCCATGCCTCCTTGTTTCTGAGTCTGTTCTTGTTCATCAGTCTATGTTGTTCATTATTTCCCCTAGATGAGTGAGATCATGTGCTATTAGAAATACACTTATAAGAACCGAAAATGAGACAAGCAATAATGGTTATGGTGACAGGCAAATGAATCAGTCTGTAGTGAGTTTCTTTCTGGGCCAACAGTTCTTTTGAGACCCAATTTCAATGTCCAACAGTTCCTTATGTGTACATGTCAGCACTGACATTTCAGTTCTGGATGGTGGACAAATGGTGGTAATGCGGGTCCGACTCTGTCTGGTTTTATGCCTGCTTCTTTGTAAATATTTTTTTTGCATTTTAATTTAAATTACTTTATCTTTGTTAAAAAAAAAAACTACAACCTTATTTTATTTTTTTGTTGTTAATCCTCATCAAAGGGTATGTTTTCCATTAATTTTTAGAGTGGAAGTGAGGGACAGAGGGAGGAGAGAGAGAGACGGGGAGAGAGAGAGAGAAACATCAATGTGAGAGATCAACCATATTTTCTGATGAACTTTTATTCCTGGTAATTCATGATGAAACTCCTGAGATTAAAAGAGAAAGAAAAGTAATTGAATTTCTGCTTTTCTTTACAGACACTCTGGAAAATGGATCCAATAACAGGTGAGCCATAGGTTTTGATTGGTTGTTTGTGCTTTTCAGTGTTGCCATTTTCTGTGCAGCTGCAGTGAGTGTGATCATTTTCTTTTTGTTTTGTTTCAATCCAGTGCAGCTAACAGGAAGGGGCTGAGCAAGGATGACACATACTGGAAGGAGATCAATGCTGCTATGGCCTTAACGAATCTCGCACAAGGAAAGGACAGACTGCAGGGAACCGCCAGCTGCATCATCCAGAAGTCGTCGCATATAGCCGAAGTGAAGACAGTCAAGGTGCCCCTGGTCCCGCAGTTCTGACAGTCTGCGCTTTGCAGACCAGTGGCTGTCCTTCACCCAGGGTTTTCTCACAAATCCTCATGTTGAGAGCTGAAGCAGGAGTGATAACGGCTCCCTTTGAAATGTCTTCTTGTTTTTAAATATCCTAAATATTTCATTTAGTTGCTTCTATAAAAGACATATAAATTATAAAAACCCTCAGTTTAATCAAAAATATTAACTTATTTTATGTTATTCAAACTTTGTATACAACGTCTGCATTGCCATCACAGTAAGTGCCTTGCTTCCTGAAAATAAGCTACAACGTGGGCACAGCAGAGCAGCTATGCCTCAAAATGACGACGCCATCATGCTTATTAGTCTCTGTGTGTCATTCCAGATGGACCTGACCATTCCAGGACTGAAACCATAATTGCCAAAAGCCCTTGAAATATATTCAATAATTCACATGTGAAAACTTGGAAATCCATTCTGCCCAAAGGAAATGTTCCTTTAAGAAAAATTTCTGCGGTACTTAAAATTGCTCGGTGTTCTTTGCAGAGTGACAGTAAGACGTTTATGCATGTATCGTGCCTGCATATCTGATACGTTACAAACTTTCAAAATGAAAGGTGCGGTGATCACATAATGTGTAAAATTAAGAAAAATCGCAATGAGTAGGTTGTGATCAGAAAAGCTTTTTCCATGCACTGCTGGAAAATACATGCCCTTTAGAGTTAATTTGGATTTTCTTTTTCTCAAGTTTTGCTGAAGTTTTTTAAAAAAATTTATTATATAGATAACCCAAAATTTTCCTGTGTACAAGTAAACCTATTGTTTAATTTTAAAATATAAACTTGTTTGCTATTTTTGTAATGGAAATTGTTTTTCTTAAGAAATGGCTAAAAAAAAAACTTTTATTTGGTTCATTTCAAATTACAATTGCTGATGAGCAATTTATTTTGCAATGAGAACAAGATAATGAAAGGAATGAATCTCTGTGTGTGTATATATATATATATATATATATATATATACACATATATACATACACACACACACACACACATAAAATTGATTTTTAAATTTAAAACATATGGATAATAAAACAAACAGTCTCTAAATTTTGCCAAGTAGGACTTTAAGTAAAAATTAAGTGAAATTGTGCATTAAAAGAAAGAACATTTTGTTTCTAAATTAGGCTATCATTGAGTGAGAATAATCAATATGAAGAAAGAAGAATGTCTTTTATAATCACACAATAATATTCAAATAAGCTTGAAACTTGAATAAAAGTGGAGACACCAAAAATATCAGATGTCAAAAGGATTTCACTCTTTCATGGGGGAAGTTTTTATGTGTATGTAATATATTTTGTAATTTTTTTTAACTGGAAAGCATTTTTGTGAGTGTGAATGAGAGCCAGTAGTGCAGCCATGTGGTGACATTTTTTATTTTATTTTGCAAAATGCTTTTAAAACCAAAGGCTGCTCTAGTCCATATGTGGACAGTATCAATCTTGACATAAATTGTAGGACACTTTTTCATGTAACATAGCATTTGGGGATTGGGTTTATTTAGTGTATGAAAATAATTTGATATAAAAATATTTTGTACATATTTTTACTTTGTTTTCTAAATTGTTGTTTTTAGTAAAAGTAAGTGCAACGCAAGATATGTAAGTTATGACTGTATGATCAGATGAAGTATGCGTTCTTTTGGTTTACATCCTTAAGTAGTTTTTTACATTATAAAAAACTTTTTAATCTTTGTAAAACAATTTTGTCAAAATGGGATCATGTCAATGAAAACTAGAGACAAGTACTTCACTCTTTTTCATACTATTATAAGTTATTCTGGTATTAAATATTTTAATAAATTGTTTTGTTTTGACATATTCCAGTTAGATGAATGGATGCTGGTTGTTTTTATTTGAATTGGTTATAACTCATTGTTGCCATTTTTTAAAAAAGAAATCAGCAAATTTGTTCAATGTTATAAACTATGGATGACAAGCCAATATAGAATGGCTACTCATATGTGCGTGTTTTTTTACATACCAAAGTTTGGAGTCTGGCCTATAAACATATCAAGAAGATTTCATAATTTGCACATCCTTGGCAATATCTCCAATTGCAAGTACTTCTCATTTCTTTCTCTTGCTGCTTAACGTTTTCTGGAAACCAAAGTCCCCCCAATCCTATAGAAGAATCTTGAACAATGCTGAGCCAGCAGTTAAAAATCTAACTCATAATTTATGTTGCAGAGAAATAGAATTACCTCTATGCTTTGTTTTGCCATGTGTAATCATTTTAATAAAATTAATAACTGCCAAGAGTTCTTGACAGATTTAAAATAAAAGTTAATTTCTAGACCTCAATGATCATATGAATTTTGTTTTTCTTTGAGAGTTGACCAGGTGGAGAAAGAAGTAGAACAGAAGGGCCCATTATATGCCGTAATTTTCCTTAGGTTACTAAGGGATGTGATATGGGAACACCGCATTGGTGTTAGGTTTGATTTCATCACCTCAGACCACCAACCCACCTTCTCAGAGCTGAGGAAAAGAGAGTGTGCTTCTGTTAAAATACATTTAAAATGAACGTTTTCATTAAATACCTTCTTTTCGGTAGCTAATACAACAAGCATTATTTCTGTGTGCTTTGTCCTGGAGAGAACCTGGGCCTTGAGGCTAGACAGGTCTACGTTGAATCCCAGCACTGCCACTCGTTACTGTGAGATCCAGACTCAGTCCCTCTGGGCTCCAGTTTCTTTATCTGCAAAGTGAGAGGAATGAGGTAAACCTTGTAGAATTTGCTACAAACTTTAGAGATAATATATAATATATAAAGTGCCTGCCACAGTGCCTGGGATTTTTAAATAGGTGCTCAATAAATGGTATTATTACATAATTATAATTCCTCAATATAGGGTTTAGATCCAAGAAAACAGAAATATAAATGACACATGAGATATGGGCAGTTTAAATAAGAGCCTTGGGAAAGGAAAGGTATCTGACATGAGAGACTGCAATGAAACAGTGAAAGTTGGTATCAGAGTTAGAAAGACCTGCACGGAAGATCATTTGATCATTAGTTTGAACTTTCTGGAAAAAGCATAAAGTCGGACAAAGAGAAGAACAGACATGCCAATAGAAAACACAGCGTGTGCAAGAGCTTCCTTCATTCAGATCAACACGCATTGCTTTTCCCTCGAATCATCTTGCTCGGTCCTCCTGTTTAAGATGACTGAGAACTCAAGCCACTATCTGTATTCTCTGCCCACTGCAAGTAGCGATGTTTAATAAACAGTGGCAACAGCAATGGTCTCCTTTTAAACTCAGCCAGCTCAATGCCATAATATCATGCAAATAAGCACAGAAAATAAGAGCAAGTCACCCAGACTCTTCCGTCTGGGGCGCTTAGGCCGGCCATGCCTTGGAAGGCAGTGCGGAGTGGTGGTCAGGACGTGGCTGGTATAGCCTGGCATTGCCTCTGTACTCCTTAGTGACTTTGGGGTATAAACATAAGTCTCCTATACCTAGAGTTTACATCTATAAAATTTCATCTATGAAATCCACCTCTCCAAAGATGTGCAGACTAAGTAAGACAGATATAAAAGTGTTTTGCACACTGCATGGTACTGTACAACTGTTAACAATTATTAATGTATTCCAGATGCTCTGAAAGGTCTAATATCCCATAATTTTTGGCAATATAAATTGTGGTTTCCATGAAGCATATAGGACCCCTCGATTTTGTCAAAAACATGTTATGATCTACCATTTTGAGCCTTTTTGAGCACAAGGCGTCTTTGGTCCTGTACTTCTTTGAAACAGCTGTGATCAGAATTAGATGACTGATTGTCACACTGCAGGTAAAGTGTTCTAACTTCACCACTTTCTAGCTTTGAGACGTATCTTAGAGATGGACTAAACATTTGGTTTGGGAGGTGTGTATATTGCCCATAATAAATTTTTTTTTAAGATGAGAAAACCAGATTTCTGAGTTTGGAAAAACATGCTCATGTGTTTTTACATCTTTACACAAATGACTCCATGGAAATTCATGTAAAGATTGTCTCAATAAGTCTTCTGAAATAAATTTCATCCCAAAGCCAGTTTCTGGAAATTTGATCTGCAGTGAGTCCAATTTGACTTGTATTCATTACTTTTAAACAAAATTTTAAATTTTAATTCATGGTTTTAAAAAGTATAAATGTAACTTATGCTAGTTTGTAGAAAAGTGTAAGCAGTATAACAGAGCACAAGATAAAAATCTCCTTGCCCTATTTCTCCGATCCCAGTTCCATAGCCCAAAGATAACTATGGCTAACAATGTCTTGTGTATACTTCCAAAAACTCTATGAATATGCAAACTCATACTTTTTCATCTTGCACTTTTAACTATATTTATAATTCTCTGCAATATTTTTCCATTCTGTCATGTATATATAAAAGTGGTACATATATGTAGATATGCATACCTCATTATTAAATGAATGCATATGATTTTATTTGTTTTTATGTATTTACTAAAGGCCCGGTGCATGAAATTCGTGCAAGGGGAGGATCCTTAGACCTGGTCGGCGACCAGGGCCAATTGGGGCCTTCCGGCTGCCAGCCGGGGCCTTCCTTTGTTCTGCGCCGCCCCCTGATGGTCAGCGCACATCATAGCAAGCGATTGAACTCTTGGTCTCCTGGTGGAACTCCCGAGGGGATACTTTGCATATTAGCCTTTTATAGAGAGAGATTTTTATCTTTTTTTTTTTATTTCTTTATTGATTAAGGTGTCACATATTTGTCCTCATCCCCCATTCTCATCCCACACCCCTCCCCACGGATGCCCCCACCCCCCTGTTGTCCTTAACCATTGGTTAGGCTCGTATGCATGCACACAAGTCCTTTGGTTGATCTCTCCCCCCTACCCCCACCTTCCCCTACCCTCCCTCTGAGGCCTGACAGTCCGATCGATGCCTCCTTGTTTCTGGGTCTGTTCTTGTTCATCAGTCTATGTTGTTCATCATTTCCCCTAGATGAGTGAGATCATGTGTTACTAGAAATCCTATCTAATAAAAGAGCAATATGCAAATTGACTATACCTCCACTACAACCACAAGCCACGCCCACCAGCCAATCAGGAGTGCGTATGCAAATTAACCCAACCAAGATGGCTGCAGCCACAGAGAGAGCAGGAGGCTTGGGTTTTCCCAGCAATGGAGGAAGCCAAGCTTTCCGCCTGCCCTGACCTGCCTTAGCCTCTGCTTAAGGTTACAAAGCTTCAATTATAGAAGATAAATAAATCCCAACAAAAATGGTTGTGGCCACAGAGAGAGCAGGAGGGTTGGTTCTGCTCAAGGCTACAAAGTTTCAATTATAGAAGATAAATAAATACCAGATACCAGGGCCTCTGCTTGGGTTGCCAGGGGGCATGGCCAGCCTGCAAACCACCACAGGCCCCTCACCCAGGCTGCCCCACACCCCAAGGTAACCCCCACCCTGATCTGGGACACCCTTCAGAAAAACCAGCCGGCCCCCACCCGTGCACCAGGCCTCTATACTATCTAATCCTATCTAATAAAAAAATAATATGCAAATTGACTGTCACTCCAACAAACAAGATGGCTTCCCCCATGTGGTCAAAGATGACTGCCCCCATGTGGACACAAGATGGCCACCACAAGATGGCCAGCAGGGGAGGGCAGTTGGGAGGGACCAGGCCTGCAAGGGAGGGCAGTTGGGGGTGATCAAGCCTGCAGGGGTGGGCAGTTAGGAAGACCAGGCCGGCAGAGGAGGGATGTTGGGGGCGACCGGGCCTGCAGGGGAGGGCAGTTAAGGGCAAACAGGCTGGTAGGGGAGCAGTTAAGCATCAATCAGGCTGGCAGGGGAGTGGTTAGGGGGTGATCAGGCTGGCAGGCAGAAGCGGTTAGGTGCAATCAGGAAGGCTGGCAGGCGAGCAGTTGGGAGCCAGCAGTCCTGGATTGTGAGAGGGATGTCCGACTGCCCTCAAGGGGTCCCAGATTGGAGAGGGTGCAGGCTGGGCTGAGGGACAACCCCCCCCCCCAACACCCACACACCCCTGTGCACGAATTTTGTGCACTGGGCCTCTAGTATACTTATAAGAACCGAATGTGAGACGAGCAATAATAGTTATGCTGACAGGCAAATGAATCAGTCTGTAGTGAGTTTCTTTCTGGACCAACAGTTCTTTTGAGACCCAATTTCAATGTCCACCAGTTCCTTATGTGTACATGTCGGCACTGACTTTTCAGCTCTGGATGGTGGACAAATGGTGGTAATGCAGGTCCGACTTCCTCTGGTTTGGTCTCGGCCGGACCCAGGGGCACGGCTTCACCCGGACTCAGGGGCGCGCAGCCTCACCCGGACCTGGGGCACATGGCCTCACCCGGACCCAGGGGCACGTGGCTTCACCCGGACCCGGGACCCAGCCTCACCCGGACCCAGGGGCGCATGGCCTCACCCGGGCCCGGGACCCAGCCTCATCCGGACCCAGGGGTGCGTGGCCTCTCCCAGACCCGGGACCCAGCCTCACCCGATCCAGGGGCGCACGGCCTCACCCGGACCCAGGATCCAGCTTCACCCGGACCCAGGGGCGCGTGGCCTCACCCGGACCCAGGGGCGCGTAGCCTCACCCGGACCCAGGGGCGTAGAGAGAGATTTTTAAATCTTTATTGTTGAAAGTATTACATATGTCCCCTTCTTTCCCCCATTGATCCCTTCTAGCCCACACTGCCCTGCCCCCTCTGCCCTCAGGCCTTCACCACCCTATTATCTGTGTCCATGGATTAGGCATATATGCATACAAATTCTTTGGTTGATCTCTTTCCATCCACCCACCCACCCACCATTTTCCCTCTGAGATTTGACAGCCTGTTCCATGCTTCTATGTCTCTGGATATATTTTGTTCATCAGTTTATTTTGTTCATTAGATTCCACAAATGAGTGAGATCATAGGATTTTATTTTTTATCTATTTTAATTTTTTTAGTAAATACCCACTTGATAGACTTTTGGGTTGTTTTCAATTTTTAGTTACTGTAAACTATGCTATTCGTGGTGCTGTTTCACACTGAGATAAGGAACTTGCACCAGAATATAAATCAACATACTGCTTTCTTTAAAAAAAAAATTCTATCGATTTTTAGAGAGAAGAAAGGAGAAGAGCAGAGATAAACATTGATGTGAGAGCAGAATTTAGATCAGCTGCCTCCTACATGCCCTGTACCAGGGATCAAGCCAAAAACCTGGACATGTGACTGGGAATCAAACCAGCAACCTTTCAGTGCACAGGATGACACCCAGCCAACTGAGCCACCCAGCCAGGACAACACACTGCTTCTTAATCAGAAAAGTCTTTCTATGGAAAAAAATTGCTACTTGAACTCACTGTGCTCTTAGAAGTGTAGTAGATTTACATTCTGGCCCTTTAACTCCTCACAAACTAATAACAAGCAATTGGTGAATTGTCATCCTTGTGCAGGCCATATATGAATAGCTCTGCTATAGTGAACAATCATTGGTGTAGTGAACAATCTTGTGCATATGTGTTTCAGGCTACTTATAGCCTGTGGAATAAATACCTAGCAGTAGAATTAATGGCTCAAATAATAAGTACATTAACGTTTTTGATGGACACTGCCAAATTACTGTTTAAAAGTTCTTCCAATTTAGCTCTTGCCTGTGTGGCTCAGGGTAGAGCATTGTCTCGCATACCTAAGAGCCAAGGGTTTGATTCCTGGTCAAGGGAACGTACCTGGGGTGCAGTTTGATCCCAGGCCGCAGACACGCGAGCACAGGAGTGATGTGTCTCTCTCACATTGTCTCTCTCTCTCTCTCTCTCTCTCTCTCTCTCTCTCTCTCTCCTCTCTCTCTCTCTCTCTCCTCTCTCTCTCTCTCTCTCTCTCTCTCTCTCTCTCTCTCTCTGTCTCTTCTTTCTCTCTCTCTTCTTCCTCCCTTTCACTCTCTCTAAAATCAAAAGAAAAAATATCCTCTGGTGAGGATTAATAAACAAAAAAAAATTCTACCAATTTACACTTCCAACAGTAGGGCATGACTGTCTGTTTTTTTCATAACTTGGTCAAAACATTGAGTATTACTAAACTTTTTAATATATAACAATGTACTAGGTAAAAAAATAATGTATCATCATTGTTTTAAGTAGTATTGTACTTTTTACAGTGAGTGACATTGTGCATAAGCTTATTGGCCACTGGTATTTCTCTTCAGTGAACTATTTGTTCATTTCCTTCCTTCCTTCTTTCCTTCCTTCCTTCCCTCCTTCCTTTATTCTTTCTTCCCCTCCTTTCATCCATTTCTTAGTGATTTTTATGATCTATTTGTATATTTAAAAATTCAGTACCTTGTCTATAATATATGTTTCAAATTTCTTCCTGGTTTGTATTTTATGTATTTTTTATTCTTCTATAATATTTTTAAACTTGGAAGCTTAAATAGTATCTGTGCATATACAGAGGGTATTTGGAAGGGGGTTGCATACATTTGGTCAGCACAGTAGTAGTATATATGGCTCAGAGCACAAAGTCTGGAGCCAAACTGCTGAGATTCCAATCTTATCTCTTCTGCAATCTTGGAGAAGACACTTAACCTATCTAACTTCAGTTTCATCTCTGTGAATTATAATAGACACTGATCATTATAATAACCTATTTCTTAGTGTTTTGTGAAGATTAAAATAGTTATTATATATAAAGCACTTGCAATAATAGTACCTGGTACATAGTGCAAAAATTGTAAAGAGATTCATCCATCTCTTTGGCTATTATTATTACGTTATTATTCTGCTATTAGCATTTTTGTATGCTTAACTCTTGTATCCATTGGCACTTTATTTTGGCATAAAAAATGAGCTAGGAACTCCCCCCAAAAATAAATATTTATGTATACTAGTAAATATAACAAAATATGTACAAGATCCATATATGAAAGCTACAAAACTCTGATGAAAGAACTAAATAAATGGAGAGATATTCTATGCTCCTGGATGGAAAGACTCAATATTTTTAGACTCTCAGTTATTCCCAACTTTATCTACAGATTCAACACAATCCCAATCAAAATTCCAGCAAGTTAATTTGTGGATCTCAACAAACTTATTCCAAATATTGGGAGAGAAAAAAGGTCCTGAATAGCCAGTACAATATTGAAGAACAAAGAGTTCTGACACTTACTTTAAAGCAACATTAATCAAGACAGTGGTGTTGACAAAAGAATATGCAAATTCAACAATGGTACAGAATAGACTCACACAGATAAAGCCAACTGATATTTGACAAAGTGGCAGAGGCAATACAATGTAGAAAAGATACTCTTTTTTATAAAATGGTACTGGAACAAGTGGAAATTCACATGCAAAAAAAAAATGAAGCTAGACATAAACCTTACATCCCTCATAAAAATTAATTTAAAATGGATCACATGCCTAAACGTAAAAGTTTTATCTATAAAACTCTTACAAGATTACATAGGAAAAAACCTAGATGACCTTGAGGTATGGCAATAACTTTATAGATATGTCACCAGGCATGAAGCATGAAACAACAAACTATACTTTATTCAAGTTTTAAAAAACTTCTGAAAGACTGGGAGAAACTACTTGCAAAATACACATCTGAAAAAAGGCTGTTATTCAAAGTATACAAAGAACTCTTAAAAATCAACAATAAGAAAACAACCTGATTTAAAAAATGGGTCAAAGACCTTAAGAGTCCCCTTACCAAAGAAGATATACAGAGTCAAGTCCCTGTCCACCTTGCATACGCAGCGTCCTGCTCATTGGTCGTTACGGCATGATGGTGTGATGACCACAGACTTTTTATATAATAGATGATAACCTAAATAGGTCTGGGAATTACTTTCATCCTCAGATTCTTGTTATTGCTGTCCTACTAATTGACTAGTTGGACAGTGTTGTGGGAAACTCTGATGCCAGCCTTGTATTCCCACCAATACATTACTTACTATTTCATTCAATTCTTTATTTTAAATTCAGCAATTTAACGAAATGCATCTAAGAGTTATTCTGTAGCATTTTGTGTCTTCCACATCTACAGATTAAAATCTAATTTATTTCAGAAAAATATTTCTTATATCTAAGTTATTTAAGTTCCCCTTTTATGTTCTCTTCCTCAATATTGCTTATATGCCATATACATTTATTCAATTATTACTCATCATGTACCTATACTATGCCAGGCACTTTACTAGGCATTGGGTATTGTAATACATACTGACAGAGTATAGCAGAATTCTAGTTAAATTTTCTGTGTTAGTCAGTCTTTCATAGCTACTTTTAGAAGTATCAAGTTTTCCTTTTGTTTTTACATCTATGTGTTTCGTTCTATTTTTTAAATTATCTTCCATTTCTTTCCTGCCCTCAATAGGTTCACTTTTACTTCCTTACCATTCTCTCCTCTGCGATAGTGATGTCATTTATATCCACTTTGAGCTCACTTTTCAAGCTGTATTTCCACTTCAACTTCTTTGAATATATAGAATAATATTTGTCAGAAATGTTATTTTTTTTCATGGAGGTTATTTTTACGCAGGTTCTTCATTTGCTTCTTGCTTATGTTTGCTTTTATCCTTTTTGAGAATTACATTCAGGTCCCATTTTTTTGTCCTTTATCCTTACTAGTACTCTTTGCTCAAGAAGGGGTGGAGAGAGGAACGGAACGGGCACAGTGTCCCTGCAGCTCTAGTCCACGTATGTGCTTCCGAACAACACCGCGCTCACATTCCTTCCCCACGCGGCTCTGTGTCTGTGTGAGAGCACAGCTCCTGTCTCCAGCACGAGCAGTTCTCCCAGGCTGGCACTACAGAGGCTCATAGTAAAATACGGTAATTCTTAGAGATTACTTCTTTGTTCAACTGACTCAGGTCAGCAACTATAAGCTAGCTCATTGTTTTCTCTTCTTTTCCAGTTCTGGCTCACTTCTAATCCATTTCTTGATAAGAGAAGATCAGTCTTGCAGCCCCACTTCCCTTCTAATTCTATGTTGTAAAATGAACACCCATTAGGATTGATCCCCACCTCCTTTCCTGTGGTCTGCTCATGATCCAAGTGCTTGTCTTTTTAAGTAAGGGACGATGGTTTTGCTGTTTTAGAATACTGTTTCACTCACTTGGGGAGCAATCTATATCCTCTGAGATGTAGAGAGGTATGTATCAACTTTTATATTAACCCTGGGTTTGGTGAAAATGTCACTGCATGCAACAGATATTCTTCATATTCTGTGTCTGGGTCCAAGCCAACTTTCATCAAAGATGGAACTTTGCCCTCTGTTTTTTCTTCTTCTTTGTACTGGTGGCAGGAGCTAATAAAGAGAGTAGAGTAAGTATAACTTTGTGCTACCATCTTCCACCAGGAGTCTTGAGAAATTGCATTCTTAACATTTTCTTTATTGTGATTTTAAAATTTTTCTGTTCTGATGTTTCATTTTTTTTAACTTTCTCTTTTGTGCCTTTGCTAGATTTTCACAACTCTCTAATCCCACCTCTACCTGACAATATCATGTTACCTAGAAATGTTTTCCTCTTTTAAATAGCCCCAGTCTTGCCTTTCCTAGTTTGTCATAAGACCCCCTAAAGTCAATAATGAATGGAGTGGCTATGAAGAAGTGATAACCTCTATTTCCTGTTCACTTTCTCACAAGCGGTTAAGCTTAAATGTGTGCTATAAAATCGTTCCAACCAACAAGCCCAACCATTTATCACTATAGTCTTAACTACCTCTGCTTTTTGGATATCTTAATTCCCCAAAGGACTGTCAATTTAACCATAACTACCTAACAACTGCCAAGCCTCACTTTATGAGCTGCTATTGAAAGTTTAGCTATTTAAGGCTGATTTTTAAAAATTTTTATTGGTACTTCATGGCATTTGCTTGATTTACAATGCTTGCTGTAAATAACCACAAATTGGGAAAATTTCTATCCATTTAAGGTGTAGGAAAATATTAAAATGGGTACTGAATTATCTTTCTCCATATTTTTTCTAAAGACCTTTTAACTGACTTTTAGAGAAAGAAGGGAAGGGAGAGGGAGAGAGAAACATTGATGTGAGAGTAGAACATTGAACGGCTGCCTCCTACATGCCCCCTACCTAGGATCAAGCCCACAATCCAGGCATGTGCCCTGACCAGGAATCAAACCAGCAACCTTTCTGTGCACAGGAGAACACCCAATCAACTGAGCCACATTGGCCAGGGCCTCCATATAGTGTTCAACTCCTTGTCAGTTCATTCTTCCAAGTTCACCCAACTCGTAAGGTTGAATGTGGTCAGAACTTGATGGGAATGAGACCTCTGTGCAAAATGACTTCATGCATCTCATCAAGTACTCTGTGTTTTTGCAAAGGTATCCAAAGTGAGAAAAATCCAGTAATTAAAAAGATATTGAATATTTTTCAACCATAAGAAGGAATGAAATTCTGACACATGCTACAACATGGATAAACTTGAAGGCACTGTGCTAGGTAACATAAGCCAAACACTAAATGGCAAATATTATATGATTCTACTTAAGTGAGGAACCTAGAATAGGTGAATTCATAGAGACAGAAAGTAGATTAAAGGTCACCAGGTTTAGGAGAGGAGCAATGGGGAGTAGTTGCTTAATGGGTAGAGAATTTCTTTTGGAAATAGACAGTGGTGATGCTTGAACGTTGTGAATGTAATTAATGACACTTAATTGTAACTTAAAAGTGGTTTACATGGTTTTTAAAAGATTTATATATTACTTCACATTAAAAAAAAAAAGATGTCGGGAAGTAACTTCAGGACTTTTACTTCTTCCACCCTTCCCTCCTCTGAGGGTACCGTGAGTACTGGTAAATGCAGTCCTTAGTCCTACCCAGGGTTCTTTCTCCTCTCTTAGGATGCCAAGACCCTTTGCCTGTGTCTCAGTGAATCTCTCTCCATCACCCTCCCCAGTCTCTCCATTTCTGGTCCTCTCCCCTGGAAGGGCCACACTTGATTCCTCTCTCTCATGAGGGGGCTCTGAACAGTCTAACCCCTAGTCCCTCTGCCTCATTTCTGAGACTGTGTGACACTCCCCTCAGCAGTATTCCCAGCTGTGAAATTTAGCAAAGCATACCCTTTGCTAAATTCTGTGCTGGGCAAAGACCTTCTGGGAAGAAATGCCATGGCTCCTCTCCCTCTGCAGCCCCTCATGAGCAACAGAAGAGCTCTCAGAGAGAGTAGGTGGCTCACTGAGTGATCATGTGACCATGAAGAGCCATAGCCCCGTCCCTGCTGTCTGCTCAGGAAGAGGGTCAGATGCCTGGAACCAGGGTTCCAAATCACCATGTAGGGGCTAGTGAGCAGTTTGACCTCTGCCCATGTCCTAAATCCTCAAGCCAGGTGGCCAGCTTGCTGGGGTTTCACTGCCAGAAACTAGGGGCAGATACAGGCACATGGCTGAGGAGGGCCACCCGAGCAGCTGCATGGCACAAATCAGCACAAACGGAGAAGGCCCTAAACAGGGTTTAAAGAAGGATTGCTTCTCTTTCCAAAAAACTATAGAGGCAAGGGCAGAAACCATTGAAAAAGCAAATACCAGGCCAGGGGCTAAATCTGACAGAGTAGAAAAGATAGTGAGCTGTTGTGTGTAGTGACAGGAAAAGCCTCCAATTTGTACAGTCACTCCTCGGTATCTTTGGGTTCATGTCTGCAATTCAACCAACAATGATTTGACCTGGGGTTGGTTGAATCCATGGATGTAGAATCCAAGCATATGAAGAGTCGACTAAGGGACTTGAGCACCCTGGGATTTTGGTATCTGAGGGAGTCCAAGAGTCAATTCCCTGGGGACTCACAGGGAATTCTGTATAAAAAAACAAAAACAAAAAACAGCAGTGATAGCTCAGAAGGATGCAGGCTCGGAGACCTGTGCAGAAGCTAAGGAAAAACCAAAATTTGGGAGAAATCTTCATTATTACAGGAAATTGGTGATTAAGTGAATTCATGTTTAGTGAATTTGCTTTCAGGTAGAATGCGTAGTCCTGTGACTCACAGTTACAAATGACTCTGGTTTATCTAAAGCTTATTTTCATAGTTCTCAGAAAATAGTATTTGTTACACAGAGTGGGAGAGAGATACCATGCCCTAACATAAGTGTATAAATATTCTTTATTTTACCTAGTCATAACAAATAATTCCATGTTCCAGAAAACATAGGAAGTAGAGATAAATTGTTAAGAATCATCAGAGGAACATTTGCATAAGCAGGTGAAGGTGGCAAGAAGCAGTGTGTCAGAGCTTCCGAGGCAGCGTGGGCCGTGGGGCCACAAGTGTGCTGGCGCAGGAAGGGGACTGCCTTATTAGCCTAAGAAAAACATCATTAGGAAGGAAATCTGCTACTGAACATTCTACCATCGTATATCATTCACCCCAAAGCCAAATACAGTGGAAGGTTTTTGTTTATCCACTGTCTGGAATTTTCCATACTTGTGTCATTGACCAATAGAGAAACAGCCTCAGCTTTGGGCTGGCTCATTAAGGCCTGTCAGAAAGGAGCCAGTGGACTTAGCATGTCATCCCAGAGGGAAGGCTCCCGATCATTTTAAACCAGAATGGTGCCGACTGCTTCCTGCACTGCATTCTTAGTTCAAAGTGTAGCAGCACTAAAATATCTGGAATTACATTCGCTCTCTTTTTTGCCACTGTTGTCCCCAGAAATAGCCTACACAAGCATGTGATTTCTCTGACAAGGCCCCACATTTTTGTTTTACTTTCTTCTCTTCAATTCTTTGCCCAAATCCTCCTCCTTTTCCCCCTTTTCTCTTCCCTTTCTCCTCTTTACATAGCTGTTCGGCTATTTGTTTCTGAGTTGAAGTCAGCACTCTGTTGGTAAAAAACAAACATAAAACGCATGCAAAAACACAAATCCAACAGCTCAGGTGTGAAAACTTCTTTTTGGAAACTTCTCTTTACTATATTTGCATATCTTATAGAATAAAAATGACAGGATGGTGTTTTTTCAATACTGTTTTGCTATTGAATCTGTAAGTGTTGGATTAAGCCTCCATTGGTAGGTAGAGTCTCACTGGAAACATGAAGTGATTCAGGAACCAACTTCTTTGAGAAAGAAGTTTGTGCCTCAAAAAGGAAATTAGAACCAAGAGCATGGACCAGGCTGGGCATGAAAAAGGGTTCAGCTTTTCTTGGCCTGGGCAGTACAAGGTCCAATGTCTAGGGGCCTGCTCCTGAATGTGGTTGTGAAATGCAGCATTTTCAAACTGACACCTAGAAAAGAAAGTCTCAGAAGAAGGCTGGGTTTGATAGCAGGTATCCCACATGGGGCTGTCACCTTTGCGCAGCAAGCTCTACCTTACAAGGCAAACTGCCTGTGGTTATTCCCATTTATGATTAAAGAATTTTACTTAGGGAGTCAAGGAAAGCATTTTTTGCCAGTTTTTAGGCTCTGGGTATCTTAAGGATGCAATGAGTTCCTAAGGCCATGATGACCCTACAGAGGAGAATCTAATGCAGAGAAAAATATGGGGTTTCTCTTTAAAAAAAGAGAGAGAAAGAGAGGGAGTACCTTTATAACACTACTTTGACAGTGTCTTGGCCTTACTTCATATGGATGTTAGTATTTCTTTTGCCTTTTCCCAGCTAATTCACTTAATGATCTCCTTCTTTATTCCCAAAACATTTGCAGCCAGTTACTAATTTTTGTTGAATAGAATTAACTCAGTTCAAAGAAATTAGGTTCTATTCTAGCCAACAACCACCCTTCCCCTCTCCTGCCCAGAATCTGCAATTAGGATATGCTGCCATCAGGTGGTGCAGTACTGGAAAATATAAAAGGAAAAACCTTATTTAAATAGAGTTGGAAACGCTGAAGGGGGAGATGTCTTCCACATATCTGCTGCAGACCCTGGCAAGAAGAAGTTTAGTTTACATACCCTGGAAGGAGGAAGGAAGATTTACTTCTTGCCCAGCAACAAGCCAGCCAATGATTATCTATCACATCTCAGCCAATGAGAAGTCACCACAATCCTGAACAGAAACAAACTCATAGATACAGAGAACATTTTGATGGTTGCCAGAAGGGAGGGAGCTGGGGGTATACGGGGGGGTGGATATGAGAAGGAATTAAGAAGTACAAATTGGTTGTTAAAGAATAGTCGTGGGGATGTAAAGTACAGCATAGGGAACACAGTAAAAAATATTGCAATAATTATGTATGTTGTCAGATGGGTCCTAGACTTATTGGGGTGATCACTTAGTAAGTTATATGAAGTCTAATCACTGGGTTGTGCACTAAAACTAATATAATATTGTATTAACTATAATTTAAAAATAAAAATTTATTCAGGAGGAGAACCAAGATGGCAGCATAGGTAAACACCTATACTTGCTGCCTCTCACAACCACATCAAAATTACAACTAAAAGGCAGAGCAACTATCATCCAGAACCGCGGGAAAGCTGGCTGTGTGGAAGTTCCACAACTAGAGAAGTGAAGAAAGAACATTGAGACTGGTAGGAGGTGCAGAGGCGCAGAGCCGGCTGGCACCCGGGTGTGCCGCTTTTTTTTAATTCGGAGGGAGATACAAGCTCCAGCTTGCTCTGAACTCCAGTTTCAGGTGAGACTCTGGGGTACCCAGACACATACGGGGAGAAACTGGACTGTCTGGCATCAGACAGGAACACAGGAATGCGAGGGCGGCTTTCTTTCAGAGGTGCTCGCAGCAATCATTGTTTGTGCGCGGGGACACAGGGACCTCTCTGGTACAGGGCTGACTGGCAGCCATTGCGGTTTGCTCCACCCAGGTGATTCCCTGAGACTCCACCCCACCCAGTTTACAATCCCACCCAAGCTGTGTACAGCAGCTTTTGCATATGAATGGTCTGTGCTTTCTCAGCCTAAAACCTGTCAAAGAGGCAGCAGCTGGATCAGGGAGCCCCAAAGTAATCAATCCAGCAGCATCAGCCTGCCTTGCTACACAGCTGGGCCTCATCTGCGCACTTCCAAACCCCATACAAAGAGGAGGAATCTGCAGATCTCTCTGTAGCTCCTGCTGGGCAGCACCAGGCAGTGGCTGACTTTGCACCTCCTTGGAGATCCAAGAGCCAGCATACCCAGTGGTCAGTGTGAGACCATACCAGATTACAACTCCTCATATCCATAAGTGACACACTCAAGGGGCAGACTCAGTGAGCACCAAAGCCCCCACTGAAGCAAGTCCTGACCCATAAGGGTGTCTCCTGCACAGCAGTTCTTCCATTGTAGACACAGCTGGTCCTCACAGCCAATTGGCTTTGAGGTCAATTCCTCCCAATGATACCAACAGCAATCAAGGCTTAACTAAAACAAGACTGTGCACACAGCCCACAAAGGGGTGCACCAAGATTGTCCACCTCAGGTGACTGGGGAGGCTGAGCCACTGGGCCCTATAGGACACCAAACACACAAGGCCACTCTATCAACTCAAGGAGACTTAGCAGCCACCCAATATATAGAAAAAAACACAGGGAAGCAGCCAAAATGTGGAGACAAAGAATCATGTCACAAATGAAAGTAATGGATAAAAGCAAAATACTGGATATAGAGTTCAAAACCACAGTTATAAGATTAATCAAGAACCTTCTAGAAACCTCCGAGGAATTTAGTGAGACCTTCAAGGATCTTAGTGAGAATGCAAACAAACAAACAAATAAAAACGCCAGTCAGAAATTAAGCATACACTGACTGAAATAAAGAATAATATACAGAGATTCAACAGTAGACTAGCGGATCCCAAGAATCAAGTCAAAAAATTGAAATATGAGGAAGCAAAAAACACCCAACTGGAAAAGAAAAAAGAATCCAAAAATAGGAAGATAGTGTAAGGAGCCTCTTGGACAACTTCAAGTGTACCAACATCTGAATTATGGGGATCCCAGAAGAAGAGAGAGAGCAAGATATTGAAAACCTATTTGAAGAAATAATGATTGAAAACTTCCCCCACCTGGTGAAAGAAACAGACTTACAAGTCCAGGAAGCGCAGAGAATCCCAAACAAGAGGAATCCAAAGAGGACCAGACCAAGACACATCATAATTAAAATGCCAAGGGCAAAAGACAAAGAGAGAATCTCAAAAGCAGCAAGAGAAAAACAGTTAGTTACCTACAAGGAAGTCAGCTGATTTCTCAACAGAAACTATTCAGGCTAGACGGGAGTGGCAAGAAATATTCAAAGTGATGAATAGCAAGAACCTACAATCAAGATTACTCTACCCAGCAAAGATATCATTTAGAATTGAAAGTCAGATAAAGAGCTTCACAGATAAGAAAAAGCTAAAGGAGTTCATCACTACCAAACCAGTATTATATGAAATGCTGAAGGGTATTCTAGAAGAAGAAGAAGA
This sequence comes from Cnephaeus nilssonii, assembly GCF_951640355.1. Taxonomy (NCBI): domain Eukaryota; kingdom Metazoa; phylum Chordata; class Mammalia; order Chiroptera; family Vespertilionidae; genus Cnephaeus; species Cnephaeus nilssonii. Next base: position 14,654,282 of record NC_137075.1, on the reverse strand, counting down.
AGAAGAAGAAGAAGAAGAAGAAGAAGAAGAAGAAGAAGAAGAAGAAGAAGAAGAAGAAGGAGAAGAAGAAGGAGAAAATAAAAAAATTATGAACAACAAAGTGACAACAAATACATATCTATCAACAAGTGAATCTAAAAATCAAGTGAATAAAAAAATCTGATGAACAGAACAAACTGGTGAATGTAATAGAATAAGGGGCATGAAAAGGGAGTGGAGTGACAATTCTCGGGGGGAAGGGAGTGTGGGGGGTGTGGGAAGAGATTGGACAAAGAGCTTACATCTATGGATGAGGACAGTGGGGGGGCAAAGGCCTGGGGCGGGGTGGGAACCGGGTGGAGGGGAGCTATGGGAGGGAAAAAAGAGGAACATCTGTAATAATCTGAACAATAAAGATTTAAAAAATTTATTCAAAATGAAAAAACAAACCAAAAACAAAGCAGCCTTGTCCAACTTGCACTTTTCCTCTATAAAATAAATCTCTTGTCTTTTGTTCTCTGGACTTGCCTGTGACTTCCAATAGTTTGCATGATATAAACTATGACACACATTATATTTTGTTTAAAATCTAACTTAAAAATGTTAAACAAAGGTCCCTCGGCTTTATAATAAATGTTTCCATCTTGTATTTACCAAAATATAAGACTCCTTACTAAGTTTACAAAGTTGGTCTCCCAAACTATCTTCTTTTCTCAGGATATTTTTTCCTCCTTTTCTCTTCATTTTGGGAAATTTCTTAAGCTTGTCTTTCAATTACTAATCTCGCATTAATCAAGGTGGCAATTCAAATTTTTATTTTATCTTATATTTCATAGTATTCCTTTCTTTACTCACTTAGCTTTTTTAAGAAAATCTTAGCTTAATGCCTAATTTCAATCAATTTCATAGAGTCTGTTTCCTTAAACTTTATTGAGTTCATAGCAGATGCTATTCAAATGTATTTCCTTTTCAGCAATAAATCTTTTCTAAAACTATGTTCCATCTGCCTTTTGAATACTATGTTTTCCTTCTTATATTAGAGAACTTCTTCCGAGGCCTGTATGTGTCATAGTTCAATCTGGAAAACACTCTGGATATTTTAAAGAGGCAGGTCATACACAGAGACTTGACTAGAGCTGACTAGAGCGATGAGAGCAGTGGTAGAGGTGAAGCCCAGGAGCCAGGCTACCTGGTGGGAGCTGAACCTCAGCGGTCTGCTTGGGGGTGGAGGAGCAGGGAGTGGGACCTCAAGGGGGAGCGGTTATCCTGTCTGGTGCCAGCTGGAGCCACAGGGGAGATGAGGCCATGCCGAGAGCCTTCTGAAGCAGAGAGAACATCCTGACTTCTCCCCTCCTCTCACGCTCCAGTCTCTCTGAGCCTCCAGAGAGTAAAACAGCCTTTGATTCAGAGCAGTATTATAATGCAAGGATCTGAGAGCAAGCAGAAAAAACCCCAACCTCGTGCTGCTGGCCGCTTTTGTTTCCTTTCTATACTTTTTTTGAACAATGAGGATTCTATACAGGCTTTGTATTTGTGCCAAAAGGATTCCTCGTGGAAGGCCTCTTACATCCTAAACAGACACAATCTACTAACTAGGGGAAAGGGAAAGGCTTGCGGGCTCTCCTGGCAGTGGAACTCCTGCCTGCTTTTGGCGATGCTGCCTGGCCAGGCTCCAGCTGCCCCGTGTCTCAGTCTCCTCCTGAGTCTGCAGCCACTGCCTCAGGGCACAGCTCTGCCTCTTCCACAGCAGCCTCCCCGCACAGCGGCTCTGGCTCCTGCATGGTGTGGCCACCTCGCGGCCACTCAGCCGAGCCAGACTCTTTTTGCTTGGCCTTCTGCCTGATGCTGGTGCCTGAGAAGCTTTAAAATGCTCACCGCTGACCATAGCTTGGCAGGGTTCCCGGAGCCACACACTCTCCGTTGACCCAGATCCTAAAGATAGAATGTTGACAGAAGACCCTTAGCACTAACGCAGAGACCTCGTCCCCCAAGCTGCTGCCCAGGTTCCCACGCCCTGGCTAGGGCTGCCTGTGTCTGGGCCTGTGGGCTGAGTCTCCCTTATACTGGCCAAAAGGACCACAAGTCTGGCCATCTTTCCTTGCCTTTGGACTCAGAGGATATTTATGAAGTTTGAGATCCTCTCTATGTACTTCCTGCAAGGCCACCACAACCAGAGACTCCGTGAGTCTCTAAGGACACAAACTGAACAAGACACAGTCCCTGCTCCACTAGGAAGGCAGGCAAATAACAGGAGGAGGAAGGGCCACACAGGGAAGGACGAAGCTTGCAGAGGATGCAGGTAGGAAAGGTGAGGGTGGTTGAGGAAGGCTCCCTGTGTGGACACCTCTGAGGGGAGACCAGAGGAAAATAGCAGAAGTGGGTTAGGCTGCTGGACGTATGAGGCACAGGAAAGGGAGGGCTTCTTAGGTAGAGAGAAGAGCATGGTTAGAGGTCTGAAAGTAGAAGAAAGCCGGGCGTAACCATGGGCCAGCAAGGGGGGAGAGTTGAAGAGCAAGGATGGGGGCCATGTTGAGAGATCTGAGAAGAGTGGCACCGCTGGTAGAAGGCCTTACATGCTGACCTGTTCAGATGTTATGCTGAGGGAAATGGGCATCCAAGAATCTGTGTGCAGCATCACGTGTGTGTTTAAGCAAGAACACTCTCCTGATCCCATATGTAGAATAGTTTAGTGGGAGATTGGGAGACCAGCTAGGAGGCCAAGGTTAGATATAAAAGCATCCCAAAACAGGAGTGGCAAAGGGATGGAGAGAAATGGATGGTTGGGGAGAAACTGTAGTAGCTGATGGCTGATTGGGTGTGGGGTGTCAGGGAGAGAAGTAACTAGGGCAATACTGAGGCCTTCCTGACTTGGGTGACTTAAATGAAAGAAGGCCTAAGGCAGTGAACACTGAATGAAAACCAGGTTGGTGGGGTTCAGAGGAAAGATTTGATTTTTTTTTTCATTTGATGAGTTTGAGACACCTGTGGGATATCTGCTTAAACTATATGTTAGGAGTGCAGATGCTACCTACAAATTGTAAGAATGCTGTGGATCTAGATAATAGAGATGTTCCAACAAGCAATATTACGTTACTCTCTACTGATACAAGTGGCAAAGAATACTGAAAATGCTCTATTTGGAAATGATTCCAGACGTTTCCAAGATCGTGACAGGGACACAGATCAGTTTTAAAGATGACAATTTTTATTAGAGTGTGTCTTGTAGTGACATCTCTGCAAAGTTTTGCAGCTCAGCAGATCCAGTAGAGTCAGAAGACAGACTTAAAACACATTGCAGGAGCAGCAGAAGCCTCAGCCGGCATGCACGGGAGTCCTTCGTGGGACTGGCTGGTCCCTTAGGAAGCTCTGCCTCACAATTACCGAGCAGGACAAACAGGAGTGTCTCCCTGAGCAAACAGGGCCAAGTCAGGAACTTGGTGAAATTTGGTCTCTATCAAAACGTCCCCAGAGAGCCTGAAACTCATTTAGAGCTGTTTCATAGAGAACCCATTTGAGGAACATGACTGGCCTTGTATAGCACCTTTAAAATAACAACTTTCCATTAAGCTGTGAACACTAAGGAAAACATTTCTCACAAATATTTTTTAACCAACTTCCAACAGAAGGTTGCCTTATACAGCCACCCTGGCTGAAACACTGCTCTCGTTCTACGAGGAGCCATAGGACCTCCTGCAGCCATGAGCATGCCCAGGCAGGGCTCTTTGCAGCTTTCCTGGAGCAAAATGGAGTGAGAATTCTCCACATCATTTGTAATGTGAAATAGTCTTTGGCTCTGTTTCATAAAACACGTACTAGAATGAAAGTAATTGTAAGGTGAATATGGATTTACTATTGAAATTCCATTATTACTTTTAAAAATAATTATGAACACTTAGCAGATTCCAGGTACTGTAATAGGTGCTGAAGATAAGAAGTTAAGTTATAAGAGCTCACTGGCTCACATTCTTGTGCTGAGAGGTATGAAGTTCTACAAATTGGGGGAGAGGTATGGAAGATTGTGAGGAGTTGGCAGGCTGTGCAATTAGAAGAGTAGTCAAGATGGTTTAGTTCAAACATTTCCTGAGGAGGATAATATTTCATGACATGTGAAAATTACATAAAATTCAAATTTTAGCATCTATTAATAAAGTTTTCTTAGAACATAGCCATGTTTGTGTATTCTCTATCTTTACTTTGTGCTATAATGGCAAAGTTGAGTCATTGCAACAGAGATAATATGGCCTGCAAAGCCAAAACTTTACAGAAATCATTTTCTGATCTGGTCTAGATTCAAGAAAATGAAAGGAAATATTAAAAATACATATTCTTAAATGTTAAAATTAAGAGTATTGTGTCTTTTAGTGTTACCATATAAATAGCATGAACAATTGAGAAAACATTCTCCAGAATTCAAAAACTAGTATCCAATTCAACAAAGAAATCTCTCACATTATTACCAAACAAGTGAAGTTCTGGTTCATGTCTATGTTGCTTTATTTTCTTCTTAAATCAAAATAAACAAAACTATCAACTGACATTCATGATGTGAGTGATGGAAAAAGATATTCCATGCTAACAGTAACTAAAAGAGAGCTGGGGTGGCCATACCAATATCAGACAAAATATAATTTATATTAAGAAAGGTTACAAAAAATAAAGAAAGATATTATATATTAATTAAAGTTTAAATAAAACAAGATTTTATGTACCTAATCATAGATCCTCAAAAAATATGAAGCAAAATATAGTGAAGGGAGAAACAGTTCTACAATAACAGTTGGAGATTTCAATATTCCACTCTCAAAATGGATAGAACAACCAGTCAGAAGATAAGTAAGGAAATAGAGGACTTAGCATGGTCACCTAACAGACATATGCAGAATAATTCACTTAAAAACAACAGAATGCACATTCTTTCAAGTGCACATGGAACATTTTTCAGGATAGACCTTATGTTAGTCCACAAAGTCTCAATAGATTTAAAAAGATAATATTATACAAATTATCTTCTCTGATCACAATGAGATGAAGTTAGAAATCAATGACAGAAGAAAAACTAGAATATTTACAAATAGGTGAAATTAAACAATACATTCTTAAACAACCAATGGGTCAAAAAAGAAATCACCAGGGAAATTAGAAAAAATCTATATATATAAAAGGCTAAGTGACTGTCCAACCAACCAACTGTCCAACCAGCCAGTAGGTATGATGCACACTAACCACCAGGGGGCAGATGCTCAACACAGGAGCTGCCGAGCCACAGCAACTTTGCAGAGTGCCCTCTCGAACTCTGAGACACCTCAGGGGATGTCGGAGAGCCGGTTTTGACCCAATCCCCGCAGGCCAGACTGAGGGACCCCACCTGCTGGAGGGACCCAGCTCACTCCACAGATGCCCTTTGTGCCGTGGCACTGCCCCAGGTGCAGCTGGCCAGGGAGGGACTGCGGGAGGTTGACTCCAGGGTGTGTCTAGCCCGTCACACCCAGTCCCACCCCGCCCACCACCTTCTAATTAATTTCCTTTCAATGTGCATGAATTCGTGCACTGGGCCACTAGTTTAGAGATAAAGGAAAACAAAAGTACAATATAGCAAAACTTATTGGACATAGCAAAAGCAGTGCTAAGAGAGAAATACATCGCTGTAACCACTTACATTAAAAAAGAAGATTTAAAATCAACAACCTAACTTTATACCTTAAGCAACTAGAAAAGAAGAACAAACTAAATCCAAAGCTAGTAGAAGGAAAAAAATAATAGTTTAGAGCAAAGATTAATAAAATAGAGACTAGAAAATAATAGAGAAAATCAACATAACCAAAAATTGTTTCTTTGAAAAGATTAACAAAATTGAGAAAACCTTAACTTAGACAACTAAGAAAAAAGGCTCAAATTGCTAAAATAAAAAATGAAAGCAAGGACATTACTACTGATTCAACAAAAATAAAAAGGATTATAAGAGAGTACTATAAATAATCGTCTGCCAAAAATTGGATAACCTAGATGAAATGGACAGATTCTTAGAAACCTACCAAGATTAACTCATGAGAAATAGAAACTCTGAAACTAATATGGAAATAGAATCAGTAATCAAAGACTCTCAACAAAGAAAAGCCATGCACCAGATGACTTCACTAATTAATTATTCTAAACATTTAAAGAATAACTAACACTAGTCCTTCTCAAATGTTTCCAAAAATTAAAGAGGAAGAAACACTTCCTAACTCATTATATAAGGCCAGTATTCTCTGATAGCAAAGCCAGACAAAGACACTATAAGAAAAACAAAACCCACAGACCTATATCTCTGATGAATATTGATTCAAAAATATATTGAATCAAAAATATACTAGCGAAACAAATCTAGAAACATATTAAGTGGATTATACACCATGACCATGACCAAGTGGGATCTATTCCTGGGATAAAAGACTGGTTAAATGTAAAAAATCAGTGCAGTCACCCCATTAATAGAATGAAGGACAAAATCCACATGATCATCTCCATTGATGCAGGAAAATTTTTTGAAAAAATTCAAACCTTTAATAATAAAAACACTCTAAAAACTAAGACTGAAAGAAAAATACCTCAAGGATACATCCTGTACCTCAACAGTCAGCAAATCACATCAGCTTTTTCTTAAAAATAAATCAGAATTCAATTTCTCACCACATCCACTGCTACTTACCCTGATACAAACCTCCATCCTCTCTCATATAGATTACTATAAAGCTTCAACACTGATCTTGTTTCTTCCCTTGTCTTCAATCTATTATCAAAACAGAAGCCAAAATGATCCTGTTAAAATTTAAGTCACATCATGTCCATTCTCTTCTCAAAATTCCTCCACTGGCTTCCCATCTCACATAAAGTAAAAGCTTGAGCCCTAACCAGTTTGGCTCAGTGGATAGAGCATTGGCTTGCAGACTCAAAGGGTCCCGGGTTTGATTCCAGTCAAGGGCATGTATCTTGACTGCAGGCTCTTCCCTCGCCCAGACCCTGGTCAAGGCTCGTGGAGGAGGCAACCAGTCGACGTGTTTCTCTCACATTGATGTTTCTCTCTGTCTTTCCCTTTCTCTTCCACTCTCCCTAAAAATTGATAGAAAAAAGAGGTAATATGCAAATTAGCCAGGACACCTTAAGGTGTCACAACTGGCTCAGGAGGAGGCTGCATCACGACTGGCTCAGGAGGAGCTACACGCGCGGATGGGCGGGAAGGGACTGTGTGCCGCCCCCAGCCCCAGCGTACACACACCAGGGGTGGGGGCGTGCTCCAAGCGGCCACAACACGGCTCAGAGCACGCCCCCGGTGGGTGGTGGTGGTGGCTGGAGTGAAGCAGCCCGGGTCCTGGGTGTCTGACAATGGCAGGAGCGAAGCAGCCCGGGTCCTGGGTGCCAGAGGGAAGCCAGTGCCAGCAGCCAGGGGAAGGAAGGCCTATTATTGCATGAATCTTCATGCATTGGGCCTCTAGTATAATATATAATGCTATACCTATATATATTAGTGTATATTATAGTATACTATAACTAGTATACACATTATAGACAATATAGAAATACAGATGATCTACAGAGTTTGTACTACAAACTCCAAGAAAGCAGACTTTTTTTTGTCTGTTTTGTTATATCTTTTGTATTACTGTATCCTCAGCATTTGAGTAGTGCCTGGCACACAGGCACTCAATGACTATTTGTTGAGTGAATGCATGAGTATAATATACATGCTTGTGATTTGAAGGCAGGGGAATGATATGTGAGGAAGCAAGGACCCAACATTGAACATTTCCTTGGTTTTGTTCTTAAAAATAATATCATCATGCCCATGGATAGTCCGTTGGAAGGGAATATCCTGCAATTATTTTTGAAAGGAATAATCATTTCCAAGCTCAAACTTTCTTCAGAGACTGCAGATGAGAACAAATATGATGTGGCATTGCTGGTATTTGACACTGATATTTTATAAATGTATTTTTACCTGTATTGGATTAGAGGAATCAGTTAAAGGGCAGCCAGCAGCCAAGAGAAGGCTAGCAAACAGGGAGCAGAATGCTTATGTGGGGCAAAAAGATGGGGCAAGACAAGGGAAAAGAGAGAGAGAAGGGCCAAGATACACCCTTTGGCTTTTGTGGCATAACTCAAACATAACTGGAACCCACTTGGCCTCGTTCAGTGCATACGTTTTGATTCAAAGGGCAACACTCTGCTGAAAAACAAATGAAATCAGTTCCAACTTTTACTTAGGGAAAAATTGCCAAGAAACGTGGAGAGGACTACACTTTTAGTGCAAAGCCAATCATCCTGAGTCCTTTTTCTGAGTCTCCTCCACTCTCAATATTCACCACAGAAATCACAACTGACCCCAGAAACCTCTTTCTCCCTCCCTCTCAACTCCCAATCCAAATCTCCTCCAAGGCCCACATCCTGCTCCTCTCCATTCTCCCCCTGTCTATTCTCCCTTTCATCTCCAGTTTTCTTTCTCATGAATAAGCTTGTCCTTTCCAATGTAAACGCTATGTCCTCACTCATCCAGTGTGTATGTCTCTGCCATCGCCTCAATTCTGTACCATAAACCCAGACTCTGAGCTGACAAAACTAGAATTCTCTTGATGAGAGGGGCAGAGGGGGTTCTGGAAAGGCTGTGACCACAGACATTAATAATTTTCTTCCCCATCGCAGTAGACTAAAGTTTCTTTTCCCTCCCTTGGATTTCCAGTGTCTTAAACTATCTGATTTCAAAAGAAGAAGGAAGAAGAAGCCCTTGGAAAGACAGAAGTACTAGGAAAAGAGAAATCCCTCTCTTTGACTAGGGATTTCAGCCAAGTGAGCTAAAAGGCCAGGATTCTTTTTAACCATCCATGCCACAAGATGTAAACGAATCTATTTACTCAGCAAAATATTTCCTTATTACATTTTGAGTAATTTCCCATTGAAAACAAACAGTGCATGTCAAAAAGCTCCGCAAGTCCCTGAGGCCTTGGAGGCTAGAATGGGCCCATCTCAGTCATCTCTCTTCTTTCAAGGGAGAAAGCCAGACAAGTTTATTTTTACTTTTGTCTTTCTATTTTGATTTGCCAAATGCCACTGCTCAATTGAGCTTTGAAAAAGACAGACAAAAGCAGCAACCATCTTAGTTTAGATTGACTACAGAACATTGGAGCTGAGAGGGATCTTAGCGGGCAGCTAATTTGACAACGTTTTATTTACTGGTTAGGGAAACTGGGAGCAGTCAAGGTTACCAACTTTGACATGGGCTGCCCAGCTCTCCTGAACTCTTCCGTAATAAAGCATTGAAAAAGAAATAGAATCATTTCCCATTTCTTTATCTAGTGATTATCAGTACAACCCATTGGACAATCTACTCCTTCTACACTATTGTAAAATGTCATGTTTGTCATAGGTTGAGGTCTCATACTTAATTCTATTCTGTGATATTGAACTGTACATCTGGCAGCAGAGTTCGACACTTTTTATTCCTGTAAATTTCTGAGTACTTTTAATATCTTATGTAAGTCCACTTTCTTTGCCCTTTAAATGTTATTATCATTTATATTTATTACTAGAGGCTCAGTGCATAAAATTCGGTCCTTCAGCCTGGCCTGTGCCCTTTCTCAGTCCGGGACCCCTCAGGGGATGTTTGCCTGCCAGCTTAGGCCCAATCTCGGGGGGATTGGGCCTAAGCTGGAAGTCGAACATCCCTCTTGCAATCCAGGATCCCTCGCTCCTTACCACCCGCCTGCTGGCTCCTTACCGCTCAGCTCGCTGCTCCTTAGTAGCAGGCTCCTTACCACTTGGCTTGCTGCTCCTTATCGCTGCCGTGGAGGTGGGAGAGGCTTTTGCCACCACCACTGCTCTCACCAGTCGTGAGCCTGGCTTCTGGCTGAGCAGCGCTCCCCCTGAGGAAGCACACTGACCACCACCAGGGGACAGCTCCTGCATTGAGCATCTGCCCCTGGTGGTCAGTGCACATCATAGTGACCAGTTGTTCTGGTGGTTCCGCCATAGGTGGTCGCTTAGGCTTTTATTATATAGATTCTGGGTGAATTTAGAATCATTTGACAGATTTTGTAAAAAAACAAAACACCTCTAATAAGATTTTATTTTTTAAGTTAGATTTCACTTAACATCATTGTAATTTTATTTTAAAATATTCCTCTTTAAATTTTTTTCTGTTTTCTTCATATAGGTTTAATCCAGATACTGACTTTGTACATTTTTTTAATATTCAAATCAAATTGTCTTGAATCTCCCTCAAATGCAGTGGGAAACCCAGAGTAGGTAGACTCAAGGACAGGCTGGCATATTGGTGATGTGCAGAATGTCTAGAACAAATATCCTAGACTCTTCAGCTGACTGAAGCCACTCCTGCTGAAACTCAGATGCTTGGGCTTCAAGAATATAGGGCTCTTACAAGAAAGGATGAGAGCAGTCTTTTCATTTGGTCTGGGTGGTTTCCTCAAAAAGAAATCAACTAATCTTCTGCTAGAGCATTCACGCTGGCTATTAATTTTCTGGGACCCAAGTGAAGGAAGAGGGCCAGAGGTCTCACTGTTGAGGATGTTTTCAATATGGCACCTCCCTCTCATTTTTCTGCTATGCTGGGTATGCCCTAATCCAGCACCTGTCAGAATTGCCCTCTCAAAAGATAAAAACTCCAATATTCTGCTGAAAATAGAGAGACACAGTGATGGGTCAGGGAAGGGATCCAGGAGTCTAACTGCTCAATAAAGGACTTTTAACCAGCCTTCCTGATCTTGGCCACACCTTACACTCCATGTCCCAGAGCTTTTATGGACCATTTGTAGAACCTAACTTAAGTTGCAGTTGGTTTCTTCATCTGTAGGCTTAGATCTCAACTTTCTACTTTGTTACGTCAGTCACCATTTTCCTGCTTCCAAAATGTTGATATATCTTATTTGCTATTGTTTTCTATTCTATTATTCTTGTCTTTGTGGATTTATGCCTTTTGAATATTTTTTACAGTCATTTTAGTGGGGTTTCTGGAGAGAGTGGGAATAAGCTCATGTGCTCAAAACACTATGTTTTCACTATTTTTTAAACTTCTCTTATTATTTTGAGGTATGTCTTTTGAAAACAACAAATAGTTGCATTTTAAAACTCAATTTGAGTCTTTTCTTTTTTTTTCTTTTTGAGGTATGATTTATACACAGTAAAGTGCACAAATCTTAAATGTACAATTAAATGAGTATTTACATATGCATACATTTGTGTATTCAACCCCCAAATTAAATTATAGACCATTTTCATCAACCCTGCAGGCTCCCTTCTGCCCCCTTGTTACAGTTTGGGCTCTCTGAGACAGAGTGTTTAGGATATTTATTAAGACTCTCAGGATCCATACCTATGGGAGAGAGGGAAGGAAGCAGGATTGGGTAGAAGATGTCATGGTGTGGTGCAGGACCCTGAGCCTCGGCCACACCCACAGGAAACTCTAGAGCTTAAAGAACCCATCAGGATTGCCCTGAATTGGGCCAAAATGGACAGCCCTTGGCCCTTATCAGTGATTGATGTGTGCTGCCTCTGGAAGAGTATGACCTTGGGTGAGGCCGCTCTCCGCAGCTGAGGCAATCCCCGAAGCAACTGACAGCCAGAGCTGGTCACTGACAGCTTTCCCAGCCGCTGAGCAGCTTCAAAGTCCTTCCTTGAAGGGGGAACCTAGGCAGTGCCTCCTCATGTACACCTACCCTCCTTGTCAATACCCTTCAAGTCATTCTAACTTCTATTGCCACAGATAAGTTTTGCTTAATTTTGAATTTCATTTAACTGGAATCACATGGCATTTACTCTTTGTTCTATGTCGTTTATCTTGTTCAGCACTATGTCTGTGAGATTCATCATGCTGCATATATCATAATTTACTTACCCATTCTTTCATTGAAGGACATTTGGGTTGTTTCCATTTGGGGGCTATTATGAATAACTAGAGGCCTGGTGCACGAATTTGTGCACGGGGGGTGGGGGAGGGACCGTGGAGGTTGGCCAGCCGGGTGGGGTCAGAAGAGGAAGTGGCAGTCACAGGGCCAGGCATGGAAAAAATGGATGCTGGATGCTGACGCCACCGTCAGCGCCCCACCACCACACGGTTCCCCATCTCCCCCACTCCTCCTTTCCTCGCTGCCATGCCACCACCGCAGCAGGTAGGTGGCCCTCGGGGAAGAGAGAGGACGGGAGCGAGACAAACCCTTGTGTCGAGGGCTGACTTTCAATAGATCGCAGTGAGGGAGCTGCTCTGCTATGTACAAACCCCTGACCCAGAAGCAGGTCTCTACGAATGGTTTAACAACAGGGGCCGATGGGGGCTGGCCGACGGGGGAGAGGTTGGTTGTGGGAGCACACTGACTACCAGGGGCAGCTCCTGCATTGAGCATCTGCCCCCGGTGGTCAGTGTGCATCATAATGACTGGTCAACCAGTCATTCTGGTCATTCAATCGTAATAGTCGCTTAGGCTTTTATATACATAGATGTTACTATTAACATTCTTTCTTTTTTTTTAATATTTCATTGTTTTTTTACAGGGAGGAAGGGAGAGGGATAGAGAGTTAGAAAGATTGATGAGAGAGAAACATCAATCAGCTGCCTCCTGCACACTCCCCATTGGGTATGTGCCTGCAACCAAGGTACATGCCCTTGACTGGAATTGAACCTGGGACCCTTGAGTCTGCAGGCCAACGCTCTATCCACTAAGCCAAACCGGTTAGGGCGACATTCTTATGCATGTCTAGTCCATGCCTTATATATATTTTATTTTGGAGGACATAAAAACTCATTTTTTCTTAGTATGTATCCTAGGAGTGGAATTGGTGGATCATAGGATATATACAGGTTTAGCTTTAGTAGATATTGCTAAGTAGTTTTCTTAAGTGGTTTGTACTTTCAATTTGTTGATTTCATTTGCATTATATCTTTGCTATCTACGTCATCAATTTCTGCTTGAGCTTTATTTTTGCTTCATATACTTAGGGTTTATTTTGCTTTTTATTTTCTAATTAGGGGCCAAGTGCACGAATTTGTGCACCTTGAAAGGACCTGTGGGCCGCGAGGCTGTGGTGAGCACAGGGGTGGATCTTGGCCATCCTCCGTGCCCCCGCCCAGCCCCTTCCGCTGTGGCCCCTGGTCCCTTGTCTGCCAGCAGCCCAGCTGCTTCCATGTGCTGATGGTGCCAGCCCCACTCGCACCCGCTGACAGTATGGAGCGATTGGGGCCAGTGCCAGCAGTGGGTGCAAGCGAGGCCTGTGCCTTTAACAGGTGCAAGTGGCAGCTGCTGCCCCGATCACGCCTCAGAAGAAGGGGGAGGTAGAGAATCCCTCAGGGGCAATCAGGGCCAGCAGCTGCTGCTTGAACCCACTGATGGTGTCAAGCAATCAGGGCCGGTGCCAAGCGCCAGCAGCGGGTGCATGTGGAGGCTCTGGCACTGGCAGCAGGTGTGAGTGGGGCCAGTGCCGGCAGCCAGTGCAAGCACCAGGCAGGACCATAGTGTGCGAGAGCAAAGAATTTTCAGTAACCACCAGAGGCTCACCCCAAAGTCCGCGACGGGTGCTCCGCCTTGGTCTGGCACCCCCACTCACCTGCTCCACCATCCTGCCACAGCCGATGCCTGCCATGTTCCACGCTCTGCAGTCTGCTGCCGACGCCCACTATGTTCTGCGCATTCCCCCTGGTGGTCAGCACACATTATAGCAACCTGTTGTTCAGTAGTTCAGTTGTTCCGCCATTCAGTCTATTTGCATATTAGTGTTTTATATATATAGATTTCCTGAGGGGACTTAAATAATTGAGTTTCAAATGTTCTTTTTCTAATATATTCATTTAAAACTATAAATTTCTCTTTGGTCAGAAATGGCATTTGCAAGTTTTGATATGCCAAATTTTTACTACTATTGAGTTCAAAATATCTCATGACTACTATTTCTTTTTTCATACATGTGTTATTAAAGTTCCAACTTTATCTACTTTTCTACTTATCTTTCTGTTACTGATTTCAAGTTTAATTCTACTGTGGTCAAAGAACATTTTCTACATGCTCTTAGTCCTTTGAAATTTTGTGAGACTTACTCTATGACCCATCAAATAGTCTATTTGGGTAAATGTTTCATATAAACTTGAAAATAATTTGTGTTCTGCAGTTGCTGGGTGTGATGTTCTATACCTGTCAAGTAGGTTCAGATATTCCATGTTTTTATTGATTATTTTCTCTACATGTTACTATCAATTATGATCAGTTACTGAAAATAGCGTATTAAAATCTCCACCTATAACTGTGGATTTCAGCTTCTACTTTTAGTTCTATCAACTCTTGTTTTATATCTTTTATAACTATTAAATATATAAAAATTTAAAATTATTATGTTTCCAAGATGTCTAATCTCTTTTATCATCATGGAAATTCCTCTCTCTATTAACATGTTTGCTTTAAATTCTATTGTTTGCTATTAATATAGCTATATCAGCTATATTTTGGTTGTTGTTTATATGGCATATTTATCCTTCCTATTTTTCATCTTCCTGTGTGTCCTACAAACAGTATTTTATTCAAGTGTATCTCTTATAAATAGCACACAGTCAGTTAGAAAAATCCACATTGGCAAATGGGTCAGCAAAGAAAATTGCCAGATCCCTTCAGAACTGGAATTCCAACTCATCAAGTTCTGTTTCCACAACTCTTCTATGTCTTTAAATATATAACTTTGGAACATGTTTCTGGTTATTGCAGTGAGAACACTGGATTACTATGACTACTACATCCTGCCATGAAATGCAAATCTCTGAGTCTTTGTTATTTAATAGCAAGTTTAACTATTCTCCATTAATGTGATAGCTGTTTTAAGTGATCTAACTTCTTATATCTTATTTAAGGTTTATTGCTTTGTCATCATTTTTCACTTTACTTTTTGATAGTTTTATCTTTTTAACTCTCATAATGTAGAAACTGTGTACCTCAGGTGTCACACGGCTCCTTGATATCTGAAACCAAGCCAAACCACTGGTCCCCTCATTACCACATTCAATGAGAAATCTAACATCCTCTCCAAGATTTTGGCAAATTTATGGACACTTACATTTTCATGGTGAATTTTGCTTCTGGTTGTCTGTGTCTTCCACCCTCAATACCTCCATGGCAGTTCCCATAGCTCCACAATCCCCACAGCTTTATTCTGACCCAAGTGTGCTCTCTGTTCTTTTTATTCCCTCTCAATTTCCTCGTCACTTCCAACTTTATACTAAGCTTTTAATTACTTCCAAACCTTCTGCAAAGCTTTCACTGGAGACTTGAGGTGATGACGGGACAGTAAATTATAGCAGCACAAGAAAGAGAATATTGGACGAAACAAATCTCCTTTAAAATTTCTTTGTTCATCCTGACATTAAAGATTTCTTATAAACTACCACAGAAATAGACAGGACTATTTCTCTCACTGGGTAACACTGACTTCTTTTTCTCATTAGACTTTTACTTTTGAATAGATAATATTTTAGTTCTTTACTCCTATTCAAGTCTATCTACCTTTGTAGGTCCCCAAATTTCATTAATATATTGCACCAGAAAGGGGGCAAATTTTCCAGATCTTATGCTTACCAGCACCAAAGTATGTGCATGTGACTTTAAGGTTCAGTCTTTCACCAAAACTTTCTCTATATGTTGAAAGGACCAATATAAAGACTTCTTTTTTCCTTTTGACATGACATGCTATAATTATTTTGTCTCTCTATATTTCTGTTTGTTCCATAGGAGGTTGCTTTTCAATAATATTTGAACCTAAATTCTTGATCACAATCAAGCAAAGAATCAAATCCATTCATTGTCCCTCTTGAAAATTTAACAGCCTTTTACTTTATATTCCCAGCTCCAAATTACTGTTAAAATAATCTAAGCTTTTTAGATCCAAATGACTCATATTACTTTTTTAATATTATGTTTATTACATTTCAAGTCACTTTTATCAACCTTCGCAGGAGTAATAGCCTAAAAACATCAGGATGAACCCTCTCACCCCTCGCTCCTTACTGCTGTTCTGAAGAGGAATATAGGGGACAACCTGGGGGGGGGGCGTTTTAGCAATCTGAATTGTGCCAGTGACCGGTGTCCTAGTGCACATTCTTATTAGCCTATAATCAAGTCACTGCCCCTTCCTTAGGCAATAGTCTGTTTTCCTGGGTGCTCCCAGTTTGCAGGGGCCACAGGCTGGGAATTTGGCAGCTTAGCCAGAGCGAGGAGGGAGGGGGGGCTGTCACTGGTGCCAACCAGGCCAGGCATTCAGATACAATCTAACTTCCCCATTCTAACTGGCTCAGGAGGGGCTGTGGAAGCCCACCACAAAAGCCCAGAAGTAAGGAAACAAAGAATTTAGAAATATATATGGGGGTGATCTCATTGTATTGTTCAGGCTTTGGATCTTCAAATCCCTTGAGCCAGTGGGGCTGCTTTAAAAAAAGGGTTTTTTTCTCTGAATCTCCTAGTACTCCTTGTGTATTTTCCAGTCGCCTGGTAAATTCTGTAACAGTTCTAATCCTCAAACTTGTTTTTGAAGAAACCAGGTAAATACTGATGCAGATTTTTCTGGTATATATTTATTTGCTTCTTTCTTTCTTCTTTTTTTTTTAAGGAAATGTGAGTGAACATGTTAAAATAGTTGGAGTGGAGAAAGACATTTTTAAAAAATATATATTTATTTATTTCTGAGAGGAAGGGAGAGGGAGAGAGAGATAGAAACATCAATGATGAGAGAGAATCATTGACCACTGCCTCTTTCATGTCCCCTACTGAGGATCAAGCCCACAACCCGGCATGTGCCCTTGACCGGAATCAAACCTGGGACCCTTCAATCTACAAGTCCCTTCTATCCACTGAGAAAAACCTGCTAGAGCTTATTTGGTTATTTCAACAAGAATTTGGGAGGGGAAATTACCTACTGCTCAAACGCAGAGGACATTTTCTGCATCTTGAACTAGAAATCCATTCATTAACTTTTACAGAAGCGAGGTCTCATATTAAAACTCATTACTTAAGTTATTTCATGTCCAATTTTTAAATATAAGCCCATGTTCTTTCCCCTAATCCTACCTAATTTACTTCTTCAACTTTCTCCCTCCACACTGACCCTCCCATTACACTCTCAAGTACCACACAATACTTGCCTACTTTATTCAAGGAATGCAAATTTATTTTAATACTCACCCCAGTCTGTTTTAATTTTAAAAGGCCTATTACATTTCCATTGCATAACACAAAATTTATTCTTAAAATTCTGTTTAAAATAGTTTGTTATGTTGTGTGTTTTTTTTTTTGGAGGGGGGGGTGAATTAAATGCACCAGCAGAGCTCTTTTTTAAAGGAAGCCTTCAGTGAATCATTTTGCAAAATAAGAATTTTTATGCAATGTGAATAAACTCCTCTCCCAACCCATTTCCACCTCCTCATCCCACTAACAACAATAACAAAAATTCTGTTTTATAAATTAGGATTTCTGAATAGTAAAGAGGCTTACCATATTTCATTTAAAAACCAAATGTAAACATTTACATAGCTCTCTCATCTGCATAAACAAGTACTCATTCTCTCTAGTTGAGAACTTACTATTTCTTTTCACTACTTTCGCTTTCTCTTTTCTTTATTTTTTACCCCAGATTGTGCAGATGCTTAAAGGGAGCTGAAATGAGAGATTAAAAAGGTTAAAGAGAAATAATGTTTTTCTTTGTAAATATCACAAACCTCTTAATTGTTTTCTTCCTGGGCTCAAATCTCCTTTAACTTTTTTTCTATCATCATTATAATTGGTCTCTCAGAGATCAAACAAATGTGCTAAATAGCCTGTACACACTGGCAGATTTTTATGTTTGCTGCTCTCTCAGGTAATGAAGCTAGCAGCCTAGAAAAATCAATTTATTTGCTGGCAAAAACCACCACTCCAACACGATTGTGTGTCCCCATTTCAGGAATTTCTTTGCATGGTACTTTTCCTAGCACTGCACTCTTGATGTAGTTAGCAACGGTGACTAGTATGGGGACGAAGGTTCCAAAACTGAGAAAGCCTTGTAGTGAAAGATAAGCTTTTGCAGTTGTCCAAGAAACACAATAAAGTGGTGTTATGGAGCCACAGTTCTCACTAATAGGACCTGTTTCTGATGATTAAGGGAGAGGGCTCAGTAAACTTCATGGTGAAGTAATTAGCAGAATTTTTTATTATATTCTGACAAGTTCAATAAAGAGTTGTTTGGTTACTTTCTACAGTTGCAACACACATGGAAAACACATGTGGTATGGACTGGAGTACGTTCTACTTTAGAGGTGTTGATAAAATATTTTTTAAAATGTAATTCACAAGCCTGTAACATTCCTCAACCCTACACAATGTCAACCTGCCTCCCCGTTGAAGGTAGAGTCTGTGCAGAGAACCCCATTGCTATCAAGCTGTCTGCACCACCCCAAACCAGCACCATCCTGCCCAGCCCTGACCCTGGCCTCAACCCAGACCACCACTGGGACCCAGCTCTGTATTCCAGAGAAAGGAGACTCGAGGCAGGGGCCTGCTCTCATTTTCTTCTTTTTTCAGCTCTTCCAATGGTTTTGTGATCCTGGAACCCAAGCACCAGGTTGCCAGCAGAATCCAGTTTTAAGTCTTAGAAGGCAGCACATATATAACTAATGAACAAAGAGTGAATAAAATCATCATGTCCTTGTGATTCCTTCCTCTCAACACTTCTCATTTGTCTTGAATTCATCCATTATCATTATCAATCTCTTAACCTTGGCCACCATCATCTCTACCTTTTGTATTAATGCAAAAATCCCTAAAACATCTGCCTCCAGTACTCTTTTCTTCAAAACATTCTACTTCTACAGCCAAAGTAGTATTTCTAAAATGCAAAGATGATGTTTCTTCCTTCCTCAAATGCCTTCACTGGCTCCTTGGGCTTTCAAGGTTGAGATAGAATTCTTTGGCATGGCTTGAATGGGGTGATCATACCATTTTTATTTGTCCCAATCAATCACTGTTGAGAGTGAAGGAAGGGTGGGGGTAATGGTTATGCTGGAACAGCAGGTACAAATAGAGACTATTCCAGGGTAAACTGGGACATTGGGTCAACCAGAGAACAGAGGACCTTCATGAGCGGATCCCTGTTCATCTCTCCTAACTCACCTCCCACCTCTTTGCCATTTTTGTACGTGATGTTCTCACTGCCTTGAATTTCATTCCCCTTACCACCCATTCCTTCACCTGGATGGCTCTGATTGATCCTCTAGGTCCTTGCTTAGACTCCTCTTCTTCTAGGAAACCTTTCCTGACTTCTTAAGACCATGGTAAGTGCTTCCTTTTGGGTACCTTCCCTTCCCTTGTGCTGACTAGCCTTAGCAGTGACCACACCCTATTGTTTACTTGTCAACTCTGCCCCCATAGATTGCTAAACTCATTGAAAACAGAGATCCTGGTATTGTTTGTGTCCTCCCAAAATTCTATGTTGAAATCCTAACCCCAAGATGATTGTATTAAAAGGTAGGACCTTTGGGAGGTGATTAGATTCTGAGAATGGAACCCTTATGAATGGAATCAGTACAATTATAATAGAGACCTTTCACTTCTTCCATCATGTGAGGAAATGCCAAATCTGCTGATGACTTCATTTAAGACTACTCAGCCTCCAGAACTGTGAAAATACATTTCTGTTGTTTATAAGCCACCGAGTCTATGGTTTTCTGTTATAGCAGCCTTAAATCACTAAGATAACAAACACAATGAGTGAATTTACAAATCCAAGAGCCACTAGAATTGAGGGGGTAAAGATCTGAGAGATTTCTGAGAGTTGATATTTGGGAGATGATGGAGATGACAGCTGGACTCTGGGTGGTATTAGGAAGCCTGGGGGAGGTGGAGGCACCGTCAGAGGAGCCTGAGGACAGCTCTGGGGTACACAGCCTGCCCTTGACTAGAGCTCATTGTAAACTTTTGGCACAAGATAAAGTATTATCGTTAGTGGCTGACAAGAAAAATGTAATTTAAGATATAATGAATAAGGGGGAGAGAGCAGGGGCTGGCAGAGAGCTGAGTGAGGCTTATAGGGTGCTGTTGATGTTCTTTTCTGTGATTTAGAGGCTGATGATACAGATGTATTCAGTTTGAGAAAATTCATTGAGCTGAGAGATGAACTTTTCTGTATGTATAATATAAAAAGTTTAAGAATAAGAGGAAGCCTTTCTTTCTAAACCCCTTTTCCTAACTTGGGAATCATAGGGTGTTAAGTATAAAATGTCCAGTTTCCATCCTGTCTCCCTCTGCCCTCTCCCACCCCTACCCTCACGAGCCATAGCATGAATCTGGAACACCTTCCATAGGGCTCAGTGCACCTGAAACCTTCTAGGCTTCCACCACCACAGCATTAGGATTTGGTGATGTGGGTCCCACAATAGAGCAAATCAAAACGAACCAGCTTGCTAATTGCTTAAGTGCAAGTTCAATGTTTCTAAGATATGCTTTCATTTTTGTTCACTGTGCATGTGTTTCCAATGAAAATTCCAAACGTGTATTTGAGTGCTCCACCCTTTTGGGGATGTTCACAAACATGCTCCAATATACCCTGTGTCTAGGCGTTAATGTTCAGTTTGAAACACAAACTACCCAGACATGCATATTTATGACTGGGCCTCTCTTTTCCATTGCCCTGGCCCCCTCTCTCACCAGTCCTCCCTCTCACCCCCATTTCCACTTTTGTTTTCCTGGAGGCTGGCTTGTCTAGGGACCCTTGGATTTTTGTTGGCCCATCCCTGTGGCCACAAATGACACGGGCTGCTGACATCCGGTAATGAAGCTGTGTGGCCTCATTACAGATGTATATTCTGCCCAGTTGTGCTGGAGCCTGTCCTGCTGAAGGGAGTCCTGCCCAGAGCTGCATAGATGGCCCTACCACAGGCAAAGACCAGAGCTGCTCCTTTGTCGTCGTGAGTGTAGGCTCTGCATGCCTGGCCGGTCCCATCCTGTCAGACTTTGAGGAGCAAGCCGAGGCCTGAAGACCCCAGCCTGTCTCAGGCAGAGGACAGGGCACACCCCTTATTTTCTGCCTTCTCTGTATCCCTCCCCTCGTACTCCCCTTTCTCCCTCCCCACCCCCCCACCCCCGCTCCACCTCACCTCTCCCTTCCTCCACCTTTAAGGCCTAATGGGTAATCATTTCCTGACAGAAAACTCAACTTGAATTGTGAAACAGAAGTCATTTTAAAAGAAACCGGCTCCACGTTTTATTATTTTTCCAGGGAAAACAGGTTTTGCCTTTCCCCAGGCCTCCATACCATGGTAGGATATGAGTTGTGACAGGCCTAAAACACATTCAGAACAGTAAACCCAAACCCGCCGCAGCACCCTAATTTAAACCGGGGCATTCTCGGCAGGCAGTGTTTACCACGGCACTTTGAGCACAAGTGGCTTTATTTCAGAGGAAATCATTCCTTTTGAATCCGAGACTGAGAGAGTGAGTATAAGAAGGAAAAAAGTTTGGTTTCAATATGTGAAATTCGTTCCCCTGGGGGGAACTTTAATTCTTGTCAAATGTTTAGGGAGAATGCAAAAGGGAATTTTCCACGTTTGCAGATGCATTCCACGGGGCTCCAACTCCCAGTGTCTGTGTGAAGCCTCTCGCTCCCATTCCAGGGGCTTCTGGAGGGAAAGAGCCCTGGGAGGGCCTGGGAAAGGGGAATGAAGGGACATCTGGCAAAATGACCAAGTGGCTGTGCAGCCACAGCCAGCGAGATGTGCCTTGTCTGTTAGGAGGAGGGGACTGAGGCTGGGGCAACACAGGGCAGGGACTGGCTCTGAGGAGTGGAGTGGCCCCTTCTCAAGCTGGACATAGCGGAGAAAACTCTTCCCATACAATTGCCTTCTCCTTCCGCTGGCTGGACAGGCTCTGCAGGTCTGTGTGCCAGGAGATGGGCCAGGCAGGAGGCCTCGACATCCCCAGAAAAAGGGTTAGAAGACGGTGTCCTCCGCAGATGCGGCTGGGCCATATTGACGGAGCCACGGTCATAGTTGTAAAAAACACATTTCCCAACCCTCGCATCTAAAATCCGATGGCCTTGTGATGTAGGAGGTCCCGGGTCCAGGGATCCAAGGGTCTGAGGCCCACGGGGGGTTCTGGGCTTTGTGCAGCATAGAGTTTGAAATGAAAGTGAGTTTATTGGTGGAGCAGTTAGACAGAGAATGGGCTATCCACAGGCAGAGCAGCTTCCCTTTTGCAGGATTTGCTTCCGTCATTGAGGCTCATTTAGTTGGGGGCAGGGTATTCAATGAGGGGGAAGAATATTCAGGCTCTTTTCAGGGGAAGAGGTGGCGATTTCTCAGAGGAGCTCCGATGACCATTTGGTGTCTTTATATGGGTTTTCCGTTTTTTGAGCGTGTGGCTCTGGGTGTGTCAAGCCAAAGAGTCTGGGGGACATAAATCCGGGTGTGGTCTCCTAGGACAGCTGGCTTCTCTTAGCTTTTAGGTGCACTCAAGTGATCACCGTTTGTATGTTACCTCCCACATCATTGCCCTGACCTTTAGACTTAGGCAGGCCTTTGTCTTTCCCGTATACCCCTCTCACACTGTTTAAAACATATCTTCCTAGTTGGACTGGCAACTCCTTGAGGGCAGGGTTCTGCTGTGTTGTTCACCTCTGAATACCCAGTGCTTACTTCAGACAAGCACATAGTAAGTGCTTAAAGACTCTGCTTAATGAATGAATAAATGCCGCTAATGAAGAAGAGGATTGGGCAAAAGAAATGAAGAAAAAGAAGAGATGGAGGTTTTTAAAACCCCAACAGGTCTAAATAGCTTAGCATGATTTTGAAAAGAGCTTTAAAGGCAAAATCCCTTGAGGCCATTTTCACTACTGGCTAAAAGAAACCTGGCCTGGGGCATATGGAGGATTCCCCTTGTGTAAAGGAATGCCAGTAGCCTGTTGGGGTGTGGGGTTGGGGGAGTTGGTTGCAGGTGGAAAGTTGCCAGAGGCACAAACAAGGAGAACGTGGGAAGGGCCAGCTTTACAGAGGAAGCAGTCTCCCAGGAGATCTGACTACAACAGTCACCACTATTGCCACAAATTCCTCTTCTTCACTCTTTAGGGTTGAGGCACAGAGGACTGCTATTAAAATTCAGGTGTTATCTTGGAGGGAAAGCTAGCAGGAACTTTGGAAATGGGTCAGATAATTCTGTAATAGTCAACTAAAGCCATCTTGGTACTCTGAACAAAAAAGAAAAGGGCCCCTTAAAGGGCCCAAATAGGTTCATGAGAAGAGTATTTAGAAATGAAAGGTGCTATTGCACTGCCAATAGAGGCTCCTATGCAGGATTTAATTCCATTGTTTTAAAATATATTTTTATTGATTTCAGAGAGAAAGGAGAAAGATAGAAACATCAATAATGAGAAAGAATCATTGATCGGCTGCCTCTGGCACGCCCCCTACTGGGGATAAAGCCTGAAACCCAGACACATGCCTGACCAGGAATCCAATCATGACTTCCTGGTCAATAGGTCGATGCTCAACCACTGAGCCACACCGTCTGGGTTAGTTCCATTTTTAACATCATCTCCAGGTTGACAGATGAGGACACTCTATGCAATGATTTCAGTAAAACATGTGACAAAACATCCAATAATGTTTTATAGATAGTATGGTGAAATACAGGCTAGATTATAACAAGGCTAGATGAATTTGGAATTGGTGAAGGATGGAATCTGAAGAGTGATTCATGGCCTGGTAACATCTAGAGAGTTGTTTCTGAACTTTAACTTTTTTACCAGTGACTTTTATGACAAGAGAAAACTATCAATGTTGCAATAGGGGAAAAAATCAAGAGAGGAGGCCAGCGCCATACATGACAGACTCAAGATTTAAAATGTCATCAACAATTTCAACTATTGCTTAAATGTAGAAGGGATTAACCTTAATACAGAAGAAAGGGAAAGTGTTAACATTTAGTCTCCAAAAATAAATCACAGGAGAACAGGATGGAGGAGACTTAGGTTGGCACAAATTCATGAGAAAAAGATTAGAGGATTAAGAATAGCTAGCAGGTAATCAGAGGACAAAGGCTGACTGAGGAGAATTCTGAAAAACATGATAAATGACTGAAAAGATAGAATGTGTTGCTTGGAAAAGAAAGTTTGGAGCAGAGTGAGTGCTCTTAAAAAAACTATCTATCACCCTAGCTGATTTGGCTCAGTGGATAGAGCGTTGGCCTGTGGATTGAAAGGTCCTGGGTTCGATTCCGGTCAAGGGCACATGCCCAGGTTGTGGGCTTGATTCCCAGTAGGGGGCGTGCAGGAGGCAACCGATCAATGATTATCTCATCATTGATCTTTCTCTCTCTCTCTCTCTACCTTCCTGTCTAAAATCAATATATATATATATATATATATATATATATATATATATATATACACACACACACACACATATATTTTATATATATGTTATACTGTATGTATATTATGTATATTATTATACACTAGAGGCTCCTTGCACTAAGAGACTCGTGCAATAGGCCTTCCTTCCCTTGGCTTCCAGCACCAGTTTTCCTCCAGCACCCGGGACCCAGGCCTTCGCTCCGGCCAGAGTCTGCCTTCTTCGTCTTTGCTGCAGACTCTGGAGTCTGCAGTCTTGTCTTCGCTGCAGCACTCCGCTCCTGTAGATCCCTTCGCCCCCTGCCCTTCCTCTAATAGCAGGCGTCCTGCCTGGCCTGGCCACTCCGCTCCTGGAACAGCTGGGCGGCCACCATCTTTGGCCTTCTAATTTGCATACTCACTCTGATTGGCTGTGGGCGTAGCAGAGGTACGGTCAATTTACATGTTTGTCTATTATTAGGTAAGATAACATACAGTATGTATAATATAGTATGTATATTATATATAGTACTAGAGGCCCAGTGCATGAAATTCATGCACGGGAGGGGAGTTCCCTCAGCCGGCCTGCACCCTCTTCAACCCGGGACCCCTTGGGGGATGTCCGACTGCTTCTCGCAATCCAGGACCACTGGCTCCTAACCGCTCGCCTGCCTGCCTGCCTGATCTCCCCTAACTGCTCCTCTACCGGCCTGATTGCCCCTAACCATCTCTGCCTAGCCCCGCACTCGGGACCCAGGATTACCTCCTCTGGCCGGGTCACAGGCCCACGGGACCCGGGCTTCCCTCCCTCTGGCCAGCCGCAGGCACCCAGGACCCGGGACCACAGGGCAGGCGGCTTGTCCCTCTCCCATGCCGCAGCCCCAGCCACTGGCGCCCGGAACCGTGGGGCGTGCCACTTGTCCCTCTCTGGGACCACAGCCTGGCTGGTCCCCATTCCTCTCTCCCTACTCTTGAGTGTCTGAGCAGTTACGGCGTGATGGTGTGACGATGTGAGGGTGTGACATCCATTTGCATATTAGCTCTTTATTATATAGGATGTATATTATTATGACCACCCCATCAGTACTTTGTTGGGCCACCTTTTGCCTTCAATACTGCGGCAATTCTTCTTGGTATTGACTCCACGAGATGTTGAAAGGTGATGTGAGGAATCTGACACCATGCCTGATGAATAGCACTGTCCAGTTCTGTGAGATTTGATGGTTGTGGAACCAGCTGCCTGATGGCTCTTTTAACTTCGTCCCACAAATGCTCAATTGGATTGAGATCTGGTGATTGTGGGGGCCACCTAAGCAAGGTAAAGTCTCCCTCATGTTCTTAAAACCACTCCTACACAATATGAGCACATGGCATGGTGCATTGTTTTGTGGAAGAAGCCATCTCCATTGGGATAAGCCATCAACATGATAGGATGAACTTGATCAGCAACAATACTTAGGTATGTTGTGCTATTCAGACATTGTTCCACACGAATTAAAGGGCTCAAATCATGCCAGGAAAATATGTCCCAAACCATAACACTGCCCCACCAGCTTGAAGGGTTGTACTCATGCATGTGGGGTGCATGCTTTCATGCTGTTTCCACGAAATTCTCACTCTGCCATCTGCATGATGCAACTGGAAACATGATTCATCGGACCACATGACTTTTTTCCAATGCTCGACTGTCCAATCCTTGTGTTCCTGTGTGAATTGGAGACGTTTTATCTTGGTAACTGCAGACAGCAAAGGTGTTCGAACAGGCCTTCGGCTTCCATATCTCATACAATACAGTGTATGACTAATTTGCCTACAAACATCAGTTGGTCATAATAATCTGGCCACTATATATATATGTGAAAGAACTATCAAGAAGAAGGAGTTGTTGCAGAAGTCAGAAGTGACGGGGAGACAGACTTGTGCAACAAGAGAATGAAAAACGTCCAAGTTCACTGTAGGGAGTTCTTGGTAGAAAGGTGACTTCAGTGACTTCCAAAGTTCCTCTCAGCCTTTTGATTCTGGGTCACTTTTTCTAATTCCTTTCCCTGCCTTGGTCTTGGCAAAGACACACATCATTAGGTCGCTGAGTGTTCTTTGTGAATCACGTATAGAACAAGCAGTGGCTCTGCCATGTCACAAAAATAGTTTTCCCCTTATGGACACAAGAATTTGCTGTGAACACAGAGAACCCTGCCATGCTGTCCTCTTGCCAGCAGTCCCAGAATCGTCTGAAAGAAAAAGAGTCGAAGGAGGGTGGAGAGAGAAGGGTGTTTCCATACCCTTCACACAAAAGGCTCCTCTGGGCAGGTCTTATTCAATCCATCTGGCTCATGAAACATTCTACTTTGTACCTTCTGTGGCTGCTGAAGAGGCAGAGTGGAGATTTATAACAACAATTGTTCATTCCAGCCCAACTGGTTTGGCACAGGGGGGAGCTATGTTTTTCAGAACAGCTTTTTGACATTCCTACATGAGCTGAAATGCATGAAAATCTCAGTTTTGAAGCAACCAGATGTTTCTGTCAGGGAAGAAATAGATGACCTCAAGGAGACAGGGAAGATAAACTTGTGCTCAGGGAAGAAAATGGTAGTGTCGGGAGCTCATGTCTCTCTCCCAATTCCGACCAACCACTCACCATGATTGTCCTACTTGTACCAAAGCCAGACCCCACTCAGCATTTTCCATCCCAAGGTTCCCACCTGGGCTGCAAGGCTGCTAAAGGGAGTTAAGGAAGAAGTTCACTGTCTTCCACTGCAGACACTGCGCGTGAGGAGGGAAGACCACCAGGGACAGAAAACCCTTCAAGGCAGAACTTGCCCAGGTGAAGCAGAAACATAACGGGCTGTAGGGAGTAGTAGATATAATACTGAGCTTAGAAATCAGGGCTCTGGCTTTCTTAGTCATGAACTTTGACGTTTATTTGAGACCCAGTCATATCACTTGTAAAACAAGTGGCTTGGAACAGATAATCCCTAACATCTTTTTAGCCCCTTGATTCACTGTAGTTCTGATTCTTACCTTCCTTAAAAACAGATAATCTAGCCCTGGCCAGTGTTCTCAGTGGGTAGAGTGTTGGCCCCCACACTGGAGAGTTGTGGGTTCGATTCCCAGTCAAGGGCATTGTACCTGGGTTGCAGGTTCCATCCCTGGCCTCAGTCAGGGCACGTGCAGCAAACAACCAATCGATGTGTCTCACTCACATCTCTCTTTCTCTCTCTCTCTCACTCCTTCCTTCTCTCCCTTCCACTCTAAAAAAATCAATGGGAAAAAATATCCTCAGGTGAGGATTAACAAAAATAAACAAACAAAAAGAAACCAGATAATACATTTAAATTGATCATAAGGAAATAACTCTTCATGGTCAGTTATCAGGTAAAAGATAGAAAGGTATTGTGTGTGTTTTTTCAATAAAGGCGGCATCTTTTTTATTTGAAAAGCGCAAGTACTTCAATAGATTCATTGAATTACATTTCTTCAATAATTCATTGAACTATATTATACAGTGACCATAGTCACAGATTTTTCAAAATTGAATTGATTTTGGATTTCCTGCTATCATGCCATGAGTTCTAGTTTTCAGTTAAGAAATATAGTCAGGTACTTATAAATACTGGTGGGAAAAATGGAGAGATGCTGGAGGGCATAGAGTTATGATTTCATATTATTGTTTTTATCCTGAATATGAAGTTTTCTTCTCAGTTCTTTATGTCTTTCTGGATCAGACTTGTTTAAAATTCTTGAGCAAGAGAAACCCAGGAATCACATAGCTCCTCCCCTTGGTCTCAGGAGTCCTCACTTTTTTGATGCCTCTGAAACCTTGAGCTACACTAAGTATCTGCCTGCTGCTGCAGCCAAGAGCCCAGAGCTCCGGGCATCCGCAGTGATGCTCCTTGGCGCTCTGGCACCTGCTACCTCTCATTTCCACTCTTGCTACCTCTTTCCTCCGCTTTACAAAATCTTGTTTGGTTACAAGAGGGAAAGGGATTTTGAAAAGTGGTGCAACCAAGAACGGTTTGGACAGAAAGCACGGAAAGTGCCTAGCTTCAATTGTACCTGTCATCCGCCTACCCGTTTGACTTCCAGAGCCGCACATCAAACTCCAGCGCTGCCCTTTGCCTGACGAGCCCCAGCTTCTCGTGCTTCCCAAGTGCTACCAGCACCTGGGTGATTTGTTTAACATTACTCTTGTAAAGTGGCTGCTTCTCCTAAGGCCGCGTCAGCATGCCTCCCTCTTCTTCGGAGAGAGCCAAGAGAAACTATTAAAAATGTGTTTGAAATTACACATTCCCCGCTCTCCTTGACAGAGGAGCTTTGCAAAGCTCGTTAAGAGAGCTGGAGAAAATTCCACAGCACATTTCTGGGTTTATGGTTATTATTTTGCATGTGCTGCTGAGCTAATAGAATGTGACTTTGGACATCCATGATCCAAGGGAAAACGGCTGCGTAGGTTGGAGGCTTTACACCAGAGCAGCAGAGATGGTTACCATTTTGGCTGCTCACCCCCATCTGCTCTACTCGCAGACTCTTGAAAAGATGAGAGCCAAGGAGACAGAGACAAAGAAGAAAGGAATAAATTAAGCAGATTTTGAAATGAGGTTTTTTGCTCTCTCCTCCCTTGCCCTTTCCAATGCTGCTGGATGGGCTGATTTAAGCTTATTTTACAGCTTTTCTCTGACTCTGAAACTGAGCTCTACCAGAGCCGAACTCTGACACTTGTAAATAATCTCCTGGAGGAGCTCGCTAAGTGGAAGCAGCCTGTTCAGTTCAATTTTCTCCTCAAGTTACCATCGATGACCTACAGACATCTCAGTTTCTTACATAATCCCTGAGCAAACAAAGCCACCCCTCCATTGCCTCTGTTGGAAAAAATGTTGCGCCTGACCTTCTCCCTGCTGGTGTGTGAGCATGACAACGTGCGAACCAGCCCAGCTCAGATCAGGAACCACCACAGTAAAACCTCAGATCCTGGCCTCGTGGTTTTATACCTTCTCGAGAAGACTGAAAGCCTGGTGAATGCATTGGTAAACAGACACATTAGAAGTGAAGTTCTCTACCACCTCATTGAAACTGATCCTTTACTATAAAAACAATGGAGCCCAGTGAGGTTTGTGTCAAGCAAAATGTGAAACAACACCATTTGACCTCAGGCCATGTAAATAACTTAAACAAGCGAAAGCTAAAACACACTGAGCTCATCTAACAAGAAACATATATTGAGAAGTCTAGCATGTGGGAGAATTTCGGCAGAATTTTTAAAATCCATTAAAAATGGGAACTGAAGAGCTCAGAGATACCTACTATATTTCTGGTGTCTTATAAATTTCTGAAGCAAAGAACACAAGACATTCCTAGTGGTATGAATGACTATACCCTTATCTTAAAACAAGAGTTTAGAGGAGAACAGGTATCATTTCTATGTACCTGTACCCTTAGTTCTTGATTTGAAATAGCATTGTTAAACAAGCCAGCTGCCCCTGACTGATGAACACAGTTTTCTTTTCATTCAGATTGAATTTAGATTCTTTCAGTCTGGAAAAACTGGAAGAAAAAGAAAATATTCTTATCCGATTGGATCAAATATATTTCCTGATAAAATAAATGCTGAATTCTTAACAGGACAGTATATAACCAACACCTAAAGAATTCTTGCCCTAGCCGGTTTGGCTCAGTGGATAGAGCCAAAAAAATTAGTTGAATATAAAGTGGATGTTAATCTAAAAAGGACTTTTACAACCACCATTGTTAAGAGTTAATTTAAATAAAGAGGAAACCGGCAGTAGAAATTTTCTTTGAAGTGCACACACTGTAAGGAGTAACAAAAATGTACCTGGCAGAGCCAGGCTCCTGAGTGCTGGCCTCAGCCCAGATGACGGACACTGAGGGTCCACCCGCCCTCCAGCCTGTCTGTGGCAAGGCTGCATGTATGGGGCCCCAGAACAGGTAGGACAAAGCCAAGCTCTGCTCCAATCACAAATGCATGGGAACATCGCCATCTTACCTGGTTTGGAGAACTAGCATTTTCTAACCGGACTGCAGACCAAGGGTCCTGGGTTCCATTCCGATTAAGGGCACATGCCTGGGTGGGCTTGATCCCCAGTGGGGGTCATGCAGGTGGCAGCCAATCAATGATTCTCTCTCATCATTGGTGTTTCTATCTCTCTCTCCCTCTCCCTTCCTCTCTGAAATCAATAAAAATATATATTTTAAAAAAATAATCCTTTATTCTTCAAAATTTTAAGCACAATTTCATCTCAACAAGTTAAAAAACAATTTCCAGAAAACAATTCCAAAAAGTATATCCATCCATCTAAAAAGACCTCATTTCCAAAATACGGTTGTAAGTTTTTCGTTTTCCTGGATATGTTTTTCTTCCATCTCAACTTTTATCTAAAGCAAGGACCAATCTTTACTCGCAAAAATATTTCAGGAAAAAATGTAATACCAGAATATTTCCTTTTCTGGATTTCTAAGAACCCTTACCCACAAAGCAGGATCTTTTTGTTTGTGATAATCATTGCCTACAAAGATATGACCCTTTTAGCTGAAACTGTGTGTTTTTAGATTAACATCTACTTTATATTCAACTAATTTTTCAAAGTTCACAGGCTATGCCCTGACCGGTTTGGCTCAGTGGATAGAGCGTCAGCCTGCAGACTGAAGGGTCCCGGGTTCAATTCCAGTCAAGGGCATGTACCTTGGTTGCAGACACATTCCCAGGAGGGGGAGTGCAGGAGGCAGCTGATCGATGTTTCTCTCTCTTCGATGTTTCCAACTCTCTATCCTTCTCCCTTCCTCTCTGTAAAAAAAATCAATAAAATATATTTTAAAAATACTGTAAAGTTCACAGGCTTTGAACAATCAATCACCTTCATCTATCCATTGCTGCCGTGGAGGATGAAGGGCCTAGCATGCAACCCCAGAGTCTCCAAAAGAGGCATTTTCTCTTTGTATTTAGGAGGCATGTGAGGCACTTGGTGTCCTGAGAGCTCGCCATCATTCCATAGAGGGCACACAGCACATTCCTCAGACGCCGGATGCTAGTGCCCCATCCTCTGTCAACTGGAGGGTGGCACTTGGCAAAAGAGGAATTTACAGATCAGTCTTGTTGCCCAAACTTGAACTGAAGAGCTCAGAGATACCTGATTGGGAGAACTAGCGTTTTCTAACTGGCCATAACAGAAGTTTCTCTCAGAATTGGGACAGGCATGGAGGGCAGGACTAAGTTTCCTGGGCGCTTCTTTCACTCAGAGGTAGAGGCCCGCCCCCAAAGGCATAGAGCCTGAGAATGAGGTCAGGGCCATTTCCCAGGTGGGAGCATCTGCAACCTCAAGCAGCTCTTCAATCTCTAGGCCCCACTTAACTTTGTTTCCATGCGACTCAGCCCTCTGAAAGGTACAAAGGGGCAGAAAATTTGCTGAGCTTTTAAGGACTTTTACAACCACCATTGTTAAGAGTTAATTTAAATAAAGAGGAAACCCGTAGTAGAAATTTTCTTTGAAGTGCACACAATGTAAGGAGTAACAAAAATGTACCTGTCAGAGCCAGGCTCCTGAGTGCTGGCCTCAGCCCAGAAGACAGACACTGAGGGTCCACGCGCCCTCCAGCCTGTGGCGAGGCTGCATGTATGGGGCCCCAGAACAGGTGGGACAAAGCCGAGCTCTGCTCCAATCACAAACGCATAGGAACATCGCCATCTGACAAATAGAAAAGATCAAAATGAGTGGGAAAAGACATTTTAAAAATATATATTTCTTTATTGATTTCAGAGAGGAAGGGAGAGGGAGAGAGAGATAGAAACATCAATGATGAGAATCATCCACTGGCTGCCTCCTGCACTCGGAATCGAACCCGGACCCTTCAGTGCGCAGGCTGACGCTCTATCCACTGAGCCAAACCGGCTAGGGCAGAAAAAACATTTTTAAAGTATTTGTGTTGGAAACAAATTATTAGGGGTATGGGGGGAGGGGGGGGCGCGCACAAATGTAGTTTGAAAATGTCGGTTTATTTGGTGAAGAGAATTTGAAAAAAAAGTCAGTTTATTTGGTGAGGAGAGTTTCTTAATGCTTTTCAGAAAGGAAGGAAAGAAAAGGGGAAAAGCCAACGAATTCATGTATGAAAAGAGTGGAAAAAGTCCTCTGGGCTTGGGGAGACTCGGCAGCTGTTCTGGGGGCCACTCACTCCCATGTGAAGCCCCTTTCTCACTGTTATCTTCTTAGATCCAGGCTAATCACCAAATTATCAAGTGGAACATTCTCTCATGCTTCAGATGGTATCTGTATCACTCTCTGAATCCCTCCACTAGACCAGTTCCTTGAAAAACTCTCTAACACCCATTTTCTATCTCCTCCACTGTCCTGCAAGCCACATGGAGGAAGGGGGTATCAGCTACCAGTGGCTGGCTCATTCATTCATTCATTCATTCATTCAACAAATGTTCACTATGCTCCTTCTATGTAATCTGTGCCAAGCACTAAGATACTGTGAGGCACAAGGCAGAAAAAGCCTTCTTTGCTCTCATTGGGTTTAAATTCAGGGGTGGGGACCAAGGGATGGGTGAAATGAGTGAAGGGGGTCAAAATGTACAAACTTCCTGTTACAAAATGAATAAGTCATGAGGATATAATGTCCAACATGGCAACTTTAGTTAACAATATTGTATTGCATATTTGAAAGTTGCTAAGAGAATAGAACTTAAAAGTCCTCATCACAAGACAAAAAGGAAGAAGTGTTACAATGTATGGTGACAGATGTTAAGTAGACTTACTGTGGTGATCATTTCATAATATCTACAAATATCGAATCATTATGTTGTAGACCTGAAACTAAAATAATGTCAATTATATCTCAATTAAATAAATTTAGGGGTGAGGCGAGTATGGGAGAAGAGAGGCCAATATATAAGTAAACAAGTGAACAAGAGAACTGCAGGTAACTGTTCAGTTCCTCGAAGAAAATATAAGAGGGTGACATGTTTTTGACGGCGGCCCTGGGGCAGCAAGGTGGGGGTAGGTTGTCAGAGAGGTGATGTTTCAGTGACAGAATGCGGCCAGCTCTGAAAAGATCTTGGTGACAGGAGATTCCACACTGTTCATACTCCCTCAAGTAACAGTGAGCTGGGCACATTCGAAGAAGAGAGAGAGAGTCACGGCGGCTGAAGCTTAGAGAGATCTGAGGAGAGAGGCAGGAGATGGGGTGGGAAGAAAGGCACGGAGATTATAGGGTTATGTAGGTACATGGCAAAGAGTATGCATTCTGTTCTGAGTTCATGGGAAATCTCTGGAGAGGTTTAAGGAAGCAAGACACCAGCATAATTTAAGAGGCAGTTTCTTTGTTTGTTTTAAATCACTTCCTATTGCATAAGGGTTTTGTGGGCAGCGTAATGAAAACTAGGGATATCCTAGTTGAAAGAGCACAACATCAAGGTCCTTGGTATGGTTAGTAAAAGGTCTTTCAACTACTCTTTGTGATGACTGCTTCCTTTGGGGGGGAATCTTGGGAGAAAGTTAGGCAGAAATACTGGTGTTTAGAGCAATCCTTCAGAAACCTGGAACCCAGACGTTGTGACTCTGGCCAGGCATTTGAGGACAGCTGTACTGCGGCTTGCCAGAAAATGCCAGGGAGGAGGAGGAAGGAGGTAGCTTCTTTAGTTGGGATTGTTTGGTTTGCCCCCTTCCTGCAAGGCTGAATTTACCAGTGAAATATAGTTGTTTTCTTCAGCAAGGAAATTTATGCGGGGGCCTGATGCAGCGGGGGCCAGACATGGCGGGGATCTCCCTTTTCTGCGTCCCATGCGGAAAGAGAGATGAACGAACCGGTTCTAAATGGAGGTAGCCAGGGATTGAGAAATATTAGAAATAAAGAAAACAAGATGCAGAAATAGATTCATGGAGCTGGGTGGATCTTTCTGTGCCTTGCTGAGGCCACAGAACAGATCCAGACTGCAAAGCTGGTGCTTTATTTATAATCAGGGACAAACAAAGTAATCTACAATGTTGTTGTAAGTTTCACTTGTTTTGGCAGCACTTGCTGCCCCTCCCACAGCCCACTAGCTACCCAGGAAATATCTAGGGAGCAGTCACAAGATCAAGCTTAATTATGCTTAGAGGACTGAGCCCTCCAAGCTGGGACATGTTTGCGACTTTGCCAGCAGGTCAGTCCAAGGCTTAACCCTATAACCGCTTCCTACAAATTTATTTCACCCTGTTCACCTAACAGGGTTGGGGTGGGGGAACACCAGAGCTAGTATTATAGACCATTGCTTCTAAAGTTAGCCCCTCAGGTTCCTAGCATCTAGGGGTGCATGCAGGAGACCCCATAGGAAACCAGCCTATTCATTGAAGGCTAAGACTGTTAAGTGTTACATTGATTTAGCTTCCTATTCCATAAGATACTTGGGTTTGTTTGAAAATTTAGAGATTATTATGCTTTAAAATATTTTATCTATCCAGTTATTTTGCTTTTCCCTTGCAATTTTCTGGTTAAAAAAAAAATTCCCAACCCTCTAGAACAGTGGTTCTCAACCTTTCTAATGCCGCGACCCTTTAATACAGTTCCTCATGAGAACCACTGCTGTAGAGCCTAAGACCATTGAAAAACACAGATATTTACATTACGATTCATTAACAGTAGCAAAATTACAGTTATGAAGTAGCAACGAAAATAATTTTATGGTTGGGGGTCACCACAACATGAGGAACTGTATTAAAGGGTCGCGGCATTAGAAAGGTTGAGAACCACTGCTCTAGAAGGTCTTGGATGACCTGATACGTGGCTGCCAACCCCAGTAGTGCCTGCTCTCCTGTGTGAGAGATGAGGGTCTAGGTCCAGCAGCATTGGCACCCTGCGCCCGAAGAATTAGGTGCCCCACCCAAAAGGTGGTAAATGAAGGCTGGGTCTGAGGTGGGGAAGCAGGAATCCCCCCCCCCCCCAGGTTCCAGAATATGTCTGATTTTTAGCTGGTGCTCAATCCTGTATGACACCTCTCTCCAGGGTGAACCAGCTGCCGGACACTTGGGCTCTGTGCTAATTCCATGACTGTCCCACCCATCAGACCAACCTCTCTTCTTGCTTACTACTGATGAAATGCTGCAAGCTAAGGGTTAGTGGAAGAAAACCAAAAGATCCCACACCTTTTTATGGCAGTTTGGATGAATCGTCCAAGAAGTTCACATCAGTTTCTCTGTTTTGCAAAATCAATGCAATTTCTCACTTGCAGAGCCAACACCAGGATCCCAGCCAAATCAGCCACTAACTGTTATCTTTTTTCAACTTCAAATGATGAAGTAACTAATCTTGTTTTCCAGAAATATCTTGAAAAGGTTATTTCCATGCTGACACGCTGCTTGCCAGATTTTATTTAGAAACACATTTTTAAATAGAGTCACTTCAATTCTCGGAGAGAAAAGGGCCGAGAAAGAGTCAATAAAGCGGGAGCTGAGGTTACTACCCATGCGTTAATCCCTGGGCTCTGATTAAACTCGAGCCCTGCAAACACAGGCCCTCTTTCAAAAGGGACTCTTGTTGCCCTGGAGGGTTTAGAGTTGAAGAGGAAAGCTTTTCAAAGCCATCAGAAAATGAACATCAACCGAAGTGCACCTATGTAGCACAAGAGTGTCAGAATCCATAGTTAGGATTCAGAAATTTCTTTGCAACCGAGCAAAAATAAATAAACTCACATGAGCACAAATCTAAAGGCAGCGGATGCACACATATTCCAAGTATCAGCTTGGATTTATTTCTCCACTTGGAAAGGGGGAGTCTTTGAAAGCTGCTGTCAGTGTGGAGGGAGCCTCCTCAACTCTTCTCAGTCCGGCAAAGCTTTGAATGTTGTAGAGAGAAACCCAAAGAATAGCACAGGAAGCTTTGGACTTCTTTGAAAAAGAGTTCTTTTTTAAAAAAAAAAATTACAGTTTACATTCATTATTATTCTGTATTAATTTCAGGTGGACAGCATAGTGATTAGACAATCGTATACTTTACAAAGTGTTTCCCTTGATAGATCCAGTCCCAACCTGGCAGCATACATAGTTATTATAATATTATTGACTATTCTCAATGCTATAATTTACATCCCCATGACTGTTCTGTAACTACTAATTTGTACTTCTTAATTCCTTCACCTTTTTTGCCCAGCCCCCAAACCCCCTCCCTTCTGGCAACCATCAGTCTGTTCTCTGTATTTATGAGTCTGTTGAAAGAGTTCTTTAAAAGAGGGGAGGGAAGGAAGAAAAAGAGAAAGATAACAAATCTCTTTTATAGTAATCTCCTTGGTATAACAGTCCAAAATGCTTGGCACATTAAAACCAAATACCAACAAACAAACAAAAGTAAATCTGATTTCCAGTATGCTGTTTGACACATCTGGAAGGGGTTTAGCAAAGACACTGACATACCATTTTAACTGCATTGAGAATTTTGCTAGGACAACAAAGACATATATATATATACATACACACACACACACACACACACACACACACACACACACACACACACATAATTCAGAGTGTAGAAATCTGAGTACATAACCATTTCCCTTGTGAATGGAAAAGACATCATTATAGCATTCAAACTGGAGGGGATCAATAGTAATGGAATTTCCTGAGAGTGCCATGTGGAAAAAGGGTCACGGAAAACAATACCTGTGGAACTGATTACTTGTCATTAGACTTAGTGGCATGAAAATAAAATTTTTTCCTCTTCTGTTGTCATTCATTTTCAGGCATCCAAACAGGAAGCTCCAAATTAGCAAAGTAAAAGAGCCACTCCAAGAAGATTCTGGTGCTTTTGGAAAAACGTCTTCTGCAGCAATCTTTTTTTTTTTTAATTTATCTTTATTGTTGAAAGTATTACAGATGTCCCCCCTTTCTCCCCCATTAACCCCCTCCACTCCGCACCCTCCCCCCAGGCCTTCACCACACTATTGTCTGTGTCCATGAGCTATGCATATCTATATATATAAAGAGCCAGGGTCTGTAATGTCCAAAACGACCCAAGGCTCGACCAAACACTGGAAGTCAGTCCTACAGTCAGTGCTGGGTCGCCGTGGCTGCGGGCATCTCAGTGACCTAGCACTGACTGCCGAGGGGGCTGCAATCAGGCCCGAAGAGAAAAGCAGGGTCTGATCGCAGCCCCCGTGGCAGTCAGTGCTGGGTCAGCATGGCAGAAGTCAGTCCAGGCGACCCAGTACTGACTGCCGCACTGCGGGTGGCTCAGCAACCCAGCACTGACTGCCGAGGGGGCTGCGATCAGGCCCAGACAGAGGCCGGGAGAGAAAAGTAGGGTCTGATCACAGCCCCCGTGGCAGTCAGTGCTGGGTCAGCATGGCAGAAGTCAGCCCTGCAGTCAGTGAACATAGGGTCAATTAATATTAAGTGAACATAGGGTCAATTAATATCTCTTAGACAGGAGTTGAGAATATAAAGTACAGTGTAGAGCAATTACTTATATTATTTCACATAAAACTCTTTTCAACTAAGATATTTTCCTTTATTTAAAATGTATCTTTATTGTTGAAAGTATTACAGATGTCCCTTTGTTTTAGTTTTTTTTTTCCACATTGATCTCCTCCACCCTGCACCCACCCCTTCAAGGCCTTTGCCAGACTATTGTCTGTGTCCATGAGCTATTTCTATCTAATACATAAATATCTAGTAAGATTTAGAGAAAATAAAATAAAAGATATGCCAGATAAATATTGAACAGAAGAGCTGAAGTTGCTGAATGAATACTGGATACAGGCTTAAAGCCAAAACACAACTCATGAGATAAAGTTAGTCATTGTAACATAACAAAAGGTTCCTTTCACTAAAGAGATAAGATGGTTCCCATTCCCAATACTTATACACATAATAGAACAGTGTGGGGGTTCAGAATGAGCCTCACCAAGATGTGTCTCAGTGGTATGCAGATTTTTGAGCTAAGGGCAATTTTAGCTTCAGGCTCAAGTGAAAATTCTGCCCCTCCCTTTAACTACCTAAAAAAAAAATTGAATTAGAGGCCTTGCCCATAATAAGACATTATTCTATTTAATAAGAGGCTAATACGCAAATCGACCAAACAGCAGAACGACCGGTCACTATGACACGCACTGACCACCAGGGGGCAGATGCTCAATGCAGGAGCTGCCCCCTGGTGGTCAGTGTGCTCCCACAGCAGGAGTGCTGCTCAGCCAGAAGCTGAGCTCATGGCTGGCTAGCATAGCAGCAGTGGTGGGAGCCTCTCTCACCTCCGCGGCAGCACTAAGGATGTCTGACTGATGGCTTTGCTCCCTATGGGGAGCAGGCCTAAGCCATCAGTCAGACATCCCCTGAGGGCTCCCAGACTGTGAGAGGGTGCAGTCCGGGCTGAGGGACCCCCCTACTCCAAGTGCACAAATTTCGTGCACCGGGCCTCTGGTATGCATATAAATTCTTTGGTTAATCTCTCCCCACCCCACTACCCAACCCTGCCTTCCCTGTCTGTAACAATCTGTTGACATTACAGTCAGGGTTAAAAGTTTGTGAACTGAGTCAACATCACCCATACAAGCTGGCTGTCAGTTGGGTCATACAGGAATTGGAGTGAGGGTTACTCACCAGGCTCCTGGAGTTATCCATGAGCTTTTGTGTCTCAGTTCCCTTCCTCTATTAAATAAGAAGGCTTATCTTTCCTCCTGAATCATTTTTTATGTTTAAGATGAAATTGTTAAGATATAGAAAGCACTTTTAAAGCATGAATACCTTTAATACACAAGAAATGCATTGTTCCAAAATTACTCAAAACAACCTGATCAGAAGGTAAATGACAGAGGGCAGGTAATCCCCTGCACAGGCTGTTCCAGTTTTTCTTGAGGCTGTATGGAAGGTGGAATATAGAAAAAGGAGCAGGTGACTCTGCTCTGGACTTTATGCAGCCAGCTGGACTGAAAGGACTAGAAGGACTAGAGTTTGGGGGCATCAGTGGTCTTGCCTAACACATCCAGAGTCACTTCCATGTAGGAAACTCAGTGGAAGCCTGACTGGCTAGAATTGCAACCTCACTTTTCAGACCCAAATGTTTCCTATTGTCAAAAGGAGCTAGAGAAGTTGACTGGGTTTTGTCAAGATGGTGTACTCAAATGCGGTACTCAAACACTCATACAAACACATCAAAATTACAACTAAACTACAGAACAACTATCATTTAGAACCACCTAAAATCCAGCTGAACAGAAGTCCTACAACTAAGGATATAAAGAAGAAGCCACATTGAGACTGATAGGAGGGGCAGAGACTCAGAAGGGGCTGGTCCCATAACCACATGTGACAGATAAAAATCAGGAGGGATATCTTAGCTACAGAGGATCCCCTTGAGGAGCAAGGAATTCCAGTCCCACACCAGGACCCCTAGCCCAGTGTTCCAGTGCCAGGAAGAGATGTCCCCCTAAACCAGTTGGGATTGTGGCTATGAGGCAGAAGGCTTCTGGAGTCCCAGGCATTCCTCGAAAGAGCTCATCTATGTACTTACTTGGACTCACTCTCTCTAAGCTCCATTGCTGGGGCAGCAGCTTGAAAGGAATGACAGACATACAGGAAGGAAGTGAAGTGTCTGGCATCAGGGTGAGAGCTGGAGGGGCAGCATTCTCCCAGAGAGAAGTGATGACAGAGGCCATTGTTCCTTTTCTGAGCCCTTCCCCCACAGAGCCCAAAGGTAGGTGCCATATCTGAGACTCCTTCAACCTGCTCACACTGTTTGCCCCATCCTGGTGATTTCCTGAGGCCTTGTCCCACCCAATTTGTGGGTCCACCCAAACTCCATTGGCTTTTCCATAGGAATGGCCTGTCTTGGCTCACGCTTCAGACTTTCCTAAAATCTCTCAAACAAGCAGCATCTGGCCTCAGTGTGCCCATACCTCTTGCTAAGTGGCCCCAGGCCTGGCACTAGCAGCTTGGCCTCTCCTTGGCATCTCTAAACCAAGCACAAGGAGCAGCAATATGCAGATTGCTTTGTAGCTCATGCTGGTTGGCCCCTGGCAAGGCACAGGCAGCCAGCTAAACTTGGCCTATACTTCCTAGGAGACCTCTGAGCCAGTGCACCTGATAGACAGCTACAGACCACATTGAAGCACACCATACCTACTCCACAAGGGACACACTCAAGGGGCAGACTCATCAGGTACCAGAGCCCTGATGAAATAAGACCTTCTCTGTGGGGTGGGCCCCTGTACAGCTATCCTACATTGTGGTCAAAGCCAGTTCATGTAGCCATTGGCTTGGGGGTAAATCACTCCCGTTGAGGTGCCAACAGCAATCAAGACTCAAGGTGCACCTGGAGTTCAAGCTCAGGTGATATGGAGGCTGTGCCATTGGACCCTACAGGGCACCTACTACATTAGGTGACTCTACCAAATATGGGAGACATATCAGCTCTAATACATAGAAACTCAAGGAGGCAGCCAAAATGAGGAGACAAAAAAACACGTCCCCAATGAAAGAACAGAACAAAACTTCAGAAAAAGAACTAAACAAAATGGAGAAAAGCAACCTATTAGATGCAGAGTTCAAAACACTAGTTATAAGGATGCTCAATGAACTTAGGGGAAGAGTTAATGAACTTGGTGAGAATTTCAACTAAGAGACATAAAAATGGAGATAGAAAACATAAAAAAGAACTAGTCAGAAAGGAAGAATGCAAAAACTGAAATTAATAACATATTATAGGGAATCAACAGTGGAGTAGATGAAGCAGAGGATCAAATTAGAGATTTCAAAAATAAGGAAGCAGAAAACACCCAATCAGAACAGGAAAAAGAAAAAAGAATTTTAAAAAATGAGGATAGTACAAGAAGCCTCTGTCTGGGACAACTTCAAGAGTACCAACATTCCTATCATGTGTATGCCAGAAGGAGAAGAGAGTGAGAAATTAAAAACCTATGTGGCCTGGCTGATGTGCCTCATTGGTTGAGCATTGACCTATGAACCAGGAGGTCATGGTTTGACTCCAGTCAGGGTACATGCCTGGGTTTTGGGCTCAATCACCAGTAGGGGGCATGCAGGAGGCAGCTGATTAATGATTCTCTCTCATCATTAATGTTTCTATCTCTCCCTCTCCCTTCCTCTTTCTGAAACCAATGAAAGCATAAAGAGAAAGAAAGGAAAGAAAGAAAGAAAGAAAGAAAGAAAGAAAGAAAGAAAGAAAGGAAGG
This sequence comes from Cnephaeus nilssonii, assembly GCF_951640355.1. Lineage (NCBI taxonomy): Eukaryota > Metazoa > Chordata > Mammalia > Chiroptera > Vespertilionidae > Cnephaeus > Cnephaeus nilssonii. The sequence goes on along the minus strand of NC_137075.1, from coordinate 14,612,777 downwards.
AAGGAAGGAAGGAAGGAAGGAAGGAAGGAAGGAAGGAAGGAAGGAAGGAAGAAAGAAAGAAAGAAAGAAAGAAAGAAAGAAAGAAAGAAAGAAAGAAAGAAAGAAAGAAAGAAAGAAAGAAAAAAGAAAGAAAGAAAAAAGAAAGAAAGAAAGAAAGGAAGGAAGAAAACATATGTGAAATAATAATGATGGAAACGTTCCTAACCTGGTAAAGGAAATAGACACACAAGTATAGGAAGTGCAGAGAGTCCCAAAAAAGATGAACCCAAAGAGGCCCTCACCAGGACACATCATAATTAAAATGCCAAAGGTTAAAGACAAAGAGAGAATCTTAAAAGCAGCAAGAGAAAAGCAGTTATCTACAAGGGTGCTCCCATAAGATTGTCAGCTGATTTCTCAAAGAAACTTTGCAGGCCAGAAGGGATTGGCAAGAAATGTTCAAAGTGATGAAAAGCAAGGACCTACAACCAAAATTATTCTACCTAGCAAAGCTATCATTTAGAATAAAAGGACAGATAGAGATTTCAGAAGAAGAAGAAGAAGAAGAAGAAGAAGAAGAAGAAGAAGAAGAAGAAGAAGAAGAAGAAGAAGAAGAAGAAGAAGAAGAAGAAGAAGAAGAAGAAGAAGAAGAAGAAGAAAAGAAGGAGAAGGAGAAGGAGAAGGAGAAGGAGAAGGAGAAGGAGAAGGAGAAGGAAAGGAGAAGGAGAAGGAGAAGGAGAAGGAGAAGGAGAAGGAGAAGGAGAAGGAGAAGGAGAAGGAGAAGGAGAAGGAGAAGGAGAAGGAGAAGGAGAAGGAGAAGGAGAAGGAGAAGGAGAAGGAGGAGAAGGAGAAGGAGAAGGAGAAGGAGAAGGAGAAGGAGAAGGAGAAGGAGGAGAAGGAGAAGGAGAAGGAGAAGGAGGAGAAGGAGAATACAATGGCAATAAATACATATCTATCAACAATTGAATCTAAAAAACAAAATAAAGAATCAGAACAGAAACAGAGTCATAGATACAGAGAATATTTTGATGGTTGCCAGATGGGAAGGGAGTTGAGGGGATGTTGAAAAAGGTGAAGGGATTAAGAAATACAAATTGGTAGTACAGAATAGTTATGGGGATGTAAAATATAGCATAGGGACTATAGTCAATATCATAATAACTATGTATGGTGTCAGATGGGTACAAGATTTATTGGAAGATCACTTAGTAAGTTATATAATGTCTAATCACTGCATTGTTCACCTGAAATTAATATAACATTGTATGCCTATTGTAATTGAAAAATAAAAAATAAATATTTAAATAAAAGGGGAAAAAATAAAGAATTTGACTTGCATTTAGAATGATTCTCTGGGGAGGAAAATGCCTGAGCCTTTGACTATACTGCCTATCATTTCAGAAGACAAAGCCCATCAACTTAGTATCAAACACTATATATACTGTTTTGTTCTTATATATACATACCTTTTCAATTAATGGAAGCACTTTATAGCTTCTCTTTGGCATATCTGAATTGCCAATTGCCAGCATCCTTACTCTTGTGCTTGGGGCCATTATTAAGTAAAATAAGTAGACTTGAACACAAGCACTGCAATATGGCGGTGGTCAATCTAATAACCCAGAGAGCTATTAAGTGACTAACAGGCGGGGAGAGTCTATAGTGTAGAGATGTTGGACATACAGGAGATTTATGTCACAGGCAGGATGAAATAGGACAGCAAGATTTAAAACAGGAATTGTTTATTTCTGGAATTTTCCATTTAATATTGTTAAAACTGTGGGTGACCACGGGTAACTGAAACCACAGAAAATGAAACCATGGATAAGGGAGCCCACAGTATTAGCAACATAACGCAAGCAGAGGTTTGCTCTCTTGAGATGATGTCATGAGAAGAACATGTCCAGAGAAGCTCAACAATCCCAAGAAAATGAGAAACACCTGGAACATACTTGAACTTCTGAGATGAAGAGTGAAACCATCACAGGTTCCCCAGTTAGCCAGCCGTTTGAAGCCAGCTGGCCCCAACTGACCAGCAGACAAGTGATCCAGAATAAAAGTTTATTTTTTTATGCCACCATGTTTGGGGATGGATGGCTTGTTATGCAGCCATTTGTAGCAATAAATGACTGATATTGGTCCCCAATGGAAAGTAGAACAGATTATAAATTACAAGTAGAAGCCAGATATTTGGTGTGTAATACAGGATTTTTTTACAACTGCAAAATTTGGAAATTGTATTTTAGCAATGTGACTTGATTGATTCTCATTGACATTCAGTTGGCATCCCAGGTTTCCTCAATGACTGAAACACTAAATGTAAATTGGATAAAGAAAGCCTAGATATTTAACATTTTCCCCTATTTTTACTACAGAAATGTTCAAACCCAAAAGAAAGCAGATTAAAACCAGCTTTAACAATTATCAGCATTTTACAAAATGCATTGCTCCTAGCCTAGACACTGTTTCCTTGAAAATTAGACCTTTTAAATTACAGATCTGCTAGAACATACCTTTTTTTAGTTCCTAGCATCAAAGTAGAGATATTCTCTAGCAGGGGTTCCTAAATTTGAGTTCAAGGGGTCCATGTATCTTCAGATATTTATGCAAAAGTTTGTGTATGTAAATTTTCTGTGGAGGAGGTCCATGGTTTCCACCAAATTCAGAAGATAAGATCTACATAACTTCAAACAAAAAGCATCAGCCATTCCTGCCTATTCTCCGCATGCCAGACAACGGCATCTCGCAGCACCCTTTGCAGAAAGCACATCTATATGAGGGGTCAGATCAGCTCAACTCAGGGAGAACCACAAATTCTCCGGATGGCAGATCATTGGCTTGCTTATGGAGGCAAAGAAATAAGACAAAGTGTCGGCTTTAATTTTACCAGGACTAGAAGTCACAATCTTCTATAATAATAAAAGCGTAATATGCAAATCGACCAAACCACCGAACAGCAGAAGATTGTCTGGACAACCTTCCAGATGACCACACTATGACACCCACTGGTGCCAGGCCAGCCAAGGCGGGTGCAATGCGATTGGTCGGGCCTGGCCATCACCCCATGATCGTCCTGCAGAGGGAGGCCCAGGTGGGCTGCGGTGGGTGGGCGGGGCCTCCCTCTTTGGGGCATCGATGGCGGAGCCCTGCAATCCATCTCCCCAAAGAGGGAGGCCCAGGCTACCAGGCCGGCCGCACTGCAGCAGGTAGCCTGGGCCTCCCTCTGCGGGGGGCGATCCATCGCAGAGCCCCAGCCGGTGGGCAGGGCCTACCTCTTTGGGGCGATGGATCACGGGGCTCCTGGACTGTGAGAGGGCACAGTCCAGGCTGAGGGACCCTCCTCTCCCCCAGTGCAGGAATTTCATGCACTGAGCCTCTAGTCCTTTAAATAATCAGGCAGAACAACTCTGTCTTTCAGTGAACATGTCTTGGGTGGCTTAAGGGCTCAATTTCTAGACCTTAGTGGTCTAACACGTTGGATGCCCTGCCAGCCCACCGCATCAGCAGAAAATCAGTACCTCAGGGTGGGTAGACTGAGTCTAGTGCAGTGATTCTTACATTTTTGAGAATATATGCATCGTCTGGACGACTTTAAAATCCCTATTTCTGGGTCCATTTCCAGACCTACTGAATTGGAGTCTCTGGGAAATCTGCATTTTTTTTAAAGTATATTTTATTGATTTTTTACAGAGAGGAAGAGAGAGAGATTGAGAGTTAGAAACATCGATCAGCTGCCTCCTGCACACCCCCTACTGGGGATGTGCCCGCAACCAAGGTACATGCCCCTGACCGGAATCGAACCTGGGACCCTCGAGTCCGCAGGCCGACGTTCTATCCACTGAGCCAAACCGGTTTCGGCGAAATCTGCATTTTTTAACAAGGTCCACAGACCACATGCCAAAAAGTACTAGCTGAGGGTTGCCCAGGTCAGGAGCAACCATCTGAATCTTAAAGTAAGTCTTCCTTTCTTGAATTTATATTTCCTTTTAGTCTGCAAATGAGGCGGATTTTTTTTTTAATGCACCTTTAAATTCTCTACCAGCCTAGAAATCTGTGATTCCTAAGATTTCCAATTTCCTTTAGGGCCTGTGTACCTCTACTAATTTGTACGACTCCTATTCCACTGGGCTGGTTTGAAAGGTTTTGGGGGAATTCTCATCAATCCAAACTGGCGGGAGCCAACCAAAGTCAGTCTCCACCCCCCCTCCCACCCCCCCCACCCCCCCACCCCCGCCCGCCAAAGTTACTCAAACTACACAGGTGGCAGTGGCAGGGGGGAAACATAGAGTCAAGCAAAGTCAAATTTGAATTTTGAAACCAGTTCTTCCCAGGAGAAAGTCACATAAGCAATGGGAGTTCCAGAAGTTCCCTTCAAGTACAAAAGGGAACAAGAATGTGATGAGAAGTACAGAGCTAAAGGACAGTAAATACAGCTCCCCTCCCCACTCCGTGTTCAACATCAAGGCCACTGGTACAATGTGGGTTTCATTAATGGCTCAGAGACAGTATTTCACAGTTATAAGTACAAGATGTTATTGAAAAACCCATATTGTGGCTTTTTAAAGTCTGCCCTTTTCCCTCCCCCAGGGTTTTCTAAAAAACTTTTAAGGTGGTTCCACCCCAGTGGTCAAATTTCTAAGGGTTTGGGGCAAACCTCACCGGAGCCAGTGAAACCCAAAACGGTTTGGTAGAAGGATGATGCTATTTCCTCTGCCTCTCAGGGGGAGAAGGGGAAAAGCTGTGAACCCTTTAAGTACATAAGCAGGATCGTGTGGGTGGCCCCAGAGAGGGACACCTGTTTTGCTACTAAAGGCGAGATTACAAACACAATTTTTCCATAATACTATCCTATGTGAAGCTCAGCCAGCACTGCAAAACCAAGGGGATTTCTAGAGAAATTGAGAGCAAGATCTCACAAGGTCTTAAAGGTGTAATCTTGGGGAAAAAACCATTGCATTAAGAGAAAAAAGTATTATGGACATTATTTTTTGTAGATGCAGACTATTCCATGATATGGCTATACTGGTTATTGGTGGGCATTCAGGTTGTTTATACTTTTTTCTACTATAAACAATGCTGCAATGGATAAATAAGTGTATGTTAATATATATTACATATATTTCTGGAGGATGGATTTCACAATTAATGTTGAAGGATTAAGAATATTTAACCAGCGTGAACATTGAACATTTAATAAATATTGCCATACAGGTTGGGGCTAAAGTAGGTTTACAGTTGTACATATGGAAAATACTACAATAATTAATATATAATAATATAAGAATAAACAGTTTCACATTCTCACAATTGTAAACACACTTTTTAAAAATTTCCCCCCAAATGATACTAACAAGTCTTATTCCCATCAGAAGTAGGGAAAAGTATCTGTTTTCTCACACAGCACCGTTGCTTCCTTTTCCCCCATTCCAATGGGCATAAAATGATCTTATTATTTTTATTTGCGTTCCTGTGAGTTAGGTTGAGCATATTTGTATATGTTTATTGGTCACATAAACATTTTCTCTTCTGTGCATGCTTGTTCTTTTTCTTATGAATTTGTAGAAGCTGAATAACATTAACACTTGGTCTTTCGCATATGTTAATTATGTTTTTCCCCAGACTTGTTTGTCTTTTAACTTTGTTCCTAATCTTGTCCTTAGACATAGAGATTTTAAATTTTAAGTAATCAACTCTTTATAGATTCTGTTTCCTGAAGGCTTAACTGAACCAAGGTTGTAAAATATATACCTTAAATTTTCTCCTAAAATATTTATAGCTAAAAAGAACAAGAATTTTGAATCATACATCTTAAATTTATTTTTGTGTATATTAAGTGAGGCTCAGGTCTCAGTTTAGATTCTTCTGATATACAAAGCCAATCATGACAATGCCATGTAGAAAACGTCACCTTATCTTCTGGTGAATTGAAACGCCATGTGGTCATATATTACATCCCCATGAGTCTGTTTGTAAACTCTTTTTTTAAAAATTCCTGTGATTGTGCTATACTCTTTTATTTACAATACATTCACAGTAAATTTTAATATTCTCTATTTTTTCTTAAAAAATTTAGGCAATTCTTACACATCTTGTTTTATACAAAAACTTTACAATATTTTGTCTATGAAAAAACTACTCACTGGAATTCTGATTGGATTATTGCATCTTATGTAATTAAACTTTTGCATCCAGAAACATGGTAGGTCTTTCCATTTACTCAACTCTTGCCTATATTCCTATAATCCTATTTTGTTTCCATTCCACAATTGGAACTGTGTTGCTAATATGAATGAAATTTTGCCATGCAGGCAATCTTCATTACTCTCAATGACATCTACTTGCTAAAATGTGTTTGTAATTCACAGAACTTTTATGTCATTCACGGACATGTGCAATGTGACAAAAATTTGAGTCACCTGATGTTCAAATTATCAGCTGAGGTTGAATAAGGAGATGCTCTGCCTTTTTGTTTCAGCTTTTCTACTGTAAACATGGTATATTTAGTGCCATGCTGTTCACATTTTTGTGCTTTTTGTTGGTGATTTCACTCTTTCAAATGGTGCTCAAGCATAGTGCTGAAGTGCTGCCCACTGTGCCTAGGTGTAAAAAGACTGTAATGCCTACGGGAGAAAATCCGTGTATTAGAAACGCTTTATTTAGGCATGAGATATAGGCATGAGTTAGCTGTTAGTTCCGTCTTAGTGAATCAACAATATATATTAAACAAGGTGTCTCTAAACAGAAACACACATAAAACGAGGTTATGTATTGATTGAGTGATGAAAATATTATGACCAGAGGCTTACAGTAATCTAAACCACGTATTTATTCCCCCTAGGAGCAATGTTTCAGTATTTGCTAACTCATTGTTTGTGGGAACTTTATAAAACATAATTACTGCAAATAACAAGAACTGCTATATAACTTTATCTGCTACCTTTATATCAGATTTTAATATTATGCTAAATTTATAAAATTAATTCATAAATTTTTTATTCTTTAATATGATCTGGAACAGTTTAAATACACAAATTCCTTTTTCTGGGCCAATCTGTACTCAAGGCTGAACATGCACTCTATCCTATTCTCCAACCCCATTACATCCCACCACCTTGTCAGAGGTTCTTCAACATTAAGATTGTTCAATAATGTGTTTGCATTAATCTTTCACTATTTATATAGTAAAATTTCAATATATAAAATTACTTCAAATTTGCATATAAATCCCCTCCCGTTATGAATTTTCTCCTGAGAAATTAAAATCTAAATATTAAATCCCCAAAAGATCAAAATCCAAATATTATTAAGTTGTAGTCTAAAAGATATAATTTCCAAAAGCTCTTGCTCTTGTGAGTTAAATATCCAAAGAAACTGAAGTTTAATGTTCCTCCTTCATCCTAATGTATGATTTTGCCCAGCATCACTAGATGATCCTCCATGCTTGGGAAGGGTGAGTGTTGCTAAGTGCTGCAGACTGGGCTAACTGCTGGAAGGGTGTAGTTAATTCCAGACCACAGAAGTTGCATTAGCCTCTCATATACACTGCCATTTAAAAGTCCAGCATGTGAAGAGAAGGGTGAGACTATCACAACATTGGCTTTACAGCTACCAAACTTGGGAAGCAAAGCAATTTGTAGATCGTAAGTGCAATTATCTCAGATAAAATTGTGTCCTCAAACCCAGTACTTATAGTTGCTAGAGTCCAAAGCAAAAATTCATTGGTGTCTGAAAGAAGGTGAATGGAAAACATCTTGATTCAGTTCTCCAGGATAATGGTTAATCTACATCAGTTGTCCAGAGCCCACACCCTGGGAATCTGAACTCTATCGGAAGAAATCTTCATCAAGAGGTTAGATTCGGACCCTGCATTAACTAAACAAGGGAAGAAAGCTACCTATATATACTGTGTCCCCTTTCAGGAAGTGGCATTTTTGAAAATGCTATATTCTTACTAATATTTCTGCAATAATTCACTTCTAGGCATTAAGTCTTATTTTAGGAGTCTTCATTTTTCATCCAGCATATTCAGTCATCATAATTTCTCATTTTCCTGTTGGGTAACTCAATGGTACGATGAGCTGAGCATGGCTCTGTCCAGGACATACTTCAACTTGTCGTGTCAACAGGTATTTTCAATGCTGTGTTATAGTGGGTCTTCTACTGAAACCTGTGAAACCTGCCTGCCAGGGATGTTTTCTCTTTCACTCCCCAAATCCATTTCAAATGGAAGATCAAAGCTGTTCTTGATAATTGTGTTTGGTGTCCTAGAACCTTAGTGAACCCTATCATGGGCTGTCACTCTATATAATGCACTGTATGCTTACTTGAACTCTCTAGTATGGGGTAGGTATATAAAATGTAGCATGCTCAGTTAAATATGAATTTTGGACCAACAACAAAACCTTTTTAGTATATCCCAAATAGCACATGAGATATAACCTAAATATGAAAATAATTTGTTTATCTGAAATTCAAATTTAACAAGCATCCTATATTTTTAAATTTTTATTTTTCAATTACAAATGACATTCAATATTATTTTATACTAGAGGCCCGATACACAAAATTCGTGCAAGGGGCTCAGCCCTCTCAGCCATGGTGGCTTGCCTCGGCCCTCGCAGGCCTGGCTTCGTCCGTAAGGTCATTTAGCTGCCCAGTCTAATTAGCATATTATGCTTTTATTATTATAGACTAGAGGCCTGGTGCACGAAATTTGTGTACTGCGGGGGGGGGGGCATCCCTCAGCCCAGCCTGCGCCCTCTCGCAGCCCGGGACCCCTTGGGGGATATCCAACTGCTGGCTTAGGCCTGTTCCCTGTGGGGATCAGGCCTAAGCCAGCAGTCAGACATCCCTCTCGCAGTCTGAGGCTCTCCCAGGCTGGGATCCCTCGCTCCTTACTGCCCGCCTGCAGTGGAGGTGGAAGAGGCTCCAGCCACTGCCACTGCGCTCGCCAGCCATGAGCCTGGCTTCTGGCTGAGCAGCACTCCCGCTGTGAAAGCGCACTGCCCACCAGGGGCAGCTTCTGCATTGAGTGTCTGCCTCCTGGTAGTCAGTGCGTGCCATAGCAACTAGTCGTTCTGCTGGTCAGATTTGCATATTAGGGTTTTATTATATAGGATTAGTTTCAGGTGTACAGCATAGTGGCCAGACAATTGTATAACAAAGTGACTCCCGCCCCGACTCCACTCCCAAAATTCAAGTACCCACCTGGCACTATACATAGTTATTATAATATTATTTACTACATTCCCTATGCTGAACTTATATGCTCGTAACTATTTTGTAACTACCAATTTATACCTCTTAATCCTTTCACCTTTTTTTTACCCAATCTTCCAAACCCTCTCCCATCTGGCAATCATCAGTCTGTTCTCTGTATTTAGGTTTCATTCTTTTTAATGGCTGAATAATATTCCATTGCATCATGTACCACTGCTTTTTTGATCCACTTGTCTATTGATGGATACTGGGTTGCTTCCATATCTTGGCAATTGTAAATAATGCTCCAATGAATATAGGGGTGCATATATTCTTTCTAATATATGCCCAGAAGTGAAATCACTGGATCATAAGGTAGTTCTACTTTTAATTTTTTAAGGAAACTCCATACTGTTTTCCATGGTGGCTGCCCAATCTGCATTCTCACCATACGGGTTCATTTTTCTCCACATGCTGCTCAACACTTGTTGTTTATTGGTTTATTAATGATAGCTATTCTGATAGGTCTGAGGTTTTTAATTTGCATTTATCTGATGATCAGTGACATTGAGCACCTTTTTGAATGTCTATTGGCCATCTGTATATCCTCTTTGGAGAAGTGTCTATTAGGGCCATCTGCCCATTTTTAAATTGGATTATTTTATTTGTTGATTGATTGATTGCTGTTGAGTTGTATGAATTCTTCATAAATTTTGGATATTAAGCTCTAATGTGATGCATCATTGGTGAATATCTTCTTCCCCTCATTAGGTTATCTTTCCATTTTGTTGATAGTTTCCTTTGCTATACAAAAACTTTTCAGTTTGATGTAGTCCCCTTTGTTTATTTTTCTTTTATTTCCCTTGCCTGAGGAGATATATAAGAAAAATTATTGCTAAAAGAAATGTCAAAGATCACTTCTCAGCCTTTTGGCTGAGATCAAGTGTAGAAATGTCAGAGAGCTTACTGCCTATGTTTTCTTCTAACAATTTTTTGGTTTCAGATCTTATTTAAGTTTTTAATTCAAGTTTATTCTTGTGTATGGTGTAAGAAGGTGGTCTAGTTTCATTTCTTGCATGTATCTGTCCAATTTTCCCAACACCATTTATTGAATACACTGTCTTTACCTTATTGTATGTTCTTGCCTCCTCTGTCATATATTAATTGACTATATAGTTGTGGGTTTATTTATGGACTCTCAATTTAATTTCATTGATCTATGTGTTTGTTTTTATACCAGTACCACACTGTTTTGATTACTATAGCCTTTTAAAATATTTTTATAAAAAGTAGCTTAATACCTTCAACTTTGTTCTTCTTTCTCAAGATTGCTGTGGCTATTTGGCATCCTTTATGGTTCCCATAAATTTCTGGATTATTTGTTCTAGTTCTGTGAAAAATGCTATTGGTATTTGATAGGTATTGTGTTGAATCTATAAATTTCATTGGGTAATATGAACACTTTAATGATGTTAATTCTTCCTATCCATGAGCATGGTATATGCTTCCATTTATATGTATCTTCTTCAATTTCTTTCTTCAATGTCTTTTACCTTCTTGGTTAAATTTATTCCTAGGTATTTTATTTATTTATGTATTATTTATTTATGTATTTATTTATGCAATTGTAAATGGGATTGTCTTCTTAGTTTCTCTTTCTGACAATTCATTATCAGTGTATAAAAATGCAACCAATTTCTGAATGTTCATTCTGTATCCTGCTACTTTACCAAATTTATTTATTAGTTCTAGTAGTTTTTTGTGTGGAATATAGAGTATCTCTATATACAGTATCATGACAGCTGCAAATAATGACAGTTTTACTTCTTTCTTTCCAATTTGGATGCCTTTTATACCTTCTTCTTGTTTAACTACTGTGGCAAGGACTTCCAGTACTATGTTGAGTAAAAGTGGTGAAAGTGGACAACTCTATCTTGTCCGTGATCTTAATCACCCTATATTATTTGCTCAATCTGGCAACCCTAATTTAAAACTAAATGGAAACCACATAGTGAGGGTGACTCCAACTTGAGGACTTCCACTTAAATTCAAAATTGGCCTCTCTGCACTTCCCTCCTTGGCTCTCAATGAAAAATGACATTTGGAGCTAAATGATGTAGTGCTGTCTATGTAGGCTTGGAGCCACATTAACCTAGAACCTATTCTACAAAGGCTGGACTCAGTAGAATTGTCTAAATGTCAATTAATAGAAACTAATAATTATGGTATACTCTTATGATAAGAAGAATGAGAAAGATAATATATAATGGCAAGGAAATATCTGTGATATGTTGTTAGAAAAGGAAATTACACACAATATATATATAATTACACACAAAATCTGAAATGGGAGCATTGTGTATCTATATTGTGTGTATGCTTCCATTTCAGATTTTAAATTATCTGGTTTATAGACAACTAGATAGATTGATAGATATTTGTGTTCCAAATGGCCACTGAGTTACCTAGAGTAATCAGGACAAGTAAAACTATTCTTTTCCAAATTTGAACCAAGTAAGTGGTGATTTCCAAGCCAGTTTCTTATGATAAAACTAGTGACCTGGTGCATGGATTCATGCACATTGAAAGGAAATAAATTATAAGGTGGCTGGTGGGGTGGGACTGGGCTAGACGGGGCCAGGCATGTCCTGAAGCCAATCGCCCGCAATCCCTCCCCGGCCAGCTGCACCTGGGGTGGCGCCATGGTTCGAAGGGCATCTAAGGAGTGAGCGGAGGTTCCTCTGGCAGGTGGGGTCCCTCAGCCTGGCCTGCAGGGATCAGGCTGAAACCGGCTCTCCGACATGCCCCAAGGGGTCCCAGAGTGTGAGACCTGCAAAGTTGCTGTTGTACAGGGTGTGGAATGCAGACACAAGTGTGTAGTAAACCAGATTCAGGGCCGACAGTGCCCGGTAACAACAAAACCCATGGCCAAAGGTGGAATCGCGTGGCCCCGTGAGGAATCAGGCTTCCTCCTCTCTGGTTTTGGGTGCATCACCCGAGAACCATCGCTGCCAAGTCGCTGCAGCTCGGCAGCTCCTGTGTTGAGCATCTGCCCCCTGATGGTCAGTGCATGTCATAACTACTGGTCAGACGGACACTTAGTATATTAGCCTTTTATATATATAGATAGACAATTGGGGGGTCATTCATCCTATTTTAATCTCCTACCCTTGGTCTTCCTTGAATTGTCAGAGGCCAATTCACTCTGAGTCTGAACAGTTTCCCTCAGAAGATGGGGTAAGCAGGTTTTGTGGGGCCTAACCATAAATAATTTGAGGTTCCCTTTAATAAAAACATTTTATTTGTGCATATGTTAAAACCATTTGACCAGGTAAACCCACTGCTAGGGCACCTCCCAGGGTCAAGGCAGTCAGAGGCCCAGAGCTCAAGCTCAGCTGGATGTGGCAGGTGCTTAGACAAAAAGGAAAGGTTAAGTGGGGAGCCCAGTCCCAATACACCCTGCAAGTGTGCAGCTAGGTGAGGTTGGTTGGTGACTAGCACTCAACTTTACTGCCCCTCCATGGGGAAGGAATGAGGCTGTTTTCCTCACCCATGCCAGGTGAGGGTGGTTCCATGTAAAAACAGTGATTGGGGAGTGTCTGCTTCCCAACTGGAAGATTCTGAAGACAGGAGGCATTCTGTATCAACCTACATAGCACATAGAGGACAGAGGCTGCAGGGGGCAGTAGTCTGTAGTCTTCACTTTCATTGTTTGGGGGCGGGGTTCCATGAGCCAAGGGAGGCTATGGCAAGCAACTACGCATAAAAGATCTTGAAGGGACGCCAGCCAAGGGGGCTTCCAATCTAAGATGAAGAAATTACAGAAAGAAGCCTGGGTGCCATGGCGGGGAAGCAGGAACTACTGTAAAGCTGGAAGGGGTTAGGCAAAGAGCATCATAGTGTGGGCAGAGGTCCCCAAAGAGCTAGCATTTGGAGTTTTACAGAGGACTGCAGAGAGAATTATAAGTAATACCATCTATGTGGAAAGAGCTTTACTCCTCTCATCCTTCTCATTCCTTGTCCCACTTCCACTTAGGGAAACATTTGTGAGAGAGAAGTGAAAGAGCATGGTGGAGCATGAATGAGAACACAGACCCCAATCCCCTCTACCGATGGCAGATTCCTGAACCATGGCTTAAGGGGCAAAAGAGGAAGGAGAGGAGAAGCTGAGCATTGGAGATGAGGTTGAAGTTTTGTGTTATACTTCACTGAACTTTTAATATCTGAAAATGTAATAGTTCTCAAAGCCAAAAGTGGACTGAAGGTGATGGAAACTGCCAGATAGTCATCAATGAGCACAGAAAGGGAGATCAGAGAGAGAGGTTGTTTAAAGGCAGTGGTGAGATGCCCAGCCAGTGTGGCTCAGTGGTTGAACATCGACGCATGAACCAGGAGGTCATGGTTTGATTCCTGGTCAGGACACATGCCTGGCTTGTGGGCTCAATCCCCAGTAGGGGACATGCAGGAGGCAGCCGATCAATGATTCTCTCTCATCATTGACGTTTCTCTCTCTCCCTCTCCCTTCCTCTGAAATCAATAAAAACATATAAAAAGTAAATAAAAAATAAAGGCAGTAGCGAGAGAAAAGTAATGACTGTTCAGACCATGAAATACATCAGTTACAAAAAATATATTTCTCCTTTTTACTTTGTAAGATGGCTTACGATGGAGGACCTACCTACTTCATCATTGTAACACTGTGCACTAAAACATGGTGATTTGTCATAGAAGTTTCAATCACAATCATGATACACGATCCCCTTGACTCACATTAATAGTCTCCACAACCATCAACAAAAGATTTTAAAAGTTCTCATTCATTCTACACTTTGATTTCCATCCCTCCCATTTCTTCCTACTAGAGGCAACCAAAATGTGTAATCATAATTGACACTGATTTCTTTATGGTTTGCTTTCAGCTGAATGACATGGGCAAGTCTGAGAATCTCTAGGGCAACAAATATAAAATTGAAGACTTCAGCGATAGCCGAAACTTCTGTATCAGAGCCTCAAATTTTTCTCTTAACACATATAATTTCAAAATACCTATAAACAATATTTAAAACTCATGAATAGTCATCCAAGTTGATGCTGTTTTCTCAAGCTGACATATTTGTCCCCTTCAGTGCCACCCCCAAAACATCTAAATGCATCACTGCTTCTCCCAGCAAGATAAGTTCATTCAGCAAACAATTGTTTGCACAATTATTAAGGGCCAATCTGGACATTGGAAATATAACAACAAACAAGACGGAGTCCTTGACTTCATGGGACTTTCATTCTGTTGGGGAATTAGTCAACTACTTGAGAGATATCGTAGTTGGAATTCTCCAGAGAATCAGAATCCATAGAATAGGTAGGTAGGTAGATAAGGAATTGGCTCAGACAATTTTGGAGGCTGGCAAATCTAAAATCTGCTGAGCCAATGCTCCAGTTTCAGTCCAAAGACAACAGGCTGCTGTAGGACTAGGAAGAACCAACATCCCACGTTGAAGGCCATCAGGCAGGGGGATTTTCTCTCACTTGGGAAACAGCCTGCCTTTTGTTCTATTCAGGCCTACAACTGATTGGGTGAGGCCCACCACATTATGGAAATCTTCTTTACTCAAGTCTACCAATTTAAATGTTAATCTCATCCAAAAACACTTTAACAGAAACATCATAATAATGTTTGACCAAATATATAAGCACCTCATGGCCCAGTCAAGTTGACATATAAAATTAAATACCACAAGAGATAAAAAACAAATAAGATGTTTTGTGGTTGTTAGCTACAGAAAAAATGAGCCTGGTAGTCTCATCATAGGGTGAAATGAGAGAAAGTGACCAGGGAAGGGAAGAGGTTAATATAGGCAAGTATTTAAGTTACAATACCGTCTCAAACTTGAAAAACATCAGTATCCAAATGCCATGTTGTGGCTGGCTATGCACATTAAGTGTCATTTATTTGGTGCCATTCATCTCACATCTGTTAAAATATGTTAAAATGTTTGTTTGGAATCAATGGAATTGCCTTCAGAAAGCTCCAGGGTTTGTGCTCCTGTTTCACTCATATTATTAGTAGCAATTCCATATTTGAATTAGTCAGGATACTAGCAGCCATACCAGTTTCACATCATGTTCAAATGCCTTCTTTGCTTATAATGGATTTATTTCAAGCACACCATAAAATAAAATATTCGTGGTCAGTGTACATAAGGATGCCATAACAGAAATATTTACACATTTAAACTAATATACACAATCACTTTACAACCCCTATGTTTAGTGTAACAATAACATCATTACGCAGTATAAACAGGACTGAACTATTTTCCCAATCCAGGCTTCCATAAATAGTAGTCTGCATTCTTGGCCCAATGATGTAATCTTTGCTTGGTAACTTTATGCAGTCTAATAAAACACTTATTATAAAAAAGGTCTTGGGCATGGCCCATAATCAATGATTTATCTTGAAGACATATTATCATTATTGTGTAGGTCAAATCTTTACATTCTTTTCACATACCACTACCACTACCAGCAACATCACTCTTTATATCTGCATTGTTCAGAAGGCCCATTGAAGTCAAGAGAATTGCTGGCTTTCTCTTTAATAAATAAATGTATCAAATCAACATATTGTACACCTTAAACTTACACAATGTTATATATTAATTATATCTCAATAAAATAAAAATTTCAAAATATTCTACAAAGCAAAAAAATGTTTATTAAACACTAAGGAATATTTATATCATATGTAAAAGGCACAACTACAATAATTTAAACCTATGGTGCTCACTTCACAGCACATGTACTCAAATTGGAACAATACAGAGAAGATGAGTATATAGCCCCTCTGCAAGAATAATATGCAAATCTGCGAAGTGTAAAACATCCTACCTAATAATAGAGTAATATGCAAATTGACCGTACCTTCGCCACACCCACAAGCCACGCCCACCAGGAAACTGTTGCAAGGCCAGGAAAGCTTTGCGCAGAGGCTTTCCCGGCCTCGGGCACCAGCGGGGAGCCTGCACGGATCGCAGGCAACCACTGGGGGTCGGCTCCTAAGATCCGTAGCAGGGACGCTGGGTGCAGCCGAGTCCAAGGCCGCCGCCCGGGGCCAAGTCCCGACCCTGAAAGAAGGCAGAAGGCGGTGGCCACAGCCAAGGCCTGGGTCCCCGGTGCTGGCAGAAAACTGGTGCAGGCAGCCAGGTGAATGAAGGTCTATTGCATGAATCTTTGTGCAAACAGGCTGCTAGTAAATAAATAAATGCCTGTGTACATTAGTTTCCTATTGCTCTGTAGGCACATTACTACAAAATTAGCCGCTTAAAACAACACCATTTATAGGCTCACAGTTCTGTATGTCAGAAGTCCAGCACGGTGGGACAGAGTTCTGTGCTGAGGTTATCACAAGGCTGGAATCAAGGTGTTGGCCAGGCTGGATTTTCATTGGAGGCTCATTTTTGTTGGCAGAATTTAGTTCCTTGGAGTGATAGAATTTAAGTCCTCCTTCCCTTGACATGTGAGCCCCTCTATCTTTAAGCCGGCAATGACAGGTCAATCAAATTCTTCTAATGCTTTGAATCTATCCCTAACTGCCTAATTTGCAACCCTGGAAAAAACTCTCTGCTTTTAGAGAGTTCATGTGATCAGATTAGGCCCACCCAGACAAAGCTTCCCTTTGATGAACTCAGAAATCAACTGAGAGACATTACGTGATATAATCACAAATGTAACACAAAGGGACAGAGATCATTAGGGTCTTCTTAGAATTCTTCTGACCACATATTGTATCCAGCATCCATCTAACAAGATGGAAATATTACCGATCCTCTGCAGGTACCTCCCTGGTCTTACCACTTCTTACTCTGCTGAATGCTGGGTTCTGGCCTTCCCTTACTTTTCTTTACCCTTTAGCACATGTGCATGTAACACTAAGCAACAGATCATTCCAGAATATGTAATTTCAAACTAAGTCTACATGAAATAATATGAAAATAACCTTGGTAGTAAAGGATGGTCTTTTCAACAATGGTGCTAGAATTACTGGATATCCACAAGCAAAAACAAACAAAAATAACAACTTTGTCCCATACCTCACACAGTGTACCTAAATTAATTCAAAATGGATCAGAGACCTAAATGTAAAGCCTAAAGTTACAAGTCTTTTAGGAAAGAAGAATAAGAGAAAACGTATGTGGCCTTAAGTTAGGCAAAGATTTCTTAAACATGTTACCAAAAGTATAATCCACACAAGTAAAAGTTGATAAATGGGGCTTTATCAAAATCAAACTTCTGCTTTTTAAAATAAACTATTAAGAGCATAAAAATATATGCTGTAGAGTAGGAGAAAATATTTGCAAATCATATATCTGATAAAGGACTTGTACCTAGAATATATAAAGAACTATCAAAACTCAATAATAATTTTTTAAAATCTGAAAATCAAAAAAACCTCAAAAGATCCCAACAGATACTTCACCAAAGAAGACACATAGATGGCAAATAAACACATAAAAATATATTCATCCTCACTCGTGATTTTAAAATGCAAATTAAAAATACAAAATACCTTTTTAAAAAATATATTTTGGGGAAGGGAGAGGAAGAGAGAGTTGGAAACATCAATGATGAGAGAGAATCATTAATCGGCTACCTTCTGGACGCCCCCTACTGTGGATCGAGCCTGCAACCTGAGTGTGTGCCCTTGACCGGAATGGAACCAGGGACCCTTTGGTCTGCAGTCTGACACTCTACCCACTGAGGCAAACCAGCTAGGGCAAGATACCATTACTCACCTACTAAAATAGCAAAAATTAAAAAGGTAAATGAGTAAAGAAATTGTGGTATATCCATACAATGGAATTCTAGCTGCCAATAAAAAGGAATGGTCTATTGATACATGCAACATGAATGAATCTCAGAATAATTATTCTGAATGAAAGAAGCCAGACAACAAAAATACATCATATAATTCCATTTATATAAATCTCTAGAAAATGCAATCTAATTTATTGGGAAAGAAAGCTGCTCAGTGGATACTCAATGTGAGGGGGAAAATCAAAAGGAGGGTTATAATGGGACAGGAGAAAACTTTTGAGAATTGTGCTATGTTTGTTATCTTTTAAAATATATATATATATATATTTTTATTGATTTCAGAGAGGGAGATAGAAACATCAACGATGAGAGAGAATCATTGATCGGCTGCCTCCTTCACACCCCCTATTGGGGATCGAGCCCACAACCTGGGCATGTGCCCTAACTGGGAATTGAACCATAACCTCCTGGTTCATAGATTGACACTCAACCACTGAGCCACACCAGCTGGGCTATGTTTGTTATCTTGATTGTGTGTTGGTTTCAAGATGTATAAATATGTCAAAACTGATCAAATTGTTTACTTTATACATGTGCAACTTATTGTATAACAATTACACTGAATAAAGCCATTTAAAAGACAATAGAAAGCAATTTACTCTGAATTTCATATATTAAAAAATAAGCTGAACAAATTATTTGCCAGCTGCTTGAGCACACACAAATAGAAACAGAACAAAGAGTAGAGTCACCCACAATTGTTTTTCTAATGAGTCTCAGGTAAACAAATAAATTGAAAAAATAAAAATCTTTGGTATATGATACACTATCATCATGGTTCATTCATAATCTTTTTTTGTTTCTGTATTTGTCATAATATGATGAAGAGTCATGAGTACCTGGCCAAATAAATAACTCTGATCATCACTTCTACCCATTTCATTCCCTGGCCTTCAAAAAACCTGCCTAAAATTACCAACTACCTTGAATTTCTATTTATCATTCTCTTGATATCTTAGAATATTTTATCTGACATGACTTTAAAAAGTTGTTTAATAAGAAAAAGACAAGTATCACATGATCTCACTTATATGTGGAAACTAATGAACAAAATAAACTGGCGAATAAAATAGATCCAGTGACATGGAAGCATGGAACAGACTGATGGCTCTCAGAGAGAAAGGTGGGTGGGGTAGGAAGAGATTAACCAGAGAACTTATATGCATGTATATGTTGCCCATGGTCACAGACAATAGTGTGGAGAAGGCCAGCGGTGGGGGTGGTGGGAGCAGGAGCAGGGTGGAGGGGGTTAATGGAGGAAAAACAGGGGGGCATCTGTAATACTTTCAACAATAAAGATACATTAAAAAAAAAGTTTGTTTAGCTCTGAATGTCCTTTGAACTTTTATTGAAAAGGGTATCATCTTCATAGCAGCATTATTCACAATGGTCAGAAATGGCAGCAAACCCAAGTGTCCATCGACAGATGAATAGATACACAAAATATAATGTGTACATACAGTGGAATATTATTCAGCTTTAATAAAGAAGGAAATATGGCCCTAGCAAATTTGGCTCAGTGGCTAGAGCATCAGCCCACAGACTGAAGGGTTGCAGGTTCGATCTGGTCAAGGGCATGTACCTGGGTTATAGGCTTAATCCCTGGCGCAGTTGGGGCATGTTCAGGAGGCAACCAATCAATGTGTCTCTCTCACATCGATGTTTCTCTCTCTCTTTCTCTCTCTCTCTTCTCCTCCTCCTCCTCCCTTCCACTCTCTCTAAAACTCAATGGAAAAAATATCCTTGGGTGAGGATTAACAAAACTACAACAACAACAACAAAAAAAAGGGGAATTCGGATACATGCCACAACATGCATGAACCCCGAGGACATTGTTAGGTGAAATAAACCAATCACAAAAAAGACAAATATTGTATGACATCTCCACGTATATGAGGTGTCTAAAGTAGGCAAATTCATAGAAATAGAAAGTGTAAGGGTGGTTACCAAGGACTGGAGAGAAGGAGACAGGGGTATAGATTTAATGGGTATAAATGTTAAGATTTACAAGATGAAAAAGTTTTTTTGTTTCACAATACACTTAAAAATGTATTGAACTATACTTAAAAATGGTTAAGATGGTAAATTTCATTATTATTTATCATGTAAACCATTACTAAACACAAATGCTAAATGTATTCTTTTTTACTAACATTACTAAATTATTATTCATATTATTGTAAGTAACTAGTTATTCTCATGGTTGTAAAATTTTATTTTCCTTCTTTCTACTTTCTTTGGTTTATTTTGCCTGATATTAATTTTCAGCATTTGTTTTTTAATTTATGCATTAATGGCTATAATTTTTCCATAATATATGTTTTAATGTTGTAAAGAGTGTATGTTTTAATATGAAATATTTTTGTTATTTAGAACATTTTATAATTTTCATTAGGTTTCATCTTTGACATGTGGGATATTAAAAAGTATAATTTAAAAATTCCGCCTGGCCAGCAAGGCTCAGTTGTTGAGTATTGCCCTATGAACCAGGAAGTCATGGTTTGATTCCTGGTCAGGTCACAAGCCCAAGTTGCAGGCTCAATCCCCAGTGTGGGGCAGGCAGGAGGCAGTTAATCAATTATTCTCATCATTGATGTTGCTATCTCTCTATCCCTCTCTCTTCCTCTCTGAAATCAATAAAGAAATATATTTTTGAGAGAAACCAAGATGGTGGCATAGGTAAACACCTGAACTTGCCGCCTCACACAACTTCAAAACTACAACTAAAAGACAAAACGGACATCATCCAGAACCACAGGAAGACTGGCTGAGTGGAAATTCTACAACAAGAAGGAAAGAGAAAAGCACACTGAGACTCAGAGGAGGTGCTAAAGGCAGATGTACAGAGGCGAGCACGCAGAGAGGGCTGGCAACTGAGTACACGGCTGGCTTTTTCAAGCTGGAGGGAAACACAAGCTCCCGACTGCTCTGAACTCCAGTTCTGGGCAAGACTCTGGGGACCCAGACTCATACGGGTAGAAACTGGACTGTCTGGAAGCAGGCAGAACTCGAGGGCGGCTTTCTCTCAGAGGTGCTTGCAGTGATTACAAAGCCACTGTAATCAAAACAGCTTGATACTGGCACAAGAACAGGCATATAAATCAATGGAACAGAACAGAGACCCCAGAAATTGACCCAACCCATTACACTCAATTAATATTTGACAAAGGAGGCATGAGTATACTATGGAGTAAAGACAGTCTCTTTAATAAATGGTGTTGGGAAAATGGTCAGATACATGCAAAAAAATGAAATTAGACCACCAACTTACACCATATACAAAAATAAACTCAAAATGGATAAAAGACCTAAATGCAGGTAAGGAAACCATAAAAATCCTAGAAGAAACCATAGGCAGCAAAATCTCAGACATCTCTCGTAGCAGTATGTTTATGGATACATCTCCTAGGGCCATGGTCGGCAAACTGCGGCTCACGAGCCACTCTTTGGCCCCTTGAGTGTGGCTCTTCCACAAAATACCACGGCCTGGGCGAGTCTATTTTGAAGAAGTGGCGTTAGGAGAAGTTTAAGTTTAAAAAATTTGGCTCTCAAAAGAAATTTCAATCGTTGTACTGTTGATATTTGGCTCTGTTGACTAATGAGTTTGCCGACCACTGTCCTAGGGCAAAGGAAACTAAGGAGAAAATAAACAAATGGGACTACATCAAAATAAAAAGCTTCTGCACAGCAAAGAAACCATCAATAAAACAAAAAAAGGAGCCTACTGTATAGGAGAACAAATTTGCCAATGATACATCTGATAAAGGGTTAACATCCAAATTGTATAAGGAACTGATGCAACTTAACAAAAGGAAGATAAATAATTCAATTAAAAAATGGGCAAAGGACTTAAGTAGATACTTCTCCAAAGCGGACATACAGATGGCCAAGAGACATGAAAAAATGCTCAAAGTCACTGATCATCAGAGATATGCAAATTAAAATGACAATGAGGTATCATGTCACACCTGTCAGAATGGCTACCATCAACAAATCAACAAATAACAAGTCCTGGGGAAGATGTGGAGAAAAGGGAACCCTAGTACACTGCTGTGGGAATGCAGACTGGTGCAGCCATTATGGAAAACAATATGGAGTTTCCTCAAAAAATTAAATGTGGAACTGCCATTTGACCCAGTGATCCCACTTCTAGGAATATACCCTAAGAAACCTGAAACACCAATCAGAAAGAATGTATGCACCCCTATGTTCATAGCATTGTTATTTACAATAGCTAAGATCTGGAAACAGCCCAAGTGCCCATCAGTAGATGAGTGGATAAAAAAGCTGTGGTATATTTAAACCATGGAATACTATGCAGCAGTGAAATAAAAGGACCTCTTATCCTTTGAGACAGCTTGAAGGGATCTAGAGAGTGTCATGCTAAGTGAAGTAAGTCAGTCAGAGAAAGACAAGTGTCACATGATCTCACTCATATATGGAATCTAAGTAACAAAATAAACTGATGAACAGAGAGGATCCAGAGACATGGAAGCATGGAACAGAGTGCAGAATCTCGGAGGGAAGGCGGGGGAGGGTGGGTGGGTGGGAGGTAATCAACCAAAGACCTTGTATGCATATATGCATGGACTCAGAGAGTGGGGTGGTGAAGTCCTGGGGTGAGGGTGGGAGTGGGCTGGAGGGAGTCGATGGGGGACAAAAGGGGACATATGGAATACTTTCAACAGTAAAGATTAAAAAGAAAAACAAACAAACAAAAAATTAGTGAGCATTACCTTTCTGTTTGGTGAGGGTATTCATAGCTCTTCTTCAATCTTTTTGCTACTATTGGTCCAAAGCTGTGGAAATAACTCCAAGTAAATTTGACCCAGTTTCTTCCCTGGCCTATTTTTCATCCTAAGAACCCAGCCCCTGAATTGGGAAAACCCCCAAGTGGTAAGGAACCCACCCCCTTTGAAGAAGCCAGCGGATGATAACTTGCTTTTCCTTCCATTGCCACCATTGATAGACTTTAACTTCTCCATGACCTGCAGCAGGAAGGTGGAACCACAAGGTGCCAGCCTTTCTAATGATCCACCAATGCTTCCAGACCTGTCCCTCATAGTATTGTCCCCCCCACCACAATCACCACCACCACAATGTCATTTTCTTACTTCCCAAAATACTGCACTGCTTTCTCAGAAAAAGAAGGGACCCATGATTCTCCAAGTCTTCCTTTACTTGGTCCAAACTGTAATTTATGCAGCAGCAATTCCATGATGTTTGTAAAAGGTGGTTAGCATTTTCCTAAATTCAGGATGTCTTACTTTACTCCCCAAATTTTATTTCTTTAGTCGTTCTTTTGTGAGTGGTTTGGGGGGAAGAGGGTCAAGAATCAGAATCAGTACCATGTAAGCTTGCTCTTATATGTTCATATTCCTTGGTTATCTACATTTCCTAATTTTCCTAAAATTTATACTGCTTGTGCAATTTAACATTTTAACTAAGTTTATTTAAAAAGACATGTCATTAACTTTCATCTTATATTTTTCAGTCAATCAATTAATTCTGGCAACAAATATTTGAGCTTATAAAATGTTCTAGGATGACATTATCTAATTTGTAATTGTCTGTTTAAATAGAGCCCTTTACTCCCTTTACTATTAGTATGTTAATTATATGAGCCAAGCAGAATGCACCTCTACTCAGAAGACTATAGGAGAAAATGATACAATTAAGTTTTTATTTTAACCTGAGGCATTCTCTATGAGTATTTTCAATCCCAAGGCTATTATAAACAGGACAAAAACATCAGCATTTAGATTAACAGCTGGATTTTGTTTAAAATATTTCCTTAATTATAATCTATTTAATTTGTTTTGCAGTTTAAGGGATTTTTGTTGTTATTGTTATTGGTTTCCAGAGAAAATCTCTTACTTGTGTTTCTTATATGATAGTTCTGTGTTTTGGGGATGCAGAACTGAAAAAATATTATGGCAGTTGTTTTTGAAAAGCTGTCTTTTTACTTTGCTCTTTTTAAGTTTTGCACCCAAGCAATAATTCCCTTTTAGGAATAGGTCTTCAAAAAAAGTCATATCTCACTAAATCATGCAGAAATAGAAATTGCCAAAATTAGAGGAAGCTCAGTGAATCTTGGGGGGAAAGTTCCAAGGGGGAAAAAAAAGAACACAAGTAAATCCTGCTAGTATATTTACTCCCTCTGGAAACTCAGAAAGACCTGAGCAACATAAAGCTAAGTGAACCCAAGATGCTGGTTTTCTTCACCTTTCTGCTTTTAGAGAGACTGGAGACAAAGCCCACCTATAACCACCATAGCAACAGCTCTCAGAGAGCCAGGGTGGAACTTTATCGTTCATTTCAATAGAGACCAATTTTAATTTTAGGACTCCACATATGACTCAGACTTAAAATCTTCAAATTGTAGAGACTGAAAATGCATCTTTGACAAAAAAAAAAAAAGTGGAAGAAATAAACTAAGTATCAAGATATGATGCCAATGATAAGATGACGCTGGTGTCCATGCAATGTAAATGAAGAAAAGGAAGTAGAATAACTGGAACATCCTGGTGTCAGGAAATTGGGCTCCATTCTGTCTCTGTTCTTTTGCTTGTCTGCCTTTTCATGGGAGCACAGTGTTGTGGAATGAACATTGGCCAGATCACCAATAAAAACAAAAAAACCTTCTGTTTTCAATGTAGAAAATGGATGACATCCTTAGCTAATAAGTGTTTCATTCTATCAACAGCTCTTGTTAAATATATTAAATATGGTCTCTGTCATCAGATTTCACTGTTTCGGAAAGATGCATCTGTTATATACACAGAAAAGCAGGCCATCCGTGAAACATGAAAGCTACGCAGGACGCATAGCGGAGGCAGAAGGCCTACCCATCCTACACCTAAGTGGCAAAGCTCTGCCATATGGTTCTAATCAAAGACCTCAAAAGTACACTTCATATCAAAATCTAGAGAAACGACTCTAGATTAAATGCAGGCTCAACAGATATTAATTGCAGGATTCAGTAGAAGTATTTTGGTTGTATAACATATATGGTCATTTCTGGTAGATAAACTGGATTTTTACAGGCCCTTACAGAATCTATAAAGAAACCTACCTACTTTTTATAGTCTTTCTGACAATATTTTGTATAAATGTTGACAGTTATCCTTTAAATTGTGTTAACTGGGTATTGAAGAGCAGCAAGAAGCAACGAAAGGAATAAATGGGCTCAGTAGGGATAGTGGGAGTGGTGAGAATCTATCAGTGATAGAAGTTGGAATAACAACAGGGAAAGTGCAGAGGGACAATTAGAGAATCTACCCCAAACCTAGGATGCCTCCTTCTTACTCTTTGAGATCACCTACTGCTGTGCCTCACCAGCCCAAAGAGAGACACAAATCTCAGCTTCCCAAGAGAGACGGAATAATGGTCCTATAATGGCCCTTTAAAGGTGCCTACATTCTAATTCTCAAGTCCAGTGAATACGTCACCTTATATGGCAAGAGGGACTTTGTAGAATTTAGTTTTAAGGATCTTGAGGTGGAGAGATAATCCTAAATTATCTTAGTTGGATCAATGTAATCCCTAGGGTCCTTATAAGAGAAAGGAAGAGGAATCTAATAAAAACAAACTCATAAAGACAAAAGAGATTGGTGGTTGCCAGAGGTGGGGGGTCAGGGAATTGGGTGAAGGTGGTTAAAAGGTACAAACTTCCAGTTATAAGGTAAGTAAATTCTGGGGATGTGATATATATCATGGTGGCTACAGTTAAAAATATTATATTGTGTGTTTAAAAGTTGCTAACAGAATAGATCTTAAAAGTTCTCATCACAAAAACTTTGTAACTATGTGAAGCGATGAATGTTAACTAGATGTATTGTGCAATATACATTTTGCAATATGCAAATATCAAACATTATCTTATACAACTTAAACTAATACAATGTTATATGTCAATGACATCTCAATAAAACTTGGGGGAGAGAATGAAAAACTTGTTTTCAAAATGATTGTACAAATCTTATAGTCTCAAATTTGTCCCACTAGTGTTAGGGCCTTATTATTCTTAAAATCTCTGTAGGATCCAGTAATGCTCCCTCTTTCATTCCTGATATTAATAATTTGTGTTTTCTCTCTTTTTTGTTATCAGTCTTGCTAAGAGTTTACCAAATTTATTAAACTTTTTAAGTTTCATTCTAAGAATTAAAAATAGTATTTGATCATTTTCTCTAGGTTTTTCTGTTTCCTATTTCATTTATATTTTTTATTATTATTCTTTTCCTTCTCACTTTTATTTTTCTAACTTAAATGGAAACTTGATTGCTAATTTTAAACATTTCTTCTTTACTATTCTTTTAAAGCTATACATTTCCATCTAAGCTAAATAAGGTATATTCCACAAATTTCTATATATTGTGTTTTCATTATCATTCAGTTTAAAATATTTTCCAATTTTTCTTGTAATTTCCTTTTGACTCATGGGCTCTATAAAATGTACTATTTAAATTCCAGGAAATTGGACATTTTCTAGAAATTTTCTTGTTACTGATTTTTAAAAATTCTACTAAGGTCTGAGAACATACCCTAAGATTTCATTCTTATGAAATGTATTGAAAGTTGTTTCATGGCTCAGGATAGCATCTATTTTGGTGCATATTCCATGTGCTTTTTAAAAGAATGTGTATTCTTTAGTTGTTGAGAGTGTTTTATAAAAAGGCTTAATATTGTTATTCAAATTTTTATGTCATTCTTATTTTTTAAATATTTAAAACTAGTGGCCTGGTGCATGGATTCATGCACATTGAAAGGAAATTAATTAGAATAAATATTTTAATATTGCTATTTGCCCTTTCTCTATAATAGAAGTGTCAGAGGCGAGAGGGCACTCTGCAAAGTTGCTGTCGTAAAGGGTGTGGAACGCAAATGCAAGTGTGCAGTAAACCAGATTCGAGGCCAACAGTGCCCCAGCAGCAATATAACCCATGGCCAAAGGTGGAATCGTGTGGTCCTGGGAGGAATCGGGCTCCCTCCTCTCTGGTTCCAGGGTGCATCACCAGAGAACCACCTCTGCCAAGTCACTGCAGCTCGGCAGCTCCTGCGTTGAGCATCTGCTCCCTGGTAGTCAGTGCACGTCATACCTACAGATTGGTCGGATGGTCGGACAGTCACTTAGCCTTTTATATATAGAGACCAGAGGCCCGGTGCACGAAATTCATGCATGGAGGGGGGTTGTCCCTCAGCCCAGCCTGTACCCTCTCCAATCTGGGACCCCTCGAGGGATGTCCGACTGCCCGTTTAAATGGGCAGTCGGACATCCCTCTCACAATCCAGGACTGCTGGCTCCCAACTGCTTGCCTGCCTGCCTTCCTGATTGCCCCTAACTGCTTCTGCCTGCCAGTCTGATCACCCCCTAACCACTCCGCTGCCAGCCTGGTTGCCCCCAACTTCCCTCCTCTGCCGGCCTGGTCACCCCTAACTGCCCTCTCCTGCAGGGTTTATCACCTCCAACTGCCCTCCCTTGCAGGCCTGGTCCTTCTCAACTGCCCTCCCTTGCAGGCCGGGTGCCTCCCAACTGCCCTCTCCTGCTGGCCATCTTGTGTCCACATGGGGGCAGGATCTTTGACCACATGGGGGCAGCTATATTGTGTGTTGCAGTGATGATCAATCTGCATATTACTCTTTTATTAGATAGGATAGAGGCCTAGTACAGGGGTGGGGGCCAGCTGGTTTGCCCTGAAGGGTGTCCCTGATCAGGGTGGGGTTCCCTTGGGGCGTGGGGCAGCTTGAGCGAGGGGCCTGTGATGGTTTGCAGGCTGGCCACGCCCCCTGGCAACCCAAGCGGAGGCCCTGGTATCTGGAATTTATTTTCCTTCTACAATTGAAACTTTGTAGCCTGGAGCTCCCTCTGTGGCCAGCAGCCATTTCTGTTGGGATTATAATTGAAACTTTGTTGCCTTAAGCGGGTGGGCCCAGCCAGGGTGTGCGGAAAGCTTTGCTTCCCCTGTTTCCGGGGGCAACCCTGGCCTGCTCTCCCAAGCTCCATTCTGCCGCCATTTCTGTTTGAATTTGTTTACCTTTTATAATTGAAACTTTGTAGCTTGAGTGGAGGCTTAGGCCTGGCAAGGGCAGGCGGAAAGCTTGGCTTCCTCTGTTACCTAGGAAACCTTGCTCTCTGTGGCTGTAGCTATCTTGGTTGGGTTAATTTGCATACTCGCTCTGATTGGATAGTGGGCATGGCTTTGTGGGCATGGCTTGTGGGTGTGTCGGAGGTATGGTCAATTTGCATATTTGTCTATTATTAGGTAGGATTTTTAATTTCTGAGAGAGGGGTGTTAAAATCTCAAGTTGTATAATTCTATATTCCTCTTTAGTTTTGTTACTTTTAGTTTCAGGTATTTTGAAGCTCTGTTTTGAAGCATATACATTTATGATTCTTATGGCTTCCTAACTGGCCCTCTTATCATAATGAAGTATTCCTCTTTACTTGTTTTATTGATCTGCTTTGTTTTGAAGTCTACTTTTCTTATATTAATATAGATCACCAGCTTTTTTACCTCACTATTTAAATGGTATATGATTTACTTTCAATCTATCTATCTCTTTCTATATTTAATGTTTACATACAAGTATCGTTAAGAATTGCTTATTAATCCAGACTGACAATCTCTGCATTTTAGTTTAGTTTCTTTACTTTTAAAGTAGTTATTGATATGATTAGTTTTCGGCCTACTTCATCATGAATTGTTTTCTATTTTTGCATCTGATCTTTGTTCATTTCTTCCTCTTTTAGATTAATCATATATTTTGAATATTCTATTTAATTCCTCTATTGCCTCCTTAATTCTTTCTATTTGTACTATTGATTTTAGTCTTATGAGATACAAAGAGTTCTGGTGATGGATGGTGGTACCACTAAACTGTACACTTAAAAATGGTTATGATGGAAAATTTTTATGCCTTTTACCACAATGGAAAAAAATTTAGAAAAAGAATAAAAGAGATGTTCAACTTCCCTTATAATTAATCAAATAAAAATTAATAAAAACTTTAAGATAAAAAACACTAACAAATGAATAAGGGGCTTCCAGTCAAGATGTCAGAGTAGATAAATGTGCTATTGGCATCCTCCATGAGAACTTCAAAATTACAACTAAACTACAGAACAAATGTCATTGAGAACCACCTGAAATCTAGCTGACCGAAGTCCTATAACTAAGGATATAGATAAGCCATTTAAGACTGGTAGGAGGGGCTAAGACATGGAATAAGCTAGTCCCATATCCATGGGTGGTGGTTAAAAATCAGAGGGATATCTCAGCTGTGGAAGTCTCTCCCTGAGGAGAGAGGAGTCCTAGCCCCATACTAGGCCTCCAGCCCAGGGTTCCAGTGCTAAGAAGAGAAGTCCCCGTAACTTCTGGCTGTGAAATCCAGCAGGCATTGTGGCTGAGTGAGACAGAGGGCTGCTGGAGTCCTAGGCATTCCTTTAAAAGGGCCCATGCACTGACTTACTCTCCCACTAACTCTGAGCTGCAACTGAGGCAGCAGCTTGAAAAGTACCAGGGACAAATGTGGAGGATCTGAATGGTCTGGCTTCAAGGAGAGCTGGAGGGGCAACTTTGTCCCAGACAAAAGTGCTGGCAGAGGCCATGGTTTCTTTGCTGAACACAAAAGTGAAGAGTGACAAAAGGGAACAGAATATCCAGGAACTGTGGGACAAATACAAAAGGTATAGCATACATGTAATAGGAATACTAAAAGGAGAAGAGAAAAAGGTACAGAACAGAAGAAATATTTGAACCAATAATGACTGAGAATTTCCCCCAAATTAGTCAATGATTAAATTATAGGCCCTGGAAGCTCAAGGAACATCAAGTAGGATAAAAGCAAACAAAAGAAAACAAACAAACACACAAAAAAATCTATACTTAGGCATATCATTTTCAAACTGTAAAAAAAAAATCAAAGATAAAGAAGAAAATTTGAAAGGTGCCAGAGGGGGGAAAAGTTTACATACAGAAGAGTAAAGATAAGAATTATATCAAACTTCTCAGAAACGATGCAAGAAGAGCGTAGAGTAAAATATTTAAAGTACTGAGAGAAGAGAAAAAAAAATCAACTCTGAAATCTGTTTCCTGCAAAATTGTCCTTTAGAAGTGAAGGAGAAATAAACTTTCAGGCAAACAAAGAGGGAATTAGTTGCAAATAAACACCCCTTGTAAGAAATCTATACTAATGAAAGGGTAATATGCTAATTAGACTGATATACTGGACGTCCTTCCAGACAAAGCCGCAGCGGCTGTGAGGGCCGAGGAGGGCAGGCAGCTGTGGCGGCTGTGAGGGCTGCAAGGGCTGAGGAGGGCAGGCAGCTGCAGCGGCTGGCAGTGGCAGCAGCAGCAGCAGGGTGATGGGGGTGGCGCCTTTCCCTGATCGGCCTGGCCGCCTCCCGCAGAGGGAGGCCAGAGGCAGCAGCAGCGGCGGGGTGATGGGGGCGGCGCCTTCCCCTGATCAGCCCAGTCACCTCCTGCAGAGGGAGGTCAGACTGCGGCTTAGGCCCGCTCCTGCGGGGAGAGGGCCTAAGCAGTCAGTAGGCCATCCCCTGAGGGATTCCGGACTATGAGAGGAGGCAGACTGAGCTGAGGGATCCCCCCTCCAGTGCACGAATTTTCGTGCACCGGTCCTCTGGTGCACGAAAATTTTCTCTATTTTCTTTAGAGAAAAGGAAAATAATATAGGTCAAAAACTCAATGTACATAAAGAAAGGAAGAGCACTGGAGAATGAAAAAGTGAAGATAAAATAA
The DNA here is from genome assembly GCF_951640355.1 of Cnephaeus nilssonii. Lineage (NCBI taxonomy): Eukaryota > Metazoa > Chordata > Mammalia > Chiroptera > Vespertilionidae > Cnephaeus > Cnephaeus nilssonii. Next base: position 14,581,971 of record NC_137075.1, on the reverse strand, counting down.
ACGCTTTTTATTTTCTTTTCTTATTTAGTCTAACAAATAACAGTTTGTTCAAAATAACAATAGCAACAGTGCATTTGATTATGTATGCTTTTGTGCATGCTTATGTATAACCAAAATGAATCATACCACTGATACAAGCATTGAGGGGGAAGAATTAGGAATATTTTGTTCTTATGTAGAATTTATACTACCCGAAAAGCAGTATAGTGCTATTCAAAAGTGGGCTTGAATTAGTGGTAACTGCAAATTGCAAACTCTAGAGCCGTGGTCAGCAAACTGCGGCTTGCGAGCCACATGCGGCTCTTTGGCCCCTTGAGTGTGGCTCTTCCACAAAATACCACGGCCTGGGCGAGTCTATTTTGAAGAAGTGGCGTTAGAAGAAATTTAAGTTTAAAAAATTTGGCTCTCAAAGAAATTTCAATCGTTGTACTGTTGATATTTGGTTCTGTTGACTAATGAGTTTGCCGACCACTGCTCTAGTATGACCACTAAAAAGAGTTTAAAAAGAAGTATAATTGATAAGCTAAGAAATAAGACAACATTGAATCATAAATGCTCAATTAAACCCATGAAAGACAAAAAAAAAGTGTGGAAGACAAAAAATAAGAAAAAACAAAGGACAACAAATATAAAACAGTAACAAATATGGTAGAATTAATCAAACTATATATCAATATCACTTTGAACATCAACTATCTAAATGTACCAATTATAAACAGAGGTTGTCAGAGTGGATCAAAACAAGACCCAACTGTAAATTGTCTACAAGTAACCCTCCTTAAATATAAATACACATATAGATTAAAAGTAAAGCGATGAAAAAAGATATACCATGCTAGCGCTAATCAAAAGCAAGAGTACCTATATTAATTTCAGACAGAGCAGACTTCAAATCAAAGAGTTATCATGGATAAACAGGGGCATTACATAATGATAAAAGGATGAATTTTCTAAGACATAACAAACCTTAAAGTATATGTACCTAACAACAGCATCAAAATGCATAGGCAAAAGCTGATAGAACTGCCAGGAGAAATAGATGAATTCACTATTACAGTTGGAGATTTCAACATTCTTGTAACAAGAAATAAACAGACCCAGCAGGCAGAATATCAGTAAGGAAATAGTTGAACTCAAAAGCACCATCAATCAACTGAATATAATTGACATCTCTAGACTATTTCATCCAATAACAGCCAAACATACATTCTTCTCAAACTTACCAGGACCATTCACCAAGACAGACCACATTCCAGGCCATAAAACATAACAAATTTGAAAGAATAGAAACCATGCATGCTCTAAGACAACATTGGAATTAAGCTAAAAATCAATAACAGAAAAGGAGTTGGAAAAATAGCTGGTGTGGGATGTTGATATTGGGAAAGGCTGTGCATATGTAGGGTAGGGGGTGAGTGGGAACTCCATTCTGTTTGCTCAATTTTGCTGTGAATTTAAAACTGCTTTAAAAAAGTAAAGTTTAAAAAGTAGAGGAAGAAATAAATCAATAAAAAATTTAAAGAAATAGAAACATTACCAATAAAAATGTAGGTGCTACAGTAAAGCCAATATTTTTAAAGTGGCAGGTGTGATCAAGAACATTACCTGAAAAGACTTTCTGAACCTCCTAAAAATGACTCTAACATTATAAACATGTATTTATATCAAGCATGTCTGCCATTACTCAGTCCAGAAATAGTGTCATTTAAGCAAAGAAAGAGAGGTAGTATCAGATTCTTAGAAAGAATACAATGACAGAATTGTCTTATAATTTGAAACATTTGGATACGAAAGCCTATTAGAATATAATATATTCAATATACTGGAGTCAAAATCACTGAACAATTTAATTTTAAAAGTTTGGTGGAAAATGAAATGCAATTTTAAATCCTTTAACTGTTTCCAGAAAACAGTTCTCTCTCCTCACAAAAAGAAGCCTAATATAATCTCATCTCTAAGCTCTAAAATTATTTTAAAGCAAAAATATTAAAATAATCAATAATCATATTAAAGCCTTAAATTAACTCAAATCTTGGTGGCATCCTCATTTCATCTGTAATGCCTCTACTTAATCCCCTGAAAAGTCTCTTTAAAAAATAAAGGTATACTATGGGGAGAAAATAATCATTCTCTTCCGAAATGCATGATCTCTTATGCTTCCATTGTCTCCACCTTCAACCAAGTGAACCTGCTGATCTGTGGTGAAGTCTGTTGACTACAGCTTAAACTGGCATTTCAGAACAGAAAGACTTGAGGCTAATAAAAGGTGATCCATTGAACTTTGCCTCCAAAAATGAAAAAGAAAGAGAGAAAGAGAGGGAAAGGCAGAAGAGGGGGACAGCGAAAGAGAAAGAGAAGAAATGTGGCGCGTGCAAACACACAGACACACGCATACACACACACACACACACATACACACACAATTACACAGTACACAAAGTACAGTCTGTAAAAATTCTCAAATGGACAGTTTCTAAGGCTTTGAATGTGACCTTCACTGAAGGTTTTCTCAGATAAATGAAGAGCTGCTGCCACCTCATGGAGAAATGAAAGATCTCATTTAGAAGTACTATTCTGCAATCACAAATTTACATCTGTCTTTTCTCTTCTATTGGACTATTACAAAGAAAGTAACTACAAACGTTACTTATAGAAAATGCCCATTCTTCTTAGTATATGATTTTCCTTTAAAAATGACTAATTCAATTTTGATGATCATAGTATTAAATAGCACATGCATATGAAAAGAATGAAATAGTCTCACTTTATTACTTAGATGTAGATATATCATCATTCAAATTCTGTTCCCCAAACATGACTGGGCAGAGATGCAGTCTGATATGACAGGCTACTGTGCCCTGAACACACACTTTACAAAACTAATAGCTAAATTTCAAAATTTAGAGAATAGCAATATTGAATTTGATCTTGATGCTCCATGTCCACCTTCCCTGTAACATCCTAACTGAAAATAAAAAAATATTTTGCTTTTTGTACTGCTCTCTTTCCAATTTCAGCTCTTATATCAAGCCATGTGATCCTAGCAATACAAATGGGCAAGCACAAGAGCTAAAATACAATGAAAAATTCACTTCCAAGGAACATTCATATCTTAACGATCAAACAAAACAATATCCCTCTCTCTGCAGAAGACGAATCTACACTAATAAAAGAGTAAGATGCAAATTGACTGCCCCTTCGTGACGCCCACCAGCCAATCAGGAGTGAGTATGCAAATTAACCCAACAAAGATTATGGGTTAATTTGCATACACAGGTGTCAAGCAGTGGGGGGTGGGGCAGGACTCTTGCGTTGTCGCCATGGCGACGATGCAGGCATTCCGCACTGCCCCAGCCACTCCGGGCCTCTGGGCAGCATGGGAAAGCAGAAAGGCGGCTCTGGGCCGGAGCAAGGCGGTGCCAGCAGCCAGGGGAAGGAAGGCCCATTTTTGCACGAATCTTCATGCATTGGGCCTCTAGTATTCTATAAGTGTGGATAAGATACAGAAAAATATAACTTCAAAGTCTGAATGTAATTTATTTTATTGTCTGTCTCATCCCACTACAATATAAATTCCATGAAACTTGGGTACTTGTCTGTCTAGTTCTAGGTTGTAGACAATTTCAATGATTTATTTTGTAAATAAGAAAATTAACATTGGTTTACACAGTGATAACCACTATATTTTCACTAGCAACTGTATCTTCATTGCATTCCCATGTTTATGAAAACATTTGATGCTGCCCATCCACAAAATAAGACTGGTTTTCTTTTAAATTTGAATCAAAGCAGATCTAAAATTCAGTTAAGGTTTAGAAACTACTGAATTTACTTCAATCTCTGTTTTCAAATACTAATCTAGGAACTGTAATACTTATCCTTTATGAGTCAAGACCCATTTTTTAAAAGAAAAAAAAAAAAAGCTTTTATCCCCTAGTACTACTGAGGTACAATTTACAAATAAAATCGTAAGATATTTAAAATGTACATTGTATACATATGCATTGTGAAAGAATTCCTCCCATCTTGTTAACTGACATAACTGGGATGTAATTTATACAAATGATATTTATCACTGGAGCTTGAAATGGGATTTCCATTTAAATCATTTGCAACTAAGTGAATTTTAATATTTCCATATCCTTCCCTTTGAATGCTTCAACCAGGCCTTCTTCACTATCAAATTTGTGTTTAAAGGTAAGGTTTTTACAATTCTGTTTACCTTCTGTTGACCCTACTCCAGCCCTTACTTAACCAGACCTTAATTCAATTTGAAAATAAATCTGAAATTCTTGTATTTTGCATATTCTTATTCAGTTTCTTACAAAATTGAAAGAAAGAATCTAAAGGTAAGTTTGCTTTTAATTTCATCACCAAGACTGGTTTATATAGAAATCTCCAAAAATATATTTTACACATATACACACACAGTAGGACTTCAATGGGTTTTTGTTATATTATTCTTTATAACATATCTACATTATCTATATTCTTTTAAAAATGAAAAAACAATGAAATAAAAACAAAAGAATACATGGTTGCAATATTATTATCAGATTAAGCAAAATTCAAGGCCCAAACTAATTAAGACAAAAAAGGAATATTATATAGTAGTAAAAGATAAAAAAATCATAAATAATATATGTATTGTGTCTCTTTTTAATACATTTTTATTGATTTCAGAGAGGAAGGGAGAGGGAGAGAGAGAGAGAAACATCAATGATGACAGAGAATCATTGATTGGCTGCCTCCCACACACCCCCTACTGGGGATGGAGCCAGCATCCTGGGCATGTGCCCTTGACCAGAATCAAACCTGGGACCCTTCAGTCCGCAGGCCAATGCTCTATCCACTGAGCCAAACCGGTTAGGGCTATTGTGTCTCTTTATGGACTAAATAACATAGAGCTAAAACTTGATAAAACCATATATCTTGATAATACCCTTAAAGCAACTGTTTCAGAATTTGACAATGATAAAGAAGATGTGAATGATAAAGGTTTTAATTAATAAATGCATCTGTATAAACTTTGTTTTCTATAAATATATATTAGATTACTTATCTCAATGAAGTAGTTTTAAAAATCAATAAAAACCTCAACTCCATTATTTATTATCTTTTGTGACCTTGGAAAAGTTACTTAATCTTTCTAAGTTACTATTTCCTTTTCTGTAAAATAAAAACTATCACACCTATTCATTGGATTGTTGTGACAGCTTACTAATTTTTTCCTAGCACTCATGGAAATATATCTAATACATATGCCTTTAAGCAGCGTATTCCATGCAGTAGTGTGATAAATGCATTTGAAGGTTTAATGATTAATACAAATGAAAGATAAGCACAGGATCTGGCACCTATGAAACAGTTAATAATGAGTTATTTTTTCTTTTTGTAATTATATTTCTTTCTGGTTTCCATCTTCCATGACTTGAGTGCTAAGTACTTTTTAGACTGTCTTTGTATCACAGTTCACTTCTACTTAGAAAAATGTTAGATGCTCCAAACTGGTCAACCCCAACATATTGCAATATAACATACCAGGTGAATTTCTCTTGCCTTGGATGCCCTCAGCTATCCAAATGTAAATCTAAAATAAGTAATGATAAAAACATAAATCAACCAACCAGAAAAAAAAAAATCAAATTATGGCCACCAAGAAAACCTTATTAATTCCAAAAAGTACAGAGATTTTATGTTCCATTTTCTAACCATAACTGAATTGTAAACTAGAAGTTTACAAGAAAAATTAACCTAAAAGGAAAAAAGAAAAAAACAAAGTCCTTACAATAAAGACCTACTCGTCCAAGTAGTTTTTATATAAAAACAATTAAAATGCATTATAAATAAAAAGAATACTTGATATCAAAATCTCTGGACATAGCTAAACTATGTACAGTAGAAAATAGTATAAATGCTTCTATTACTTAAAAAAAAAGACTGACAATAAACTAAGGATGCAACTAAAAATCATTTTTTAAATTATAATAAATCCAAAGAAACTTATAGAGAATTAAGAATCAAGGTTGATGACTCAGCAGTCCCGCCCCTCTAAAAATCCTGACCCAATTATATATATTTTATTGATTTTTAGAGAAAAGGAGAGAGAAACTTCTATGTGAGAGAGAAACATGGATTGCCTCCCATATGAGCCCAGACTGCAGATCAAACCAGCAACCTAGGTATGTGCCCTGACCAGGAATCAATCCTGCAACTTGTGGTATATGGGACAATGTCTAACCAACTGAGTCAGACAATGTCTAACCTGGTGGATCAGGGGAAGGCACCGCCCCCATTATCCTGCTGCTGCTGCCACTGCTGGCCTGTGCCTCAGCTCTTCATAGCCACCCATGGCTGCCTGAGCTTCGGCCCTCACAGCAGCTACAGCTTTGTCTGGAAGGACGTCTGGAAGATGATCACTCTAATTAGCATATTACCCTTTTATTAGTATAGATTTGGGGACCATTACAACCACACAGAACTTAAAGAAAACACATGGCCCTGGCTGGTTTGGCTTAATGGAGAGAGCATCGGCCTGTGGACTGAAGGGTCCCAGGTTTGATTCTGGTCAGGGGCACATGCCTGGGTTGCGGGTTCGATCTCCAGTAGGGGGCTTGCGGGAGGCAGCTGATCAGTGATTCTTATCATTGATGTTTCTATCTCTCTCTCCCTCTCCCTTCCTCTCTGAAATCAAAAAAATATATTTTTAAAAAAAGAAAACACATGATCTTCACTTTGGGCTTTGTCATTTTACAATACCCTTGTGCAGTATTTTAACTTCCCTCAACTTTCCTTTACCCACTCTTAAAATGCAATCTATTTTGGGGAAGATGATCAGGAAAGTGATTCCAGTGGGTAGAAGGTTTTTTTTGGAGGGGATGGAGTCGTGAAAATATTTAAAAATTGAGCATGGTGATGGTTGCACCACTCTGAATTTACTTTAAAAAAAAGTTCATTGTACACTTTAGGTGACATGTACAGTATCCTATATAATAAAGAGGTAATGTGCAAATTGACCATCACTCCAACACACAAGATGGCTGCCCCCATGTGGTCAAAGATGGCCACTCCCATGTGGACACAAGATGGCCAGCAGGGGAGGGCAGTTGTGCGCAATCCAGGCCAGCAGGGGAGGGCAGTTGGGAGGGACCAGGCCTGCAAGGGAGGGCATTTGGGGGTGATCAGGCCAGCAGAGGAGGGCAGTTGGGGGCGACCAAGCCTGCAGAGGAGGACAGTTGCGGGGGGACCCAGGACGGCAGGGGAGGACAGTTAGGGGCGACCAGGCTGGCAAGGGAGGGCAGTTAGGGGTGACTGGGCCAGCAGGGGAGGGCAGTTGGGGGCAACCAGGCCTGCAGGGGAGGACAGTTAGGGGCAATCGGGCCAGCAGGGAAACAGGTAGGCTTTGATCAGGCTGGCAGGGGAATGGTTATGGGGTGATCAGGCCTAAACAGGCAGTCAGACATCCCTCTCACAATCCAGGACTGCTGGCTCCTAACTGCTCACCTGCTGCCTTCATGATTGCCCCTAACCGCTTCTGCCTGCCAGCTGATCACCCCCTAACCACTCCCCTGACAGCCTGATTGATGCCTAATTGCTCCCCTGCCAGCCTGTTTGCCCCTAACTGCCCTCCCCTGCAGGCCTGGTCGCCCCCCCCCCCCCCAACTGCTCTCCCCTACAGGCCTGGGTCCCCCGCAACTGCCCTTCCCTGCAGGCCTGGTTGCCCCCAACTTCCCTCCTCTGACGGCCTGGTCACCCACAACTGCCCTGTCTTGCAGACCTGGTTCCTCCCAACTGCCCTCCCCTGCTGGCCATCTTGTGGGGGCAGTCATCTTTGACCACATGGGGGCAACCATCTTGTGTGTGGGAGTGATGGTCAATTTGCATATTATTCTTTTATTAGATAAGAATATATAGGATAGAGACCTGGTGCATGGGTGGGGGCCAGCTGGTTTGCCCTGAAGGGTGTCCCAGATCAGGGTGGGGGTTCCCTTGGGGCAGGGGGAGGCCTGGGCGAGGGGCCTGTGGTGGTTTGCAGGCTGGCCACGCCCCCCGGCGACCCAAGCGGAGGCCCTGGTATCTGGGATTTATTTATCTTCTATAATTGAAACTTTGTAGCCTTCAGCAGAGGCCAAGGCAGGCCAGGGCTGTGGAAACTTAGCTTCCTCCATCGCTGGGGGCAACTCAAGCCTCCTGCTCTCTCCAGCTCCGTGGCTGCCGCCATTTTTGTTGGGATTTATTTATCTTCTATAATTGAAACTTTGTAGCCTTAAGCGGAGGCCAAGGCAGGCCAGGGCAGGCGGAAAGCTTGGCTTCTTCCATTGCCAGGGAAACCCAAGCCTCCTGCTCTCTCTGTGGCTGCAGCCATCTTGGTTGGGTTAATTTGCATACTCACTCCTGATTGGGTGGTGGGCGTGGCTTGTGGGTGTACTGGAGGTATGTTCAATTTGCATATTACTCTTTTATTACATAGGATAATGCTGGAAGTCCTAGTCAAAGCAATCAGACAAGAAGAAATAAAAGGCATCCAAATTAGAAAGGTTTAAGAGTAAAACTGTCATTATTTGCAATGACATGACACTGTATATAAAGAACCCTAAAGATTCCACCAAAAAACTACTAGAACTGATAAATGAATTCAGTAAAGTAGCAGGATACAAAATATCCAGAAATAGGTAGTATTTTTTACACAAATAATGAACTATCAGAAAAGAAAACAATCACATTTACAATTGAATAAAAAAACTATGAATAAATTTAACCAATTATGTAAAAGACCTATACTTGCAAAACTGTAACTGAAGAAGATACAAATAAATGGAAGCACATACCATGGATAGGAAGAATTAACATCTTTAAAATGTCCATACTACCCAAAGCAATCTGTATACTCAGAGCAATTCCTATTAAAATACCAATGACATATTTCACAGAACTAAAACAAATATTCAAAAAATTTATATAAAACCACAAAAGATCCTGAATAGCCACATTTATCTTGAGAAAGAAAAACAAAGTTGGAGAAATCACATTATCTGATATCAAACTAAACCACAAAGCCCTAGTAATCAAACAGTGTGGTACTAGTATAAAAAAAGACATAATATACATCAATTGTAAAGAATAGAGAGCCCAGAAATAAACCCACACCTATATGGTTAATTAATATTTGACAAAAGAGGCAACAAAATGCAATTGGGTAAAGATAGTCTATTCAATAAATGGTGTTGGAAAAACTGGGCAGATATAGGTACGTGCAAAAAAATGAAACTAGACCACCTTCTTACACCAGACACAAGAATAAACTCAAAATGGATTAAAAACTTAAATGTAAGACTCGAAACCATAAAAATCCTAGAAGAAAACATAGGCAGTAAAATCTCAAACATTTCTCTATGTTTTTTTTTCTGATATATCTCCTCTGGCAAGGAAAACAAAAGAAAAAAATTAAGTGAATAGGCCCTGGCCAGTGTCGTCCAGTTGTTAGAGCATCAGCCCCATGCACAAAAGGGTCTTGTGTTGAATTCCTAGTCAATGGCACATACCTGGGTTGTGGGTTCACTCCTTCCCCTCAGTAGGGGCAAGTGCAGGAGGCAACCAGTCCATGTGTCTCTCACATCGATGTTTCTCTTTTTCTTTCTCTCCCCCACCCCTTTTACTCTGAAATGTAATGGGAAAAAATGCTGGAAGCTACCCATTGTCCACACTATCATGAAAGTGCTGCAGGGAACACAGAAGGCTGATCGACCAGGCTTTAGCAAGGGCTAAAAGCTATGCACCGATTGTTCTGTCAAGACAATGGTGGCTCAAGGGAATCCCCAAACCTGATAATCTTTTACTGTTTACCAAAACTTACCTTTGATATGCATGTTTGCTTTGCTAAAGGGCAAATGTATATTGTAGTAAATAAAAAGCTATGGGTCTGGAGATTTGGGGAACCTCTCCACTAGAGAGTAAGGTCTCCGCCTGGCTCCCCCCATGCCTTCTAAATTTATATTTCTTGTCTAGTGTATCTGTTTATGCACAGCCCCTTCTCCAGATCCTTAATCCTCACTGCAAAAGGTTGCGGGGAAAAAATGTCTTCAGAAAAGGATTAAAACCAAAGTAAACAACAACAACAACAACAACAACAAAGAAACAAACAAAAAAAACAACAAATGGGACTATATCAAAGTAAAAAGTTTTTGCACAGTAAAAGAAACAATCATAAAAATGAAAAGACAACCCACTAAATGGGAAACTATTCAGCAATGATATATCTGATAAGGGGTTAATATCCAAAATTTATAAAGAACCCAAAAGAAAAACAAACAATCCAATTTAAAATTGGGCAAAAGAAGTGAATAGACACTTCTCCAAATAGGACAAACAGATGGTTAATAGACACATGAAAAGATGTTCACTGCCACTAATCATCAGAAATTCAAATTAAAACTACAAAAAGATATCACGCCGTCTGGGGAGGAGGATCCAAGATGGCGGCGTAGATAAACATCTGGGCTGGTGCTGCCCACAACAATTTCCAAAACTACAACTAAAAGACAGAACGTCTATCACCCAGAACCACGGGAAAGCTGGCTGAGCGGAACCTCTACAACTAGACCGAAAGAGACGGTGCAATCAGGACACAAATGCTGAAAAACTGAGGTACAGGGGAGCACGCGCACGTTACGAGCTGGCGGCGGAGCCCAGCTGGAGGCGGGCTTTGCTTGCTTCAATCCGAAGAGAGACAAGCCCCCAATCTCTCTGAAATCCAGTTTCTGGGGAGAGACTGGGCTGTCTGCCAGCGGGTCGGAGAGTGAGGGTGGCTTACTAGCAGAGCTGCGTGGAGGTAGAATTGTTGGCTGCGCCGGGGCGCGAGACTGCAGGGACGCGGTTGGAGGCGGCTCACTGCCAGCCATTGCTGTTGGCCACGCCCTAGCCTAGTGACACCCTGAGACTCCGCCCCGCACAATCTACAAAAACACCCAAGCTCCTAGCAGCGGCTTTTGCATATGAATGGCCTTCTCTATTGCAGTTTAAACTAGTAAACTTGCAACCAGTACAGACAGCTCCAAGGCCTCCAAACTCCAAGCAGGGAGGAGAGGATGCCAGTTCTCGCTGTAGCTCCTGCAGGGTAGCCTCAGACAGCAGCTGAACTAGCCAATGCACCTAGTGGTCAGTGTGAGACACCAAATTTCAACTCCTCACATCCATAACTGACACATTCGGGAGGCGGACTCAGTGAGCACCAAAGCCCCACTCAAACAAGCCCTGTACCACAAGCGTGTCTCCAGCGCAGCAGCGCTTCCATTATAGACACAACAGGTCCTCACAGCCAATTGTCCTGGAGGTCAATTCCTCCCAGTGTACCAACAGCAATCAAGGCTTTTAACTACACCAAGACTTTCCACTCAGCCCACAAAGGGGGTGTACCAAGAGCGACGACCTAGGGTGATTGGGGAAGCTGAGCTACCGGCCCCTATAGGTCACTGGCCACACAAAGCCACTCCATCAACAGAGGGAGGCAGCCAAAATGCGGAGACACCGAAGTATGTCATGAATAGAAGAGATAGAGGAAAGTAAACTAATGGACTACACAGTGTTCAGAACCACATTTATAAGGTTACTCAAGAATCTTCTAAAAACTGCTGAGAAACTTGAAGAGACCTTCAAGGACCTTAATGAGAATACCAAAAAAATGGAAAAGGACCAGTCAGAAATTATGCATACACTGTCTGAAATAAAGAATATACAGAAACTCAACTGTAGACCACCGTACCCCAAGAGTCAAACCAAAGATCTGGAATATGAGGAAGAAAAAAACACCCAACCAGAGAGGCGGAAAGAAAGAAGAATCTAAAAGTGTGAGAATAGCGTAAGGAGCCTCTGGGATGGCTTTAAGCGTACCAACATCCGAATTTTTGGGGTGCCAGAAGGAGAGAGCAAGATACTGAAAACCTATTTGAAGAAATAATGACAGAAAACTTCCCCCACCTGGTGAAAGAAATAGACTTACAAGTTCAGGAAGTGCACAGAACCCCAAACAAGAAAAATCCAAAGAGGACCACACCAAGACACATCATAATTAAAATGCCAAGGGCAAAAGACAAAGAGAGAATCTTGAAAGCAGCAAGAGAAAAACAGTTAGTTACCTACAAGGGAGTACCCATACGACTGTCAGCTGATTTCTCAACAGAAACTATGCAGGCCAGACGGGAGTGTCAAGAAATATTCAAAGTGATGAACAGCAAGAACCTACAACCAAGATTACTCTACCCAGCAAAGCTATCATTCAGAATTGATGGTCAGATGAAGAGCTTCACAGACAAGAAAAAGCTAAAGGAGTTCATCACCACCAAACCAGGATTACATGAAATGCTGAAGGGTATTCTTTAAGAAGAGGAAGAAGAAAAAAAAGGTAAAGGTAAAAATTATGAACAACAAAAAGACATCAAATACATACCTACCAACAAGTGAATCTAAAAATCAAGTGAATAAAAAATCTGAAGAACAGAATAGACTGGTGAATACAATAGAATCAGGGACATAGAAATGGAGGGGATGGACAATTATCAGGGGAAGGGGGTCTGAGGGGTGCAGGAAGAGATTAGACAAAAATCTTACACCTATGGATGAAGACAGTGGTGGGGGGGTAAGGGTATGGGGTGGGGTGGGGAATCAGGTGGAGGGGAGCTATGGGGGGAGGGGAAAGAGGAACACCTATAATAATCTGAACAATAAAGATTTATTTTTAAAAAAAAGATATCACCTCACACCTATCAGAATAGTTATCATCAATAAATCAACAAACAAGTGCTGGTGAAGAAGTGGAGGAAAGGGACCCACATTCCCTGTTGGTGTGAATTTAATTGGTGCAGCCACTGTAGAGAAAACAGTATGGTCGTTCCTCAAAAAATTAAAAATGAAACTGTCTTAAGACCCAGTGATTCCACTTCTGGGTATATATCCAAAAAAACTCAAAACACTAATTGGAAAGAATATATGCACCCCTATGTTTATTGCACTGTTCCTTAAAATACCCAAGCTATGATAACAACCCAAGCGCCTATCAATATACAAGTTGATAAAAAACTGTGGTACATTTACTGGAATATTACTCACTCATAAAAAAAGAATAAAATCTTACCATTTGTGACAGCATAGATAGACCTAGAAGGTATTATGTTAAGTGAAATAAGTTAGTCATGATTTCACTTATATGTGGAATCTAAAAACAATATAAACAAAGAAACAAAACAGAAACAGAACTCATAGATACACAGAACAGATTGATAGTTGCCAGAGGGGTGGGGGGTTGGGCAACTAGGTAAAAATGGTGAAGGGACTGAGAAGTAACATTGGTATTTATAAAACAGTCATGGAATGTAAAGTAAAGCATAGGAAATATAGTCAATAATATTGTTATAACTATGTACCCAGGTGGGTACAGGAAATATCAGGGTGACCACTTTGTCAAGTATATAATTGTCTAGCACTATGGTGTACACCTGAAACTAATACAAAATAATCTATACTAATAAAAGGGTAATATGCAAATTGGTCAGGATGCCCTCACAGTAACAATCAAACAGCAGGCTTCGTGGGGCGACCAGGCCGGCAGGTGGGTTAGTGAGAGACAACCAAATGACTAAACAGCAGGCTGCGTGGGGCAACCAGGCTGGCAGGGGGGTTAGTGAGGGACGACCAAATGACTGAACAGCAGGCTGTGTGGGGCGACTAGGCTGGCAGGGGGGGAAGTTGGGGGCGACCAGGCCAGCAGAGGGGGGCAGTGAGGGACGACCAGGCCGGCAGAGGAGGGCAATGAGGGATGACCAGGCTGGCAGGCAGAGGCAGTTAGGGGTGATCAGGCTGGCAGGGGGGGCAGTTAGGGGTGATCAGGCAGGCAGGCAGGTGAGCAGTTAGGAGCCAGCAGTCCCAGATTGTGAGAGGGATGTCCAACTGTCGATTTAGGCCCAATCCCCTGGATCAGGCCTAAACAGGCAGTGGGACATACCCCGAGGGGTCCCAGATTGGAGAGGGTGCAGGCTGGGCTGAGGGGAACCGCCCCCCCCTGCACAAATTTCGTGCACCGGGCCTCTAGTAATGAATAAAACACTAATTGAGGAAAAAAATAACAGGAAAAAACACACACTTTATACTAATAAGATATACTCCAAGAATGTAAGGATGGTTTGGCAATGGGAAATGTTCAACATAATTCATTATATTAAACCAAGCAACAAAACCATTTGCTTATACCAATACATGGAAAAAACAAACAAAAATACATAATGAAATGAAAAAATTCAGCTGCCATTCCTAGTTACATTTAAGTCAAGTATTAGAAGAATAAAGCTAAACCAACTTTCTAAAATATTAAAAACTATTTCTTAAAATTAAGAACAAATAGTATCTTAAAAGGCAAAATACTAAAACTATTGTCATAAATTCAGATCAGACAAAATTATCTTTACTTCCACATATTATTTTGAGCCTAGTAAATAAGAAACACTAAAAAGAGATTGGCACTAATAATAAATTTGGTAAGGTGTGGTTTGTGAAAACATAAACTATTTTTTCTCTATTACAGAAAAAAAAATAGAAAAATTTTAAAATCTTGATACTCTATAGTAACAAAATTGATAAAATGCCTAGGAATACATTAACAAATATAGCTAGAGGGTAGACCTAAAGAATATTCTAAAATGTTATTGAAGGATATAGAAACTGAATTAATGCAAAGACATGCCATGTTTCTGGACAGAAAGACTTTTTAAAATGTCAGTTTATAATCTAATATATAGATTTAATACAGCTCCTGTCACAATTCCAAAGGACTTTATTTTGTAACTGGATAAAGTGATTGCCAAAATAAGTTTAAAAAAATAGTACAGGAAAGAACTTGACTTACACACAAACTATAAATCAAAATGGTCATACGTTGGCAGAGGGAAGACTATATTTGTAGAACAGAATAGAATCTAGAAATAATTCAACTGTATTATCTATTAATTGAAAAAACATCCATGATTCACCTAGCAGCTTGGTGTCTTCACTTCCAACATCTTTCTTCCACTCAACCTCAGGCACCCACACATGTTTATAATTTCTCTCTACTCCCAAAATCTCAGTCAAGAATCTCTCCAACATTGCCTATTTTTCCAGCTCCCTTGCCTTGGTATGTACATTCCAAAATATTTGACCATATTAGGAACCCCCATCCTTTGGTTCTACCATATTATTTTCACTATCAAAAATTTCCTACTGAACTCATTAGTTAAAAGACCAATGACGGTTCCAGCTGAGGAGTGGACATCTAAGCACGAGTTTGTTTCTAGGCCCTCACAAGTACGTGATAAAAATATATTAAGGAATTAAAGAACAATTCTTTTTTAAAAAAATATATTTTATTGATTTTTTACAGAAAGGAAGGGAGAGGGATAGAGAGCCAGAAACATCAATGAGAGAGAAACATCAATCAGCTGCCTCCTGCACACCCCCCACTGGGGACGTGCCCGCAACCAAGGTACATGCCCCTGACCGGAATCTAACCCGGGACCCTTCAGTCCGCAGGCCGACACTCTATCCACTGAGCCAAACCGGTTTTGGCAAAGAACAATTCTTAACAGTGAAGAACATTCTATGAGGTATTTCTAAATTTAAGCAAAATGGAGACAACATGGATGTGTCTCATGGATAAAAGAGGAGAAAAAGCAGGTCTAGAAAATGTATGTTGAGCCTGCAACAGAGGCCAGAGCCCATGTGCCTGTGGGCCACAGAGAAAGCCCCAGGCAGCATCAGATACAGTGGAAGTGAGGGTACCAAGTGAACCAAACATTATATACAAGCAAACTTTTTGGTAATAGAAATGTTCCAGATCTTAATTGTTATAATCGTTACATAAAGGCATATTTATTAAAACTCATCATGGATAAAATGATTGTCAAAATAATTACAGTCAAAATATAGTTCTAAAATCTATGCATTTTATTTTATGTAAAATATACTTCAATAAAGATACTTTTAATTGCTCTAGAAACATATTCTCCACAAATATGAAACAACACAAAGTTACTCACTGCCAATACATGGGCAACTGGTTGAATAAACTGTTGAATCCACAATGGAGGACTTGCAAAAGAATGAGGGATAGCTCAATGAACTAAAGATGTATAAAGAGCTTTTTCAGGTCACATTGTTAAGTTAAAAAAAAATAAAGAAGATCCCAAAGAATGTATATAGTACACTACATTTTGTGTAAGAAATGGAAAAAAGAATATTGCATGAATTTTGCAAAAAGAAAAGTGAAGGGGAGGGCGCCCGGCTGGCATGGCTCAGTGGTTGAGCATCGGCGTATGAACCAAGAGGTCATGGTTCAATTCCCGGTCAGGGCAAATCTCTCTCCCTCTCCCTTTCTCTCTGATATCAATAAAAACATTAAAAAAAAAAAAAAAAAAAAAGACAGGGAGGGCGTGAGATCAGGATGGAATCGATAGGTATAGGAACATGACTTCTCTGATTTAGCTTTTAATATGGTATTAACTTTTATTTAAGAGATTAAATAAATTAAAAGGGATTTTAAAAATCCTAAAATTGAATACAAGCAGGAACAAATGAATTTATGTCAAACAGATAATTAAACCACATAGGAAAAAAGAATTTATTCACCAGGACATCCCCCTACCACTGCCATACTCATTCTTGTGTCTCATAAAAAGTGCTTTATAGGCTTGGCCAGCGTGGCTCAGTGGTTGAGCATTGACCTATGAACCAGAAGGTCACAGTTCAATTCCCGATCAGGGCACATGGCCAGATTGTGGGCTCAATCCCATTAGGAGTCATGCAGGAGGCACCCGATCAAGGATTCTCTCTCATCATTGGCATTTCTATCGCTCTCCCTCTCCCTTCCTATGAAATCTTTTCCTTGGAATTTCCATTTTCTTTCCTCAAAGAACTATAAAATCTCATAGATTAATTTGTGAACACAGGGACAGAAAGGCGGAGAAAGAGCAAATGAACTGACATTTATCTTCTTCTGCCCTAGGACATTCAGTGCTCCTGGCATTGGACTCAGACCAGGACTTACACCATCACTTCCATTATCAAGTTTTTGGACTTGGGCTAAACTACACCACCCGTTTTCCTGGTTCTCCAGCTTGCAGATGGCAGATCATGGGACTTCTTGGCCTCCATAACTAAGGTCAGACTGGAAATACAACTAAATTAGGGAACATTCACCCGGAATTACCAACTGAAGTCCAGCTGAGAAGGAAACTTATATCAAGGATGGACGGAAAACACCTGGAGATTGGTAGGAAGGGTGAGGTCGAGAGAAGCTGACCCAGCTTCCATGGGTGGCAGGCCAAGAGTGAAGATGGATCTCTTGGCTACCAGAAGGTCTTTTCCCTCAGATGATCAAGGCCCAGAACCCAGGCTGGGCTCCACAGCCTGGAGTACCAGAGGCAAGAAGAGTAGCCCACATAGCATCCAGCTAGGAAATGGGCAGGGCTTTCTGGTAACTGGGGAGACTGGAGCCAGTCAGAGATAAACAATAAATAAGGCTACCAACAATAAAAAATATAGTTTAACAAATCTATTATTAGATAAGAACAGCAACATGCAGAGATGAATATACAGATGATCCCATTAAAAGAATAGGAGTAAAATAATATATATACACTAGAGGCCCAGTGCACAAAATTTGTGCACTAGGGGCAGAGGGTCTCTCAGCCCGACCTGTGCACTCCCGCAGTCTGGGACCCCTCGGGGGATGTCTGCCTGCCTACTTGCTGCTCCTTACCACTCGGCTCACTGCTCCTTAGTGCTACCACTGAAGCAGGAGAGGCTCCCGCCACCACCGCTGTGCTTGCCAGCCATGAGCCCGGCTTCTGGCAGAGCGACACTCCCTCTGTGAGAGCACACTGACCACCAGGGTGCAGCTCCTACATTGAGAGTCTGCCCTCTAGTGGTCAGTGCCCATCATAACAACCAATCGTTCTGGTCATTCCACCATAACAGTCACTTAGGCTTTTATTATATAGACTAGTGGCCCGGTGCATGAAATTCGTGCACAAAGGGTGGGTTAGCTCAGTCAGCTTGCACCCTCTCCAATCGGGGATCCCTTGGAGGATGTCCGACTGCCAATTTAGGCCCAATCCCTAAACCAGCAGTCAGACATCCCTCTCTCAATCTGGGACCACTGGTTCCTAACCACTCACCTGCCTGCCTGCCTGATCGTCCCTAACCTCTCTGCCTGCCTGCCTGACCGCCCCTAACTGCCTCTGCCTGATTGCCCCTAACATACCCTCCCCTGCCAGCCTGATCTCAACCCCAACTGCTCTCCCCTGCTGGCCTGATCTTGCCCTCAACTGCCTCTGCCTGCCTGATCACCCCTAACTGCCCTCCCCTGCCGGCCTGATCTCGCCCCCAATGGCCCTCCTATCTCGGCCTGATCTCATCCCCAACTACCCTCCCCTGCCAGCCTGGTTGCCCCCAACTGCCCTCCCCTGACGGCCTAATCTCGCCCTCAACGGCCCTCCCCTGCTGGCCTGATCTTGCCAACTGCCCTCCCCTGCCGGTCTGATCTTGCCCCCAACTGCCCTCCCGTGGCAGGCCTGATCTCACCCCCAATGGCCCTCCCCTGCTGGCCTGATCTCGCCCCTAACTGCCTCTGACTGCCTGATTGCCCCTAATTGCCCTCCCCTGCTGGCCTTATCTCGCCCCCAACTGCCCTCCCCTGCCAGCCTGGTTGCCCCAACTGCCCTCCCCTGCCGGCCTGATCTCGCCCCCAACGATCCTCCCCTGCTGGCCTTATCTTGCCCCCAACTGCTCTCCTCTGCCGGCATGATCGCCCCTAACTGCTCTCCCCTGCCGGCCTGATCTCGCCACCAACTGCTCTCCCCTGCAGGCCTGATATCACCCCCAACTGCCCTCCCCTGCCGGCCAATCTGGTTCTGATTAGTCGGTTTCTATGCCAGTCAGCGTCAAAAGCTCTGCCTCCTAGGCAGCCATTGGCTCCTCACACTTCACCCAAGATTTGGTTCTGATTGGTCGGTTTCTATGCCAGTCAGCGTCTCCAGGGCTATCTCTGGGCCTAATCAGAGAGGCGGGGCTGATCAGCAGCCCCCGTGGAGGCCCTGAGAGAAACAGAGGCACGGCTGCTGGCGAAGCCTGGAGAGAGAGAGGCAATGGCTGATCAACAGCTGCCATGGAGGCTGCAGATCAGACCCTGCCTCTCTCTGGGCCTGATCTGCAGCCACCTCAGCAGTCAGTGCTGGGTCACCACGGCAACCCATCACTGACTGCAGGACTGACTTCTGGTGTTCGGTCCAGCCTTCAGTCGGTCGTTACGGACCCTGGGTTTTTATATATTAGGATATTTGCATATGATTATAGAGGCATGGAGAAATGCAAAAAGGGTACACAGGCCAGGCTGTAACACTAATGACCTCAGGGAGGACGGGGAAGAGTGCATTTCCCATGACAGAGAAAACTAAATAAAAAACCATGAGACACTATAAAACAACAGGTCCTTAAAATCACATGTATGAAGTTGACTCACTTATATGTATATATCCACAAATATATGAAGATAACCTCACTAAAATATTAAGTTACTTAACAATATTGGCTTTCATCAACACATTAAGCCTGATGGATAAAGAGCCCCTACATATGCACTTTCACAGCATACATTTGGTTGTAAGAAAAAAAGAAAATCCAACTCAAACTGGCTTCAACAAAAAGGAATTTATTGGCTCTCATAAGTGAAAAGTGCAGAAATAATCTGACTTCTGTTCCAATTTGATGGAGGTTCCAAATTGCTTCAGGGTTCCAAGTTATAATCCCTCTTCTTTTCTTGGTACTGCCCTCAGGCTGGCTCCTTTATGTTAAAAAAATGATCTGCAGCAAGGTCAGACGTGAATCCTCATACCACACTATCTCCAAGAAGGTGTCTTCATCAGCAGTTCCTGAGAAAGCCTCAGCAAACATCATTTAATAAGTAGCCTGATCCAGGTAAGGTGCCTATCTATCCCTGAACCATTTACTTTGAGTGTGTGTTGGGGGGGCAAAGGAGGGGGGGAGGCGGGGAGAGCTGCATGGCACTGTTTAAAATTAACTGGGTTAACTCTAGAGCTGAAAGCATGGCAGTGCCATCCAAACCACATACTCAGTAATGGGGGGAGTGGGAGAAGAGGCGGTAATTATACAAAGAAAAAGTGAGTGGTATTGTGAGAGAAGGAAGTGGATGCTGGATGGGCAACCACAACATACACGAACAAGGAATTTATGCAATAAAATATTAAAAGTATTCAGTCTAGTTATCAAAGAAATATAAGTAAAATCATATAATTTGTTGCTTATCAGGTTGATAAAAAAAGAAATATTGTTTGTGTGTGAGAGAGAGATGGTGAAGGGGCAGGACTGAAAATCGGAGCTCACACTGCTATTGGAAAGGTGCTTATGTACAAAGCTGTTTTAACTAAAAGGCACGTAAGCAAATTTCACACCACAATTAGAAACATTACTGGTTTCTAAATATGCAACAAAAAGCTAACAACAAATAGTAAAATTCAGAGTCCCATAACGTAACAGAAGTTGACTACCTTTCCCCCCGTTCCAATCTGATAGATGTTTCCATGTTGGAAAAAATAAAGATCAGATTTCCTGGGTAAATCTATATTCTTTAAGCTCCAAGTCTTGACTTGGTCTATCTATTTCTTTCTATTATCTTCTTTCAACATTCCTAGACAAAACCCAGAATGAAGCCTATAGTTGACTAATCTTGGCACAGCTGGGGTCAGAACTAGTAAAATGTCTTCTGAAAACTGATTAAGTGCTTTTACCCCATACCAACTTGGGAAAATACACGAGGAACAAGAAATTCCCTAAGTATGATTGTTGAAATAGACCTCAATACATAGAAGCATAATGCTTGAATACTAAGAAGACTTACAGTCTAGAGTACCTACAGGATTGTTCCAGTTCACTTGAAAATCAGAAAAAATATATACTAAACTGTATTTAAAGATATTACAGCTATGAGGTAGGTCTGTGCCATCCCAGAGGTAGAATAAATAAGTAGTGGCATAAGAAGGATGCTCTTATAAGCTATGGGGCCAATCCCACACTTTGTACAGAATCATGTATATTTAAGTATGCAAACTACAATGAATCAAAATGAAGTCCAATTCCAGTGCACTCAATTAGAAAATCAACACCAAGTGTGAATTTAGATGACAATTAATTACTTGAAGTGAAAATACCTCCCCTCGCCCCCACAGAATTAGATTTTGAACAAGACTGTTCCTGGATTTTTCTCAAATCCAGTTACAAATAGGAAGTTAAGGTGCCATAAGTCCCCTGACATTGTACTATTCTAAGTCAGAGATTTTTATTCCACCCTGAGAAGATAAAATAACTGAGACAACCTACTCCACTACCTTAACTTTTTGGTTAAATGACTTGTACATGGCTGGTTTACATCAATGGGATTTATTCTATAACCCAAAAATCTGAAATATTTCTATTATACATAAAAAAGAAAAATAAGAAATAGGAAAACTCTTTCAACCCTGCTGAAACTAGTCACAGCAAAGGGAGCAGTGGTCAAGAACATGGATTCAACAGTGAAGATGCCTTAACTAGAATTCAACTCCATCACTGATTAGCTATGTGATCTTTGGGAAGTTACCTAACATATCTGTGGTTTCATTATCCTCATTTTTTTTTCTTTATTGATTTCAGAGAGGAAGAGAAAAGGAGAGATAGAGAAACATCAATGATTAGAGAGAATCATTGATCGGCTGCCTCCTGCACGCCCCTGACTGGGGATTGAGCCCAAAACCGAGGCATGCGCCCTTGGGCGGAATCGAATCTGGGACTCTTCAGTCCGCAGGCTGACGCTCTATCCACTGAGCCAAGCCAGCTAGGGCTCATTATCCTCATCTTTAAAATGGAGTACCAACCAATCTCTTAAGGTTGCTGTGATGTTTCATGAGATAATTCAGCACTTAGAACAGCACCTCACACAAAGGCAACTTTCAATAAATGCTATTACTCCATATTAGGAGTAATTGAGTATATGTTTGTTTAGGTCTATTTCTGTATTCCAAGAACTCAAACACTATATCCTAATTGTTCTAATTTGCAACATCTGCATAAAGCACTTTAATACTTCAAATGCTTGGAAAATAAAAATTAACCAATTCCTTTCAGTGGCTAATTTTAGATATAACAACTACTTCACTTAGAAAACCTCCACTATGAAACAATGAGCTTGCAACAAAATAGTAAAGGGAAAGCTACAGACTACCATAGAACTTGAATAACACTATATTCAGAGGTTCTTCAGCTGTTGAGAAAAATAGGTAAATGGATAATACTTCCTGAACAAATACATCTAGGGAAAGCAGGCTATATTTATTCAAAAACTATAAAAGGTTACAATATAAATCAAACAAAATTAGTTTTTAAAAGTTAAGTGACTCATGTATCCAAATTCTGACCAATTCAAGGCAATAATACAATGTACAGAAAGATTATTATATAGCCCAAAGGAGCAAAAAGCAATAAACAGAAATGCCTTATCAATACAGATACTACATGAATATACAAATCTACAGTTTTAATGTAACAAACAAATCCTAAGTACATGTGTTGGCTACCTTTTTCCAAATTAAAGTAGTAAATGTTTTATACTTGGTAAAAACATATATACTGTACACAACTTTTAATCACATGTAATGAGGTCTAACAAGTGTGAATAAAGTAGAATATAAGGTTTTATGTGGAGGTGGACATTTCAGAAAGAACCCAACTTCAAGTAAATCTACTATCACATATATTGCAAAGATGACCCACAAAATGTTTATCCTTTACAACTGCATACAGAGAACAAAATGCCCAGAAATTAATATCAGAATTGTACTGTGAAGGATATTAGAGTGACTGACTTATCTGAAAAGACAAATTACTTACTTGGGGGCTTAAATAGCAGAGGTCAATGTGAATTAAATAACATGAGTAAAAGAAAACATACAATGTACAATAGCTAGAGGTTAAAAAACTGAATATCGTGGGAAAGATTTATTAGTCTGTACAAGTTGGTTTTAATAAAATATTGACTTGTTACAATAAATTACCAAGATTTTCATTGCAACACTATTTTCCCACACACATCAAAATCTGGAAGCAATATGTCTTTCTCAAATTGTCATTTAGTGTTTTTTTATCCCAACCCTCAAAATACAGACATAGGTTTTTGAATATCAACAAGCCATTTATGGAAGTCATTAGATACAGCTATTCATAAACATTACACAGCTACAATGGAGGTACCTGGACAAACACTACCAACATTTATAGAAAAAAGTGTTGGTTTCAAAGTGTAAGTACTAACATGAGTCACATAAACACACTATTCGATCTTTCCAAAACCAAAATGGGGAAAACCTTATTGCCATTCTGCCAAACACCCACTGAAAATGCTGCACTAAGGGTCTTGAATCCAATGTACGTATCACAGAATTAAAACTCTAGTTAAGCAACTCAGCTACTCATTGAAATTAAAAAGTAAGATCAAACTTCTTTAACATACCAATGCTATTTTAGAAGCATCATCAGAACAGAGATTTAATTATAAATTGGCCTGGATTGCATCCTATAAAGAGAATTTTGCTTAGTACCAAAAGAGAATGTCAGCAAACATCCTAGGGAAAGCTGTGGAATCATGCTCTTTGTTATTCTGGAAGAAACTCACCAGGTCGGATACCTGCAATCTCTCGGCAGTTCTAGGAGTTCTACATACCAATTAATTCAGTAATTGATAGGAGTATTTAAGCAAAAAGAAGACCAAAAGTAGACCTTGTTCTCACATATATTAGATAGGTGGATTTTTAAAAATCACATGATAAATGTAAATCATAAAATCAAGTGTACTTATAAAGGTACACCAATTTTATGTTACATAAAAAACTGTAGGCTGCAAACTGTGCATGCTTACCATAACATTTTACCTGGGAAAGCCAATGAGTGAGATTTCTTGTAAATACTTATGCCATGATACAAAACAAATATGTGCAAACTGCAAGGTCCCTAAAATAGCAGTTAAAGAGTTTATATACAGAAAGATGTCACTATCTGATCAAATATGGCATTTCCCAGAGTCTATAACACAGAACAGTAACCTCCACAGGCTCCTCCATGGCCTTCTTCCCTGTGGGACAGTTTGACTCCTTTATTCTGGTTCTCACTTTCCCACAGTCCAGGCGTCTGAATGATCTTTTCAACAAGTTCCTCAAAGGCACACTGTACACCATCACAGGTTTTTGCACTTGCCTCTGAAATTCAAGGGAAAATGTCATAGTATATTCTTTCTGACCATACGCCTATGTTTTTATGGGAAATTATTATGGTATATAGATCAGCCTACAATATGTAAAGACCCAAAACAATTTCCCCCCAACAGGTTTAATATTAGTGAATTTCCTCAAAGTCTCAGTGCCTGTCAGCTTTACCATTAACGCATCTCCCAGATTAGCTAACTTTCCACCACCTGCCAAAAGCTGCAGTCAAAGCCACCAGCTTTATTCATCTGGGCTACTGTATTTTAAGAGAATAACTAGCCTCTTGATTCTGCTTTTATGGTCCATTTTCTACACAAATGGGTCCTTTTTAAAAAGAATATCAGATCACAGCACTATTCCCTTGCTTTCCACCACACTTAGAATTAAAATCTATTCCTTTACCATATCCAGTGAGGTCCAACATGACCTTTTTAAATCCCAGCTCCCATTATCACCAACCTTTCCCCAACACACACTGCTCCAGCCAGAGCTTTCTTCCTGTTTCTTAAATACACTAAACTGGTTTCTACCTACCTCAGGAAATATCTGCTATTCTCTCAGCCTGAAATGCTCTCCCTCTAGGTCTTCACATGAGTGATTCTTGCTTAAATGTAATGTCATTGCTTTAGAGAACTCTGCCTAATCAGTTCCCACACCGGTCATCCTCTCTTTCCTTACAATGTTTTATTTCTTTCAGATGATTATTTACTTATTTAACTGTTTCCTATACTAAAACATAAGCTCCATGAAAACAGGGAGTTCATTCTATTCACTATTATATCCTCAGTGGCCAATCAATATTTATTAAATAAACGAATAAATGTTGAAATGAAGGACACCCAGCAAGTAAGCAGTAGAGGGAGTACTCAGTTCCTTTCTAAAACTCCCTATACCTTCCACTTACAGCACCCTGCTTCTACCTATATATGATGTGCTCCCATATTAATTTATTGATTCCTAGTCAATTCTAACACTATGGACTAAATTAGTAATTCCTAAAGCTGACTTTACATTAGAATCAACTAGGGTGTTTTTTTATATATTGCCTTCTAGGCCTTCTTTCAAACCCATGATAAGGCACAGGGGCCTAAAATTTTGAAAAGCTCTACAGGTGCTTCTGATATAGGCGGTCCACTTTTCTAGATGAGGGGGTCAGCAAACTTTTTTTGTAAAGGGCCAGATAGTAAATATTTTAGGCTTTGTAAACCATATGGTTTCTATTGTAACTGAACTCTGCCAAGAATCCAAAAGCAGCCGTAGACAATATATAGGAACCTGAGGGTGGCTGTATTCCAATACAAATGATGGGGCCAAATTTGGCCCCTATTGTAGTTTGCCAAACCCTGCTCTACCATGCTTCTGAAATATTAATGTGCATGCAAATCACACGAAGATTTTATTAAACTGCAGATTCTAATTCAGAAAATCTGGTTATAGCTTGAGATGAAGCATTTCTAGCAAGCTCCCAGGTGGAGCCACTGTTGCCAGCACATGAACCAGCAAGGTACAACTTTAGCACTGGGAGCATGGCTTTATTGAATGGCATTACATCCTGAGAGGAATTATTTGACTGTGTTCTGTATGACTTCATATAATGAGATCCTATTTTTTATTATAGAAGGAAAAATAAAGAATCTGATTCTATAGTTAGATTTTATAGCATGAGACAACTATGAACTAAATACATCTATCTATAATAATAAAAGCGTAATATGCTAATTAGACGGGACGTCCTTCTGGACAACCTTCCAGATGAAGCAGGGGCTGCAAGGGAAGCCCAGGTCCCGGGTGCCAGAAGGAAGCCGGTGCCGGCAGCTGGGAGAAGGAAGGCCTACACTTGCACAAATTTCATGCATCGGGCCTCTAGTATCATTTATAATTAATAGAGAAAAATTTAACAGAAATTCCATTTTTAAATTGCTCAGTAACAATTAAATGATAAATATTCACACACCTACCTATAAATAACATGGAATGCTTTCGTGCAAATTTCAGGCCTTCATTTCTATCAACTTCACGATTTTCCTAAAAAATAGATGCAAAGATTTTAAAAAACTACCAAGACACAGAGAAAAATGCCAAGTGTCTAACTTCTTACCTTATCAATTTTATTTCCAACTAGCATGTTTACTATGTCATTTCTTGTGCAGTATGTCTCCAATTCATTTAACCAATTATCCAGCTTAACAAAGGTGTCTCTTCGTGTGACATCATAAACTGAAGTAAAAAGAGTCATTTATTAAATAAGCATTTAAAAATAAGAGCAATGATATCATATTTTTTATATAAAATAGGAACTAACATTACCATCTAGGAAAATCTGTTTTTTTAAGTCTTTTATGCTTAACAATCAGTATCTACTAATCCAAAAGAAGAAACAAGTACATGAAAAAAATACACATTTCAATTTTATTAATACATACTGTAAGAGAAATTAGTTATATCCTGTGTGATAACTGAAAATTAATTTAAGCAAAACAACTGCTGCCCCCATTCATAACAATAAGAAAATGAAATCTGTACAAAAATGAAGTGTTTTGGTTCAAATCTGTGGCAAAATATCAAAAATTTTACATGAATTTAAATATCTATGACCCTGTTAATTTGTTTCTTACAAAGACCAGAATTTGAAAACCCAAGTAAAATTAGTACATGGGATCCTGATTGTCTTCCTCTGTTATCACTTTCACATTATTGTGAATTATAGTAAGTAAAGAGCTTTATTAATTTACAGTATTTTCTAAACTTAGGAGATGCTAAAACCAAAACAATAAGACTCACTGTCAAATTAATAGAAGTAAAACCAAAGCCTCACAAGTCACAATATGAAAGAATTCTCCCTACAACTGGTCAATATTCATTTTAAACCATTTCCCAGGAGCATTAAAAACACTTTTAATGCAAGCCTGCAAGACAGAGCAGCAAGCACTATCAGCAAGCCTGCAAGACAGAGCAGCATCTGAGGTGTAGGTGTAGGTTCTGCTGCTCCAGAGCCTGGCCTCCAAACCTCCCAGCCCAGGATAGCATCTGTCAGCTCTGGCCTGGCTCTATCACAGGAATGTCGTTGATCATTATGAAAATCCCAGAAATGTGGAGTCTTTTGACAAGACACCTAAAAATGTTGGAGGATCTGTGGGGGCTCCAGCATGTGGTGATGTAATGAAATTACAGATTCAAGTGGATGAAAAGGGGAAGATCGTGGATGCCAACTATAAAACATTTGGCTATGGTTCTGCAACTGCCTCCAGCTCGTTGGCCACTGAACAGCTGAAAAGGAAGACAGTGAAGGAAGCCTTGATCATCAAAAACACAAATATCATCAAGGAACTCTGTTTTCTCCCTGTGGAACTGCACTGTACCACACTGGTTGAAGATACAATCAAGGCCACCCTGGCTAATTACAAACTGAAATAAGAATCCAAAAAAGGCAAGGTGGAGAAGAAAGAGCCCTTGGCAAAGCTTCCAGCAGGACACATCAGCTGCTAGCCCATCAGTCATGCAGTAAACATAGATTTCAAAAATCCCTCGCACACTATAATAAAAGAGCTATGTGATACCCACATTTGTGGCTCTACTGCAAGCAAAATACAGTTTAGTTGTTCTGAATCCTGTGGTTTCTTTCAGCCCACTTTTATCACTTTAACCCAATTTGTGTATATTTTGTATTGTGTGTATGGCCTTAAAACTGAAATCAGTAAGTCTCAAGTTTTGATAGTATAAGAAATGCACAAAAATTTATTTTACCTGAATCTACTTTGGGGAACATTACCAATAGAACTCCTTACTATGGTTATTTGATAGAACTAAGTATTATACATAAAACAGATCTGCATATATCTATACTAATAAAAAGGTAATATGCTAATTAGACCGAGTCGACCGGACATCTTCCGGACGTCCAACTTCCTTCTAGATAAAGCCACGGTGGCAGGGGCCGAGGCAGAGGCGGTTAGGGGCGATCAGGCCGGCATGGGAGCAGTTAGGGGGTGACCAGGCCGGCAAGTAGAGGCAGTTAGGGGTGATCAGGTAGGCAGGTGAGCGGTTAGGAGCCAGTGGTCCCAGATTGGAGATGGTGCAGGCCGGGCTGAGGGACCATCCCCACCCCCTGAACGAATTTCATGCCCTGGGCCTCTAGTATAATAAATAAATGAATGTAAGCACAAAAAATAAAGGACAAGCACTTTTCAATAAGTTACAACGAAAATCCACATTTGGTTTTTAAATTTTGTGTGATTATAAATCAATAGTGTTAAGGGCTTTGGGCTATTTTTTTATGACTAATAAAATGCCGCTAACTGAAAATCAGTTTCTGGTAATACTCTGAGACCAACTATATGTGGATTAATCCTCAATTATTTCCTTATTAACATGTACTTTTAAGTCTAATAAATTAGTCTGATCTTTATTTTTCAATTGCTTGACAAAGGATTGAAAATAAATTTTGAAAGTTCTGTTCCCATTGCAATTAGCTAATGTTTAATAATAGGGAAGGAGCAAAGGGAAGGCCAGACATTATGAGCATGGTCATCTGGGCAGCTTCACCAGAAGGCTGCAACTTTACACTTCCCAGGGAACCACCATTCCCCACAGATCACCGTGGGGAAGATACAGGCAAGCACCCTCCCTATGTCAGGGTGATGTGGGGAAGGTGCTTGTCTGTCAGCCTAACCTGGGAACAAAAATAATTGGCCAGAGGGGAGGAGGCAATGCAAGCCCAAAAAATTTGGGAATACATAATCCAAAGACAAATAATTATCTCTTTCTTGTGCCTCTGGCTTTGCTCCTGCTTCCTTGCACTCACCTGTGTGCCCTCTCTAGTCATGTGGCCCTAGAAGCCACATGGCCCACAGCCATGTGAACCCCACATGCAATGGACTGCAGCTGGGAACACAAGCTAAACTAGCCAGATGCTGGACTGGACTTGCAAATATAGAATGGAGATTCTGGGTATTGGCTTTAATCCTAGCATTGCTGAAGATAAGATTGGACTTTTACCATGGCAAGATAGAGGGAGATGAGACCTTGGAAACACAGGGGTTTAATGCCACAGAAATAAAACTTTCCACAAAACTTCATCCTCCCATGGGGAGCTCAGGAAATTCTTATCCCAGAAGCACCCCCATCCTAGCCAGTTTGGCTCAGTGGATAATGGCCTGCGGTCTGAAGGGTCACAGGTTCGATTCCAGGCAAGGGCACATGCCCAGGTTGCAGGCTTGAGCGTGCAGGAGGCAGCCAATCAATAATTCTCTCTCATCACTGATGTTTCTGTCTCTTTCTCCCTCTCCCTTCTTCTCTGAAATCAATAAAAATATATTTTTAAAAAAGCACCCCAAGAAGCCAACTTCCATGGGCAACAGGTGGGGACCCAGGGAGCACCTCACCAATAACCATTTCAATATTCATTAATATTAAATGAAGTTAGCACAATGTCAAGTTACACAAAAGTAGCCCTAGAGAAAAATAAAAACATATCGATCTTCACAGATAAGGAAAGTCAGAAATTACTATAATAAACAACAACATTTTAAAAATAGTATATTAAAATAAAAACTTACCTAATATAACACCCTGTGCACCTCTATAATAGCTGGGAGTTAATGTTCTGAACCTCTCTTGACCAGCAGTATCCTAAAAGTGACAATCAATTACTATTAAATAAAAAAAGTATAAATAAAAGACATTCAAAATACTAAGTTAAGAGTAGAAAGTAAACAGCATTATTAAAAATATCAATGCACAAGCTGATTTAAAATTTGAAATTTAAATGTGTTCTCTTAATGACAAGTGTTATCTTAATATATAAAAACCCAGGGTCCATAACATCCAAAACGACCGAAAGCTCCACCAACCGGAAGTCAGTGCTGGGTTGCTGTGGCGACCCAGCATTGACTGCCCGCCACTGCGGGTGCTGCGACCCAGCACTGACTGCAGATCAGGCCCGAAGACAGGCCTGGAGAGAGAAGCAAGGTCTGATCCACAGCCTCCGTGCAGTTGTTGGCCTTTGCCTCTCTCTTTCTCTTGGTGCCAGGCCAGCAGCCGCGCCTCTCTTTCTCTCGGGCCTCCACTGGGGCTGCTGATCAGCCCTGCCTACCTAATCAGGCCCATTGATAGGCCCAGAGACGCTGACTGGCATAGAAACCGACCATCAGAACCAAATCTGGGTGAAGTGCAAGGAGCCAATGGCTGCCTAGGAGGCGGAGCTTTTGAGGCTGACTGGCATAGAAACCAACCAATCAGAACCTAATCTGGGTGAACTGCGAAGGCAGAACCTAAGGTGGGGGCTGAGGAGGGGTTTTAAGGGCAACAGCTGTTTGGTGTAAGGTGTAAGAAAGCAGTTCAATTTTTTAATGAGCAGTTTGGCAGTATAATGCATATGGCTGGCTATCAGTCCAGATATATATATTATGTATTTTTGTCTGCCAAGAGCATCTCCTCCTGCTGAAAAAGGCTTATCCCCCCATTTAAGCAATCCTATCCTATATACTCTATCTATACTAATAAAAGGGTAATATGCTAATTAGACCAGGTCGACTGGACATCCAACTTCCTTCCAGACAAAGCCATGATGGTGGCGGCCAAGGCAGAGTCCATTAGGGGCAATCAGGCCGGCAGGGGAGGGCTGTTGGGGGTGAGATCAGGTCGGCAGGGGAGGGCAGTTAGGAGTGATTAGGCAGACAGAGGCAGTTGGGGGCGAGATCAGGCTGGCAGGGGAGAGCAGTTGGGGGCGATCAGGCAGGCAGGCAGAGGGGTTAGGGGCGATCAGGCAGGCAGGCAGAGGGGTTAGGGGCAATCAGAGGCAGTTAGGGGTGATCAGGCAGGCAGGCAGTTGAGCGGTTAGGAGCCAGCAGTCCCAGATTGCGAGACAGATGTCCCACAGGGATCAAGCCTAAACCGGAGGTTGGACATCCCCCAAGGGGTCCCTAACTGGAGAGGGTGCAGGCTGGGCTGAGGGGAACCCCCTTCCCCCCCGTGCACGAATTTCATGCACCGGGCCACTAGTCTATATATATAAAAGCCTAAGCGACCATTATGACCGGATTACCACAAGACCGGCCGGTAGCTATGACGTGCACTGACCACCAGGGGGCAGATGCTCAATGCAGGAGCTGCTCCCTGGTGGTCAGTGTGCTCCCACAACCAACCTCCCGAGGCTGGCCAACCTCCCACGGTCCCTCCCCCCGGCTGGCCAGCCCCGATCGGCCTGATCACTGGCCAGGCCGAGGGACCCCACCCATGCACAAATTCATGCACCAGGCTCTAGTATTAAATAAAATTAATTGCTGACTCATCTCAAAAATGCACCTAAGTAAAGGTGTTCTACCACTTTGGATTTAAGATTTTTATCAGACACAAAACCTATTTCATTGAAAGCTATGGTTCTCAACTCTGGCTGTGCAATGAAATTTCCTGGATAACGGGTTCCAACCTACAAATATTCTAATTTGATTGGTCTAGTCTAGGGACTGAGGGAAGTTTTTAAGACCTTACCAGGTGATTCTAACATAAAATCAAGGTTGAGAACCACTGGTTTAAAGAGAATTACAGGGGTGTCTTATTTTAGGTAAGCAACTTTTAGGTTGGATTTTTTAAAGTGTCTTCTATATATTTTCTTTTAGGAAAATGCATAAAACCAAAGCACTCATTTCTGACTCATGCTAGGGGTGATAAACATAAACTGTACACTAGCAGGAAATTAACCCTTTGCACTCGCTTGCTTTTTTCTCGATTCCTTTATTCTAATGCTAACCATGTTGAGTCACACTCGACATCCGAGTGCAAAAGGTTAAGATTTCATGAGGAAGGAACCTCATCTGCTTAAATACCAGTTTAACCCCAGTGCCTAGAGAAAGTCCTGCCATTGGATAGCTGCTCAACTTCTGTTGGGGGAAAACAAAATGAAAAAACTAACAAGTCTCTACTTCCAGGATGGTTCCTTCTGCCTTCTTTCTACTATCCTTGGACTGTGGCTTCAAGGTACCTAAGATTAAGCAAAGCAGGAGTTGGCAATCTGCTGCCTCAGCTCACCATGTGTTTTATTATATAAGGTTTTATTGAAGTTTTATAAAACCTGAACACAGCCCTAGGCCCATTTTACTCATGTACTTCCATATGGTCCACTTTTATGGAAAAGTTTGCACCAGAGAAAACAGGGGTTGGGGGACTGTGTGAAAAGGGTTAAAGGATCAAGAAGTACAAATTGGTAGTCACAAAACTGTCACAGGGATGTAAAGTACAGCATTGGGAATATAATTAATAATATTGTAATAACTATGTATGGTGCCAGGTGGGTACTAGAAAAAAGCGTGGAACACTATAAAGTTTATGATTGTCTAACTACTATAATGTACAACTGAAACTAATATAAAATAACTAGAGGCCCAGTGCACAGATTCATGCACCATTGGGGTCCCTCAGCATAGCCTGCGAGGATTGGGCTGAAACCAGCAGTCCAACGCCGCCTGCCACTGCTGCTCATCCCAGCCCCACTATGCCTGCTGCCACCGCTACTCAGTAGGCTCACTGCCTCTCCACTGCAGTCTCTGGGCTGCGGCGGCCAGCCGTGAGCCCTATGTCTAGCGCCATCAGTCAGCTGAGCAGCACTTCCACTCCTAAGTTGAGCGTCTGCCCCTGGTGGTCAGTGTGTGTTATAGCGACCGGATGACCAGTCATTCGGTTGCTTAGGCTTTTATATATATAGACTAGAGGCTCGGTGCACGAATTCATGCACCAGTGGGGTCCCTCAGCCTGGCCTGCAGGATCTGGCCAAAACTGGCTCTCTGACATCCCCCGAGGGGTCCCAGATAGCGAGAGGGTGCAGGCCAGGCCGAGGGACCCCACCGGTGCGTGATCGGGGCCGGGGAGGGATGCGGGAGGTTGGCCAGCTGGGGAGGGACTGCAGGAAAGGCTCCAGGGTGTGTCCGGCCCATCTCACTCAGTCCCGTTCGACTGGACCCCAGCAGCAAGCTAACCTACCGGTCAGAGCATCTACCCCTTGGTGGTCATTGCACGTCATAGTGACTGGTCAACCAGTCAACTGTCAGTCCCCTGGTGGTCAGTGCATGTCATAGCGACTGGTTGACCAGTCGACTGCCCCCTGGTGGTCAGTGCACGTCACAGCAAGCGGTTGAGTGGCCTTAGCATATCATTAGCATATTACACTTTGATAGGTTGAATGGAAGACCAGACGACTGGACACTTAGCATATTAGGCTTTTATCATATAGGATAATTAATGTAAACTAATTGAAAAATATAATTTAAAAGGTTTATAGTCTGATAATGTAAAGTATCCTGAAAAAAAGTAAAGCTGTATATCAAATGTCAACTTAGCTACCAGCCCCATGATTGTAAACTCAAATCTAGCTATGGAGCAAACAGAAGCTAGCTCCTTTAGATATAAACAGTGCTAACAACCTCTAAGAGGTTTAGAAGGTCGAGAAAAATTTTAAACCAGCAGTGACAGGCTCTGGCAATAACTAGTTTCTTTCCCTGGCCACAGCAGACAATGCTTTAAGAAAATAACAATAAGGTAAAGAGTGGTTTGAGGTAATTTATAGCCCAGAAGAGAAACTTAGGAAAATAACTTTGACGTAAACCACTCTGCACATTCATTGCTCTGCCACAGATAAACTTACATAAATGTAGAATGTCCTTGGCTTCCAGATTCTCACCACTACAGAAACTGGCCCTCCCTTACCCCTGCATTGTTAAAGTAAAAAAATAATTTCTCTTTACAGAAATTCTCCTTGCTTCAAAGTTTCTTATAAAACCTGCCTCTGATATTTAAAATTATTCAATTTGCATGTTTACTCTCAAAACAATATTGAATTAAAAGCTGCATAAAGTGAAGTGGATTTACTATCTAACACAGTTTATAATACTGACAATGTGATATAGATCAGGGCAAGGACCAAGCATGATATATTTTTGTCCAAAGACTTTTTGTTGTAACAGGAAAAAAGTCATTCAACTTGCATAGTGAAAATATCCACAATTTAATAATTAATTTCTAGAACTAGCAGAAAACCATTTGAATATTAATTTTGTTCCCTTTGGTCTTCACTGAGATCAACTTCAGTAACTGCCTTAATAAAACACAATATAAAAATCAGAACTGCAATTCCTGTAAATTCTGCATGAAGTCCAATGTTTTAAAAATAAAGACTGTAGCAAAAAATGTTTTAGTGTTAAAATATTACACATGATTTTGACACTTTAAATGTGAACATTTAATTAGGTCAGATGTTTGAGTCTTGACATTTTTTATTCACCGTAAAAAATATTTATATAGCCCTAGCTGGTTTGGCTCAGTTAGACAGAGCGTCAGCCTGCGTGCGAACTGAAGGGTCCCAGGCTCAATTTGGGTCAAGGCTACATGCCTGGGTTGCGGGATCGATCCTGAGTAGGGGGCGTGCAGGAGGCAGGTGATCACTGATTCTCTCATCATTGATGTTTCTATATCTCTCTCCCTCTCCCTTCCTCTCTGAAATCAATAAAAATATATATGTTTTAAAAATGTTTATGTAGAGACCTAGCCAGTTTTGCTCTGTGGATGGAGCATTGGCCTGTGGACTGAAGGGTCCTGGGTTTGAGGCTCGATCCCCAGTAGGGGGCTTGTAGGAGGCAGCTGATCAATGATTCTCTCTCATCATTGATGTTTCTATCTTTCTCTCCCTCTCTGAAATCAATAAATATATATATATTTAAAAATGTATATGTAGATATAATTTGAGCAAAAAACCCTGTGCCATAGTATTGGATCAGGATTTGTAACAACTATATCATTTGTATGTATAAATAGAAGATTTTTTAATGTGTTTGTTTTCAAAAACAGAAATATGCATTAAGTGTGAATGACATCTTTGTGAGGAAACACAGCAGGGCTTATTATCTTGATCCTATGATTTTATTTTCTGATGGAAGAAGAAAGAAGAGATTATTGAAGATGAGATGTATAAAGAGCTAGAAAGGATCTAGAAAGGCTAAATAACAGAATGTGGGAAATAGAAGTGAAGAAAAAATATAGAGAAAAATAACCTTAGAGTAGATCATAATACATACACAGCATTTTCAGGAGGCAGTGGGGGCAGGGCTATGTTTGATTACTCTATTTGACCGATCCTAGAAGGAGCTTCCAAATGGGAGAGAAACTGATTTTATTTATATAAACTAGAGGCCCGGTGCACGAAATTCATGCATGGGGGGGAGTGTCCCTCAGCCCAGCCTGCACCCTCTCCAATCTGGGACCCCTTGAAATTCGTGCATGGGGGGGTGTGTCCCTCAGCCCAGCCTGCACCCTCTCCAATCTGGGACCCCTCCGGTAGGATCGGGCCTAAACAGGCAGTCGGACATCCCTCTCACAATCCAGGACTGCTGGCTCCCAAATACTCGCCTGCCTGCCTTCCTGATTGCCCCTAACCGCTTCTGCCTGCCAGCCTGATCACACCCTAACTACTCCCCTGCCAGCCTGATTGATGCCTACCTGTTTCCCTGCCAGCCTGGTCACCCCTAACTGCCCTCCCTGCAGGCCTGGTCCCCCCCAACTGCCCTCCCCTGCAGGCCTGGTCCCCCCCAACTGCCCTCCCTTGCAGGCCTGGTCCCTCCCAACTGCCCTGCCCTGCTGGCCTGATTGCCCACAACTGCCCTCCCTTGCAGGCTTGGTCCCTCCCAACTGCCTTCCCCTGCTGGCCATCTTGTGTCGGCCATCTTTGACCACATGGGGGCAGCCATCTTGTGTGTTGGAGTGATGGTCAATTTGCATGTTACTCTTTTATTAGATAGGAGGATAGAGGCCTGGTGCATGGGTGGGGACCGGCTGGTTTGCCCTGAAGGGTGTTCCGGATCAGGGTGGGGGTTCCCTTGGGGTGTGTGGTGTCCTGGGCGAGGGGCCTGTGGTGGTTTGCAGGCCGGTCATGCCCCCCGGCGACCCAAGCGGAGGCCCTGGCATCTGGGATTTATTTATCTTCTATAATTGAAACTTTGTAGCCTGGAGCAGAAGCCAGGGCCAGCCAGGGCCGGCCAGGGCCAGCCAAGAAGCTTGGCTTCCTCCATTGCCGGGGGCAACCCAAGCCTTCTGCTCTCTCCAGCTCCGTGGCTGCCGCTACTTTTGTTGGGATTTATTTATCTTCTATAATTGAAACTTTGTAGCCTTGAGCGGAGGCCAGGGCAGGCCAGAGCGGGCGGGAAGCTTGGCTTCCTCCATTGCCAGGGAAACCCAAGCTTCCTGCTTGCTCCATGGCTGCAGCCATCTTGGTTGGGTTAATTTGCATACTTGCTCCTGATTGGCTGGTGGGAGTGGCTGGTGGGTGTGGCAGAGGTACAGTCAATTTGCATGTTTCTCTTTTATTAGTGTAGATAAAACCATAAAGGAATTAGAAGAAACTATGGATTCATATATTTCTTATACTGAGTGAGAAGATCTTCCTAATATGACATGACATCCAGATGCCATGAGAAAATAACTGATCTGACCACATAAATACTAAAACTTTGGTATGGCAAGAACAGCTCTCCCCTGACCTCCTCCACTCCCCAGACACACATTCTCACCCTAAACAAGATCTGAAGGTAAATAACAGACTAGAAAAAAACAAATCTATAGCATATAATAGAGTTAGTACTACACACATACAATAACATTAACATATATTCATCTTAAATAAGTTTTAAAGACAAATGACAGTGGGGAAAAAAATCAGCATTTGACAAAAGCTAGTATTTTCAATATATAAAGATTTAATCATGAAAAATATGAATGCTAATATAAAATGGGCTAAGTATATAAAAAGAAAATTCATTTAAGATATAATCAATAAATATGAGAGAAAATTCACTAATCAAAAGAAATGCAAGTATAAGAGAAAAATTACTCAGGCAAAAATGAAAAATAATTTTAACATATAGTACAGAAAACCTGTTTCATATGTACCAATGTTAAATCTTAACATTCTCTTGAGTCAATAATTCTATTTCTAGATATACATCCTAAAGTAAGTGGACAAGGACACACAGATGTATAAATTAGGATGCTCATTAGAGCATTGCTGATATTTATGAAAAATTAATAACAATGTAAATATCTTTCACTAGGGTTGACTAAATTAAGATACAGGTATAAGATAGAATATGGGTAGCCACCTGAACTGATATGTACCTCTATATTCACTACCAGAGAAAAATGTACAGAATGTAAAGTGTGTGTGTTGCTCCGGGGGAGTGGGGGGGAGGCAGACAAAAACGTGGAGGGAAAAAAAAAAGTTATAATCCTTTCTTTTGGATATACATATGTGTAACAGTATGTGCATGCCTAGGTATTTTAAAAGATGTTAGCTAAAATGTAGAAATTGGTTAAAGATTAATTTTCTTCTCCATTTTTTATTGCTTCAATTATCCCTTTTAGAATGAGCCTATATTATCCTATCAGTCAGGGAGAAACTGCTCTTCTTTAAAAACTATTTATATGCCTATGATAAAGATGTCACTTCAATAATACCTGCCAACCTATTTATTAGAGAGGAACTAGAAAGTAAATTAAAAACAAACAAAAAGCCTCTTATATGAAAGATCTCATGGCAACCATCAACCCTCAGATCCTACTCTGATCTGTACCTTTCACAAAACAGTAGCAGGGGCAGAAAGAGGTGACAAATCAACTATTAAAAGCATATGAAAAATAAGGCTCCTACTTTAGTACAGAAATCAGCCAGCATTCTTAAATTGTTAAATATATTTTTACTACCATCTAATTCAACATTTTTCAAATTGTATTCTGTAGACATTACTGTTCTGATTGACATTAAATATATTTTAGGGAAAGGGGCAAATAGGCCGCCAATCATGTAAATTATTGTATGTTAGGAAAAAAAAACCAATAGGACATTAGCCACACTTATACAGTTATTTGATATTTGGGATAAAATGTTTCTTAGGAATAGTGTGTCATTCAAAGAATGCCAGGAAGATGAGATCATAAAATGCATTAATACTTATACAGGCAGTCCTCGGGTTACATCGGACTAGACGTATGTCGTTTTGTGGTTACATTGCCATCTCCCATTTATTTATAAAAAAAAAAAAAGGTTCCGTGATTTCGATGTATGTACATATGTGCTTTGTTTTTTACTAGAGGCCCAATGCACGAAATTCGTGCAAGAATATGCCTTCCTTCCCCCGGCTGCCAGCACCGGCTTCTCTCTGGCACCCGGGACCCATGCTTCCCTCGCAGCCCTGGCTTCATCCAGTCAAATTAGCATATTATACTTTTATTATTATAGATTATTTATTTACCACAAGTAAAGATCATTTAAAATTTCTTTTAAATTTTTTTTACTGTTTCACTTCATTATTGCTGTGTATGTGCTCCATGTGAGTGACGTAGGTGCTTATGTAGGTGGGTTCCGACTTACAGCGAAAATTGCGATATGTCACACCGTAGGAACAGATCTCCGACGTAACCCGAGGACCTACTGTAGTTTCAATCCGTAACTGATGCCCAGACGGCACTTAAAATTTAACCACCATGTTGATGTCTTAATTTGGTGATTGTTGACTAGTTCTAACATTATTTACAATATGTTACAAATAGTACATGGAGAAATGAGATATGTAAAATACTACATTTCTATAACTTCCATATATAATATCTATTTACTATATTAGCAATCATATTTAAATAGAGAGACAGGCATAAATAGATAGGTAAGTAGGTAGGTATATAGGAGCAAGAGAGAGATAGGCAGACAGACATGGACAATAAACATCTTTGGTGTTTCTTTTTTTAAAATTCTTTATTGTTTAAAGTATTACATATGTCTCCTTTTCTCCCATTGACCTCTCCCCAGCCACTCCCACCCCTCCAGCACATACCCTCACCACCCTACTGTCTGTGTCCATGGGTTATGCTTATATGCATGGATACAAGTCCTTTGGTTGATCTCTTACCCTCCCTTCCCCCCACCTTCCCTCTGAGGTTAGATGGTCTGTTTGATGCTTCTATGTCTCTGGTGTTTCTGACAATAAAAGCTACCTATTTAAAATGAGGATACTTGAAGGGACCTCTGGGACAACATGAAGGGTAACTACATACACATCATATGGGTACCAGAAGAATGACAGAGAAAGGGATTGAGAACCTATTTGAAAAAATAATGGCTGAGAACTTTCCTAACCTGGTGAAGGAAAACGACACACAAGTCCAGGAAGCACAGAGAGTCCCAAACAAGATGAACTCAAAGAGGCCCACACCAAGACACTTCATAATTAAAATGCCAAAAGGTAAAGACAAAAAGAGAATCTTAAAAGCAGCAAGAAAAAGATAGTTATTACCTATGAGAAGCTCCATTAAGACTGTCAGCAAATTTCTCAACTGAAACATTTCAGGCCAAGAAGGGATCGCCATGAAATATTCAAAGTGATGAAAAACAAGGACCTACAACCAAGACTTCTTTACCTAGCAATACTATCATTTAAAACTGAAGAAGAAATAGAGTTTCCCAAAATAGAAAAAGCTAAAGGAGTTGATTACCACCACACCAGTATTACAAGAAATGTTAAAGGGTCTTGTTTAAGAAGGAGAAAAAACAAAAAGAAAAAACAACAACACAGGAACACTGTTATAAAGATAAAATGGCAATAAATATGTACCTGTCAATAATCATTTTAAATGTAAATGGCTTAAATGCTCCAGTCAAAGGTAGAGTAGCTGAATGGATAAGAATATAAGACCCATATATATGCCTTCTATAGAGACCCACCTCAGAACAAAAGATGCACATAGACAGAAAGTAAAGGAATGGAAAAAAAAATTCATGCAAATGGAAATTTAAAAATAGCTGGGCTAGCAATACTTACAGCGGCCAAATTGACTTTAAACAAGAGTCCAAAAATGACTACATAATGATAAACAGAGCAATCAAACAAGAGGATATAAACCTTGTAAACATTTATGAACCCAACATAGAACACCTACATACATAAAGTAAATCTTGATGGACATAAAGGGAGAGATCAACAATAATACAATCATAGTAGGGGATTTCAACACCCCACTGACATCAATGGATAGATCTTCCGGACAGAAAATCAAGGAAATAGCCACCTCAAATGACACATTACACCAGATGGATTTAATTGATAACTTCAGAGCATTTTACCTCAAAGCAGCAGAATATACATTCTTTTCAAGTGCCATGGAATATTTTCTAAGACGATGACATGTTAAGACATAATACAAGTCTCAATAAATTTAAGAAGACTGAAACTATATCAAGCATTTTCTCTGACTAAATGGTATGAGATTAGAAATCAATCACAAGAAAAAAAAAAAACCTAAAAAAACACACAAACATTTGGAGACCAAATAACATGTTACTAAGCAATAACTAGGTGATGAATAAGATCAAGGAAGAAATCAAAACATGCCTTGAAACAAATGAAAATGAGAACACAACAGCCCAAAAATTTATGGTATATGACAAACGTAGTCCTAAGAAAGAAATTCATAGCATTACAGAAAATAAGAAACCAAAAAAATTTCAAATAAACAATTTAACATTACACTTAAAGGTATTAAAAAAAGAACAACAAACAAAACCCAAAGTGAGTAGAAGAAAGGGAATAATAAAAATCAGAGCAGAAATAAACAAAATAGTCTAAAAAAAAATTCTAAAGATCAATTAAACCAAGAGCTGTTTCTTTGAAAAGATAAACAAGGTTGATAAACTCTTAAGCAGACTCATCAAGAAAAAAGGAGAAAGGCCTGACTGGTGTGGCTCAGTGGTTGAGTGTTAACCTATAAACCAGGAGGTCATGGTTGGATTCCTGGTTAGGGCACAGGCCTGGGTTGCAGGCTCGATCCCCAGTAGGGGGCATGCAGGAGGCAGCCGATCACAATGCTCTCTCATCGTTGATGTTTCTATCTCTCTCCCTGTCCCTTCCTCTCTGAAATCAAAAATTTTTAAAAAAAAGAGAACACAAATAAATAAAATCAGATATAAAAGAGAAATAACTGACACCATAGAAATTTATTAAAAAAATATTATGAGCCGAAACCGGTTTGGCTCAGTGGATAGAGCGTCAGCCTTCGGACTGAAAGGTCCTAGGTTCGATTCCGGTCAAGGGCATGTACCTTGGTTGCGGGCACATCCCCAGTGGGGGGTGTGCAAGAGGCAGCTGATCGATGTTTCTCTCTCATCGATGTTTCTAACTCTCTATCCCTCTCTCTTCCTCTCTGTGAAAAATCAATAAAAATATAATATAATATATATATATATATTATGAACAAGTATATGCCATCAAATTGGACAATCTGGACAAAATGGATAAATTCCTAGAAACATACAGTCTTTCAAACTGTATCATGATAATCAGAGAATCTGAATAGACAGATTACAACTTAGTGAAACTGAAGCAGCAATCAAAAAATTTCCAACAAACAAAAGTCCTGGACTAGATGGCTTCACAGATGAATTTTACCAAACATTCAAAAAAGAACTAACACTTTTCTTTATCAAACTATTCCAAAAAATTCAAGAGAAGGGAAGACCCACAAGCTCAGTTTACAAGGCCAGCATTACCCTGATTCCAAATCCAGATAGAGACAATACAAAAAAAGAAAATTATAGGCCAATATTCCTGATGAACATAGATGCTAAAATCCTCTACAAAATATTAGCACACTGGATCCAGAAATAAATTAAAAAGATCATACACCATGATCAAATGTGATTTATTCTGAGGATGCAAGGTTGGTACATTAGCTGCAAATCAATAAACATTATATACCACATAAACAAAATGAAAGATAAAAATCACATGATCATATCAATAGATGC
Organism: Cnephaeus nilssonii; assembly: GCF_951640355.1. NCBI lineage: Eukaryota > Metazoa > Chordata > Mammalia > Chiroptera > Vespertilionidae > Cnephaeus > Cnephaeus nilssonii. The sequence continues at coordinate 14,539,815 of NC_137075.1, read as the reverse complement.
AGAAAAAAGCATTTTATAAAATCCAGCACCCAATTAGGATAGAAACTCCCAGAAAAGTGGGAACAGAAAGAAGGAACATACCTCAACATAATATAGGCCATATATGACAGACTCACAGATAACATCATACGCAATGGAAAAAACTAAAAGTGTTTCCCTTAAGATCAGGAACAAGATAGGGATGTCTGCTTTCATCACTCTTATGCAACACTAGAGGCCCAGTGCATGACACTTGTGCACTGGGGTTGGGGGATGGGGGTCCCTCAGCCCGGCCTGCACCCTCTTGCAGTCCAGGACCCCTTGCTCTTTACCACCCACCTGCAGCGGAGGCAGAAGCTTCCGCCACCACTGCTGAGCTCGCCAGCCATGAGCCTGGCTTCTGGCTGAGTAGCGCTCCCCCTGTGGAAGCACACTGACCACCAGGGAGCAGCTCCTGCATTGAGCATCTGCCCCCTGGTGGTCAGTGCGTGTCATAGCAACTGGGCATTCTGCGGTTCGGTCAATTTGCATATTAGGGTTTTATTATATAGGATAGTACTGGCAATCAAACAAGAAGAAATAGAAGACGTCCAAATGGAAAAGGAGTAAAATTGTCATTATTTGCAAATTGCATGATACTGTATATAGAGAAGCCTAAAGACCCTACCAAAAAAAAACAACAAAAAAAAACCTAGAACTGACACATGAATTCAGTAAACTAGCAGGATACAAAATAAATATTCAGAAATCAGTTGTATTTTTATGCACCAATTAAAAACTATCAGAAAGGAAAACTAAGAAAAATATTCCATTTACAATTGCATAAGAAAACACACCTAGAAATAAATTTAATGAAGGGTATAAAAGACCTATACTCAAAAAATTATAAGACACTGAAGAAAGCATCTAAAGAAGATACAAATAAGTGAAAGTATATACCATGTTCATGGATAGGAAGAACTAACATCATTAAAATGTCCATGCTGCCCTGGCTGGCTTGGCTTAGTGGACAAGAGTGTCAGCCTGTGGACTGAAGGGTTCGTTTCCAGTCAAGGGCACGGACCTCAGTTGCAGGCTCCTCCCTGGCCCGGGCCCTGGTTAGGGCATGTGCAGGAGACAACCAATTGATGTGTTTCTCTCACATCGATATTTCTCTCTATCTTTCCGTCTCTCTTCCACTCTCCCTAAAAATCAATAGAAAAATATCCTCAGGTGAGGATTGAGGAAAAAAAAAATGTCCATGCTACCTAAAGCAATCTATAGATTCAACACATTTTTCTCAAGATACCAATGGCATATTTCACAGAACTAAAACAAATATACAAAAAAATTTACATGGAACCACAAAGACCCTGAATAACCACAGTAATCTTGAAAAAGAACAAAGTTGGAAAAATCACGCTACCTGATATCAAACTAAACCACAAAGCCCTAATCCAGTGATGGCGAACCTATGACACGCGTGTCAGCACTGACACGCATAGCCATTTCTGATGACACGCGGCTGCTGAGGCGGCCGCATGCCGAGGATGAAACATTTGCTGCTCCTGAGGATGAAACATTTGTGAAATAATGTTTTTTTCCTCAAAGTGACACACTACCCGAGTTATGCTCAGTTTTTTGGCGAAGTTTGACACACCAAGCTCAAAAGGTTGCCCATCACTGCCCTAATCAAAACAACATGGTACTGGCATAAAATATAGATCAATGGAACAGAATAGAAAGCCCAGAAATAAACCCACTCCTTATGGTTAATTAACATTTGATAAAGGAGGCAAGAATGCAAAGTGGAATAAAGATACGTCTATTCAATACATGGTGTTAAGAAAGTTGGACAAGAGGGCAAGGGTGGGCTGGAAGATATCAACGAGGGGGGGAAAGGGTACATATGTAATACTTTCAACAATAAAGATTTTTTAAAAAAGAAAGATGGACAGATATGTGCAAAAAATGAAACTAGACCACCTTCCTATACCATACACAAGAATAAACTCAAAATGAATTAAGGACTTAAATGTAAGACTCAAAACTATAAAAATCCTAACAGAAAACATAGGCAGTAAAGTCTCAGACATTTTTCTTAGTAATATTTCCTAGGGCAAGGGAAACAAAAGAAAAATATAAAAAAAGAAACTATATCAAACTAAAATGTTTTTTGTACAGCAAAAGAAACCATCAACAAAGTGAAAAGGCAACTTAATGAATGGGAGAACTTATACAACACCTCCAAAAAAATGAACAATACAATTTTTAAAATGGGCAAGAGACCTGAATAGACCTTTCTCCAAAAAAGACATACATATGGCCAACAGACACATGAAAAGGTACTCAACATCACTAATCATCAGAGAAATGCAAATTAAAACAACAAAGAGATATCACCTCACACCTGTCAGAATGGCTATCATCAATAAATCATTAAACAACTGTTGGCAAGAATGTGGAGAAAAGGGAACCTACATTCCCTGTTGGTGTGAATGCAGATTGCTACAGCCATGGTAGAGAACAGTGTGAAGTTTCCTCAAAAAGTTAAAAATGAAACTGCCTTAAGAGCCAGTGATTCCACTTCTGGGATGTATCCAAAGAAACCTGAAACACTAATTCAAAAGAGTATATGCACCTCTATGTTCATTGTAGCTTTATTTACAACTAGTGTCCTGGTGCATGGATTTGTGCACATTGAAGGGAAATTAACTAGAAGAAATATTTTAATATCATTACTCGCCCTTTCTCTATAATAGAAGGGTCAACCAAATTCACGATCGACGATGACATGCGTGCAATTGGTGCCACCGAGAGCTTTATATGTATCACGCATGTGCAAGTCAAGTTAGCCTTTTACTTATATATAGATAGCTAAGACTCGGAAGCAGCCCATCAGTAGATGAGTGGGGAAAAAAAAGCAGGGGACATTTACACAATGGAATACTACTCAGTCATAAAGAAGAAGTCTTACCTTTTGTGACAGCATGAATGGACTTGAACAGTATTGTACTAAGTGAAATAAACCACTCAGAGAAAGACAAATACCATATGATTTCACTTATATGTGTAATCTAATGAACAAAATAAACTAGCAAACAAAATAGAAACAAACTCATAGATACAGAAAACACTCTGACAGCTGTCATATGGGGAGGTTGTTTGTGTTGGGGGCCCAGTCAAAAAGATGAAAATATTAAGAAAAAAGAAAAACTTATAGACACAGACAACAATATGGTGATTACCAGAGGAAAAAGGGGGGTGAGAGGAGATATAAGAAGGTAAAAGGGGGATAAATGGTGATGAAAAGAGGCTTGATTTTGGGTGGAGAACATACTATACAATATATTGATGATGTATTATAGAATTGTACATCTGAAACCTACATAACATTATTAACTAATGTCATCCCAATAAGTTCAGTAAAAAATTTTTAAAAATGAAGAATTCAGCATTACCATGAAGAAGGTTTTTTAGCAGAGCAATGTGGATCAGAATGGTTTGGTGCACAGGAAAATGAAAAAAAGAGCCAGTATGTAAAAACTGGGCATCAGTATGAAAAATAAACCCAGCCCTGCCCAGTGTGGCTCAGTTGGTTGGAGCATCATCTTGTTCACTGAAAGCTTGCCAGTTTGACTCCTGGTCAGGACACATACATAGGTGGCAGGTTCGGTCCCCGGTACGGGCGACTATGGGTGGCAATTGATCAATATTTCTCTCATACATCAATGCTTCTCTCTAATGCTTCTCTCTCTCCTCTCTCTCTCTCTCTCTCTCTCTCTCTCTCTCTCTCTCTCTCTCTCTCTCTCTCTCTCTTTTTCTCTCCCCCCGTTCCCGTATCTCTAGATCAACAAAACATGTCTTTAGGTAAAAATAAAGAGAAAAGAAAGATAGAGAGACATAAACAAACCCAAAGTTGGTAAATTCTAATTTTATAAATATTTATACTAACAAACATGAAAAATTATTTTTTCTAAGTATGACTCCATTCCCCTTCACCCCAGTAACTGTCTTTAATATCATGTTAGCTCAGTCTAAGCTGCCTTTTTAGAACTTTAAAGAAATACATTCAATAACAATGATTCTGACAGGCAAGATGGTTTTTTAATATTTTGTTCTGTTTTTCGATATTCAGAAGGGACTATATATTTTAAAATTTTAAGTAAAATAAGTTTCTACCTAGTTACCCAATTATAACTATTTATTGCTCATCTTTAATCAACATATTTCCCAAAAGTTATATAATACAAGACCTCAATAACACTACATACATCAATATCTGCTTCTTTAAAAAGTACAGTTTAATATTCATAGAAATACAGTTTAAAAACTCTTACCCATATTGCAAGTTTAGCCTTATTTCCATCCACTGAAATTGTTTTCACCTTAAAGTCAACACCTTGAAAAAAATAAAAATTTTGGTAAGAATCCCAGTAAAATATATTTTTAAAATAAATTACCTATAAAAAGTCACTTTATCAAATGCCCTAATTTACACCCCAAGTCCTTAGAGTTATGGATGTAAAGATAAAAGAAAAGTATCAGTAAATTTCAGCACCTTAAGATTTAGTCAGGATAAATGAAAACCAGATGCTTGAAGAATTCAAACACTGACCTACCTTTACTTCTTGAAAAAATAAAAACGTTATTGAAAAAATAAAATTCAATGTAAGGTGGGCATTAAATATGCACATTAGTAGCCAAGAGTTGGAATATTCATGGTGCTAATGGAGAAAAGACTATCTATGGCTGACTGTGGAGCCGGGCAATTTTCAGAAGCTCCCAAAGCATCTACACACTTAAGAGCACTGTTCATAGCTGACCAACCCCTTAACTCGGATTCTGACTGTAGGCAACTTGGAGGACTGATAAAAATATAAAAGAGCCATTCACTCCTTGTCTTATAAATTCTTTCTTTGTTTTTATCCTATAAAACAGTATTAGTTTTATATAACCCTATCAATGATTACTTGCTACTGCACAATTTCCAAAAGACAATTTACACACCAAAACATTTGTGCCCAACCCATTAAGAATCTTCATACGTAAAATTTATCTGGAATAAAAAAAGACCCCGAATAGCTGCAGCAATCCCGAGAAAGAAGAATAAAGTAGGAGGGATCTCAATACCAGATTTCAAGTTGTATTACAAAGCCACTGTTCTCAAAACTGCCTGGTACTGGCACAAGAACAGACATATAGACCAATGGAATAGAATAGAGAACCCAGAAATCGATCCAAATCACTAGGCTCAATTAATATTTGACAAAGGAGGCAAGACATACAATGGAGTCAAGACAGTCTCTTCAATAAATGGTGTTGGGAAAATTGGACAGATACATGCAAAAAAATGAAACTAGACCACTAACTTACACCATACACAAAAATAAACTCAAAATGGATAAAGGACTTAAACATAAGATGGGAAACCATAAAAATATTAGAGGAATCCACAGGCAGCAAAATCTCAGACATATGGAGCAGCAATTTCTTCAGCGATAAAGCTCCTAGGGCAATGGAAACGAAGGAGAAAATAAACAAATGGGACTACATCAAAATAAAAAGCTTCTGCACAGCAAAAGAAACCATTAACAAAACAACAAGAAAGCCCAATGCATGGGAGAACATATTTGCCAATGTTATTACCGATAAGGGTTTAATCTCCAACATTTACAGGGAACTCATACAACTTAACAAAAGGAAGACAAACGATCCAATCAAAAAATGGGCAATGGACCTAAATAAATACTTTCGAAAGAAGACATAAGGAAGGCCAAAACATGCTCAAAGTCACTAATCATCCGAGAGATGCAAATCAAAACAACAATGCGGTACCATCTCACACCTGTCAGAATGGCTATCATCAACAAACCGACAAACGACAAGTGCTGGAAAGGATGCGGAAAAAAGGAACTCTCATGCACTGCTGGTGGGAATGCAGACTGGTGCAGCCACTGTGGAGAACAGTATGGAGTTTCCTCAAAAAACTAAAAATGGAACTCCCATTTGACCCAGTGATCCCACTTCTAGGAATATATCCCAAAAAACTAGAAACACCAATCAGAAAGGATAAATGCACCCGTATGTTCATAGCGGCACAATTTACAATAGCTAAGATTTGGAAACAGCCTAAGTGCCCATCAGCAGATGAGTGGATTAAAAACCTGTGGTACATCTACTCAATGGAATACTACACTGTGGTAAAAAAGAATGAATTTTTACCATTTGCAATAGCATTGATGAAACTGGAGAGCATTATGCTAAGCGAAATAAGCCAGTCAGAGAAAGATAAATATCACATGATCTCTCTCATTTATGGAATATAATGAACAACATAAACTGATGAACAAAAACAGATCCAGAGACAGAGAAGCATCAATCAGACCATCAAACCTCAGAGGGAAGGTAGGGGAGGGCGAGGATAAGGGGGAGAGATCAACCAAAGGACTTGTATGCATGCATATAAGCCTAACCAATGGACACAGACACCAGGGGGGTGAGGACATGAGTCGGGGGGTGGGGGGGGGGAGCAATGGAGCAATAAGGACACATATGTAATATCTTAATAAAGAAAAAAAATTAAAGAAGAATCTTCATACGTTCAAGAGGGATGCTTAAAGTTCTGTAAAAATATATTCATATTAATTTATGTAACGAGAAGATCTTCATAAGAAGTCACATGAGATTTTACAGCAACCCAAAAAAACCTCTTCCTTTTCAGGAAAAGGAATGTCACATGCCATCTGGTTTAAATGAACAGTAACTATCCACATATCTTTAAAGAGAATAAAAAATAATACGCTATCTACCCAACTGGCCAGAGGGAAAACATTAGTTCAAGAGGCTTGGGAAAAAACTTTTAAAAGATCTTATTTGCTTGTCACAATTAATTCAGAAAGCCACAGCTAAGATGAACAGCACTATCATATACTAATGCTTAATAGAACACCTGTCACTAATAAAAAAAATATTAGTAATTCTTGGATGATTTTTGGTAATTCACTACATATACAAATAAGGTACTAAAAATGCATTTCAAAATGGGTTCTATGCCAGGTTTTTCTGTGTGCCGAAGATTAAGAAAAAAAAGTTTGGTGTTTTGGGCTAGAGTGATAAAGGAGTAGATAAAGTCATGGGTGCCATGCCCTCCTCCAAGCTCATCATCCTCCCAGCACCTCCAAATGTTCGCTAACAAGGAAGCTTGCCCTGTCAGCTCACCACTTCTACCGAGTACTGGAAGTTCTAGCCAGACAATTAGGAAAGAAAAAGGAAATAAAAGGCATCCAAATTGGAAAGGAAGAAGTAAAATTATCTTTGTTCACAGACAACATATTCTTAATATGTAGAAAATTCTAATGATTCTATTCCACATGTATACAAAAAAAGAACTAATAAATGAATACAGCAAAGTTGCAGAATACAAAATCAACACACAAAAATCAGCTGCATTTCTATATACTAGCAATGAGCAATCCAAAAAGAATATTTTTTAAAAAATTCCATTTATAATAACGTCAAAGAGAATAAAATATTTAGGAATAAATTCAACCAAGGAGGTTAAATTGCACACGGACATCTATAAACACTGCTGAAAAAATTAAAGAAATAAAAAAGTGGAAAGACATGTTGTGTTCATGATTGAAAGACTTAACATTGTTAAGATGACAACACTACCCAAAGCAATTTACAGATTCAATACAATCTCTATAAAAATTCCCAAAGCTTTGCCCTGGCCAGTGTGGCTCAGCTGGTTGGGCATCACCCTGTACATCAAAAGGACACTGGTTTGATTCCCAGTCTGGGCACATGCCCAGGCTGCAGGCTTTATCCCCAGTTGGGGTATATGTGGGAGGCAGTGAGATGTTTCTCTCTCTCCCTCTCCTTTCCTCTCACTCTAAATAAATCTTTAAAAAAAAATTCTAAAGGCTTCTTTGCAGAAATGTTTATGAATTGGCTTTTAGACTCTATCTAAGGATGGGGGCTGGTTTCCAGGGGACCCAACCTTGTGATTAGAACATTGGGACATTCAGACCCACCCCTGACCTCTGGGGAGGGGAGAAGGGCTGGAGGTTAAAACACTCACTAATGGTCAATGATTTAATCAATCTTCCCTATGTAATAAAGCCTTCATAAAAACCCAAAAGGAGGGAAGTTCCAAGAGCTTCCACGTAGATTTGGGAAGAGTGGTGCATGGAAGCTCTATAACCCCTTCCCACACATCTTTCCCTATGCATCTCTTCCATCTGCCTGTTCCTTTTATAATAAACCAGTGATCTAATAAGTAAAATGTTTCTCTGAGCTGCTCTAGCAAATTAATTGAACCTGAGGAGGGACTCCAGGGAAACTCTGATTTATCAGTCATAAGTACAGGTGACAACTTGAACTTGTGACTGACATCTTAAGACCAAGGAGGGGGTTGTAGGAACACCCCATGTATAGCCGGTCAGTCAGAAGCACGGGTGACAACCTGGGATTTCCACTGGCATCTGAAGTGGTGGGGAGGAGGGAGTGGGCATATGAAGTGGGAATAGGGGAAGTGAGCAGTCCCATAGGGCTGAACCCTTAATCTGTGGGATCTGATGCTATCTCAGTTACATAACAGCAATAATCTTCTTCTTGTTCTATATATATAAAAGGCTAAAATGCAAAGTGTCCCCTCGGGAGTTCAATCAGGAGATCGGGAGTTCGATTGCTCGCTATGACGTGCGCTGACCACCAGGGGGCAGCACAGAACGAAGAAAGGCCCTGGCCGGCAGCCAGCAGCCAGGGAAGGAAGGCTCTGGCCTGCAGCTGGCAGTCGGGGAAGAAGGCCTAGGGATCCTACCCATGCACAAATTTCATGCATCAGGGCTCTAGTATTGTAATAACTATGTATGATGTCAGATGGGTACTAATTTAGCAGGGTGATCATTTCATAAGTTATATAAATGTCTAATCACTGGTTGTACACCTGAAACTAATATAATACTGTACGTCAACTGTAATTGAAAAATAAACATTGTTTCAAAAACAATGTCAAAGCCATGAAAGATAAAGATTTAAGAACTGTTTGGATTAAAAGAGATTAAAGAGAAATCACAACTAAATCCAATGTGTGATCCTGGACCAGAACCAATTCTTTTACTTTTACTATATAAAACATTAATGGGATAATTGATGAAATTTGTCTGTATACAGCAGAATTGTATCTATGATCATTTAGGAAATACATAATAAAGCATTTAGAGGTTAAAGGCATAAGATCTGCAATTTACTCTCAAACAATTTGGAAAAAGGCAAGAACACTGTATGTAGACAAAGAGAACGATAAAGCAAATGTGATAAATATTAACATTTGGGGAATTTGAGTAAGATATACAGGAATTCTTTGTACCATTTTTACAGCTTTTCTTTAAAAAATAAATATAGCCCTGGCTGTTTTGGCTCAGTTGTTAGAGCATCAGCCAGCAGACCAAAAGGTCTTGGTTTCAATTCCAGGTCAAGGGCATGTACCTGGGTTGCAGGCTCAATCCAGGTGGGGTGTGGGTCAGGACTCGTGTGGGAGACAACCAATCGATGTGTCTCTCTCACATCGATGTCTCTCTCTCACCCCTGTCCCTTCTTCCCTTCCTTCCACTCTCTCTAAAAAAAAAAAAAAAATCAATGGAAAATTATCCTCAGGATTAAAAAATAATAAATAAAAATAAATATAAACAGACACACAGTAAGTGAAAACAAATGAAGCCAGTTCAGAGAAACCATTTTCCCTAACAACAATGCTAGGATCATCCTTACTACATTCTACTCATTAGATCATAAAATTTTAGAGCTGGAAGAAAAATGTACTCTCTCTCTCACCAAAACTTCTCCATTTTCAAATTAAGGCAATGAAGTTAAATGCCTTGATCAAGATCACAACTATTTCAAGTCAGAGCCCAGACTACTATCTTGCTCTGACTCAGCTCTTTCAATTATGACAAGCTATTTCTTGATATCATTATATTGTCATCTACCCCCTAAACATATGATACCAAAATATTTAGCTCTATCTTTTCATATATTCTAAGAAGCTCATGCAACAAACCACTCTCAGGCAATCAAAATTTCATTTTAAAAAGGCACTCAGGTATCACTGCTCCTAACAATCTTTAATAACTAATATTGATAAGTATGTTGAGTTCAGAATTCATGCCAGATACTGTAGCAATGCTAAAAATACCAAATTAACCCATTCTACTGTAATGTGACACTGTTAGGTCTATGATGACAGAGACCAAATCTGTATTATTCATCATTATAACCCCATCTCTTAGGATAGTGCCTGGCATACAATAAATATTCTAATAATTGACTGCTGCTGAATAAAAGACCATCTACAGTACAGGAATGTAACTGTGTTTGCAGATAATCATAAGACACAGTGTTAACACAGTGTCATGAGACAATAGATTAGGAAGTTATTTTTACTTGGTGAGAGCTACAAAGGCTTCAGAAATTTAATGACATCAAAGTTAAGCTTTGTAAGACAAATAAGATTTCAACAAACATAGAAGTAATGGGGTGGAGAAAGAAGGGTAGGGGGAGTTAAATTAAACAGCCTGAAGACAAGATAATATTTGACAATTCTACTGAATTTTTAAGCACAGGCTTACCTATGGTTGCTGCAAGTTCTGGATCAAAAGTATCATCTGTGAACCTCAAGAGCAGGCTAAAAGAGATGTTAAAAAGACAGATTAAAAATTTGACTTTTCTTTCTAATCATTTGATAAATGTGCTCATGGTTGTTATATTTAGCCACAAATAGATGCAATAGGAATAGCTGATGTAGGTCTGTTCCCAAAATATTACCTCAGTGTAGGTATACACAGATGGATTAAATTATTGGAAAGGCAATTAAAGAATCCCCAGAACAAAGTAGTTCGTATTAGAAAACATATTCCTCATGCTTCCTTATACAATTCCCCAAGTGTGAAAAGGTTTGTTTGTTGTAACTTTCCTGGTATAACCTTCTAAGAAAATGATATAGCAACATGTGATGCTTTAACTGATATGGACAAAAGGGAGAAAAATAAGTCTCTCTAAATAAAACAAATTAATTTTTTAAAAAATATGATGTGTAATCCACTCTGAATTTAAATAAAAACAGAAAGGTGTGAATGTCTAGCATTTTGTAATACATAGTATGACCACTACCTAAGTGGGATAAAAGGATATACTAGTAAAAAGTGAGGGCAGATGTCCAGAGTACACATATGCTGGCAAATGATATGCAGGGTATGTGAAATCAAGTAGGCAATAGGGAGCTACTGAAGAGTTTTAAAGAAAGGAAAGGCAAGAACTGCTCTACATTTTGAAAAGTTATGCCAGCAAAAAAAAAAAAAAAAAAAAAAAAAAATCAACAGGAGACAACTGCCATAGTTATGATGAGATTAATGAAGAATTAAACTAGAAAATGGTAAAGAAATTAAAAAGGGGTGAAATGAAAGCAAAAGATACCAGTGTAGAAGAATATTCTAAGATTTTTACATCTCCTAAGATTATTTTATTTAATACTAGAGGCCCGGTGCACAAATTCGTGCACTGGGTGTGGGGTCCCTCAGCCCTGCCTGCGCCCTCTCGCAGTCCAGGACCCCTCACTTCTTACCACCCGCCTGCAGCGGAGGCGCCCGTCTTCTGGCTGAGCGACACTCCCCCTGTGGGAGTCATAGTGCATCATAGTGACTGGTCATTCTGACATTCGGTCTATTTGCATGTTAGAGTTTTATTACATAGGATGAGGTAGAAGGGTCAGTTATTAGAAGCTCTTCAAAAATAAAGCCTAAGCTTTCGTTAAAGCCCTAGATTTATACAATTAATCAATCTTCCCTCACATTACCTCCTAAAGTAGGACAAGACTGTTCTATTGAACTGCTTGCATTAATAAAATCAAGGCAACAGATATCAGATGTCTGAGTTGTACAAAAATATTTCTATAGGCTGCAATTATTGCTGTTAGAGATTTTTTTTTTTTTTTTTTTTTTTTTTGGTCCACAGAGTATATTGCAAAACATAGAATTCCTAAACCCAGTATCATTGATTGTATTTGAAGGATTAACTGTCCTTTTCTTGATTTTGCTTTCTTGTGTTTACCATAAAAATCAGCACCACAAAAGCAAAGAAGAGTCAAATTGTAGATTTTTCTACTTAACATTGAACCCACATGACTATAACTATTTTTACTTACTTTCAACATGAGTTAGGTCAGAGCAGTAATTAAGAATCTTAAAAGACTACTTACAAAAATTTTCTTCTCTCTGCAACATTAAACTTTAAATAATATAAGTGAAAATGTCATTAAAAATTTCCATTATCCATAATTTAAGATTAGAAAAGGTATGTGTCTATACTTGGTCACCACAGAAAATATCATTATAAAAACATAGGTTAATATAACCTTATACAGCAGCAGTAGTAGTAATAATGACAATACCTGAATAATATAAATAACAATGGTACTGGCTATTATTTACTGAACATAGACAATGTGCCAGACAAGGAGCCAGGGGTTTTTCTTATGTTAATTGCTAATCCTTACAATATCCCTTGTCTTCAATGATACTTTGTCAGGAAAGGCAAGGATTTAGTATGGTGCAAAGCAACAAATTTTAAAACAGGCTCTTAATATAAATCAGCAGATCTTAGCCAGGGATACACTGGTAGCTCAAAATGCATCCAAAATTCTATGCATGCATTCTTGTAGGCAGAGAGTCCATGTCTCTACTGGATTTTGAAAGGAATCCACAACTTGAAAATGATTAAGAACCAGTGCTCTAAAGAGTGTATGTCTACTAGTAAGCTTTCATATTTTCATAAAAGAAGCAAAACACTCTCCATGCAGAGCTAAAGATGGAAGGAGTAACTACCACAACGCCGCTAAGAGGAGATCAAATTTATAATAAATAGTGTGATTATAACTAATCTGCATTTCTCAACTTGCAAATTAAATTAGCCAAAAAGGATGGGGATACAAGGGACGGAGGAGGGATAGCAACTTGGATAATAGACCTCTAGAATCCATTCTAGTCTCGGAAACACTTTTCAACTTCTTTATTTCACCCTGGCTAGCCCTAGAATCAAATAATCTTATACATTTAACATTAAATAGGGTTCGAGAGATTTCTATTCCAACTTCATTTTTCAAATGAAGAAATGAAAGTCTAGAGTGTTGAAGTATCACACACAAGGTCACACCAAGTGGCAACACTAGTCTCTTAATCCTAATCTCCTGGCTCCTAACATACATGTTCATTACACTGCAAGAGTCTAAAATAAACTGAAAATGTAACCCACTAATTTGAATTAGTTAAGATATCCTTTGTTGTGCAATGATTTCTTAACAACACAAGTGATAGCTCATTTCCACTAACTCTAAATCTCTAAAGAAATATAAATGAACTACTGGTTAGAACAAGCCTTTAAGATTATACCCATGACATATGTTTTTGTACTAACTCACCTTAAAAAGCATAGGCTCCCATTTTAGTAGAGTTATTTACTCTCATCTTATCCAGAAAGATAAGTGTTGTTTTCCATTACACATTACAGATACAATAATGTATATCTAGCTACAAAAAATAAACCAGCTTTCTTCCTAAATGCAATCCTTCCTTGAAAGAGACAGTTAAAAGTGTTAAAACTTCGTAGTGAGCAATTGATAACTCACCACGAAGTACTGAGAAAAAATTTGGGAGCAGATTAGATCCAAGTAAGTTTGTATGAGAGAAGGGAACCAAAGAAGCCAATAATTACACTTAACAAATTTTACTCTAGTCTAGAGGAAGAACCACAATTATGTAAACACTGTACTTCCAGTTAACCTTCCAGAAAATTATAACACAGCTTAACTAGTCATCTATCCAATACATTTAGAAGAAGTGCCAACCAACCATGTATTAGGTTGGACCACATGAAATGACATTCAACTATTAATGACTTCAAAATCAGCAATTTCAGAGGCCTTAACTTAAATAAGGGTCAGATCTCAAGAAAAAAAGAAAGGTTACAAGGCTATGGAATTCCTATTAAGACAATATTCAATATGTTAACTAACTTTTTAACGCTCAAACATAATAGATGGTGATCACAAAGTTATTTTATTCAGCCCTAAACACACACACACACATACATACATACACACACACACACACACACACACACACACACCATACTTTTTGGGTAGCCCATAGTGTTTCAGTAATTTATTCCTTATGTCTTATGTGCAAGTCCCTTATTCCAATATATACAGAGCACATTAAATGAGGAAAACTATGAAAATGTGTTGTCATATTTTAAAAATATAAAAAATTTCAGAATGTATTACAGAATAAGATGTCAAACTGAGGTATCTAAAAACGTAAGACTTTATGAAGTAACTTCAAAGATAAGTTTATCAGGAGGTATTGCTAAACTGTGAAACTGCTTGCCACTCCTGAAATTTGAATACTGTTTAAAGATCAAGGCACCCTAGAATATACCCTATAACCTATTCACAATCAAATGGCAAGAATAACTTCACTGGGAGAACTCTGTTCTAAGACCTGGATGAAATCACTTCCCGCTTGTGATACCCACCCAGCTCCCCATCTTACTTTAGACTCCACTCGAACAACTGTCAATGTTATTTCCCCAAGAAAGTGTCAAGAAAGAAAAGGCATGCCCTAATTTGTTCTCCTACCTCTGTGTGATGTGGCAGAATGAGAACTATAACAATTACCCTTTCTTTTTAAAGGTGGCCTACACCTTAAGCTCTGTCATCTTAGGGGTTTACTCAAGTAGTCAGAAGACCAATGAGTTCTTTCACAGCTCACTCATTATCTATACTCTGTGTGTGTGTGTGTATGTCTGTGTGTGTGTGTGTGTGTGTGTGTGTGTGTGTGTGTGCATGCAATGGGGTGCACCAAAATAGGCCAAGAATACGACCTAAGGTGCCACGAAACTTCCTGCGAAGAACATATTTAGACAAAGCCCGGAGACATCCCAAAGTGATCAAATGACAATGCTTCACTCGCGGGGTGACAGGGGCCTAGACAACCTCTCGCGCTCGGCAGGACTCGGGCCTAACCTCGGCCGGACTTGGGCCCGGACCTGCCCGCCACGCCCTGTGCTCCTGGGCAGCAAACGGCCGGCCCTGGGAATTGTTTTCTCGGTGAGACGGGACGGAAAGCGACCCACAGAATTCGGGCCTGGCGGACGCCCTGAACCAGGGCGGCGCGGGGCGCAGAGGCCTCCGGGCCGTGAGCTGCGGAGAGACCCCGCAGGGCGCGAGCGGAGCCGGCCGCCGGTTACCGTTCCGTTCGCGGAGAGACGGCGGCAGAAAAGGCCCCGCCGGCCCGGGCACGGCCCGCAGCCCCGCCTCACCTAGACTTGCCCACGCCACTCTCGCCGATGATGAGGATCTTCAGGGTGGTCAGTACGTCCTCTTCCATCCTGAACCGCGTCGGCTCCGAGCCCAGCCGCCCCTGTCTGGCCCTTAACCCTTCGCCAGGGAGAGCTGCCCGTGCGCGCGCACTGCTCCGCGGCCGCCACCTTCCTTTCTCGGGGGATATTGGAATTGCTGAAGCCCTACTTCCGCCTTGAGGTAGTTCTGCGTCTGCGCAAACCTAGAGTCACCGCCCGCCCCCCTCCCCCCCCCCCCCCCCCCCCCGCATCTTTTGCGCAAGCGCAGATGGGGGAAGCCGGGTGTGCGTTCACTGACTGCTCAGGCTCTTTCTGCTCCCCAACCCTAATCTAACCCTGCTTCCCTGCTGGACTTGAGAAAGCGCTGCGATGGGGGAGAATAATAATCTATTCAAAATGTCAGCCCTAGCTGGTTTGGCTCAGTGGATAAGGCGTTGTCCTGCGGACTGAAGGATCCCTAGTCTGATTCCTGTCAAGGGCACATGCCCAGGGTGCGGGCTCCATCCCCTGAAGGGGGCATGCAGGAGGCAGCCTGTCAATGATTCTCTCTCATTATTGATGTTCCTCTCTCTCTCTCCCCCCTTCCTCTCTGAAATTAATTTTTAAAAAATTTTAATAAAGAAAATAATTATTTTTATAAATATATAAGTCAACTAATAATAGGTCTATTTTTCTAATAAATAAATACATATATTTAAATTTTGGAATAAATATTAACAACATAGCCACATACCAGCTCTTTAGAGTCCTCAATATTTGTAAAAGTATACAATAATTTGTACAACACAAAAAGTTTGAGACGGTTGCATGGTACTATTCACAACAAGATTAAAAAATTAAAAATAAAATTTTAAGAACCAGGCCTGGATTTATTGATGACGCATGGAACATCATCGACCCACTTTGGCAACACTATAGTCTCTTAAATTTTTTTACTACTTCTTGGCCACTTCCCGGTTTTTTGTAAGATTCTCTTGCTCACCTTTCTTTTTTTTAAATCCTCACCCAAGGTTATTTCTTTTATTAATATATTTTTATTGTTTATAGTATTACAGATATCTCCCTTTATCTCCTTTACCTCCCTCCTCCCAGCCCCTACCTCCCCACCAGGTCTTCACTACCCTATTGCCCATGTCCATGGGCTATGTACATAAGTATACAAGTTCATTGATTTATCTCTTCTTACCCACCCAACCCCACCTCAAGGTTTGTCAGTCTGTTCCATTCCTCCATGCTTCAGGTCTTCTTTTGTTGGTCAATTCGTTTTGTTCATTAGATTCCACAAATAAATGAGATCATTTGTCTTTCTCAGATTGGCTTATTCCAATGAGCATATTTTCCATGCTGTCCCAAAGGGTAAGAGTTCCCTCTTTTATACAGCTGCGTAGTATTCCATGGTATAAATGTACCACAGCTTTTTACCCACTCATCTACTAATGGGTACGTGGGTTGTTTCCAAATCTTAGCTATTATAAATAACACTGCTATGAACATAGGATGAATATATGCTTTCTGATTGGTATTTTGGGGTTTTTAGGCTATATTCCCAGAAGTGGGATTGCTGGGTCAAACAGAAGTTCCATTTTTAATTTTTTGAGGAAACTTTATACAGTTTTTCACAGTGGATGCAGCAATCTGTATTCCCACCAGCACTTGTTTTGTTGATTTTTTTATGATAGCCATTCTGACAGGTGTGAGATGATATCTCATTGTTGTTTTAATTTGCATTTTTCTGATGATTAGTGATGGAGCATTTTGTCATCTGTTTCTTGGCCATTTGTATGTCCTCTTTGGAGAAATGTCTATTCAGGTTTTCTGGTTATTTTTTCATTGGTATGCCCTTTTGTTGAGCTGTATGAGTACTTTACATATTTTGGATATTAACCTCATTCTCTCTGAGTTCGAAGTTACGTTTTCCACTCTTAAGTCACTGCAAGAAGACTTCTCCCGGAGCTCTTTTTGTGCTCCGTTGCCCACTTCCAGTGCATTGAGCTGAGATAGCAGATATAAGGGGGGGTGGGGGGTTGGTAAACTCTCTGCTGATTCTGTGGTATTTCAAATTCTGCCCTTCCCCAAGCCACATGCTACTATCTACTTTTCAGAGTCTTCAAATGGTGGCTCCATACATTCTTTGCAAATTTTATAGATTCATTCAGTGGGAGAGAAAGGGTGGAGTATATTTACTTCCTCTTCCCTGAAACTTGACCCTTTGATCAGTGGCTTTTCAATTTTGGAATTTCTGGCCCTGTACTTTACTCACGCAGCTAGATCTATTGAGTAACAAAGGATAATCTACCATGTCAAAAGCTCACACTTCAACAGAATATCTTTTATTAATGTATTTAAAACATAATTATTTACTTTATGATGTGCCATTCATAATCATTGGTATACATGGAGGGAATTGTCAGGGTTTATCCCAAACCATTTCTTAACCCAGTTATATTGTCAAAGAAATATCCATTTAGGAATAGGCTACCGACCCTCTCCCAAGCCTAAACCTATGATTGGCTAGCCCAGCACCACATCAAAATTACTTATCCTGCTGCTCTCACCTAAGTGTGCTTATGTTAAGTATGTCTACAGTTCCAGTACCAAAAAGAATTGAAAAATACACAACTTGGCAAGTCTGGGCCCATACCTATCTATCTTTTATCTAGAGTACCTGAGAACTCCATGCCCTATGGGTACACCAAGCCAGCTGGCTGGAACCTGCTTCCAGCTTCCTTCCTGCCAGCCTCTTTTCCGGTGGGCTGGGTCTTGTTCTTCCTTTTCTCTAGTTCTGAGATAATTCTTAGAACTACCTGGCTCTGTAACTAACCTTCCCACTATCCTGTTCCAAAGCAAGTCTGTGTCCTTCTTCTTTAGATTAGGTTCTCCTTGTTGATAAACGGGACTGAATCTGTCCACTCTTGCTATTTTGGTCTTTTATTGGTATAACATTCTCCCACTTTCTATTTATGATAACTTTAGTATCGGCTTTCTCCCTTAATGCATTAACTAGCTAAGAAAAAATATCTACACTAATAAAAGGGAAAGATGAAAATTGACCGTACCTTCATGATGCCAATCAGGAGTGAGTATGCAAATTAGCGGGACAAAGATGGTGGCGGCCACAGAGCCAGCCAGAGCAGGTGGGAGGCTTGGGTTGCCCCTGGCAACCGAGGAAGCCAACTTCCCACCCGCCTGGGCTGGCTGCCTTAGGAGGGGCCTGTGAGCGGAGGACTTGGGTGGCTGTTGCCCAGGCTGGTTGCCGAGGGAGGGGCCTGCAAATGACCCTCAGCCCCTTACCCAGGCTGGCCACGCCCCCAGGGAGTGAGGGTTCTTGATGGGGCGTGTGACCAGTCTGCAAATAGCACTCAGCCCCTCACTCAGGCTGGCCATGCCCCCCCAGCAGGGACCCTTACCCCATGGGGGCGTGGCGGGCCTGCAAACTGCCCCAGCCCCTTGCCCAGCCCAGCACCATCCCCAGTGGGGACCCCCACCCCAATGGGGGCATGGCCGGCCTGCAAACCATCACAGGCCCCTTGCCCAGGCCACCCTGTCCCTCAAGGGAACCCCCACTCTGATCCAGGACACCCTTCAGAGCAAACCAGCTGGCCCCCATCCATGCACCAGGCCTCTATCTATACTAATAAAAGGGTAATATGCTAATTAGACTGGGAGACCTTCCAGGAAACCTTCCAGACATTCTTCTGGACAAAGCCATGGTGGCTGGGCCGAGGTAGAGGCGGTTAGGGGCCAAGAGGGGAGGGCAGTTGTGGGTGATCAGGCCAGGATGGGACAGCAGTTGTGGGTGATCAGGCCGGCGGTGGGGGGCAGTTGGGGGTGAGCAAGCCAGCAGGCAGAGTGGTTAGGGGCAATCAGGCAGGCAGGGAGGTGAGTGGTTAGAAGCCAGCAGTCCTGGATTATGACAGGGATCGGGCCTAAACCAGCAGTTGGACATCCTTCGAGGGGTCACAGATTGGAGCGGGTACAGGCCAGACTGAGGCACACCCCCCCGGTGCATAAATTTCATGCACCAGGCCACTAGTTAAATAATAATGAGCATCATTTTTTTCTAGTTCCTAATTTTAATGAGGCTAACTATAGTTTCACCTACTGTTTGTTATTTCTTATAATTTATTAATGTAATGTATTATATTAATAGGTTTTGTTATATTATTCTACTAGAGGCCCGGTGCACGAAATTCATGCACGGGGGTATGTGTCCCTCAGCCCAGCCTGCACCCTCTCCAATCTGGGACCTCTTGAGGGATGTCCGACTGCCCATTTAAGTAGGATCGGGCCAAAATGGGCAGTCGGACATCCCTCTCACAATCCAGGACTGCTGGCTCCCAACTGCTCACCTCCCTGCCTTCCTGATTGCCCTTAACCGCTTCTGCCTGCCAGCCTGATCACCCCCTAACCACTCCCCTGCCAGCCTGATTGATGCCTAACTGCTCCCCTGCCAGCCTGTTTGCCCCTAACTGCCCTCCTCTGCAGGCCTGGTCACCCCTAACTGCCCTCTCCTGTAGGCCTGATCACCTCTAACTGCCCTTCCCTGCAGGCCTGGTCCCCCCCAACTGCTCTCCCTTGCAGGCCTGGGTCCCCCCAACTGCCCTTCCCTGCAGGCCCAGTCGCCCCCAACTTCCCTCCTCTGCTGGCCTGGTCACCCCTAACTGCCCTCCCCTGCAGGCTTGATTGCCCCCAACTGCCCTCCCTTGCAGGCCTGGTCCCTCCCAACTACCCTCCCCTGCTGGCCATCTTGTGGCGGCCATCTTGTGTTCACATGCGGGCAACCATCTTGTGTGTTGGAGTGATGGTCAATTTGCATATTACTCTTTTATTAGATAGGATGCTAAGATATATCTTGATTGATTTTGGTAAATTATTCCTTTATATACTGTATAATTCTATTTTCTGACATTTTATTTATGAGTTTGCATATATAAATATATTCCTAAATGAGACTTATTTATATTTTCCTGTAAGTCACTTTTACTTCGAGATAGAGCATAGCAGACATTGTTCTAAGGTAATCATAGATAAAGCATACAGGCACTTTTTTTGTGGAAGGGCTCATCGTGATAGATATCTGTTGTTTCTAATGACCCCAAATCTATTTCCTCTTCTTCTTAGCATGCACCTAATTTCCTTGGGAAACACTTTCCTTAATGTCATTTGGGGAAAACTGATACCTTTTTACACCAATTCCAAGATGTGGCACATAACTATTGCCTAGCTAATCAACTCACTCTTTCAGTTAAAAGGGTTTAATTCATGAATGGGCACATGATTCAATGGGATGAAATTATAGAACTCTTACTAAAACTGTCAGGAGAAGTACATGTTATAAGAGATGCTGAAAGGTTAGGACATGGGCCTAGAACTATTGGGAGCCCTCTAGCTATCATCAATAAGGAACCTGAACAAGAACAGAATCCAGAGAGAAAAAGGGAGAGCCAACATATGGACAAAGAGAGCTCCTGACAAATTGCTCCTCTGGATAGAGCTAGTTGCTCTCAGATTTTTATGTTTTATGAGCCAATAAATTCCCTTTTGAAAGTGTCAATGTAAGAAACATTCAAACCTGTAGAGAATTTTTGTGAGTTTATTTGATTCAAACTGTAGACAATTATCAGGAAGCAAAATCTCAACATATTGAGATTATGCTCCAGAGAATGGCAGTTTTGCATCTTATTTTATACATCACAATCAAAAGAAAAGAATTAAGTGGGTTACATGAAATCTATTGGTGATAGGTCGGAGAGATGGGAGAAAGCAAAGTGGGGAAAGGTCTGAGATTGGATAAAAAGTAAAATTATATATATATTACATAAGTGGGTACAGGATAGTTAACAGTCAACAATTAATTCAATAACAACCAGGGGATTTGTGGTCTCTGTTCTGTTGCAGTACCTGTGCTTTGAGGGTTGCAGAAAAAGGAAATTACTTTGACATTCCAAAAGTATATCATTGTAGAAGCAAAAAAACAACAGACAGGCTTAATTAAGGTAAAGACTGACTTTATTCAGGGAAGATTTTAGCCTAGGATATGACTACCTGCCATAAACTGCTTTTAGTTAGTAAGTTTTAATTTCAGACCATTCTTTATGTTACTTTAGATTTATGAGCTTTTAAGGCCACCATGCAGGCCTCTCCCAAGATTGTCAGGTTTAGCATATGGCCCCTTTTGGTCCAAAAGAAAACCATGAAATATTTGAAACATACAGGTCCGAATAGAGAATAATAATATGATGAACACTTCGTTTTGACAAATATGTTAAGGATCATACTTTAGCTGTTTTTAATATAAAGCACTAAACATTAAAGACAGATCTGAGACATCCTGTGTGCTCCTGCCTGATATCTCCTCACTCCAGAGATGGTCAGAATTTAAGGTTTGCCATGCCCATACATGACATTATATTTTTTTTACTACCTATTGTGTATCCTTAAACTCCTTTTATAGATTTTTAAGCTTTATAATTTTATCAAATTACACAGATACTTCTGAAACTTGACATTTTTATTCAGTTTTATATTTTGGAGATTTAACTATGGTGTGAGATATAGCTGTAGTTCATTTAAAGTACTGTATTCTAACTTCCATAAAGCTTTGTATTCATCATTATCTCTCAGATATTTTCCATATTTTGCTAGTATGTCTTCTTTTCCCTTAAGCCAGGTTGACTTTGAGTTTCCCTTACTTGCCAACCAAAGACTCCTGATTGACCCATTCAGCAAACCTCTAAAAACAACCTATGTATCTCTCTCTCTCTTCAAAGTGCCTATAATCCTAACCATCAGCATCAATCTTGGGTAAGGCACTGCTTTTGTATGTCTCTCATAAAATAAAGGTATTATCCAAGAAGAGCCAAAGACCAACACATCACATGCTTCGGGTAGCTATCTCCTAAAAGAAGACAGGGTCCTGGGTGGAGAGCAATAAGTAACTCTCTTCATGTGAGTCCTTGAAGGAGAACTGGCCTGAGCTGGGTTGTAATTGGGGAGACTCTGGGAATCCAGTATTGGCCTAAGAGCACTAGGCATCTGAAAAGCCTTAAGAGCTTTGCTTAGAGGGAAACACATGTAAGGTCAACTTTGTTTATGAAAGAAAGCAAAGTCTAATCAGACAGACCTGGTTTCAAAGCTTTATTCAGTCATTTACTGTCTTTGTGACCTGAAGCAAGCCATTTGAGTTTCTGAGCCTTCATAGCTTCATTTGTA
Organism: Cnephaeus nilssonii; assembly: GCF_951640355.1. Lineage (NCBI taxonomy): Eukaryota > Metazoa > Chordata > Mammalia > Chiroptera > Vespertilionidae > Cnephaeus > Cnephaeus nilssonii. Next base: position 14,517,228 of record NC_137075.1, on the reverse strand, counting down.
AAATGAGATGAATTTTACCTGCCTTGAAATGGTGATTGTATTATAAGATGTGATGAATATACAGTGTCAGGTGACCAGCAGATCCTCACTGATGGTATCTATTAATATTATTAATTCAGCCAGTCCCATCAGTCAGGTTGGTGATTCCCTAGGGATTTTACTATGGAATGATGCCTTGAGAATGGTTTGCCTTGGTCCCGGTTGCAAAGCTGGGCTTAAAGAGAAGTTTATCAGAGGGTTACTTTTTTCTTCCCATAAGAACATCTCTTAGAAGTCTGGAGATTTGAAGTAAATTACCTAATGTGACATCCATTCTCCTAGCCTTTAACACAGGAAAATATTAGGTTAAAAGGAACTTGAAGAGCAACTAAAAGGAGGAGGGAACAAGTAGCATGAAGAGAAGGGGCAGAATGAAAAGGTGGAATTTCCTAATTCCTTTATTTGAAACTTGTGGAAAGGGTGTTACAGGGGTCAAATATATTTGGGGCTAATTTCCTATTTGTGTATGAGCCTCAGGCCAGGTGATGTGTGGCCTCTGGGGCGCCTTCTCAAGCTATTGCCCATCCTTCAGTTACTACATCATTCAGGTACTGAAGGCAGATAGATCTCTTGGAAAACAACATTTCCTAATGATAGAGAAAGCCAGAGAAAATGGTCACGTGAAGACATGAAAGGAAACAGGGACTGATATTTTCATAAGAAAAGCCCTCCACAACCCTGCCAATACCTCCACCTCTCTCTAGACTCTTTCTGAACCTAACTTCTGAGATACCCCCTGTCCCTGCCAGCCACCTTGTGCAGCCCCAGGCTTTTCACCTCACTCACCGGCTCACATCACCACTGCAGCTCACAAGCTACCAAAACATAGCTGATGAGTCACTGGTGATTGTTGACAGTAAAACTGTCTTCAGAGACAAGAGAGCACTTGTCTATGCAGCTCTGTTTAGGTAGCCTGCGTGTCCTGGAATGAAAGCAGCCAGGTGACACACTTTAGTGCTGAAGAAGAGTCAGCTTCCTCTGGAAGTGAGCTCTAGTGATCACATCTTCATTGTAGGGATCTCAGGTGATCTCACCATTCTGCCCAGTGCTCATTAGAAGGAAATTGGGAGAGAGTGGAGGCATTTTGCCAATTTGGACAACTTAAGGATAGTCCCTTCGTTGGGGGTGAGGGGAAGATGTCCTTCCCTATGTTTGAAAGGCAGTTGGTAATCAAATTTGGGCTACATTTTCAGTCACCTTAAGAATGTAATTAGAGTTGCTGATATGCTTAAAGTTGAAATGGAAGTGAGCTCCAAGAAAAGGTTGAAAGTCTCAATGCTCTTCAACCCTTTAGAAAATACATAAAACTTTAAAATTATCAATGCTGGTACCCTTCAAGAGATTCTGATGTCATTGGTTTAGGATGGGCATAAGCTTCTTTAAAAAGTATTGTAATTTTTCAGATCATTGCAATGTGCTACCAGGGATAAGATCCACTGAGATAGGGAATTTTACCACTTCAGTGTCTCATATATGTTGAGACGGTTACAGTATAAAATGGCAGTATTGGTGATTATGGGAGCAAGTTTCACATGAGTTAGTGTGAGCTTTGCTGAGAGAGTTATAATCACTTAGAATACATAATACCCATGGAACCCAGTGAAAATTGGGCTCTTGTGTGACTAGGAGAGAACCCCACCTAGGAAAGACTGATGGGCTCTGAGAAGTCCCAGGAACAGGACCTAGGAGGTGTCTCTTCCTTCTCAAACCCCGAAATCACAACACTAACACAATCACTACGTTTTCAATGGTATGTATACAAATAATATAAGCAAGTGTGTCTTGTGTGTGCCTTGTGATTGAATGTAACACAGTAATAAAAACGAGTAACTCGCTGCATTGCTCCTGGTTAGAGAGCATACGCTGGCCTGTACAACTCTTTGTCATCAGAAACTATTACACTGATTGATGGAGGGAGCAAAGAGGCTTCTGGAATGCTTGTAATGTTCTTTCTTGTTCTTGATACTGGTTATACAGGTGTGTCCAGTTTGTAAAAATTCATAGAGATGTACATTTACAAATTTGCATTTCAGTATCTGTTTTATATTTCAATACGAAGTATTTAAAAAATACAAAACTAACCACTGCTTCCTTTTGAGATGTATATGGCAGTTGGCTAGATAACACTTATTCATGGAAAAATGAGTGTCGATGTTGAACTCTTCCACTTACAGAGCTTGCGGGGAGGACAACAGGGACAGAGTGGGGACTGAAGAAAAACCGAAATTGCCAAGTCTGCCAGTTCTTCAGTGTTGCACAGGGCGGAGCTCCTGAGGAGATGCCTTTTGTTTAGCAAAGTGACACGTATTTTCAAATATGCAGAGGTGCAGCCCAGCCTGAGGAGGGAGTGGAAAGCTAATTGTTCTGCCCTGTACATGAAGAGAATTGCATTCCCAGAAGAGGTAAGGGTAAAGGGTCCTGGAGAACCAGGGAGTGAGAGGGGCTAACTGAGGAAGGGAGAGGACTGAGTAAGCTGTGCGACAGCAGGTTGGAGCCTGAGGAAAAGATGGCTGGGGAAAAAAGAGATGCATTCTGGAGATGCAATGGCAGAAGGACTTTTAAGAAAAGGGTATCTAATATTTGATTTCAAATATTTTATGTGGCAGCAATGAAAACCAGCTCCATCCCTCCAAATCCCCAGTAATATCTGCTGCTCTCGCTACCCTGCTAATCACCTGCCATATATTACAAATCAGCCGATGGAAGGGTAATGTAACTTCATAACCCAGAGAGAGTTTGGGTTGGTTTGAATATTTTAACTGGCTGTTGTGTAAGACTGAATTGAATTTTCTTTTAATGATGATACATGCCTGCAACTTGGTTGTTTGAGGCCAGTCTCTCAAATTGTAAAATGGAAAAGTGTAAAAACTAACCTGGGCCCTTTGTGAGATAACTTAATTCTGACACATACATTATAACAGCTATTCTAATTGTCAAGTATAAATGATCAGTGTCTCACTGACAGCTGTGATGTGGGACAAAGAGTAGTACAACTTGAGCTCTGGCCAGTGTGGCTCATTTGGTTGGAGCATTGCCCTGTACACCAAAAGACCGGGGTTCAATTCTCTGTCAGGGCACATAACTAGGTTGTGGGTTCGATCCTTGGTCGGGTCATGTGTGGGAGGCAACAGATGGATGTTTCACTCTCACATCGATGTTTTTCTTTCACTTTCCCTCTCTCTAAAATCAATAAAAGCATGTCCTCAGAAACAAAAACAAACAATTTGTTAATGCAAAAAACTTGAAATTAGAGGATTATCTACATTTCTTGGGAAAGTTGCTTAATATCTCTAAATTTGTTTCCTCATCTATAAAATGGAGGAAAATAATTCCCAAGTAGAGATACTCTGAGACATAACTAGAAGAATGTGTTTGAAGTAAGTCCTTTAGATGATAGCATATAGTGAATAATAAATATTAACACCTTCCCTTCTTTCACTTATATAATATTGCATGTAGAAGTACTTTATTTTATTTTTTAAATAAAGCCACAAAATAATTGTTAGTAAAATTAGTCAGAACTAAAATTTGTTGATTATTTGAAAAGCATGTCCTTCATAAGAGCAAACTTCTAGAAGCAGAAAAAAAAATTTTATGCAGCAAATTAAATTAATGGTTTTAGTGCAGTGATTTTTAACTGAAATTGATTTTTCCCCCCGAGGGGACATTTGGCGAGGCCTGGAGACATTTTTGGTTGTCACTACTGGCATCTAGTGAGTAGAAGCCACAGATGCTGCTAAATATCACACAGTGCACAGAACAGTCTCCTACAATAAAGACGTAACCAGCTCAAAATATCAATGGCAATGTTGTTGAGAAACTGGTGGTAAGGCAAGTTAGTCTGGTTAGTCTTGTTTTCCAACTTGGTTGATGCCTATGCACATATTAACATTCCCTTAACTTTAAAGTATTCCTTTCTTAGCCTGTGAACGCTCATAAAAAATGGAAATTTTCATTCTAAAGTGATTATATGTTCAAGCCTATATAAGTCACACACCTTTAATATCAAAACAAAGCTTTTGTTCAGCCCCAGAAAAGTCTAGAAAACACTATCACCACAGATTCTTCTCCTCACCCCATTAAAAGATGTATATTTTGTAAAATATTACTATTTTGAGATCTGTACAGTTCTGCTTATCTCAAGCAATACTTGGTAAACAAAATTCCACTGTACTTAAGTCATTTCATAATTCAACAATGTGGATGGAACTCTTTCCAGTGGAGGTGATTGCTTCAGAGTAAGAGCTCTCCTTCTTACCAATTCTAAATTTTAATTTTAGAGATCAAAATGAGATAATTCAGAGCCAGAAAAAAACCTGTTCAGAAACATTTGTGTTATTGCACAATAATTGTCAGAAATGTTCTTCCCAGCTTCGAATGTAATGGACGAAGTAGCTGGTAACCTCGAACAGCTGAGCTATTAGTACTGTTGTTCAGTTCTTCATCTCCCATTGTCCACACCACTGCTGCTGTCATCCTATTACTGGCTCCATCATAGAGCCTGGCCAATCATAGCTGAGTCAGGCGCAAAGGATGCTGGGAAAGTGGGGTTGAACAAGCAGCACGTTGTAGAGTGCAGTAATATGATCCTATAATTTATGTTTGTATTTTCATAGCACATTACTTGATCATTTTAACAACCCAGTGCTGCGAACAAGATAAGTAATTTTATCCCTATCTTGTGTGTTTGTTACATGCTGTTGAATCAGCTCCAACTCGTGGTGATTCTTTGAATGAGGGATGTCCACAATGATTTATCCTCAACAACCCTGCTCAGCTCCTGTAGATGCATGTCTGTGGCTTCTTTTATGAAGTCAATCCCATAGTTGATTTTCCTCTTTTCCTGCAGCCTTCTGTTTTTCACGCCATTATTATCTCTTCCAAAGAACCCTGCCTTCTCATGATGTGCCTGAAAAAAAAAAAGAGATAAAAAACCTACAAACTGATCTACGAAGTTTGACTGTCTTGCTCTAAATCATGCAGTGTCTAGGATCCAGATCTCTGATCTTTTAACCTAGAGATCTGCACACTATAGGACACAAAAATATAAAGCCTACCTTATGGTACTTTCCTTTGAGCTCTCTCTCTCTCTCTCTCTTTAAAGCATTTTTTAGAGAGAGAGAGGAAAGAAGAGAGAAAAAGAGAAACATCGATGTGAGAGCAGAACATACATGAAGTGAGAGCAGAACATACATTGGCTGCCTTCTGCATGCCCGCTATGGGGTCGAGCTGGGCATGTGCCCAGATCGGGAATCAAACTAGCAACCTTTTAGTTTAGGGGACAACACCCAACCAACTGAGCCACACTGGACAGGTCTCCTTTGAGTTCTCTTGGTTTGCTTTGCTTGTCTTAGTTGCAGGAGTGCAAAGGAGAACTAGAGATACCGACCTGGTGTAGTGGGTCTACAGACTGCAGAAAAGGGACAGAAATTCTTCATTGGAACAAAGAGATTTAAACTCACAGGCATTCTCTAAACCAACAAGGACCAACCATAAAAAAATCTTTGAGAAAATGATTTATTTCCTAAAATGTCATTTTCAGATCATAATCAATCATCCTGGAAGTATTTTTCAAAATTAGCCTTAATATAAAATAATAAATAGTTTAGTTCATGCCTAATTTTACCCCATTACTCTAAGTCAACCATATTACTGTGAGTTAATGTGTTTTTCTTCAGGGTGATTATTTTAAATATTTGAAGGCAGCTTGTTCCAAATTGGCAATGCCATGATCTGAGTGTATATATTTATTTCCTTCATAAACTTTCTTAGCTATTCATTGTCCCTTGAAAGGATTTTTTCAGTTCCTTAACTTCCTCTTACTTGAATATTCAGTGTAATTGTTTTCATACAGAGCATACAGGACTTTTTTCATTTCTGAGAATGTGAAGCCACACTTGTCCATTTATAGGAAATCATTTTGATGAGGGTGTTTGTGCATGTATGTACAGGATGTAATTTTAGTTTTGTTTTTGTTTGTTTTCATAGGAGTTAAACATTTCACAACAAACTTTTAGTACTATTTAAAGTCAGGAATTTAAAAAAATATATAGCCACAAAATTATAGGTTGTCTTTATAACTATAAATGACAAAACCAGGAATGAAGTATTTCTGCAGCAGTGTAGCAGTCCTGAATTAACAAACAAAACTGTTATTCCTTTCTGCTACTGAATTTGAAAATTCATACCTTCAAAGACAGCAAAACTCTGAGTGAGTAGATGTGAGTCATTCACTTCCTTCATAGTGAGAGAGGCTTTAGTTGGAAAATATAGAACTATTCTGTTCTGGTCTCATCTACTTCTAGGAGAAAACAGGGAGACAGTTATTTAAAGAGTCACTATGAACTTACAAAACTTCAGCACAGATCAAGAGGCAAGAATGTCATTGGATTTGCTTTAGCTCACCAGTTCTTTAGCATTTCAATCCTTGTCTATATTTGAATGATACAATAATGATTTCTTGATGACAAATGCCTGTTTCAGGGAACAATAAGTTTATTGGGACCATATAAATCAAACTAAGAATCTCTCTCTCTCTCTCTCTCTCTCTCTCTCTCTCTCTCTCTCTCATACACACACACACACACACACACACACACACACACACACACACACAGAAATATTACCCACATATAAAACATACCTGTATAATTTAACAAATATGCCAGTGCCACCATGCCAATGTAGGTCACAAGATAGAAATTTTCTAGCACAGCAGCCACCCATATGTGCAGTCCTTTCTACTCCCAATTCCACCTCTCCATTAGAGGTCATTGTTTATTCCAACTTTTATGATAATCATTTCCTGCTTTCCTTTATATTTTTACCATATATTCATGCATCCATAAGTAATATGTTTAGTTTTGCTTGTTTTTAAATTTTTAAATGGAATCCTATATTTTGCCTTTGTTTTTAAAATTTGTTTATAAGATGCAGTTACATTGTGTATAGCTGTAGTTAATGCAATTTTGTTGTTGTATAAGATTTGACTTTACAAAAATACCACATTTTCTCCTTTTTGCAGATGATGAACATTTGGGTATTTTCCAGTTTTTTGTAATTGTATCAACAACACTGCTATGAATATTATTGTACATGTATTTAGAATATAGCCAGAGTGAAATTTCTGAAACATAGAGTAGGTATATCTTGAGCATTATCATATAATTTTAAACCATCCCCCAAAAGTCATTGTACCAATTTAAGCACTCATTCATTCTACATGTGAGTTCTTGTAGTTCACAGCCTTGCCAGTTTTGGTATTGTGAAACTAGGGGCCTGGGGGAAGAATTCGGAATGCAGTTTTCTGGGAGTAAATATTATTTACCTCCCTCTTCATTGTTCTTTTATTCACAATGCCTGATCTAATATTAAGAATTATGACACATTCAAAGAAAGAAGACAATATGAACTATTATTGAAAAAGGAAGCAGTTGATAAAAGCAAACCCAGGCCCTGCTGTTGGGCTTGTCAGACAAAGACTTTAAATGAACTATAACAAATATGTTAAAAGATATAGTGAAAAGATAGACACTGCATAAACAGATGGACAATATCTACAGAGAGCTGGCATAAAAGAGAAACAAATAGAAATGTTAGAAATAAAAACTTAACAGAGATGAGAATCATTCAATGGACTTAACAGATTGGACACAGCAGCAGAAGAAAAAGTCCAGTGAGCTTATAGACAACTCAATTAAAATTATCCAAATACAACTAAAGGAGAGAAAGAGGTGGTTTAAAAAGATAGACAATCTGAGTTCTTTGGGACAATTACAATCATGGTCTAACATTGTACATGTAATCAGAGACCCAGAAGGAGAGCAGAGAGAGTGGGACATAGGAAAAATTTGAAGAAATAATGTTAAACAAATCTATTCAATTGATTAATAATATTAACCCACAGATTCAAGAATCTGAGTGGACTTCAAGCAAGATGTGCACAAAGAAAACTGCTCCTACATACATCGGAGTCAAACTGCTAAAAACCAAAGACTAAGAGCATATCTTAAGAGTGGGGGGAATCCGCGGCACAGGAGTGGGCCTCCTGCTGACACAGGGCAGCTGCGCTATCTGATTTTGACTCTGGGCACATGGATACGGAGAGTCTGTTTCCCACAGCGCGAGCGCAACCAGGCCTCCTGCCACAAAAGGTGGCTATACCACCTAACTTTGACTCTGGATGTGCGCTCTGTTTCACATGGCGCAGGAGTGGGCCTCCTGCCAACACAGGGTGGGTGGCTGTGCAACCTGGCCCCCCAAGCAGACTGGGGACCTTGATTCTCTGTGCAAGAGGCAGCACTGAGCACCATTGACTTGAATCTCGGCGCACGCATGTGGGGACTCTGTTTCTCATCATGCATCCACAGGATCCCTGATTCTCAGTGCACACACACTAAGTGCCTGTGACTCCAATTATCAGTGCACGTGTGCACAGGGACCCTGATTCATGGCGCGAGGCTGCACCAAGTGACAGAGACTCCAATACTCAATTCTCGGCATGTGCACATGGGGTCTCTGACTTCTGGCGCACGTTAGGGGACTCTGATTTTCGGCGTACACCTGCAGGGACTTTTTTCAGTGCAGCGCATGCGGGGTCCCTAATTCTAGGTGTGCGCACAAGGCCACACTGAGCACTGGTGACTCTGATTCTCAGTGTGTGTGGCTCCCACCGACCCACGGCAGCCACATGTCTGTGTCAGAGCTCTTCGGTGACACTCAGGTGGCACGACACTCCCAGGCCCCCGCAATTTGGCATTTGGAACTTCTGGTGATAGTTAGAATGAGAAGACAACGAAACAATCCCCAAAAGAAAGAAAAAGAGGAATTGCCAAGAAAGGAAATAAGTGAAACTGAGGCATGCAACATGACAGAAAAAGAATTCAGAGTAATGGTCATACAGTTAATAAACCAGATGGACGAGAAAATTATCAACCTATGCAAAAATCAGGAAGAAATCAAAAGTGACATAGATACAATCAAAAACTCCATGGAGGGTTCAACAGTAGACTAGAAGAAGCAGAGAACCAAATTAGTGAGTTAGAAGATAAGGTAGAGAAACAAGCCCAATCTGAACACCAACTGGAGAAAAAAATTAAAAAGCAGGAGGAGAGCCGAAGGGAGCTTTGGGACAACATGAAACGAAGTGCCAGAAGGATATGATAGAGGTGCCAGAAGGACAAGAAGAGCAGCAAGGCTTAGAGAATCTATTTGAAGAAATAATGACAGAAAACTTCCCTGATATGGGGAAGAAAAAAGCTGCACAAGTATAGAGAGTCCCAAGCAAGATGAATCCCAGAAGACCCACACCAAGACATGTCATTATTACAATGGCAAATGTTAATGACAAAGAGAGAATCTTAAAGGCTGCAAGAGAGAGATGGTTACCTACAAAGGATCCCCCATCAGATTATCAAATGATTTCTCAACAGAAACACACCAAGATAGAATGGAATGGAATGAAGTATACAAAGTGATGCAAAGCAAAGGACTGAATCCAAGAATACTCTATTTAGAAAGACTATCAATCAAAATTGAAGGAGAAATCAGGAGCTTTGCAGACAAAAAAAGGCTAAGGGAGTTTATCACTACCAAGCCATCAATGCAAGAAATGCTAAAGGGAATGCTATAAAAAGAAGAAATAGAAAGGGAGGAAGGAACACAGACATAAAGCACAGAAATGGCTACAAACTAGTACCTATCAATAATAACATTAAATATAAATGGATTAAATTCTCAAATTAAAAGACATCAAGTGACTGAATGGATAAGAAAACATGACCCATATATATGCTGTCTACAGGGGACCCACCTCAGAACAAGGGACTCACACAGATTGAAAGTGAAGGAATGAAACAATATCTATCAGGCAAATGGAAATTTTTAAAAAAGCAGGGGGGTAGCAATACTTATATCTGACAAAATAGACCTCAAAGTGAAGACCATAACAAGATATAAGGAAGGCCACTTCATAATTCTAAAGGGATTGATACAACAAGGGGATATAACTCTGATAAACATATAGGCACCCAATACAGGAACACCGAAATACATTAAAAAAAAAAACTTATGAACAATATCAGGGGAGAGATTGACAGCAATATAATCATAGTAGGAGACTTTAACACCCCATTACATCACTAAATAAATCCTCTGAACAAAAAAAAAAATTAGCAAAGAAACAGCAATTTTAAATGACTCACTAGATCAGACGGACTTAATTGACATCTTTAAAACATTCCACCCCAAAACTACAGAATATACATACTTCTCAAGTGCACATGGGACATTTTCAAAGATAGACCACATATTGGGACACAGGAAAATTCTCTCCAAATTCAAGAAGATTGAAATCATATCAAGCATCTTCTCAGATCACAATGGCATAAAATTAGAAATCAACTACAATAAAAACAATCACAAAAATTCAAACACTTGGAGGCTGAATAGCATACTATTAAACAATGAGTGGGTTACCAAAGAGATCAAAGAAGAAATAAAAACATCCTGGAAACAAACGACAATGAAAACACAACAATCCAAAATCTTTGGGACACAATGAAAGCAGTCCTGAGAGGGAAGGAAGTTCATAGCATTACAGGCCTACCTCAAAAAAAAAAATAAGCCATCTAAATCTGCAACTTGAAGAATTAGAAAAAGAGCAATAAGAAAAGCCCAGAGTGAGCAGAAGTGAGGAAATAATAAAGATCAGAATAGAAATAAATGACATAGAGACCCCCCCCCAAAAAAAAATACAAAAGATCAATGAAACCAAGAGCTGGTTCTTTGAAAGGGTAAACAAGATTGATGAACCTCTAGCCAGGCTCACCAAGAAGCAAAGAGAGAGGACCCAAATAAACAAAATCAGAAATGAAAGAGGCAAAATAACAACAGATCCCACAGAAAAATACTATGAGCAACTCTATTCCAACAAATTGGTCAACCTAGAAGAAATGGACATATTCCTTGAAAAATACAACCTTCCAAAACTCAACCAGCAGGAATTTAAAAAAAATCTGAATAGGCCAATATCTGTGGAGGACATTGAGGCAGGAATAAAAAAACTTCCAATAAACAAAAGCCCTGGACCAGACGGCTTCACAGCGGAGTTTTATCAAACATTCAAAGAAGAAATAAAACCTATCTTCCTCAGACTATTTGAAAATATTTAAGAGGAAGGAACACTTCCAAGCTCTTTCTATGAAGCCAGCATTATTCTGATCCCAAAACCAGATCAAGACAATACAAAAAAAAAGAGAATTACAGGCCAACATCGCTCATGAACATAGACGCCAAAATTCTCAACAAGATTCTAGCAAATCGAATCCAGCGTAACCAAGTGGGATTTATTCCGGGGATGCAATGATGGTACAATATCCGCAAATCAATAACCGTGATACACCACATAAACAAACTGAGAGATAAAAACCATATAATCATATTCATTGATACAGAAAAAGCATTTGACAAAGTCCAACACCCTTTCTTGATAAAAACTCTCAGCAAGGTGGGAATAGAAGGATCATACCTGAACATAATAAAAGCCATATATGACATACCCACAACCAACATCATACTCAATGGGCAAAAACTAAAACCATTTCCCCTAAGAACAGGAACAAGATGGATGCTCACTCACACCACTCCTATTTGACATAGTACAGAAAATACTAGCCATTGAGAGCAGACAAGAAGAAGAAATAAAAGGCATACAAATTGGAAAAGAAGAAGTAAAACTGTCCTTATTCGCAGATGACATGATATTGTACATAGAAAACCCCAAAGATTCCATAAAAAACTTACTAGACTTAATAAATCAATTCGGCAATATAGCAGGATACAAAATTAACAACAAGAAGTCTATGGCTTTTCTATATACCAATAATGAACTCAAAGAAAGAGAAACTAAAAAAGCAATCCCATTTACCATTGCAACAAAAATATTAACCCTACCAAACCGCTGTACCAATTTTTCAGTAATTTCCGAATCTGCCACTATACCGCTGTACCTAATTTTCGGTACTTTGCCTAGTACGTGAAAAAAATGTGTCACAAACTAAAAATAACCAACCAATCGTGGTCAAACCTCATGGTTAGCCATTGCAAATGTCTGCCCCCATGTGTTTGAGTTGACTTTGTGTGGTTTAAGGGGACAGTTAGGTTCAGGGCCTCAAGTCTGGTAGGGATAAGATACCTAGGAATAAATTTAACCAAGGAGATAAAGGACCTGTACTCAGAAAATTTCAGGATGTTGAAAAAAGAGATAGAAGAAGACAAGAACAAATAGAAGAATAAACCATGTTCATGGATTGGTAGTTTCAACATCATTAAAATGTCCATACTACCCAAAGCAATTTATAAATTCAATGCAATCCCCATTAAAATACCAATGGTATACTTCAAAGACTTAGAACAAATTCTCCAAAAATTCATCTGGAATAAAAAAAGACCCCAAATAGCTACAGCAATCTTGAGAAAGAAGAACAATGTTGGAGGGATCACAATACCAGATATCAAGCTATACTACAAAGCCACTGCTCTCAAAACTGCCTGGTACTGGCACAAGAACAGACATATAGAACAATGGAACCAAACAGAGAACCCAAAAATCAACCCAAGCCATTATGATCAATTAATATTTGACAAAGGAAGCAAGAGCATACAATGGAATCAAGACAGTCTCTTCAATAAATGGTGTTGGGAAAATTGGACAGATACATGCAAAAAAATGAAACTAGACCACCAACTTACAACATACACAAAAATAAACTCAAAATGGCTAAAGGACTTAAACATAAGATGGGAAACCATAAAATTCTTAGAAGAAGCCATTGGCAGCAAAACAGCAGACATTTGTCTTGGCAATATCTTTTCCGATACAGCTCCTAGGGCAGTGGAAATGAAGGAGAAAATAAACAAATGAGACTACATCAAAATAAAAAGCTTCTGCACAGCAAAAGAAACCATCAACAAAACAACAAGAAAGCCCACTGCATGGGAGAACATATTTGCCAATGTTATAACCAATAAGGGATTAATCTCCAAAATTTACAGGGAATTCATACAACTTAACAAAAGGAAAATAAACAATCCAATCAAAAAATGGGCAAAGGACCTAAATAGACACTTTTCGAAAGAGGACATAAGGAAGGCCAAGAGACATATGAAAACATGCTCAAAGTCACTAATCATCCAAAAGATGCAAATCAAAACAACAATGAGGTACCATCTCACACCTGTCAGAAGGTCTATCATCAACAACCGACAAGTGCTGGAGAGGATACGGAGAAAAAATGAACCTTCCTTTACTGCTGGTGGGAATGCAGACTGGTGCAGCCACTGTGGAAAACAGTATGGAGTTTCCTCAAAAAACTAAAAATGGAACTCCCATTTGACCCAGTAATCTCACTTCTAGGAATATACCCCAAGAAACCAGAAACAGCAATCAGAAAGGATATATGCACCCCTATGTTCATAGCAGCACAATTTACCATAGCTAAGATTTGGAAACAGCCTAAGTGCCCATCAGATGAGTGGATTAAAAAATGGTGGTACATCTACACAATGCAATACTACGCTGCTGTAAGAAAGAAGGAACTCTTACCATTTGCAACAGCATGGATGGACCTGGAGAACATCATGCTAAGCGAAATAAGCCAGTCAGAGAAAGATAAATATCATATGATCTCACTCATATGTGGAATATAATGAACAACATAAACTGATGAGCAAAAATAGAGTCAGAGGAAAAAAATATGAGAATATAATAGAAGTAATCCTGCTATTTGCAGATTTTTAATATTTCCTACAACTTTTGTGATATTATACTATGTTAGTACAGTATTGGTAATATTATTATATTTAAAACTTTTTTCCTTAATGTTTATTGCATGTAACATTTTATTTAAAATCGTTTTTCTTGAAATATTAACCTTTTGCACTCGGATGTCGAGTGTGACTCGACACGGTTAGCATCGGTAGCAGCTTGAGAAAAAAGCAAGCGAATGCAAAGGGTTAATGTTTATTGCATGTAACATAATTATATTTAAAATTATTTTTCTTGAAATATTAAAAAAGATTATTTAATTTTAAAATAAAAATAAATTAAACAAAAAAAATTGCTCAACATAATTCTTCTCTGTGGAAATTTATATTAAAACCACAATGACAAAATAATATAGGAGAGGGGCATGAGAACTATACAAATCAACTAAAGTCATACAAAGTTAAGTCAGGGGCTCGACATGGAAGTCGGCTAACCTGAGATGTAAGCAGACCATGAGGAGTCTCTTGACAAATAAAATTCCTGAAAAGGTTGATTAATAGCTACTCATCCATACCTTATTGTTCACCCATATCATAAAGGGGAAACAGACCACAAAATATACCTTGTAAATGTTATAGTTAATCCCACTCTCTATTGCCCCATACCAGCAATTTTACACAGAAACAAGGAACAGATATATACTCAACCTCTCCAGAGAATTGGGGGTCTCTCTTCTCTTGTGAGGAGAATTGGCCACTTGCCTGTGGACTGGCTTTTGCTTACTTATCCTCCCTGCTCAATAAAACCTGTGTTGCCTCTTTAACTTCTAAAAAACAAAAACAAAAATAAAGATAAATAATAATCCTAATATATAAAAACCCTGGGTCGGAACGACCAGTAACGACCAAGGCTCAACCAACCGGAAGTCAGTCCTGCAGTCAGCTTCTGCTGCAGGCTGGTGCCCCAGCACTGACTGCTGAGGGGGCTGCGAATCAGGGACAGAGAGAGGCCTGAAGAGAGAAGCAGGGACTGATCCATTGCCTCTGTGGCAGCTTTTGATCAGCACTTGCCTCTCTCTTTCTCTTCCAGTCTGGCCAGCAGCTGCACCTCCATTTCTCTCCAGGCCTCCACCTGGGCTGCTGATCAGCCCTGCCTTTCTGATCAGGCCCCATTGATAGGCCCAGAGATGCTGACTGGCATAGGATCCGAACAATCAGAACCAAATCTGGGTGCTGTGAAGAACCAATGGTTGCCTAGGAGACGGAGCTTCTGATGCTGACTGGCATAGACACCAACCAATCAGAACCAAATCTGGGTGCTGTGGGGAGCCAATGGCTGCCTAACAGGCAAAGCTTTTGACACTGACTGGCATAGAAACTGACCAATCAGAACCAAATTTGCCAGCAGAGGAGGACAGTTGGGGGCGATATCAGGCCTTCAGGGGAGGGTAGTTGGGGGCAAGATCAGGCTGGCAGGAGAGAGCCGTTGGGGGTGAGATCAGGCCAGCAGGGGAGGGCAATTGGGGGCAACCAGGCCGGCAGAGGAGGGCAGTTAGGGGTGATCAGGCTGGCAGGCAGAGGCAGTTAGGGGCGATCAGGCAGGCAGGCATGTGAGCAGTTAGGAGCCAGTGGTCCCAGATTGCGAGAGGGATGTCCGACTGCCGGTTTAGGCCTGATCCCTGTGGGACATCCCCCAAGGGGTCCCAATTGGAGAGGGTGCAGGCTGGGCTGAGGGAACCCCCCCTCTGTGCATGAATTTCATGCACCGGGCCTCTAGTAATAAAATAAGAATCAATGGAGAAAATGTCCTCGGGTGAGGATTAACAACAAAACACACAAAAAAAGGAGAATTGAAGCAGTCATTTTAACAACTCATGTGTTAAGATTTTTGTGTGTGTGATCATTAGTTGAATAATATTTTACAGCTATACACCTCACTCCATAGATAAAAATTGGTCAATTGAAGGGAAAGGAGAAATAAGTGATCTTGATGTCAATTTGTGTTCATGTTTTACCAAGTAAAATTTTACCTGAGATATAAATCAATCTTAAACTTCAAGAGATCTCCTTTTGTAAATAACTTTTAAAGTATATTATATAATCATATAGTCTCATGCCAGATGATGAGCACTAGAATGAGAAAATTCTTCTTGGCTTTGTGATTCATCACTTCCCAATACCTTCATGATTTGTGAAAAGACAAGAGCGGCATCAGCAAGTGGGTTGACTTCTTGAGAAGCCAAAGGATGGCTTCAAAGTCCTTTAAAAGGAATACTTAAACTCCAGTTTCCTTTAAAAGGGTGTTTTATTCCAAAACCTTGATTGTGATATTCCCCCACTTTATGTTTTCCCTTTGTAATATAGCATTTTTAACATCCCAGCCAAGGGACCGTAAAGCAATCTGACTGTTATATAACAGTTCTCTGCATTTTTTTTTAAATTGCATTTCTCTGGAACACATAACAAATAATTTTTTTGCTACAGATCAAAACCAAAAGCTTGGACTGCGCCAATGTTAGTTTCAACTTGAATCACACCCACCTGGGCCTGACTCAGGCTGGCAGTCCACAGGGAAAATCCTGCCTAAGTGCATTACCTCCTCTGGGTCTGTTGCTCAGGTGCACAGACCAGATTAGCCAGGAGACTCAACAAGGCAAATTTGACTGGAGTAGAATTCTGGGAAGCAGGAGGGTTTAAGGTACCACAAACATTTGCAAGGCCTAAGTAAAAATAACTGTTAAGGGAAACAGTTTGAGCAAGAACAAGGTTATTCATGATTCCAAACTGATGCCAGGACTTGCTGAAGCTTTTTAACTAGAAATGCTTTCAGGATAAGACTTTTCCTCTGGAGAAGGTTAAGGCCTGAAAACCAGCCATCCTTTGTTGTTATAAAACTTCAGAGTATATAAAATTTTAAAACAAAGACTCATTCATGTTCAAGAATTTACTTAAAATAAAATTAAAGTAGAATAATCTGTTCTTTGCTTCTAAGGTCCCTTTCAACACTAGGTTTTTACATACTAAAAGTAGAATCCTTTTTCAAATTAACTTGCAGGAAAAGGAAGCATAGTTTTATTAGACAACTAGAGGCCCAGTGCACCAATTCGTGCACAGGTGGGGTCCAGCCGGCCCAGCCCCAATTGGGTCAGTTCGGCCAGGCCTGTTGGGAGGAGGAGATGGTGGGAGGTTGGCCGGCCACCCCAATGGGGCCCTATCAGGGCCAGGCTGGCTGGGGGGAGGGGCCATTGGCAATTGGCCAGTGGGCCCCGCCCCTGATTGGAGTGGGGGGTCTGATTGGGGGTCAGAAGCTGCAGGGAGGGGCCATGGATGGTTGGCTGGCCGGCCCCACCCCTGATTGGTGTGGGGGGGGGGGCAGTCGGGGGCGGGGCCAGTCAGGGGGAGGGGCTGCAGGCCGATCGGGGTGGTGGGGACCTGTTGGGGGTGGGGCAAGCTGGGGGAGGGGATATGGGAGGTTGGCCGGCTGGACCCACCCCCGATCAGGCCAGTTCACTGGCCGCAGTGGGCATCATAGCAACCAGTTGTTCTGGTTGTTATGGTGTTCTGGTCGCTGGCTTTTATATATATAGACTAGAGGCCCAGTGCACAAAATTCATGCACAGGGGGGTCCCCTCAGCCCACCCTCCACCCTCTCCAATCTGGGACCCCTTGGGGGATGTTCAACTGCCTGTTTAGGCCCGATCCTGGGGATTGGGCCTAAACTGGCAGTCGGACATCCATCTCACAATCCTGAACTGCTGGCTCCTAATTGCTCACCTGCCTGCCTATCTGGTCGCCCCTAACTGCCCCCCCACTGCTGGCCTGATTGCCCCTCACTGCCTCTGCATGCCAGCCCGACCGCCCCTAACTACACTCCCCCGCTGGCCTGGTTGCCCCCAACTGTCCCCTCCCTGCTGGCCTGGTCACTCCTAACTGCCCCCCCACTGGCCTGTCACCCCTTACTGCCCCCCCTGCTGGCTTGGTTGCCCCCAACTCACCCACTCTGCCAGCCTGGTCGCCCCTAACTGCCCCCTCTGCTGGCCTGGTTGCCCCCAACTGCCCCTCCTGCTGGCCTAGTTGCCCCTCATGGCCCCCCCCCCCCCCCCCCCGCTGGCCTGGTAGCCCCACACAGCCTGCTTGTTCAGTTATTTTGTCGTCCCTCACTAACCCACCTGCTGGCCTGGTCACCCCATACATCCTGCTTGTTCAGTCGTTTGGTTGTCCCTCACTAACCTCCGTGCTGACCTGGTCATAGGCAGCCATCTTGTGAGGGTGTGATGGTCAATTTGCATATTACCTCTTTATTATATAGAATTATTGCTTTTTCCTTTTACCCACTGACCAGATTTTGCCAGATGAGTAACAGTGTTTAAATACCATTAGCTCTCTTAAGCCTCTAAGATATTGCTTTTTAAAGACCAGCATTAATTACTCTCTACCTAAGGGCCTAGCAATGTAGTGGGTCTCCTGAAAAGTAAGTGAGGGGGAGGTGTTGTGTGCCTATCTAGTGTTAGTCAAAAGCCCAGAAGCCTGGGAGAACATGGTGGCTGCTCTTGGAGGTTTTACTGATGTGATTGCTTAGAACCATGATAGTGTTTCTAGCTGGTCCATTTCATGGTTGAATAGATTGGGTCAAGTTACTTAATCACTAAGGCCCATTTCCTTATCTGTAAAATGGGCCTAATTGTAATGCCTACATCATATCACTGTTTTGATAATTAAATGATACAGAGGGAGCACAAAGTAAATGTTGACATATGTTAGCCATTACTATCAAATGTCTGTGCGTGTGGCTCATGTAACTAGACTAAGACCAATTTTTCTTTGTGCTAGTAGGATTTCATTGTCAACTTTTGTCAGAAATAGCATGTTTCTAAATTTTTTTAATGACTGTTAAAGATCACAAAAAAGAAGCGGTGAGCCAAGAGTGGAGG
Organism: Cnephaeus nilssonii; assembly: GCF_951640355.1. NCBI lineage: Eukaryota > Metazoa > Chordata > Mammalia > Chiroptera > Vespertilionidae > Cnephaeus > Cnephaeus nilssonii. The sequence goes on along the minus strand of NC_137075.1, from coordinate 14,498,494 downwards.
CAGAGAGAGAACAGGAGTGCCCTGAAATTGTTGCTCTCAATGTCCTTTACAGTTCTCATCACCATTGAAAGCCACTCTTTTGAACCAAGATAAAGCTCTCTTGAGAGTGCGCGCGCATGCACGCATATAATTTCCTCAACAAATACACTGAATTCTGGTTTGGGGATACAAGTCATAGATCCACAAAGAGAGATCTGTAGAAAGAAATGTTATGGACCTAAAAAACATCATAGGGACTTCACTAATGCTTTGTTATTCACTAATGCTTGGTTTATATTTATAAAGAAACCCTTAAAATTACCCATTTAGGTGATCCAAATAGGCTAAAAGTGAACATATTTTTGATATGGCTACAGTTTAGTTTCAAATAAATTTATGATAAATAAAATTGCAAAATGCAGTTGCTGTCTTCAAGGGTGATTTTATTGTTTTTGCATCATTTTTTGCTAAGTACATTTTCAAAGTAGAGGCTTGCATACCTCATAAATAAAACCACTGGATATTAGGAAATGAACTTCATTGAAAGATATTCAGATTATTGGAAATTTTAGATATTTCTTTCATATTTTATTTTTTCTAAAAGAAAAATATAATTAGTTTTTCCTTTTATTGCCAGAGAAGTGTGAAAGGACTCATCATCTCATTCATATTTAAAAAGTGTTATAATATCACATTCTGGATTCTGACACCTGTTTAGAATGAGCCACAGGGGAGCTCTGCTCACAAATATTCAAATTTACAATGTGACTGCTGGCATCACAGGGAATTATTTTATTATTTCATTGGCCAGATAAAAGAGAAATTTCAAACATTCTATATGACTCTGCTAAATACTAACAACATCTCTCAGTATTTCAAACACATTGTAGGAGAAACCAAGATGGTGACATAGGTAAACACCTAAACTGCTGCCTTGCACAACAATTTCAAAACTACAACTAAAAGACAAAATGGACATCATCCTGAACCACAAGAAGGCTGACTGAGTGGAAATTCTACAACTAGAAGGAAAAAGCACACTGAGACTCAGAGGAGCTGCAGGAAGCAGAGGTACTGAGGCGCGCGCGGAGAGGACTGGTGGCTGAGTGCGCGGCTGGCTTTCTCAAGTGGGAGGGAGACAAAAGCTCCTGACTGCGCTGAACTCCAGTTCCAGGTGAGACTCTGGGGACCCAGATTCATGTGGGGAGAGGCTGGACTGTCAGGAGGGAGAAAAGCACGCTGAGACTCAGAGGAACTGTGGAGGGCAGAGGTACTGAGGGCGCGCATGGAGAGGGCGGCCGGCTGAGTACGCGGCTGGCTTTCTCAAGCGGGAGGGAGACAAAAGCTCCCGACTGCACTGAACTCCAGTTCTGGGCGAGACTCTGGAGACCCAGACTCATTCGGGGAGAAACTGGACTGTCTGGTGTCAGGCGGAACTCAAGGGCGGCTTTCTCTCACAGGTGCTTGCAGTGATTACCACAGGATACTGAGACACAGGGGCCTATTAGGGCAGGGCTGACGGGAAACCAGTGCTGTCTGCTCTGCCCTGAGACTCCACCCCATCCAAACTGAGCACAGAGGCTTTTGCAAATTTTGTCTCATAAGGGTGTCTCCAGCACAGAAGTTCTCCCAGCATAGACACAGCTGATCCTCACAGCCAATTGTCTTGGAAGTCAATTCATCCCAGCAATACCAACAACAATCAAGGCTTAACTACAACAAGACTGTGCATACAGCCCACAAAGGGATGCACCAAGAGTGTCCACATCAGGTAACTGGGGAGGCTGAGCCACTGGGCCCTATAGGACACCTAGCACACAAAGCCACTCTATCAACTCAGGGAAGCAGCTAAAATGCGGAGACAAAGAAACGGATCACAAATGAAAGAAATGGAGGAAAGCAAATGACTGGATATAGAGTTCAAAACCACGGTTATAAGGTTTTTCAAAAATTTTCTAGAAAAGGCCAATAAATTTAATGAGACCCTGGAGGATATGAAAAAGGACCAACTAGAAATTAAGCATACACTGACTGAAATAAAAAATAATATACAGAGATCCAATAGCAGACTAGAGGATCGCAAGAATCAAGTCAAAGATTTGAAATACAAAGAAGCAAAAAACACTCAATCGGAAAAGCAAAAAGAAAAAAGAATCCAAAAATATGAAGATAGTGTAAGGAGCCTCTGGGACAACTTCAAGCGTAACAACATCAGAATTATGGGGGTGCCAGAAGAAGAGCAAGAGCAAGATACTGAAAACCTATTTGAAGAAATAATGACTGAAAACTTCCCCCACCTGGTGAAAGAAATAGACTTACAAGTCCAGGAAGCGCACAGAACCCCAAACAAAAGGAACCCAAAGAGGACCACACCAGGACACATCATAATTAAAATGCCAAGAGCAAAAGATAAAAAGAGAATATTAAAAGCAGCAAGAGAAAAACAATTAGTTACCTTCAAGGGAGCACCCATATGACTGTTGGCTGATTTCTCAACAGAAACTATGCAGGCCAGACGGGAGTGGCAAGAAATATTTGAAGTGATGAATAGCAAGAACCTACCAGCAAGATTACTCTACCCAGCAAAGCTATCATTCAGAATTGAAGGTCAGATAAAGAGCTTCACAGATAAGAAAGAGCTAAAGGAGTTCATCACCACCAAACCAGTATTATATGAAATGCTGAAAGGTATTCTTTAAGAAGAGGAAGAAGAAGAAAAAGGTAAAGATAAAAATTATGAACAACAAATACATATTATCAACAAGTGAATCTAAAAATCAAGTGAATAAAAAAATCTGATGAACAGAATAAATTGGTGAATATAATAGAATCAGGGGCATAGAAAGGGAGTGGACTGACAATTCTTGTGGGGGAAAAGGGGTGTGAGGGGTGCGGGAAGAGACTGGACAAAAATCGTACACCTATGGATGAGGACAGTGAGGGGGGTAAGGGCAGAGGGTGGGGTGGGAACCAGGTGGAGGGGAGCTATGGGGGAAAAAAGAGGAACAATTATAATAATCTGAACAATAAAGATTTATTAAATTTAAAAAAATTTTTTTAAATAAAACACATTGTATTCTGGTATCGTCCATGGTACTAAAAAAAAAAGATTTTTACCAAGATTACATAAATTCTTGAATTCATCTTTGGAGATGTTGCGATGGATATAAATGTCTCATGAAATCACTGATGTCTTAATTTTACCAACAGAAAGTGGCATGAAATGGAAAGGATTTTGGTCCAGCCACTGCTCTGAATTTATGCCTATGTAAAACTCCAATCTTATATAAGACTAATGTTTTAATTCTGTCATAATGTAGCTACTTCTGGGAAATGATAAAATCAGGAATATTTGACTTCAACAGTCTAATTGGTGTAATATAGTTAATTTCCTAAAAAAGAAAATCCTCCAATTTTATTTAGACATATTTACGAGGAGATATTTATAAACACTAATACATCTCCTAATCATGAGCTACAATAGGAAGTCACTGTTTTAAAATATTTATGGAATGGTAAAACTTTTAAATTAAGGGACCACTGTTACCAACTCTTTGTCAATTGAGGATATTAACAACATCCCCTCATCTCAAAAATAATATGTTGAAAAACAAAACTCTTCATCTCTTCCTGCCAACATAAATCTGTTTCTTTGGTGTAATCAGCTAAGTAAATGGCACCACCAGTCACAAAAAAATGGTTGCTCAAGCCAAAGCCTTCAGAGTCACTCTTGAGTTCTTTATTTCTCTCATGTTGAACATCCAATTAGTAGCAAATTTTTTTTGGCTCTACCTTCCCCAATTATCCCAATCCAGCCACTTCTTACCACCTTGATCTCCTAACACCATAATGTAACCCACCATTATTTCTAACCTGATCTACACATTAGGTTCCTTGAGCATATCCAAGTAGAGGAGCACGGCTTTCTTTAAAAAAATCCTCACCCAAGGACATGTTTAAAGCGAGAGAAAGGGAGGGAGGAGAGAAAAACATCAATTGGTTTCTCAAACATACATGTCCCAACCAGGGATTGAACCTGCAACCCAGGAATGTACCCTGACCAGGGAATCGAACCGGCAACATTTTGGTGCACAGGATGACGACCAACCATCTGAGCCACTCCACTGGATAAGTCTTGTGTGTGTGTGTGTGTGTGTGTGTGTGTGTGTGTGTGTGTGTGATAATCTCTCTATCTAGGTTCTATGTGGAAGAGAGGAATTATTTAACAATTTATCCCTTCTCAGTACCTAAGGTACTTATAGGAGAGTTAAGCTAATTTACCTCAAAAAAGCAAAAACCAGTCCAGAAAGTTCTTTCCACCATATTATGTAGATTGTGTTTTTTAAATAGCAACACAAACTACAACCTTACTTAAAATTTTCAAGCTACATAGAATTAAAATGTAAAAATCTCCCAATTCTATAGTATCCATTTACTCTTCACAGGCAACTACTAACGGTGGTTTGAGTGAATCCCTTGCCTACCATGACCATAGGTTGCCCCTTTCTGGCTGTTTCACATCTTGACTCTGCCATGCTTCTGACAATCCTGCTTCTCACTGACCACAAAAGCTTCTGTACATGCTCTCTTGTTCAGGTCCCCAACTCCCTGTCTTTGCCTATCTTTTCTCCACAGAAGAAAGCCAAAACTCAGTAATGACCTTTCCACTTCATTATGACACAAGTATGTTTCCTCTTTCTCTCAGTCTCTATGCTCCTGATTAAGCTCTGGCCTCACTTTTTTTTTATTGATTAAGGTATTACATATGTGTCCATATCTCCCCTTTTACCCCCTACTCCACTCCCGTACATGCCCTCACCCCCTGCTGTCTCTGTCCACTGGTTCTGGCCTCACTTTTGCAAACTAAAGTGACCAGAGAAAATGGACCCATACATTGTAGGAGGAAGCCTTCCCTCTGTTTGGGAAATATACACACATAAATGTAATATTAATTGCTCCACAGTAGTCAGCTGTTTGAATCTACCAATTTGTTTAACTTGTTTCTTATTAATGAAATAGAGGCCCGGTGCATGAAATTCATGCATTCGGGGGGGAGGGTCCCTCAGCCTGGCCTGTGCCCTCTCGCAGTCTGGGAGCCCTTGGTGGATGTCCAACTGGTGGCTTAGGCCCACTCCCCACAGGAGAGGCTCCTGCCACCACCGCTGCACTTGCCAGCAGTGAGCCGGGCTCAGGGATTCTGGCTGAGCAGCATTCCCCCCTGTGGGAGTGCACTGACCACCAGGGGGCAGCTCCTGCTTGAGCGTCTGCCCCCTGGTAGTCAGTGTGTGTCATAGTGACCGGTCGTAACACTGTTCGGTCGATTCCTGCTCAGGGCACATGCCCGAGTTGCAGGCTAGATCCCCAGTGTGGGGCATGCAGGGGGAAGCCTATCAATGATTCTCTCTCATCATTGATGTTTCTATCTTTCTCTCTCTCCCTTCCTCTCTAAAATCAACAATAAAAATATATTAAAGTATGTTTAAGCTAAAATTTTAGTCTTTTGGTATTACCCAAACAATTCAAATATTTGTAGAAAAAGTAAACACCTACTTTTTCAATAGTTTATCAGTATTACTACTGAGTCCACAAACTATGAGAATAACAAAAGACCTACTCTTTTACTTCCTCTTAAATTCCAATTATTGAATCATAAATGGTACTCCATTTGAGATGATATTTTATGCAGAATATTCGGTGAATTATATTGAACTGTTAGTATGATTTCTTCAGAGTTCTTAATCAGGATAATCCTCTTTCATTTTTTAGGGTTACTGAGCTGTAGAATTAGATCTTGATGGCACTATTTATCTTCAGAGGGTAATATGACATAATGGAGACTAGCATGGACTCTGAAAGTTGAGGAACCCAAGCTCAAATAATAAGTTACTTTCAGTGCTAGAAAACACTTATATTTAACTCCACCTGTGCATGAAACGTTAATGTAGAGATCAAACTTGTTTACATTTGTAACACCCAATATAAGATGTAGAATCTTTTTCAAGATTTTAGACGTTTCTTTCATCCTTCTTTCTGACTACTACCCTCAGAATTTCTTAATTTTCTGACCTTTATAATCATTGATAGTACCATCAGTTCATGAAATTATTATCAGTGGATTTATATGATGTATTCTCATCTGTGTCTCACTTCTTTTGCTCAACATAATATCTATGAAATTAACCCATATTATTCTTCATATCAGGATTTTATTCTTTTTATAGGTGTGTAGTATTCTATTATTTGAATTTACTACCATTCTTCCATTTTCCTGTAGGCAGATTTGTAAGTTATTTCTAATTTGAAAATATTATGAATAAAACTACGTTAAACATCCTTTCATATATGATTTTGAGGATCTATATGCTCATGTCTTTTGATATATAAAAGCAATAAATGTAATGACTCATGATGTAGGCATATATTTAGTTTTAGTAGATACAGTTTTGCATCCTTTTATCCAATTTATACAACTACCAGTAGTGAATGAGAGTTCCAGATCCCGCAGATACTTGGCAATAATTAATATTATAAACCTATTTAATTTTAGCTATCCTGGTAAGTAAGTAATGGAGGAATAAATTTGAATTTACCTGGAGAGATGATATTGAATATATTTCATATATTTTTTGAGATTTGGATATTATTCTTTATCAATTCTTGTTTACATTTGTGTTTTCTCTTTCCTGAGATACCTTGATTTTCCCCATATTGCTGAAGTATATTTTCATTTGAAATAGGACTCTGTTGACAGTTCTTTTATTTTTAGACTTTATGTTTTCTAATGGAAAACCTATTGTCATGAAAATAACTTTTTCCTTATAGATAAAGTGTTATTTATCATTCAGAACTTTCAAGATCTTTTTCTTCATTTTCATTTTTATTTTTCAGAAGTTTGACTATGATGTGGGTGTTGATATCTTTGGGTTTACTTCATTTTGTATTTGCTCACCTTCTTAAAATTGAGGATTTCTGTCTTTTGACCAATTGGAAGAGTTTTCAGCCATTATTTCTTCAAGTGCTCTTTCAGATCCATCTCCTTTAATTTCTTCCTGGACTACAAATGTTACAGTTTTATTTTGTTGTTGTTGTTGTTGTTGTTGTTGTTATGACTCCTAGTTCCTGTGATTCTGATCTTTTTCTGTTGTTGTTTCAAGCCCATTTTCTCCCTATTCTCATTGGATATTTTTATTGTTATATTTTCTAGTTCCCTGAGTGTTTTCTCTGTTCCATCCATTCTGCTTAAGCCTATTCACTGAGTTATTTATTTCAGTTATTATATTCTTCTGTACTATAATTTTCATTTGGTTCTTTATGGCTTCATTTTTTTTTTTTTTTTTGCTGAGACTTTCTATTTACTTGCCATAACTTTCTTTTTTCCCCATTTAAGGATGTTCAAAATCACTCATGTAAAGATTGTTTGGATGGCTGCTTTAAACTTATCAAATAACTATCATCTCTACTATCTCAGTATACGTATTTATTATCTTTTTTATTCAGTTTTAGATCTTTCTGTTTCTTTGTTTAAATAATTTGATAATTGAAACCTAGAAATTTTGAGCATTATGAAACTCTGGATCTTTTCAACCCTGTTTTATCTGGCTTGCTTTGATACTGCTCTGGTAAGGGAAGGGTGAGATGCCACCTCATTATTTCAAGAAGAGACTAGAAGTCCAGGTTCCCCACTTGGCTCAAGGTTTGTAGGTGTGTGTGTGTGTGTGTGTTGGGGGGATGAGTATTCATTATTGTTATAAGATGGTGGGAGTTCTAGCTCCCTGATATTCTTCTTCCAATATCTCCCCATGTAGAGGGATAGGTCTGCCTTGCTTCTATATCTTACAGTTTCCACTTACATGACCCAGGACTGACTCCCGCCGCGCCGGCTGGGACCCTAGCTTGCTGTTTGGTCATCCGTCCGGTCATTTAGGTTGTGATGGACCCTGGCTCTTTATATTTAGGATATTTATATTATATTGTGTCCAGGCTCCAGATTTTCATTATTACAAAGAATGTTACATTTTCTCATATAATCCACAAACAACTCTATGAGATGAGAACAATTTAATTCATTTTACAGATGAAGAAATAGAGAGAGGCACAGGGAAATGAAATAATTTGCCTATTCTCATGCATGTAGTAAGTGGAAAAGGTAGAATGCTAATCAAGGGCCTCCATTATTCCTTTCTGTTGTCTTCCTGCCTAAAAGAAGAAATATATTAATATTTATTTAATGTATTAAAAAAGATGTTAGAGGAGTATTGCAGAGGGTGAACAACAAGAGTTTCAGTAGTGTTTATAATTTGCTTTTTCCTCAGCTTAGGTCATGGATTCACAGGTGTTTATTTCTGTGCTTCTTAATTGACATTAGTGTTGCTATGACCTTTCATATATCATCTATTGCACAATTAAAGCTATAAAAAATCCTGATACTGGTATAAAGATGTGGGAGTAAAATCTAAAGCTTGCTTTAATTTTTTTTTTTCACCTATTCCTGCATGGCTAGGGAAAGGAGGGACTGGAATGATGATTTAGAAACCCAGGAAGAGCACATATCAAGTTTGTAAACACAATGGCCTCAGAGCAATTGTTTGTCTGGCATTCTTGTTCTAGGAACTGCTTTTTCCCCAAAATTCCTGGTTATAGCGGAAGACACTATGACCCCACTTCCTGTATAGTTGATTGGACCAAGAATGGCCACCTGAACCAAGATACTATTACTGTGGTAATTCATTTCCTAGCCTCAGTTGATTGGTCTATGAGCAACACATTAACTCAGGCTAAGCCAATCAGAGTCCTTTTCCTAGAATTTTAGGGCTGGAATTGGGAAACTATTTTTTTCTTAATTTTAATTTTTTTTTTCAATTACAGTTTACATTCAATTGAAAAACTGTTAATATTCAAACTCAGATCTGCCAGTAGACTCATGGAGAAAAATTCATTTAATTAAAAGAGAAAGAAGCCAAGGCAGACAGAAAAACAGATGAGTCACCGGGAGATTTGATGGCATTTAAGGCCTGGTTTCACATGTTCCTGAGGCTCAGCTATATCCCAGTCCTTGCAGAAACTAAGTTTTTTATAAGAGTCCAGTGTATACATTTAATAAATTACTTTCTAAAAACATATTTTCTTTTTCAGAGAGGAAAGAAGAAAGGGAGAGAGATAGAAACATTAATGATGAGAGAGAATCATTGATCGGCTGCCTCCTGCATGCCTCCTACTGGGGATCAAGCCTGAAACCCAGGCATGTGCCCTGACCAGGAATCAAACCTTGACCTCCTATTTCATAGGTCGACACTCAACCACTGGGCCACACCAACCAGGTAATAAATCATTTATTTTTATATTAAAAAATTTATTGTTGAGAGTATTACAAATGTCACTCTTCCTCCCCCCGCCCCCCCAGTGGCTTTCTCCACCTGGTTATCTATCTTTTTACCCCACATTGGCTCCCTCTACCCCGTTACTTCATTGTCCCAGGCCTTCATCACCTTATTGTCTGTGTCCATTGGTAATGCATATATGCACATAAGATCTTTGGTTAATCTCTTCCTGCACTCCAGCTCCCTTTCCTCTGAGATTCGTCAGTCTGTTCCATATTTCCATGCTTCTGATTCTATTTTATTCATCAGTTTATTTTGTGCATTAGATTTCTTATTTGGTTATTTTGATTTTTAGATTCATTGTTAATAAATATGTATTTCTTGCCATTTTATTATTCCTATTTTTTTCTTTTCTTTCTTCTTCTTCTTCTTCTTCTTCTTCTTCTTCTTCTTCTTCTTCTTCTTCTTCTTCTTCTTCTTCCTCCTCCTCCTCTTAAAGAACACCCTTTAACACTTCATGTAGTACTGGTTTGGTGGTGATGAACTTCTTTAGCTTTCTCTTGTCTGTGAAGCTCTTTATCTGACCTAAATGATAGCTTTGCTTGGTAGAGTAATCTTGGTTCTAGTTCCTTGCTTTGAATATTTCTTGACACTCCCATCTAGCCTGAAAAGTTTCTGTTGAGAAATCAGCTAACAGTTGTATGGGCTCTCCCTTGAAGGTAATAACTGCTTTTCTCTTGCTGCTTTTAAGACTCTCTCTTTGTCTTTAACCCTTGGCATTTTAATTATGATGTGTCTTCATGTGGGTCTCTTTGGGTTCCTCTTGTTTGGGACTTTCTGTGTTTCCCGAACTTCACCAGTTAGGGAAAGTTTTCAGTCATTATTTCTTCAAATAGGTTTTCAATTTCTTGCTCTCTCACTTCTGCTTCTGGCACCCCCATAATGTGAATATTGGTAAACTTAAAGTTGTCCCAGAGGCTCCTTACACTATCTTCATACTTTTATATTCTTTTATTTTCCTCTTCTGATTGGGTGATTTTGCTTTCTCATATTCCAAACAGTTGGTTTGATTTTCAGAATTCTCTACTCTACTGTTGAATCCCTGTAAATTACTCTTAATTTCTGACTGGTCCTTTTTCATGTCTTTTACATTCTCATTAAGATCCTTAAAAGTTTCACTACGTCCCTTGAAGCTCCCATTAAGTCCCTTGAAGCTCTCATGAAGATCCTTGAGTAACCTTATAACCATTGTATTGTTTCCAGTAGTTTGCTTGCTACCATTTCTTTCATTTGTAACATGTTTCTTTGTCTCTACATTTTGGCTACTTTCCTGTGTTTGTTTCTATGTATTAGGTAGAGCTGTTATGTTTCCTGGAATTGGTAGAGTGTCCCTGTGTAATAGGTGTCCTGCAGGGCCCAGTGGCTCCACCTCCCCAGTCATCTGAGCTGGGCACTCTGGGTACACCCCTGTGTGGTCTGTGTGCACTGTCTTGTTGTAGTTGAGCCTTGATTGCTGTTGGTATCACTGGGAGGAATTGACCCCCAGGCCAATTGGCTGTGAGGACCAGCTGTGACTACAGTGAAAGAGCTGCTGTACAGGAGATGCCCCTATGGAGCAGGACTTGCTTCAGTGGGACCTTGGTGATCACCAAGTCTGCCCTTGAGTGTGTTGTTCATGGATGTGGTAGAGTTCTGTCATGGTCTGAAGCTATCCACCAGGTTCACTGTCTCTAGGACCTCCTGGGAGGTGCAAAGTCAACCACTGCCTATGCCCTGCCTGGGGCCACCCATTACGAGCTACAGAGTGATTTTCAGATGGCTGCTACTTGTGTTGGGCGTGGAGGTGTGCAGAAGAGGCCAAGCTGTGAACCTTGGTAAGCTGCTGCTAGTGCTGGGTCTTAGGCCTTTTATTGATAAGTTTGGGTCAGGCTGATTCCAGCTGTTACTTCTTTAAGAGATTTTAGGAAAATCTGAAGCCTGAGCCAGGACAGGCCATTCATATGAAAAAGCTGCTGCAAACAGCTTGGTGGGGCTGCAAATTGGATGGGGAGGGGTCTTATGAATCACCAGGCAGAGCAAACAGTGTGAGCCATGCTGATGGAAACTCAGATATGGCTGCCAGACAGCACTGTGATGGAGGAGGTCTCTACACAGGAAGAATGACTCCTGCGAGCACCCCTGTCTGGGAGAAAGACACCCCCAAGTTCCTGCTCTGATGCCACACAGTCCAGTTCTTCCCCATATGTCCCTGGATCCCCCCTAAAGCCACTGCCTGGCACTGGAGCTCAGAGGAAGGGGGACCTTGTAAGTTCGTGCATGAGCCCTTTAAGAGAAACACCTAGGACTCCAGCGGCCTTTATGTCACTCAGCCCCAATCACCACTGGTTTTTACAGCCCAAAGTTATGGGGACTTCTCTTCCCAGCTATGGAACCTTGTGCTTGGGGTCCAGTGTGCAACTGGGATCTCTTGCTTCTCACAGAAGGCCTTGGAGATATCCCTCCCAATTAAAAAAATGCCACATGTGGGTGTTGGACCAGCCCATTTCGTGGCTCTTCCCCTCCTACCAATCTCAATGTGCTTTCTTCTTTACTTCTCTAGTTGTAAGACTTCCATTCGGTCAGATTTCAAGGGGTTCTGAATGATGGTTGTTTCATATTTTAGTTATAATTCTTATATGGTTGTGGGAGGCAGCGAGTACAGACATTTACCTACACTGCCATCTTGTTTCCTCTCTATGTCTTCGGTCTTATTGCCACAAATTACTTTTGAAAAGTGCTTTTTTAAACAAGTGCTTCTTTCATTTTAACTGAGAGAGTTCTAACTTCTTTAGGTCAATTAATCAGCAAGTGGGGTTGAAAAATTATAAATAGAGAGCTATCAGGATAATGAGGACTATTTCTGTGATGGCCACTGAGCGTTTAATAGCTTTAAGTTGAGTCCTAAGTCAACTATTTCTATGAAACAGTCAAACAATAGTACAGTTAACAAACCAAGAAACAGATTTTATTAGTTATCATATAAAAATAGACAAAAGTAAAGTTGTCAGAGCTGCAGAACTTCCCTTATTAAAAATAAAGAATAGAAAAATATTTAGAGGCAGGAGAAATAATGGATACCTTTCAACAGGAATAAACCATATAAAATCTTCTCTTTGTTACTGCCTCAGTTTTATGTAAAATAAAGGAGGTAAACCAGGTAACTGCCTAGCTCCTTAGTAGCTTAAAAATTCTGTAGCTGTGATTTTAAAAACATCAATAGTAATGCATAAATTTGTTAAAGTCCTGAACATATGACAAAGATTAGTTCATATTGAACATAGCTGTCAAAAGTGCAGGTTTTGGGCCCTGGCCAGTTTGGCTCAGTGGGTTAGAGTGTCTGCCCCCAGACAGAAGGATCTTGGATTTGATTCCTGGCCAAGGGCATGTACCTCAGTTGTAGGTTCATCCCAGTCCCTGATGGGAGTCATGTGGAAGGCAACTAATTGATGTGTCTCTCTCACATCGACATTTCTCTCTCATGTCAATGTTCCTCTCCCCCCCCCCTCCTCTCCATCTCTCTTCCTCTCTCTCTAAAAAAATCAATGGGAAAAAAATCTCCTCAGGTGAGGATTAAAAAAAAAAAGTGCAGCCCTAACCTGTTTGGCTCAATGGATAGAGCGTCGGCCTGCGGACTGAAGGGTCCCAGGTTCGATTCAGGTCAAGGGCATGTACCTTGGTTGCGGGCACATCCCCAGGAGGGAGTGTGCAAGAGGCAGCTGAATCGATGTTTCTCTCTCATCGATGTTTCTAACTCTCTATCCCTCTCTTTTCCTCTCTGTAAAAAATCAATAAAATATATTTTTAAAAAAAGTGCAAGTCTCCAGATGGGTGGAGGAACCAAGATAACGACATAGGTAAATGTGGTACTCACATTCTTCCACAACCATATCAAAATTACAAATAAAATACAGAAGAACCATCATTCAGAACCACCTGAAATCTGGCTGAATGGAAGCCCTATAACTAGAGAATTAAAGAAGAAACTATATTGAGACTGATAGGAGGGTTGGAGGTGTGGAATGGCTTGTCTGACATCCACATGTGGCGGGTTTTTAATTGGGAGAGATATCTTGGCTGAGGAGCAAGGAGTCACAGCCCCACACTAGAACTGTCAGCCCAGGGTTCCAGTGCCAGGGCTGTAAAAACCAGTGGGGATTGTGGCTGAATGATATGGGGGCAGCCAGAGACCTAGGCAGTTCCTCTTAAAGGGCCCATGTGTTGGCTTACTCGAACTCACTCCCACTGATCTTCAGTTCTGGGGCAACAGCTTAAAAGGATCCAGGGACATATGGGAAGGAACTAAATTGTCTGACATCAGGGAAAGAACTAGAGGTCAGGTTTCTCCCAGACAAAAGTGGTGGCAGATGTCATTGTTCCTATGCTGAGACTACACACACACACACACACACACACACACACACACACAGCTGACAGACAGGCACCATATCTGAGTCTCCATCAACCTGGCCCACACTGTTCCCCCTGGTGATTCCCTGAGATCCCACCCCACCCAATTTGCAGCCCCACCAAGCTGTTTGCAGTGGCTTTTCCATATGAATGGCCTGTCCTGGCTCAGGCTTTATATTTTCCTAAAATCTCTCAAAAACAAGTAGCAGCTGTCTTCAGCATGCCCCATACCTCTCAATAAGTGGCTCCAGATCTGGCACTAATAATAGCTTGCCAAGGTTCACAGTTTGGCCTCTCTTGCATACCTCCAAGCCCAACAGAAGTATAAGTCATCTGAAAATCACTCTGTAGTTCATAACGGGTGGCCCCAGGCAGGGCACAGGCAGTGGCTGACTTTGCACCTCCCAGGAAGCTCCAGAGACAGTGCACCCAGTGGATAGCTTCAGATCACAACATCTACCACATTCATGAGCAACACACTCAAGGGACAGACTTGGAGAGCACCAAAGCCCCACTAAAGCAAGTCCTGCTCCATAGGGGTGTCTCCTATACAGCAACTCTTCCACTGTAGTACAGCTGATCATCACAGCCAATTGCCTGGGAGTCAATTCCTCCCAGTGACGCCAACAGCAATCAAGGCTCAACTACAACAGGACAGTGCACACAGACCACACAGGGGCACACCTAGAGTGCCCAGCTCAGATGACTGAGGAGGTGGAGCCACTGGGCCCTGCACGATACCTATTACACAGGGACACTCTACCAATTCTAGGAGACATAGCAGCTCTACCTAATACATTGAAACAAACACAGGGAAGCAGCCAAAATGTGGAGACAAAGAAACATGTCACAAATGAAAGAACAGAAGGACTCTCCAAAAAAAACCCAAATGAAATGGATGCAAGCAAACTACTAGATAGAGTTCAAAACAATGGTTATAAGGATGCTCAAGAACTTACTAACAGCTTCAAGGAACTTAGTGAGAACCTCAAAGACATGAAAAAGGACCAGTCAGAAATAAATAATTCATGAACCGAAGTTAAAAATAATTTACTGGGAATCAACAGTGGAGTGGAGGATGCCGAGAATCAAATTAGCACATTGGAATATGAGTAAGGGGAAAACACCTAATCATAAAAGCAAAAAGAATAAAAAATATGAGATAGTATAAGGAGCCTCTGGGACAACTTCAAGCATACCAACATTCGCATCATGGGGGTGGCAGAAGGTTAAGAGAGGGAACAAGAAATTAAAAACCTATTTAAAGAAATCATGACTGAAAACTTCCCCTACCTGGTGAAAGAAATAGACTTACTCAAAGAGGACCACATCAAGACACATCATAATTAAAGGTTAAAGAGAAAGAGAGAATCTTAAAAGCAGCAAGAGAAAAGCAGTTAGTTACCTACAAGGGAGTGCCCATACAACTGTCAGCTTATTTCTGAACAGAAAGTTTTCATTTCAGAAGGGAGGGGCAAGAAATATTCAAAGTGGTGAAAAGCAAGGACTTACAACCAAGATTACTCTACCTAGCAACGCTATCATGTAGCATTGAAGGTCAGATAAAGAGCTTCACAGACAAGAAAAAGCTAAAGGAGTTCATCATCACTAAACCAGTATTAAATGAAATGTTGAAGGGTCAATTAGAAGAAGAAGGAGGAGGAGGAGGAGGAGGAGGAGAAGGAGGAGGGAAGAGGAGAAGGAGGAGGAGGAGGAGGAGGAGGAGGAGGAGGAGGAGGAGGAGAAATTTGAGGAATAGGAGGCATGCTGGGAACCACACTTCCTTCTTGGAGCCTCCAGAAAAACCACAGGGCTCTTGGTCAGGGCCGCTGCCGCCCCCAGGGAACCAACAGGATGGCTGAGGGTAAGGCTGGTGGTGCTGCTGGCCTCTTTGCCAAGCAGGTACAGAAGAAGTTCAGCAGGGCCCTGGAGAAGGTACTGCAGAATTTGGAGAAAACTGGAAACCAAAGATGAATGGTTTGAACAATGTGCCAACAACTTTTACCATCAATAGGCAGAGGGCCTCGAACTATACAAGGAGCTGAAGAACTTCCTTAGTGCAAAGTAATGCATGAAAGCTCAAAGAGAGTGTCAGAAACCCTGCAGGAGATCTATAGCAGTGAGTGGGACGGTCTTGAGGAGCCGAAGGCCATCATAGGAAATAATGATCTTCTTTGGGAAGACTATGAAGAGAAACTAGCTGACCAGGCCTTGAGGACCGTGGAAAACTATGTAGCCCAGTTTGGTGAGATTAAGGAAATAATCACCAAGCGGGAACCGAAACTCATGGACTATGACAGTGCCAGACACCACCTGGAGGCAGTGCAGAATGCCAAGAAAAAAAGATGAGGTCAAGATTGCCAAGGCAGATGAAGAGTTCAACAAAGCCCAGCTTGTGTTTGAAGATCTGAACCAGGAACTACTAGAGGAGCTACCTGTTCTTTATAAGAGTTGTATAGGCTGTTCTATGAGCATTTTTCAAAACACTTTCAACTTGAAGGACGTCTTCTACAGGGAAATGAGCAAGCTGAATCACAATCTCTATGAAGTGATGAGCAAACTGGAGAAGCAACATTCCAACAAAGTCTTTGTGGTGAAGGGACTATCAAGCAGCAGCAGATGCTCTTTAGTCGTCTCTTTCCCAGTTCAAACATCTACAGTCTCTAGCCCTCCTACCAGTCCCTCTACATTTTCCTTGATAAGTGAGAGGGACTCCATCTCAGCAAGTAAAGAAGAGCTAACATCAGATCTAGCTCAGGGAGGAGACAACTCTGAGATTAAAGAAGAGCCCTTAAAAGAAAAGGAAATAGACAAAGAAGAGGCTGAAGCAAAGTCCTCTGAGGAGGAAGAGCCTCTACCAGCCTGCAACGGCCCTACCAAAGCCCAGCCCTCTTCTACCCAGCCCACTGAGGGTGGCGAGTCCCAGGAGGAAGTTTTCCCTGGCTCCCCAGCTCCACCCTCAGGCAGAGCCCTAATCCCTCCAGAACAGCCTGCATCTCTCCCAGAAGTTGTCCTCCGAACCCGAACCTCAAGTGAAGGGTCTGAACAACCAAAGAAGAGAGCCCCTGTCTAGAGGACCTCAGCCCCCTTTAATAGGCCTCCTCCACCCAGAGCCACTCGCAGCTCTAGGATCTCCTCGGGGAATATACTCTCCAGCCCTACGCCTCTAAACAGGGTTCACCCACCACCCCTAGGGCCTCCTTGGGAGCTGGGACTCCAAGACCTAGTTCCAGGGCCACTTTGGAGGTTTCTCTTGATCCACAGCCACCACAGAAGCCAGTAAAAACTTCTGAGGACAGAGAAAAGGAAAACATCAACAATCTGAACCCAGATCTTTATACTTCCCCCAACCTCGATAATCCCTCAGGTTTTTTTTTTTCAGAATCTGACAAGGCAAGTAAGATGGAAGACAAAGAAGAGAACAATAAGTTTATATTGACTGACTCCCCTGAGAGCCAAGGCCTCCAGCTTCATGCTTCTGTGGTTCCAGAAGACAGCAACATCACAACACCTGAGCTTCAAGAAGAGGTATCTACAATTAAAAGTGCACAACTCTGAAGAGCAACTGCCAAGATCTTCCACATATATACATCTCCCAGAGAAACTCTTCAGCTAGTGGGTATAGAAGTCACAGGGACTTAAGGTCTAACATTCATATCTAGGTTCTCAATGTGGATGCTGGTTGTCTCTAAAGACCTAGCATTAATGGAGGCTGAGGAGCAGACTTAGAGGAGGGAGGGAGGCAGGCAGGCTTGGGAAAAAAGATTGTTAGACTCATGTAATATTTAATTCAGATTTTAGCATTGTTAGAATAATAAGACTTTATATATTAAATAAAGTGGGGCTAAAATGACTATAACAAGCAAAAGCATCTATAGGTGCATATACACAATCACAGAGAACATGAAACAAATCTTTGATTCACCATTGAGTTTTCAAGACTTAAAGCCAAAAGAACATATTTTCAGATTGTTAAATAAAGCATTATTCTATGAAAAAAAATTGAGCAATAAAGTGGCAAAAAATACATATCTATCAACAATTGAATCTAAAAATCAGAATAACTGAGCAAGGAATCTAATGAACAACATAAACTGATTAATAAAATAGAACCAGAGGCATGGAAACATGGAACAGACTGACAAATCTCAGAAGGAAGAGATTAACCAAAGAATTTATATGCATATTTGCATTACCCATGGTCACAGACATTAGGGTAGTGAAGGCCTGGGACAGGGTGGGATCTGGGTGGAGGAGGGCAATGGGGAGAAAAAGAGAATGGGGGAACATCTGTAATACTCTCAACAATAAAGATTTTTTTAAAGTGGAGGTCTTGGCTGACTTAGTTCCAATGATAAAATCAAACCAATAGCCTCAAAATATTCTTTATTGATAAGTTAACAAATTTGTATTGACAAATTATTACCAGCTCTCAGAGATGACTTGTGAAGTATAAGATATAACTTGTGCTTTTTAGATGCTAAAAATATATAGAATTGTTGCATAAAGATTTAAGAAAGCAAAATCAAAACCCTACCATTTTATTTCTCTACTAGAGGCCCAATGCACAAAATTCATGCAAGAGTAGGCCTTTCTTCCCCCAGTTGCCTGCACTGGCTTCCCTCTGGCTGCCAGCAGGCACCTGGGACCCAGGCTTCCCTCACAGCCCCGGCTTCGTCTGGAAGGCCATCCAGAAGGACATCTGGTCTAATTAGCATATTACTCTTTTATTATTATAGATGGCTTTTACTTAAAAATTGTTACTCACCTCAAGATCCAATTCATATTTATTTTCATTTTAAAGCTTATTTTTTATTTAACACCAATGGTTCACTTTATTATTAACTAGAGGCTTGGTGCATAAAATTCGTGCATGGGGAGGGAGTCCCCTCAGCCCAGCCTGCACCCTCTCCAATCCGGGACACCTTGGAGGATGTTTGACTGCCGGTTTAGGCCCGATCCCAGGGATTGGGCCTAAACCGGCAGTTGGACATCCCTCTCACAATCCTGGACCACTGGCTCCTAATCGCTCACCTGCCTGCCTTCCTGGTCGCCCCTAACTGCCCCCCCACCATCCTGATTGCCCCTCACTGTCTCTGGATGCCAGCCTGATCGCCCCTAACTGCCCCCCCCCCCCCGCCAGCCAGGTCACCCCCAACTGTCCCCTCCCTGCCGGCCTGGTTGCTCCTAACTGTCCCCCTTCCCCCCGCCAGCCTGGTCACCCCTTACTGCCCCACCCCACTGGCCTGGTCACCCCCAACTGCCCCCCTCTGCCAGCCTGGTGGCCCCTAACTTCCCCCCCTGCTAGCCTGGTTGTCCCCAACTGCACCCCCCACCAGCCTGGTTGCCCCACACAGCCTGCTTGTTCAGTCATTTGGTCGTCCCTCACTAACTCCCCTGCCGGCCTGGTTGTAGGCAGCCATCTTGTGAGGGTGTGAGGGTCAATTTGCATATTATCACTTTATTACATAGGATATTTTCTTTTCTGTGACTTAGTACAATATGTGTAAGTAATTAATGTAATGATTACAAAACTTTTTTGACAAGTATGGAAAATAGTAGTTAATGTTTTCCATCTGCTACCTGGTGTGTCACCAAAAGAACCATTGATCCTGCAGAATAAGGAAACACCTATGCAAGAACATGACAGAAATATAAATGGCTAATGAATTCATTTTGACCATTATATACTATTATTTTTATAAATGCTACCATATGTTGTTTGTACTATCCATTATCAAAATTAGTGCTTGAATGTTGTCACTTCCAGAGCTTCACTCTGGAAAGTTTTAAAAATTGTATTTAATTTGTCTAAAATATATTGTTATTTATTTCTAAATATATAACTTCTAAAATTAAAGTTAGAGTTCTGAAGTATCTTTCTTATAACAGCTTTGTGGTGCTGTTGCAAAGTCTTTTGTTTGTTTGGTAGACTTAAGTTCTCCAAAGAGTCAAAACTAAGGACTATATCTATTGACCTCAAATTCAGACTACAAATTGTGGAAAAGGAATGCAGAATGCTTCACAATTTCAATCTGCATGCTTGGGAAGCATTGCCCATGTTCTAGGAAGTTGCCATAGGTTCTATGTTGGAACCCTCTGTCTCCTCCCACCCCACCCCAGCTCATCTTTACCAGGGATTGTGCTTTAGGAAGAGAGCTTAATCTGGACGACACAGAAAAGCCTAAGAAACTCTTTTTAGATTAGTTTAGTTCACTGAATTGGTACAAAAATAGAGATCATAAAGGCTTCCCAAAACCAAAATAATTGTTCTAAATATTGTATTATTGGAAGGTATTTTGCTGTTTATTGATTTCTTAAAAAGTGCAGTTGGGGGTAACAAGGCCAGCAGGAGGGACAGTTAGGGGCAATCAGGCAGGCAGGCAGGTGAGCAGTTAGGAGCCAGTGGTCCTGGATTGTGAGAGGAATGTCCCCCAAGGGGTCCCGGATTGGAGAGGGTGCAGGCTGGGCTGAGGGGACCCCCCCATGCATGAATTTCATGCACTGGGCCTCTAGTTGGTATATAAAAATAGAACTGATTTCTGGATATTTATTTTGTATCCTGCTACTTTCCTAAATTCATTTATGAGTTCTAGTATTTTTTGGTGGAATCTTTAGGATTCTCTGTATAGAGTATCATGCTATCTGCTAATAAGGACAGTTTTACTTCTTTATTTTCAATTTGAATGCCTTTTATTTCTTCTTTTTGTCTGATTGCTTTGGATAGGACTTCCATAACAATGTGGAATGAGAGGGGTGAAAGCAGATATCCCTGTCTTGTTCCCAATCTTAAGGACAGTGCTTTTAGTTTTTGCCCATTGAGCATGATATTGGCTATGGGTTTGTCATATATGGCCTTTATTATGTTGAGATATATTTCCTCTATTCCCACTTTGGTGAGAATTTTGATCATAAATGGGTGCTGGATTTTATCAAATGCTTATTCGGCATTTATTGATATAATTATGTGGCTTTTATCTTTCATTTTGTTTATATGGTGTATTATGCTTATTGATTTGCAGATATTGTACCAAGCTTGCATGTCCGGAATAAATACCACTTTATCATGGTGTATGAACTTTTTAATGTATTGCTGAATCTAGTCTGCTAATATTTTGTTGAGAATTTTAACATCTGTTGGTCAGGAATATCGGCCTATAATTTTTTATCTTTGTAGTGTCATTAACCAGTTTTGGAAATAGGATAATGCTGTCTTCATAAAATGAGCTTGGGAGTCTTCCCTCCTTTTGAATTTTTTGGAATAGAAGCATAGGTGGTAGTTCTTTGAATGTTGTGTAAAATTTACCTGTGAAGCTGTCCAGACCAGGAATTTTAGTTGTTGGAAGATTTTTATTACTTCTTTAATTTCACTAGTTGTAATCTGTCTATTCAAATTATCCGATTATCCTGATTCAGTTTTGGAAGACTGTTTCTAGCAATTTATCCATTGCTTCCAGGTTGTTCAATTTGTTGGCATATAATTATTCATAATATTTTCTTACAATGCTTTGTATTTCTGTGGTGTGAGTTGCTACATCTCCTCTTTAACTTCTGGTTTTATTTATTTTCATGATGAGTCTGGTTAAAGGTTTTTGAATCTTATCTTTTCAAAGAACTAGATCTTGGTTTCATTGATTGTATTGTGTGTGTTTTTTTAGACTCTATTTTCTTTATTTCTGCTCTGATCTGTATTATTTCCTCCTTTCTAATCACTTTGGACTTTGTTTTTGTTCTTTTCACAGCTTTTTAAAGTGTAAAATTAGTTTGTTTATTTGAGATTTTTCTTGTTTATTGAGGTAGGCCTGTCATATTATGAATTTCCCTCTTAGGACTGTTTTTGCTGTGTCCATAGATTTTGGGTTGTTATGTTCTCATTCTTATTAGTTTCAAGGTATCTTTTGATTTCTTCCCTGATCTCATTGTTAAACCATTCATTCTTCAGTAACATGGTTATTTAGCCTCCGTTTCTTTGTGTATGTTTTCATTTTTTTGTGTGTGTGATTGATTTCTAGTTTCATACCACTGCGGTCATAGGAAATGCTTGATATGATTTCAATCTTTGTAAATTTATTGAGACTTGTTTTTTGCCCTAACATGTGGTCTATCCTAGAAAACATTCCATGGGCACTTGAAAAGAATAAATATTCTTCTGCTTTGGGGTAAAATGCTCTGAAGATATCAATTAATTCCATTTGATCTAGTGTGTCATTAAAGGCCACACATGGGTGTTAGACCAGCCCATTCTATGCCTCTGCCCCTGCTACCAGCCTCAATGTACTTTCTTCTTTAATTTTCTAGTGGCAGGGCTTCCATTCAGTTAAATTTCAGGTGGTTCTGAATGATGGTTGTTCTAAATTTTATTTGTAATTTTGATGTGGTTGTGGGAGGAGGCAAGTAAAGTGTTAACCTGGGCAGCCATCTTGGTTCCTCCCCCATAAGGCTGCTGGGTCATTCTTTGTCCTTTATTATAGCCTTTGTTTTAAAGTCTATTTTGTCTGGTATAAGTATGGTTACCCAAGTTTTTTTTTCTGTTTCTATTTTCATGAAATATTTCCTCCCATCCCTTTATTTTCACTCAATGCATGTCTTTCAATCTGGAATGAGTCTCTTGTAGGCAGCATATGTAAAGGTCTTGTTTTCTTATCAATTCAGCCATCAGATTCATTTAACGTAACCTTTAATAGGTATTCAGTTATTGCCATTTTATTATTCATATCTTTTAACCTTTTTTCACCCTCCTTCTTCTTAAAGACCCTTTAATATTTCTTGTAATACTGGCTTGGTGGTAATGAATTCCTTTAGATTATTCTAGTCTGGGAAGCTCTTTCTATGCCCTTCAATTCTAAATAATACCTTTGCTGCTTTGGGTAATATAGGTTGCAGATCCTTGCTTTTAATCACTTTGTCTATTTTGTGCCAATTCCTTTGGGCCTGAAATGTTTCTGTTGAGAAATCACCTGATAATATTATGGGAGCTCCCTTGTAGATAACTATTTTTCTCTTGCTACTTTTAAAAGTCTCTGTTTGTCTCTAACCTTTGCAATTTTAATTATCTGTCTTGGTGTGAGCCTCTTTGAGTTCATCTTGTTTGGGACTCTGCACTTCCTGGACTGGTATGTCTTTATCTTCTTCAGTCATTATTTTTTCAAATGAGTTCTCACACCCTTGCTCACTTTCTTTTCTTTTGGGATCATTATGGTATGCATGTTGTTA
Organism: Cnephaeus nilssonii; assembly: GCF_951640355.1. NCBI lineage: Eukaryota > Metazoa > Chordata > Mammalia > Chiroptera > Vespertilionidae > Cnephaeus > Cnephaeus nilssonii. Next base: position 14,475,539 of record NC_137075.1, on the reverse strand, counting down.
TGCTGTATGTTGTCCCAAAGGTTCAATTTCTTTGTTCACCTGAGCTGGATGCTCTAGGAATGTCCCTTGTGTGCATTATTTGGCCTTTCCTATTGTAACTGGGACTTGATTATTGATGTCCTATTTGTGGGAAGGATAACCCCTTCAATTTACTGCCAGTGAGGTTCAATCTCAACATTGTGCAAGCTGTTATACAGCTACTGACAGAACAGACTAAGACACAACAGGATCAAACTAAAAATACCATGAATATCAAGCTACTCAATGCAACTACAACAGGAAAACTATGAAGGAAAAAGAACAGAAAACAAAGCAAATAAAAAGAATACTAAATGACATGTGACCAAAGACTTAAAGGTGACATAAAGAAAAATGGAGATAGAAGAACACACAAAAAATGGCTATATGGAAGCAAGGAAGAAGTTAAAAGAACTAGTATAGGAGGAAAAATAAAAGGAAACAGAAAATAAATGAAATAATAATGATGAATTTAAAATGTACTGATAATGGATATAAGATATAGATAGAAAAAGTAAAATGGGGAAAAATGAGAAAAATAAAATTAAAAAATTAATAATAATAATAAGACTAGACTTAAAGGGAAGAGAGAAATTAGAGATATGCAAGAAAATAGAGATGAACAAAAAATAGATCCAGCAACATAGAAGCATCGAAGACTGTCAAACCTCAGATGGAAGGCAGAAGAGGGTGTGACGAGATCAACCAATGAGCTTGTATGCATATATGCATAATCCATGGATACAGACAATAGGATGGTGAAGGCCTTGGGTGGAATGCAGGGCCAGGGTGGGAGAGGTCAATGGGGGGGGGGGGGGTAAAGGGGATATATGTAATACTTTCAACAATAAAGATTTTTTAGAAAAAACAAACAACAACAACAACAAAAATCCACTTACACACACACAGACCAAGACACAAAACCACACATACTCACACACTAAAAAAACCTTTGGGTCTGCTATTTGTAAAGCTCACCAGATTTTTATGTGATTTTGTTCAATCTGGCCCCTTGGTGTGTCTATCCTGGGCCTCTGGGAGCTTCTCTTGTGCAGGTCAATGTGAGTCACTGTACTTTCTGGTCCTGGGCAACCTGACTGAGGTCCCAAAGGTTGAATCCCCTAGTAGTCCAGTGGGTGGGTACTCTGACACAGAGGCTGGGTCTGCCTGGAGTCTCATGCCTTAATTATCTCTGTTCTGAGCTCTACTCCCTTCCCTCACAGAGCTGGGCTCTGCAGGGGTATCCTGGTCTTTGGCCAGAATGGTTTGATCACACTCGTGTTGGGGGTGGTGCCAATAGCTTGTAGGAGGGGGGGTTGTGGGCCCTTTATCTCCTTCTAATGCCTCAGCTCTGTCTAGTTTGCTGGCACCTCCTCTCTGTCACCCCCAGGAGCACGGATTTCCTGCCCTGGGCGGTTCCATCTTGTCTCAAGTCGCTGCAGGTCAGGTAAGAAGCAGCTGTTTTGCTGAGGAGAAAGAGGGGACTTCCCCCGTGTCATAGGTGGGCAGGGCTGATCTCCTTCCTGGACCTACTGTCCAGCCCCCTTTCTGCTCACCAGCACAAGTTCCTCCAAGAAATAGAGGGCCCCCCAGATTCAATGTTAAGTGTGTCCTTCAGACCCCTCCCATGTAGGCTGGCCCTGAGCTCCACTGCATGACCCTTCCCACTGGTCAAAGGAGCTTCCCAGGCTGCATGATGGGACTTCAGCCCCAAGCTTCCACTGCTGTACCCACTCCGCAGTCTCCGCAGCCAGTCCCCTCTTGGCCTCCTCTCTCAGTCCCAGGCCCTCCTGTCTCACTTACAGATCTGTAGCCTCTTCAGTCTCCTCAGGTCCTCAGTTCAGTAGGTCCAGGTCAGGGGAGGTTACATCCACCTCCCAGCCATCAGTGCAGTTCCTGCCCCCGAACCCCGGCGGTGGAGCCCAGCAGCTGGGCAGTGGCAGCGCAGTAGCAGTGGCAGTGGTTGAGTACACAGCAGGTCCACGGGTTCAGGCTGGGTGCATGCCAGGCACGCAGAGGACCCGCAGTGTCTGTTGCAGGCGTGTGGGTCTGGGTTGTGACCTCTCGGGCGCACAGGGACCAGGGCAGGTGCATGTGGGCCGTGGTGAGTCCGGGTGGTGGCGAGGCTTGGCGCCTAGCCCCTGCCACTCCCTGCAGCTTCCTCCCAAAGAGGATCTTGTAAACCTTTTATGATTTCTATGTCTTTTTCATTGTGTTGAAGTTTTTACTAAGTTCCTTGAGCTTCCTTATAACCATTGTTTTGAACTGTACTGGTATATCTGGTCGATTGCTTGCCTCAATTTCATTTCGTTCTTTTTCTAGAGATTTTACCTGTCCTTTCATTTGGGGCATTTTCTTTGTCTCCCCATTTTGGCTTCCTCTCTGTTTGTTTCTGTGTATTAGGTCAATCTGCTATGTCTCCCAGTCTTGGTAGAGTGACCTTATGCAGTAGGTATTCTGTGGGACCCAGTGGTGCAGTCTCCCTTGTCACCTGAGCTCCGGATGTGAAAGGAGCTCAGGTGACAAGGGAGACTGCACCACTGGGTAGTCCAGTGGGTGGGTACTCTGACACAGAGGCTGGGTTGACACATCAATGAAAGGTATTTACTCTGGGGCTGATTGGTTGTGAGGACTGGCCATGACTACAGTGGAGGAGTTGTTATGGAGGATATGCTTTAGAGAGGCTTTTGTGCCCACCGAATTTGCCCTTTGTTTTTTTTTTTTTTTTTTTTTTTTTTTTTTTTTTTTTTTTAATTTCTTTATTGATTAAGGTGTCACATATTTGTCCTCATCCCCCCATTCCCATCCCACACCCCTCCCCTTGGATGCCCCAACCCTCTGTTGAACTTAAGCATTGGTTAGGCTCATATGCATGCACACAAGACCTTTGGTTGATCTCTCCCCCCTCCCCCCCACCCTCCCCTATCCTCCCTCTGAGGCCCGATAGTCCGATCGATGCCTCCTTGTTTCTGGTTCTGTTCTTGTTCATCAGTCTATGTTGTTCATCATTTCCCCTAGATGAGCGAAATCATGTGTCACTATAGATATACTTATAAGAATTGAATGTGCGACGAGCAAAAATATTTATGCTGACAGGCAAATGAATCAGTCTGTAGTGAGTTTCTTTCTGGACCAACAGTTCTTTTGAGACCCAATATCAATGTCCACCGGTTCCCTATGAGTACATGTCGGCACTGACCCCTCAGCTCTGGATGGTGGACAAATGGTGGTAATGCAGGTCCGACTCCCTCTGGTTTGGTCTCGGCTGGACCCAGGGGCACTGCTTCACCCGGATCCAGGGGCCCACGGCCTCGCCCGGACCCGGGGCCAGGCTCACCCGGCTCCAGGGGCCCGCGGCCTCGCCCGGACCCGGGGCCCAGGGCTCACCCGGCTCCAGGGGCCCGCGGCCTCGCCCGGACCCGGGGCCCAGGGCTCACCCGGCTCCAGGGGCCCGCGGCCTCGCCCGGACCCGGGGCCCAGGGCTCACCCGGCTCCAGGGGCCCGCGGCCTCGCCCCGACCCGGGGCCCAGGGCTCACCCGGCTCCAGGGGCCCGCGGCCTCGCCCGGACCCGGGGCCCAGGGCTCACCCGGCTCCAGGGGCCCGCGGCCTCGCCCGGACCCGGGGCCCAGGGCTCACCCGGCTCCAGGGGCCCGCGGCCTCGCCCGGACCCGGGGCCCAGGGCTCACCCGGCTCCAGGGGCCCGCGGCCTCGCCCGGACCCGGGGCCCAGGGCTCACCCGGCTCCAGGGGCCCGCGGCCTCGCCCGGACCCGGGGCCCAGGGCTCACCCGGCTCCAGGGGCCCGCGGCCTCGCCCGGACCCGGGGCCCAGGGCTCACCCGGCTCCAGGGGCCCGCGGCCTCGCCCGGACCCAGGATTCAGCCTCACCCGGACCCAGGGGCGCACGGCCTCGCCCGGACCCAGGATTCAGCTTCACCCGGACCCAGGGGCGCATGGCCTCGCCCGGACCCAGGGGCACGTGGCCTCACCCGGACCCGGGGCCCAGCCTCACCCTGACCCAGTTCCCAGCCTCACCCATACCCAGGGGCACGCGGCTTCACCCGGATCCGAGACCCAGCGGGGTTTCGTCTTCTTGATCCCAATTCCTGTTGGTCAATTCCCTCTCAGCAATTCCTTCGGCCATTTTCTCAGAGTTCCAGGGCAGCCACCACAGAACTCGTTGGGCGGCGGGCTCGGCGAAGCTCCGGTGTGCCCGGTGCGCGGCGGCGGGCTGGTCCGGGGTGGCTGCGTCGGCCCTTGGGTCTGCAGCGGTGGCCGGTCGCCGAGCGTGCGCACCTGGCCGCTTCCGGGGTGTTGAGATTCTTGAAGGACTCGGAGGTCAGCAAGCGCGTAGTCTCCCGCCCCATGTCTCCCATGGGCTCTTCTGTCCGTGCTCGGCAGCGAGTGAAGCCTTCCCCTCAGCCGGAGACCGCTGGGGGAACTGCACCGAGCACGTTCCAGGCCACCATTGTGTCGCCTGAGCCGTAGTTTTTAAAGTGTGGTCTTTGGGTCACCGGCATCAGCTTCATCCCGTGTACCCCTCTCTTTTATTCTAGTTGTATAGCATCCGCTCAGTTAGCCCTCCGGTGGTTCTGGATGGTGTCTGCTCTGCTCTCCCGTTGTAGTCTCAAAACCGTTGTGGTAGGCAGCAATCAGGCTTCTGCCCTGTGCCTCCATCTTGGTCCTTGTTTGTATAGTTAAGTCTTGATTGTTGTTGGTGTCACTGGGAGGAATTGTCCTCCAGGCCTATTGGCCGTGCGGACCCTCTGTGTCTATAAAGGAAGAGTTGCTGTGCGGAAGACACGCCTATGTGCCGGGTCTTGGTGCAGCAAGGCTTCGGCGCTCACTGTGTCTGCCTCTTGAATGTGTCCCTTATGGGAGTGGTCGAAGTCTGGTGTCATCTCACACCGACCACTAGATGCCCTCATTTCTGGGTCTCCAATGTAGTGTAGGTCAGCTACTGCCTGTGGCCCCTCAGCATGAATTACAGCATCCCTTATATTCGTGACCTGTTTCGGTGCCTTCCCCTTTTGGCTGCCTCCCTATCGCTCAGCTTCCCCAATCTCCCTAGGTGGTCGCTCTTGATATCCCCCTTTGTGGGCTGAGTGCAAAGTCTTGGTGTTGTTAAGCCTTGGTTGCTGTTGGTACACTGGGAGGATGTGACCTCCGGCCCAATTGGCTGTGAGGATCAGCTGTGTCTATGCCGGGAGACAGCCCCATTCAACTAGACTTGCAAAATTGTAAAAGCCTCTGTGTTCAGCTTTGATGGGGCGGAGTTACAGGGCGGAGCCTACCGCCTTGGCTTCCTGTCAGCCCCGCCCTATGAGGTTCCTGTGTCCCTCCGTACTCCCAGCAAACACCTCTGAGAGAAAAGTGCCCTGGAGTTTCGCGCGCTGCCAAACAGTCTAGTCTCTCCCCCAATGAATCTGGATTCCCAGATTCTCTCCCGGAACTGGGTTTCCGTGTAGTCAGAATTGGGGCTCACCTCAGTCTGGTGCTTTTGTCTCCTTCCCTCCAGGGCGACTCAGCGGCACAGTCAACAGCCCATCCTCCGCGCACAATCCCCTGCGCGCCTCCGGTGCTCTGCTCTTCGCCGCCTCTCTGCATCTCTGCCCCACAGTCCAGTTTTCCCCAGTATGAGCCTGGTTTCCCCGGGTCTTTCCCGGAACTGGGGTTCAGTGCAGTTGGAACTGGGGGTTCAGCACAGTCCGGAGCTTTTGTCTCCCTCCCGCTAGGGCAATCCAGCGGCACAGGCCACAGACCCTCCTCTGCGCGCATTCCCGTGCGCGGCTCCGGCGCAGCTCCTCTGTGTCTCCGTCCCACAGCTCAGACTCCCCCAGCATGAGCCCGGCTTCCCAGGGTTTCGCCGGGAAATGGGGTTCAGTGCAGTCGGAGCTGGGGTTCAGCACAATCTGGCGCTTTTATCTCCTTCCCGCCAGAGAACGCCAGCCAGGCGGCCAGCCGCCCCTTCCTCTCCGGCTCCGTCTTCCCCGCACGCGCGCGGGCTCGTGTCTCCGCCCGTGTCTCCATACCTCAAGCTTTTACGGCTTCTCTGATTTTCCTTGTGGTTTTCTTTTTCCTTCTAATTGTGGGCATTTCAGTCAGCCAGCTTTCCTGTGGTTCTGGATGATGTCCGTTTTGACTTTTAGTTGTGTTTTTTATATTGTTGTGCCCGGCTGTAGGTTAGGTGTTTAACCTATGCCGCCATCTTGGTTTCCCGAATTTGCCCTTTGGATACATTCTTTGTAGAAGTGGTTAGGTTGTGTCTGGTGTGGTCTGAAGCTGGCCATCAGGTGTGGGAGGGGCTCTGATGCAAACCAAGTTCTGTCCTTTTCTGTGCCTTGTTAGGGGCCTGTTAGGTATGAGCTACAAAGTGATCTGCAGATGCTGGCTTGTAGACACCTGGGAGAGGCCAAGTTGCAAACTGAGGTGGATGCAACTAATGCTGGCCCTGGGGTCATTTAGTTAGAGGTACAGGGCATGCTGAGGCCAGAAACTGCTTGTTTGGTTTTTGTGAGCCTTTGAGAAATGTTAGGAAAGTCCATAGCATGATCCAAGACAGGCCATTTCTGTGGAAAAGCCATTTAAAATGGCCTAAAAATTGGGTGGGGCATGGTCTCAGGGAATCACCAGGGCTGGGCGAACAATGTTAGCCAGGTTGATGAAGACTCCGATATGGCACTCACCTGCCGGCTCTGTGGGGGGAGTGTTCAGCAAAGGACAAATGGCATCTGCTGGCACTTTTTGGCCTCTGCTAGAGGGAAGCGAGCTGCCCCTCTAGCCCTTGCTGGACAATTCAGTTCCTCCCTGCATGTCCCTGGAGCCTTCTAAGTTGCTGTCTCAGAGCTAGAGCTCAGAGCCAGTGAGTCAGAGTAAGTTCATACATGGGCCCTTCAAGAGGAATGCCTGGGATTCCAACAGCCCTCCATCTCTCTCAGCTATAATTTCTGCTCCTGGTACTGGAACTCTGGGTTGGGGATCCTGGTATGGGACTGGGACTCCTTGCCACTCAGGGAGGAACTCCACACCCAAGATATCCCTCCCAATTTAAAATATATATATATTGATTTCAGAGAGGAGAAGGGAGAAGGAGAGATAGAAATGTCAATGATGAGAGAGAATCCTCTATCAGCTAGCTGTGTCCTACTGGGGATCAAGCCTGCAACTCAGGCATGTATCCTGACCAGGAATCAAACCCTGACCTCCTTGTTCATAGTTTGACACTAAACCACTGAGCAACACCCAATTTATAAGCATCACACATGGGTGTGAGAAAGCCATTCTCTGCCTCTTCTACCCATCTTCCTATGGTTTCCTCTGTACATCCTTAGTTATAGGACTTCTGTTCATCTAGACCAGTGATGGCGAACCTATGACACGTGTGTCAGCACTGACACGTGTAGCCATTTCTTATGACACACGGCCGCTGAGGCGGCCGCAGGCTGAGGATGAAACATTTGCTGCTCCTGAGGATGAAATATTTGCGAAATAATGTTTTTTCCTCAAAGTGACACACTACCCAAGTTATGCTCAGTTTTTTTGCGAAGTTTGACACACCAAGCTCAAAAGGTTGCCCATCACTGATCTAGACTATAGGCAGTTCTCATTTATGGTTGTTTTATAGCTTAGTTGCAAGGTGGTTTTTTTTTTTCTTTTGGGGGGGGTGTATTTTGTTTTGTTTTGTTTTTTGGGTTGTTTTTTGTTTGTTTTTTGTTTTTTGCTTAGTTTAATTTTGATGTGGTCATGGGAGGAGGCAAGGACAGTGTTTACCTAGGCCGTCACCTTGATCTGAAGCTCCACTCCAGAATTTCTTCTTCAGAGAAGACTCAGCTCTGCTCTTAAGACCTTTCAAATAATTGAATCATGCACACCCAGATTATCTAGGATAGTGTCCCTTCCTCAGAGTCAGCTGATTATGGACTTTAATCACATTGTCCAAATATGCCTTCACAACAACTGGGTAAGTGTTTGATTGAATGACTGGGGACTATGATCTAGTCAAGTTGACACATAAAACTGACCATTGCAATCACATGTATATAAATGTATACATGCATTAGTATTATGATCCAGATGCACTGTTGCACGTGTGTGTGTGTAGACATAGAGTTCAGGAATCACTTTTGTCCTCCTTGGTTCCTTTTAGTGTTTCTTTTCTTCATGTGCTTCTTTGAGGAGATTTAACTATAAATTCTTGGTCTCATAAGGACTCAGAAAATACATGAATATTTATCTAAGTAACTTCATCACCTCAAAATTTATGTATAATTATGTGTGAAGTCATTTAAGCTAATTGCCCAAGTTTTCAACTTAAAAGTCTAGTTAGATTTTCTTTAACCACTTTGAATGGCTTTCCTTTTCTTCAAGGGAACATCTCCAATGCACCCTCGGGGAACATTACTCTAGTTTTCTTTGTTAACATTTTTTATGTTTTCTCTCTGTCCTATTAATTATTAAAATATTTCCCCCTTTTTAATGTCCTATCTCAATAAACTGTGGGTCTGGCTTTTGTTTTTCCTTTTTGTATATTGAGTGTGGCCTTCAAGATTTTATTTCTTCTTTTTTCTAATATGATTCCCCCAATTCCAACACCTTTCTTAAGGAAATCTCTATTTTTCTTTTCCTTAAGCCAGTGATCGGCAAACTCATTAGTCAACAGAGCCAAATATCAACAGTACAACGATTGAAATTTCTTTTGAGAGCCAAATTTTTTAAACTTAAACTTCTTCTAACGCCACTTCTTCAAAATAGACTCGCCCAGGCCATGGTATTTTGTGGAAGAGCCACACTCAAGGGGCCAAAGAGCCGCATGTGGCTCGCAAGCCGCAGTTTGCCGACCACGGCCTTAAGCAGTCTCCAGTTTGTCTTCTGCTGTTTCCCAAGCCAGTCTTTTTGGTATCACTGCACTACAGGAAATGAGAAACTTAGTTTATTGTATAAAAATATATGTAATGAAGATCAAGGATAAAGTAACTAGTACTTCAAAGAGCTTTACTATCAGCATTGTGAACTTCTTCAGTAGAAACCTGAACACTCTTGCTTTCAAGTAAGCAAGCCAAAAATGCATGGAATTTATTAACCCTTTGCTTGTATCACAGTTGCTAATGTGCCAATGGACCAAGTAAGTTACATGGCTAAATGCAGAGTCAATGTGGAGGGTACCATGAAAAGTCAGAAATACTGATTCATTGGAGGCCATCAACATAAAATTCTACCACCCCACCATACTATTTACATGCATTTTAACAACATGCTTTCCCTCCCCAATACTGTGTTTATGGTTAGTTCTTGCTGACACTTTTAGTCCCTCCCTCAGTTTCTTAATTAGTCATGTTTCAGTTTTAGAGCCTGTTCTCAATGCCTGATGCAATTTATTAAATCTTTAGATTTTAACGTAGGAAAGGAAAACTGAATGACTTCATAATGCTCTGTGAGATTATTATACAAGTCAGGAGGAACAACTGTACTGTTTCATTCACAACAAGGAAGAAAGGAAAAGGGGAAAAGCTTAAATAGGGCAGATGAGAAGATGCAAAATGATACCTCGTATCTGAGAACACTCAGTTTGGCATCTGAACAGACCCTAAAGGATCTACATAATATATTTTAGCCATTATGTCTGCTATATTTTAATTATATGATTTCTGGAGCTATAGAAAAGCAAGCAGGACCACCTAAGTAGTGGGAATAGTCAGATATAGTTCAGTTGAAATTTCCTTATTTTTGCCACCAATGTCTATATTCTCTCCCTCTTTCAACTAAAATTCGCATGTCCTCTGAGTAACAAATGCAGGGATGAATAAGACATAGTCCTTGTCTCTGAAGAGCTCATAGTCAATTACAAGAAACAGATGATAATATTACTAAAGTACAGTTAAAACAGAGACATCTTATAAATAATAATGGGCTACTTCACTTTATTTATACCAAACTCAGTTTAGCTAACCTGAGAGAATAGGACTTAAGAAAGAAGGAAGAGAAGGCAGCTGATCGATGTTTCTCTCTCATCGATGTTCTAACTCTCTATCCCTCTCCCTTCCTCTCTGTAAAAAAAAATCAATAAAATATAATAATATTTAAAAAGTATGAAGGATGGAGATACTGTCCACAAATCTCCTTAAAGACGAAGTACTTTTGCAGGAACACTTTTGTGAAAACATCAGAGTAAAACCACAACTTTCTGTGACAAATAAATTTAAAATGCACATTATTTAAAAAAAAAAAAAAAGAAGGAAGAGAAGAGAAAAAAATGGGGCATAGAGGTAACTTGAGAAAGAGTAGGTAACAGACGGAAAGTGGAATCTACACAGTGACAGGAGATAAAAGGTATGTGACTGAGCACAAATAATGCTTTGCCTGCTTAATTTTATCTAAACTGAATGTTGGTAAAATATACACTAGATAAAATTTTAAGTTCTAAACTATATTATTAAATTCCCCAATACTCTTCTCTTTCTCATACAGAAGGCATTTTCTAAAGTATGGAGGATCCTATCCTGAAAAAGGACATCATTCTCAATTTAAAAACCAGAATGACTGTCTAAACTGAAAGGAAGAACCTTAAGCCTTAGCTGGTTTGGCTCAGTGGATAGAGCATAGGTCTGTGGACTGAAGGATCCCGGGTTCGATTCCAGTCAAGGGCACATGCCTGGGTTGCAGACTTGATCCCCAGTAAGGGGCGTGCAGGAGGCAGCCGATAAATTATTCTCATCATTGATGTCTCTACCTCTCCCTCTCCCCACCCCTTCTTCTCTGAAATCAATTTTTTAAAAAGATATTTAAAAAAAGAAACTTGCTTAATCAGAAACCACGTCACTTCTAGACCATGTTACAGCTCCACTTGAACTCTGAAACCAATATGAAATAGTTTCACAACTCAAAAATAGCAGATGAGCTCATAGAATATTTTGCCTGATTTTATTTTTTAGGCATATTAAGAACAGCAAATTCTTTTTATGGAATGGTACAGAAAACAGGCAGAGAATAATTAATGGCAATTTTTTAAAATATTTTTTATTGATTTCAGAGAGAGAAAGGGAGAGGAAGAAAGAGATTGAAACATTAATATGAGAGAGATCATTGATTAGCTGCCTCCTGTATGCTCCCTACCAGGATCAAGCTGCAACCTGGGTATGTGCCCCAACTGGAATCGAACTGTGACCTCCTGGTTCATGGATCAATGTTTAATCGCTGAGCCACACTGGCTGGGCTGGCCATCTTTTTTGGTTAACCCACACAAACATGAGTAATCTAGGTAACTAGATTAATTAATAAGATAATCTAGAATCAATGATTTAAAATAAGGAGAGTAGAAAAAGGCTGATCCTGAGGTACATATGTTTTTCTATAGAATTTAGCATTTTGTAGTGATGGAATTGTGAGCAATTGTAGACATTCTGTGGTTGTGTTTTTTTGACGGGGATATGCTAATGTTGTGTTCAAAAAAATACCATAAAGATGGGCAGTAAGAAGCCCTGTGTTTTGATTTGCTCCCTTAGAGAGTACTTGTGAACCCCCTCACTCTGACATTTCATCTTAAATGTCCAGGAGACAGCTGAGTCATTCTCCCATATGCAAATATGTTCAACACATGTAATTCCCAAACCAGTTACCCTATCTACAGATTTTATATGTGATACAAATGTCACTAGGTTTACAGGAAATACATGAAAAACTCGAGAGGTAGCTATAACTAAGACTTTGCAAACTACAAATGAAGGAGAAAAGGAATCCTTAGCCCTATTTACTGTAACTTTTAAAATAGAAAACGGATGCCACCTTGTGGTTATTTTAATAAGATCATTCTTCACATCCTTGCCAGCACTTGTCATTTGTTGATTTGTTGATGATAGCCATTCTGACAGGTATGAGATGGTACCTCATTTGCATCTCTCGGATGATTAGAGACTTTGAGCGTGTTTTCATATGTCTCTGGGCTTTCTGTATGTCCTCTTTGGAAAAGTGTCTATTTAGATCCTTTGCCCATTTTTTGATTGGATTGTTTATCTTCCTTTTGTTAAGTTGTAGGAGTTCCCTGTATTTTGGAGATTAAAATCTTATCTGAAATATCATTGGCAAATATGTTCTCCCATGCAGTGGGCTTTCTTGTTGTTTTGTTGATGGTTTCTTTTGCTGTGCAGAAGCTTTTTATTTTGATGTAGTCCCATTTGTTTATTTTCTCCTTAGTTTCCATTGCCCTAGGAGCTGTGTCTGTAAAGATATTGCTACGACAAATGTCTGCTATTTTGCTGCCTATGGAGTCTTGTAGGATTTTTATGGTTTCCTGTCTTACATTCAAATCCTTTAGCCATTTTGAGTTTGTTTTTGTGTATGGTATAAGTTGGTGATCTAGTTTCATTTTTTTGCATGTATCTGTCCAAATTTCCCAGAACCATTTATTAAAGAGACTGTTTTTACTCCATTGTATGCTCTTGCTTCCTTTGTCAAATATTTATTGAGCATAATGGCTTGGGTCAATTTCTGGGTTCAGGCGCATGGAGACACAGCGGAGCGGCAGCAAGCCTCGCTTCATGCACTACTACATCCCTTGGGAGATGTTGGACTGCCGATTTCTGCCCGATCCTCCCCACCCCCTGAGGGACCCCACCGGTGCACGAATCCATGCACCAGGCCTCTAGTGAGTTCATATAAATCCTCACTTTGGGCTACTTTTCTTTCTACATGCAGTGCTCAGTGCTTTCTTCTTCGTGATAAGAGATGAAAGCTGCAGCAATTTGCCTTTATATCTGGAAGAGATGTCCTGGTTCACCCCAATCCCTGGACACCTCAAATCTTTACCAAAGTGACAAGTCCATGAATCTTCATGAAGATTATCTCCTACCCTATGGAACACATATGTCTTACCAAGGCCTCCTGCTGCTAGGGCCTCTTGTTCATCCTGTCCAGTCAGAAGATATCATCAATGTAATAGGTCAGTTTAACATGTCCAGGTGATCCTGATCATTTCTGGTTATATTATGACAATCAGTGGGTAAGTTAAATTAGCCCTAGGGAAAAACTGTAAATGTATATTGTCTAGTCCATATAATTGCAAACTGTTTCAGATCCTCTGTTATGAATTGGATAGAAAATAAGGCATTTGCTAAATCAGTGGCTGCATAACATGAACCTGAGGCCATATTAATCTTCTCTAGCAAAGATACCATGCCCAGCCTGGCAGCTGCAATGGGGGCTATTTGGTTGAGCTTGTCACAGTGTTCAGTCATTCTCCAAGATCCATCAGGTGCTGCAGGGGCCAGCCTAGTAAATTAACTACAGATGTGATAGGAGCCAGCACATCTGTATGCTTAAGATCCTTAACAAGGCACTAATCTCTGCCATCTTCCACAGAATGCTATATTGTTTTTATTTTACTATCTTGACCAGGGGTTTAGGATACATTTCAGAGACTACCATATGACCTTTTCCATTATGGTATTTATTACTCCACAGGCCAAGAATGCAATGTGGGGCTTACCCAAACTGCTGAGTATGTCAGTCCCTATTATACTGACATCACTGGGTATATCTGTCATTTATTCCCTGGTTTCTTTACATCCCACTCTAACAAGGGACCATGATGAGGCTCTGGGTCCCAGGTACCCAATGTCAACTCAATAGCCCATGAAATAGCTGGGTATTCCCTTTTGCCCAGTGCAGTCACCCATATAAATGGCCAGAGGTTTCTTTGAGGAAGAACCCAGCAAATCATTTAGTATAGACCTGCCATGGTGCAGTAGGGTTCTTCTTTCCAGGAACCTTCAGTCAACAGACTGTGGGACTGAAAACTGGCTTTGGTCCAGGAGCTGGGAAGGGATCATGATTCCTATGCAGGTGACCACTTTCAACCTAATGCTCATCCATTATGACCATCTATTTTGGTTTTTGGTTTTTATTTTGTAAAATGTTTGTTAATCCTCAAATGATTTTTTAGAGAGTGGAAGAAAGTGGGGGGCATGGATGTGAGAGAGACACATCGATTGGTTGCTTCCTGCAACTCCCCAACCAGGGATAGGGATTGAAACTGCAACCCAGGCACATGCCCTTGACAGGGAATCGAACCTGAGACCCTTCAGTGTGGGGGCCAATGCTCTAACCATTGAACACACCAACCAGGACAATTGCCTATCTATTTTGTCCACAGGAACAATAGATTGTATTGACTTTCTCCACTATTCTACCTGTGGGTCAATACCCTACATTTTCTTTATGGGTCTCATTATACCTAATATTATTGGATTAAAAATTTTTGTCAATCTGATGGAGTACAAATTGGATCTCTCTTTGTTTTGTTTTCATTTCCTGATTATAAAGTTCATTATGTTTGTACATGATTATTGACCTCTTATACTTTTTTATCTGTGAATTCTACATACACATCCATTGCCCATTCTTAACTGATTAGTATTCAATTTTCTTACTGATTCTGTACTATTAATGTTAATAATGTTAATGTCAATTACATTAATATTATGTTGATTACCTTAATCATAATGTGGTGTTAATTATATCAATAAATATGATTATTAAAATAATTATAATTAGCAATGATATATTATATTGAGTATGTCAATAATATATTTATATATAATATATAATAATGCAATTAATAATGTAATATAATGTATAATCTATATATTGTTAATAACAAATTGATTAGTTAATGATGATTATGTTAATATTCACATGAACATACATTAATAATTTGTTAATATAATTATAGTATTTTATTTTCTATAATTAATACTATATTGATATATGTTATTCTAAATAGAATTATATTGATATATTATTAATGTATTAATATTGTGAATATTAACTGATTTTGTTATATATGTTGCTAAACTTTTTTCAGTAGAAGTTATTGTTCATTGCTTTTATTTACTTAACTTCTCAGTATTTTTTAATATATTTTTTATTGTTGATAGTATTACAGATATCTCCCATTCTCCCCCACCTTTGCTCCCTCCACCCAACCCCTAACATATAACTATACAAGTTTTTTGGTTTATCTCTTCTCAACCCTCCAACCCCACATCAAGATATGTCAGTCTGTTCCATGTCTCCCTGCTTCAGGTCTTATTTTGTTGGTTAATTCATTTTGTTCATTAGATTCCACAAATAAGTGCGATCATGTGATATTTGTCTTTCTCAGTTTGGCTTATTTCATTTAGCATAATGTTTTCCAGGTCCATCCATGCTGTCCCAAAGGGTAAGAGATCCCTCTTCTTTACAGCTGCATAGTATTTCATATTGTAAATGTCCCACAGCTTTTTTATCCATTCATCTACTGATGGGCACTTGGGCTGTTCCTAAATCTTAGCTATTGTAAATAATGCTGCTATGAACATAGGGGTGCATAATAGTATATTCTTTCTGAATGGTGTTTTGGGGTTTTTAGTATATATTCCCAGAAGTGAGATCACTGGGCCAAACAGAAGTTCTAGTTTTAATTTTTTGAGGAAACTCCATACTGTTTTTAATAGTGGCTGCACCAGTCTGCATTCCCACCAGCAGTGCACTAGTGTTCCTTTTTCTCCACATCCCTGCCAGCACTTGTTTGTTGATTCTTTTATGATAGCCATTCTAACAGGTGTGAGGTGATATCTCATTGTGGTTTTAATTTGCATTTCTCTGATGATTAGTGACAGAATTTTTTCATGTGTCTCTTGGCCATTTATATGTCCGCTTTGGAGAAGAGTCTACTCAGGTCTTCTGCCCATTTTTAATTGGATTGCTTGTCTTCCTTTTGTTAAGTTGTGTGAGTACTTTACATATTTTGGATATCAGCCCCTTATCAGATGTATCATTGGCAAATATGTTCTCTCATACAGTGGATTCCCTTTTCATTTTGATGGTGGTTTCTTTTGCTGTGCAGAAGCTTTTTATTTTTATGCTGTCCCACTTGTTTATTTTCTCCCTAGTTTCCTTTACTCTAGGAGATGTATTCACAAACATATTGCTACGTGAGATGTCTGAGATTTTACTGCCTATATTCTCCTCTAAGAATTTTATGGTTTAATGCCTTACATTTAAGTCTTTTATCCACCTTGAGTTTATGCTTTTGTATGGTGTAAGTTGGTGGTCTACTTTCATCTTTTTGAATGTGTCTGTGCAGTTTCCCAATACCATTTGTTGAAGAGGCTGTCTTCATTGTATGTTCTTGCCTCCTTTGACAAATATCACTTGACTATAATGATGTGGGTCAATTTCTGGGGTTTCAGTTCTGAACCATTGGTCTATATACCAATTCTTGTGCCAGTACCAGGTTGTTTTGGTTATAGTGACTTTGTAGTATAGTTTGATTTCCGGTATTGAGATCCCTCCTACTTTGCTCTTCTTTTGCTCTGCAGTTATTCAGGGTCTTTTATGCTTCCATATAAATTTTTGGAGTATTTCTTCTAGCTCTGTGAAGTATGCCATTGGTGTTTTAATAGGGATTGTGTTGAATCTATAGATTGCTTTGGGTACTATAAACATTTTAATGATGATAACTCTTCCAATCCATGAGCATAGTATATGTTTCCATTTGTTTGTCTCTTCCTCTATTCTTTTTTCAATGTCCTATAGTTTTCCAAGTACAGGTCTTTTACCTCCTTGGTTAAGTTTATTCCTAGGTATCTTTTTGCTGTTGTTGCAATGATAATTGGAATTGCTTTCTTAGTTTCTCTTTCTGAGAGTTCATAGAAATGCCATCGATTTGTGGAAATTGATTTTGTATCCTGCTACCTTGCTAAATTCATTTATTAAGTCTAGCAGTTTCCTGGTGGAGTCTTTAGGGTTTTCTATGTACAATATCATGTCATCTGTGAATAATGACAGTCTTACTTCCTCCTTTCAAATTTGGATATGCCTTTTATCTCTTCTTCTTGTCTGATTGCTGTGGTTAGGATTTCCAATACTATGTTGAATAAGAGTGATAAAAGTGAACATCCTTGTCTTCTTCCTGTTCTTAAGGGAAATGCTTTTATTTGTTGCCCATTGAGTATTATGTTGGCTATAGGTTTGTCATAATATCGCCTTTATTTGGTTGAGATATGATCCCTCTATCCATGCATTACTGAGAGTTTTTATCAAAAAAAGTAAGCCAGATTTTTTCAAATGCTTTTTTGGCATCTATTGATATGATCAATGGTTTTATCTTTCAATTTGTTTATGTGATGTAGCACCTTCATTGATTTGTGACTATGGTACCAACCTTGCATCTCTGGAATAAATCCCACTTGATCATGGTGTATGATCTTTTTAATATATATCTGGATCCAATTTGCTAATATTTTATTGAGGATTTTAGCATCTGTGTTCATCAGGGATATTGGCCTGTAATTTTCTTTCTTTGTAGTGTTTTTTATCTGGTTTTGGAATTAGGATGATGCAGCTTCATAAAAAAAGCTTAGAAGTTTCCTTCCTCTTAAATTTTTGGAATAGTCTGAGGAGATAGGTGTTAGTTCTTCTTTGGATGGTTGGTAAAATTCTCCTGTAAATCCATCCGGTTCAAGACTTTAGTTTGCTGGAAGTTTTTTAATTACTGCTTCAATTTGATCAGTTGTCATTGGCCTACTCAGGTTTTCTGATCCCTCCTGCTTGAGTTTTGGAAGATTGTATATTTCTAAGAATTTGTCCATTTCACCCAGGTTGTCCAGTTTGTTGGCATAGTTGTTCATAGTATTTGCTTACAATCCTTTGTATTTCTTTGGTGTTTGTTGTTATATCGCCTCTTTCATTTTTTATTTTATTTATTTGGGTCTCCTCTCTTTGTTTCTTGATGTTTCTGGCTAGGGGTTCATCAATCTCATTTATATTTTCAAAGAACCAGCTCTTGGATTTATTGTTCTTTTGCACTCTTTTCTTAGTCTTTATGTCATTTATTTCCACTGTGATCTTTATTATTTCCTTTCTTCTACTTCCTCTGGGCTTTCCTTGCTGCTCTCTTTCTAATTCATTTAGCTTTAGGGTTAGATAGTTTGTGAATCTTTTTTCTTGTTTCTTGGGGTAGACCGGTAGTGCTATGAACTTCCCTCTCAGGACTGCTTTCACCATGTCCCATAGGTTTTGGGTAGTTGTGTGTTCATTTTCATTTGTTTCCAGGAAGTTTTAAATTTATTGCTTGATCTCATTGGTAACCCATTCATTGTTTAATAACATGCTATTTAGCCTAAATGTATTTGAGTGCTTTTGAGGTGGTGTGGTTTTTTTTTATTATTATTGTCTTTGATTTCTAACTTTATGCCATTGTGATCTGAGAAGATACTTGGTATTATATCTGTCTTCTTGAATTTGTATAGACTTGTTTGTGCCCTAACATGTGGTCATTCTTTGAGAATGTCCCAAGTGTACTTAAAAAGAATGAATATTCTGTTGTTTTGCAGTGAAATATTCTGTGAATATCAGTTAGATCCATCTGATCTAGTGTGTCATTTAAGGCCTCTGTTTCCTTGTTAATTTTTTGTCTGGAAGATCTATCCAGTAATGTCAGTGGGGTGTGAAAGTGTCCTATTGTGACTGTATTGCTGTTACTCTCTCCCTTAAAGTCCATCCAGAGGCTTTTTTTATGTACTTGGGTGGTCCCATATTGGGTGCATATATGCTGCAAGGGTTATATTTTCTTTTTCTTTCTTTTTTTTTTGTTTTTTTGAGGTTTTTTTGTTTTCTTTATTGATTAAGATATTACATACATGTCCTTATCCCTCATTTCCCCCCACCCCCCACTCTTGTCCTCACCCCCTGGTGTCTGTCCATTGGTTGGGCTTATATGCATGCATACAAGTCCTTTGATTGATCTGGGTTATATTTTCTTGTTGAATCATTCCCTTTAGTATTATAAAGTGGCCTTCTTTGTCTTTTCTTATGGCCTTTGTTTTTAAGTCTATTTTGTCTGATATGAATATTGCTACCCCAACTTTTTATCCCTTTCCATTTGCATGGAACATTTTTTTTCCATTTCTTCATTCTCAGTCTCTGCATATCTTTTGTTTTGAGGTGGGGCTCTTGTAGATCGTATATATATGGGTCATGTTTTCTTATCCATTCCATCACCCTATGTCTTTTGACTGGAGCATTTAATCAATTTTCATTCAAGGTTATTATGGTAGATATTTATTTATTGCCATTTTTATTTTCTGTATGCCTATAATCCTCTCTCTCTCGTTTTCTTCTTCTTCTTAAAGCAATTTCTTTAACATTTCTTGCATTGTTGATTTGGTGGTAACTTACTCCTTTAACCTTTTTTTGTCTGGAAAGCTTTTTATTTCATCTTCAATATATATATATATATATATATATATATATATATATATATATATATATGCCTAAGCAACCAGAATGACCAGTCGCTATGACATGCACTGACCACCAGAGGGAAGACGCTCAACTCAGAAGCTTCCCCCTGGTGGTCAGTGTGCTCCCACAGTGGGAGCACTGTTCAGCTGACCAACAGGCACCAGATACAGGGCTCATGGCTGGCAAGTGCAGCTGCAGCAGCACAAGCCTCTCCCGCAGACACGCCCCCTGCATGCCCCTCCCCCATCTGGACCAGGACCAGGATCGGGATGGCATGGGGACTGACTGGGCACAAGCCCATAGTTGCATCTCGGTCATGGGCACGCCAGTATCTCACTAGGATGGGCGCATGAAGACTGCAGCACAGTGGCAGTGGCAGGCACAGTGGGGCCAGGATGAGCAGGAGAAGCAGGCAGGAGTGGCAGGTGACATTGGACTGCCAGTTTCAGTCCGATCCCCACAAGCCAGGCCAAGGGACCCCACCAGTGCACAAATCCATGCACTGGGCCTCTATGATAGCCTTGCTGAATACAGTAGTCTTGGATTTAAGCCCTTATTTTTTATTATTTTGAATACTTCATGCCACTCCCTCTGGTCTGAAGTGTTTCCATTGAGAAGTCATCTGACATTCTAATGGGAACTCCTTTGTAGGTAATTTTCTGTCTCTCTCTTGCTGCCTTTAAGTTCTTTCTTTGTCTTTAACATTTGTCATTTTATTCGTCTGTTAATCTTCACCCAATGATATTTTTCCATTGATTTTTAGAGAGTTGAAGGGAGGGTGAGAGACACACAGAGAGAGAAACATCGATGTGTCTCTCACATCAATTGGTTGGCTCCCACAGGGACCACTGCGGGGATCGAACCCGCAACCAAGATACATGTCCTTGACTGGAATTGAACCTTCCACCCTTCAGCCTGCAGGCCAATGCTCTATCCACTGAGCCAAACCACCTAGAGTACATTTGTCATTTTAATTATGATGTGTTTAGGTGTGAGTCACTTTGGGTTCATCTTCATTGGGACTCTCTGTGCCTCCTGAATTTGTGTGACATTTTCCTCCACCTGGTTGGGGAAGTTTTCTGTCATTATTTCTTTAAACAGGTTCTCTGTTCCTTGCTCACCCTCTGCCCCTTCTGGTATTCTTGTAATGCGGATGTTGTTACCTTTTATGTTGTCCTAGAGCTCCCATAAGCTACCTTCCTGCTTTTTAATTCTTTTTTTTTTCTTTCTATTTTTCTGCTCTAATTGGGTAGCTATTTCTACCTGGTCTTCCAAATCTCTGATTCAGTCCTCTGCTTCATCAAATTACTTTTAATCCCTTCCAGTGTGTTCTTGTTGTCATATATATCATTCTTAATTTCTGTCTGGTTCCTGTTAATAGCCTCTATTTCCCTTCCCATGCTGTTGTAATTTGCATTAAGTTCCTTAAGAAACTTTGTAATCATTGTTTTGAACTCTATGTCTGATAGGTTGCTTGCCTCCATCTCATTTAGTTCTTTTTCTGGAGATTCCTTCTTTTCTATCATTTGGGGGTTGTTTCTTTGTCTCCCCATTATAGCTGTCTCTTTATATTTGCTTCTATATGTTAGCTAGAACTGCTATGCCTCCCAGTCTTTGAGGGATGGCCTTATGTAGATGGTGTCTTGAGGGGTCCAGTAGTGTAGTCTCTTTGTTCACCTGAGCTGGATGCTCTAGGAATGCCCCTTGTGTGCACTGTTTGTTTTCTCTTGTTGTAATTGGGACTTGATTGTTGGTGTCCCATTTTTGGAAGGGGTCTCTGCTCTGACTTGCTGCCAATGAGGTACAACTCCAATTTCTTTGTGCCAGCTGTCCAGTGGTCAGGGACTCCTTAGCCCAGAGGCTAGGACTGACTTGAGTCTCACACAATGACTGACCCTGTCCTGGGCTGTACTTCCTTACCCCCAGAGCTGGTCCCACAGGTATCAGCTGCAGGTGCTTGGGGTCCTGCTGGCTTTTGCCTCTCTGAGCAGTCTGGGATGCTGTCTGTGGCGGGGAACCAAACTGCTATTTCTGACTAATTAGATCAGGCAAAGACTCAAAGCCTCCAGAGAACTTCCTTTGCCTGCAGACTAATTGGTTTCAGTCTGGAGTGTCCTCAGGCAATCTTCCACTGGTGAGGTGAGAGGTTTTCCAACAGGGTGGGACAATTGCTTCTGCTTGGAGACTAATTGTTATTCTCAATCTCTTAATGGGCCTCGGAAACTCCACAGGGTGGGGCAGGGGATTTTCCAATAGGGTGGGT
The DNA here is from genome assembly GCF_951640355.1 of Cnephaeus nilssonii. Lineage (NCBI taxonomy): Eukaryota > Metazoa > Chordata > Mammalia > Chiroptera > Vespertilionidae > Cnephaeus > Cnephaeus nilssonii. The sequence goes on along the minus strand of NC_137075.1, from coordinate 14,453,982 downwards.
CAACTTTGTGCCCCTCAGGCAAAAACATCAGCATAGCACATATTTGCCTGAGAAAAATAACCTCCGCAGTGTGAGGGAATGACTCAATACAGGAAACAGAGGTATCTGCCTTCTGAGCTCTAACCACAGAGTCCCTGATCCTGGCTTCTGTTCACATAGCTCCAGTCCACTCTGCCCTCTCTTTGCTAGAGCACAAGGTGAATGGCTGCACACGGAATTTTGTGAATTGGCCCTTTAAGAGGATGCTAGCATTTCCAGCCATCTCCTCCTGGCAGACAACAACCTTGCTGTTTTTCATAGCCAGATGTTATGTGGGTTCCTTTCTCAGTTCTGGTGCTCTCTACTGGGGGGCCCAGCTTGGGAATTAGACCCCAGAGTTCTCAGTAGCAACCCCTCAAAGGGGTTGAGATATCTCTCTGGTACTTCAGCTGCTGACTGTGGGAGCCCAGTCACCCCTTTCATTCCTTCTCCCCTCCTACCGAACTCTATGCAGTCTCCGCTTTCTGTCCTTGGTTATCATTGTTCTCTCCAGCTAGTCCTCAGTTCATTTTTCAGAGTGGTTCTTTATGCCTATGCTTTCTAAGTTAAGGAATGAACAATAGGACACATCCACAAAAAAGGAGGAAAATATTCACTGTATAGCATGTCACTCCAGAAAGTGCTAATGAAGCATCCACAGTGTGTGACAAACCCATGGAAAATGGGCTACATTTGTGGGGTCAGAGATGACAACTGATTTTTTAAATACAAAAAAAAAACATAGCAGACACCATTGTTGTGAGGCTGAAAGCCAAATAAATTTACGGTCACATTACACAGGGTCAGGAAAATTTACGGTCACGTTACACAGGGTCAGGAAAATGTTAAACTTTTCTGGACTGGTGCTGGCTTGCACATTTCAAAAGGCAATGTAGCATGAAGAATGTGAAAGTTGTAGGTAATCAGGAGGCTATGGGAGGATTTCAAATATGTCTGCTAGGTGTTTTACTGGGAAAGGATTATGTGGAAGAGCTGGTTTTCTATCCTTATGAGACTGGCTTGTTTTCCAAGTGCATAGTGTTTTTGTTGATAAAAAATACTGTGACCAGAAGCTCACAGGAACCTAACCCTTTATTTCCCCTTGGCTTTTAGTATTAGCTAATTTAGCATTAGTGGTGACTGAATAGAATATTACTATCCTGAATAATCAACCTTATATGGACTGGAGAATTAAAAGGTGAAAGCAAGAGTAGTAGCCTCCACTTTTATAGCTAATATTTTATATCCTAATATATATACCCTCAATATTATGATTCTGGGCTCCTGTGGTTTAGGAGTCAAATACCCAAGGAGTGAATTTTTCTAGGAAATACAATAGTCTCTCGTATATTTTTAATTATTTTATCAGACTTAGCTATGCATTTGTACTGTGATGTGTTTTTTGTGTGTATGAATGTAGGGGATGGGGTAAGGAGTTTTGCATGAACTCACAACATTATCTACACTGCTGGTCACCACCATTCCTTTTTAACCTGCTCTGAACTAGTTTTTATGCCCATTTTTATACTAAAAATGCCCAGCTTCACCAATGCCCTCTGTATTGTCAAACCCGATGAATATGTCTCTGATCTCAAATTTCTCTAATTCTCAATGCTTTTGACTTAGTTGACCACTATCCTCTTTTGAGACTCTTCTCTCCAATTCTATGATATTTATTCTCATTCTACTTTTTCTCCTATGTTATAACCTCTATTTTTAAGTTTCCTTTGCTAAGTTTTTTCTTTTCTACTCAGTCATTAAAATTTGATCCTCCTTGGTCCTGGGCTTTCTTATTTTCAGTGTGTTCTATCTGTAAGTAATTTTATCTACTTCAATATCTTCACATACAATTCATATGTCACAACTCCTAAATTAATGTTGTCAGCTCAGCCCTGGCCAGTGTGCTCAGTAGTTAGAATGTCAGCCTCCGCACTGAAGGGTCGCTGATTCGATTCCTGATCCAGGGCACATACCTGGCTTGCAGGTTCAATCTCTGGCTCTGGTCAGGGCATGGGAGGGAGGCAACCAATGTATGTGTCTCTCTCACAACACTGTTTCTCTCTCTCTCTCTCTCTCTCTCTCTCTCTCTCTCTCTCTCTTTCTCCTTCTCCTTCTCCTTCTCCTCCTCCCCTCCCTCCCTCCCTTCCACTCTCTCTTAAAGTCAATGGAAAAACTATCCTCCAGTGAAGATTATATATATATATATATATATATATATATATATATATATATATATATATAGTCAGCTCAAATCTGCCCCACTGGCTCCAAAGTCACCTATCCAACTGTTCACTTAACATATCCACTTGGTTTCCCACAGATATCTCTAAATCCGTATGTCCAAAACAGAACTCCTGAGTGTCACCTCAAAGTCCTGCTTTCAGCTCCAAGCCCATTCCTGGTTGTGTCCCTATGTTAACAATGGCAATACATTCAAAATTAGAAATCTAGAAATTATTCTTGACTCTTCCCTTTTGCTAATCTCTTGCCTCCAATTAAACTCTTCAGCAACAAACTAGAAAGGGAAGTTGTACTGTGGTCATTCTAGTCCTTATCCTAGAGACCAAGAGTCGCTTTGAAAATTTGTAGTATCCTTTCCCTAACCAACTCAGGAGTGAATTGTACTTTAGTTCCTCAGTGCTACATTTTCCTGTCTCTACAGAAGCACAGCTCTTGGAACTCTTGTTTTCTTTTCAATTGTAAGCACTGCCGACAGAGTTGAGATAACTTTTTCTTCTACCATGTATAACTATGGAATAGCATTAACAAGTGAAGGATGGAATAGATCAGACATCTCTTCCTTTTAGAGAGAAGAAGGAAACATCATTTATTTTATTTTCTCGATTGAATATGTGCAAATCAAAGAATACATGGTTCAGCAAAAGAAGAAACAAGCAAAGAAGCCAAAATCAGAGCTAAGGAGAAAGGAAACCAGCTAAATCTTCTCCTACAGAAACCCAAGTTTCATGGAGAGGCACACACCAGTAGATCTGCACACTTAACCAAAGTAACCAGACAAAAGAGAAACCCTGTGAAGTGTGATGGGAAAGTACAGCCTTACAGCATATGTTAGCACAGATTCGTAAACATACTTGCTGTACACTCCATTATAAGACATGTTGTGTCTTGAACAGAGTATGCCCTGAAGAAGCAATACGATGGGGTGAATCATTTGACAAACTTCTTTCCCATAAAGATGGACTTACCAGATTTCTTAAAACCAAGTTCAGTGAGGAAAATATTGCATTTTGGATGGCCTTATGAAGACTTCAAGAAAAGCAAAGACCCTCAACAAATGATTTTTAAAGCAAAAGCAATATATGAGAAATTTATCCAGAATGATGCCCCACCAGAGGTTAACCTTTATTTTCACACCAAAGAACTCATTATAAAAAGCATCACACAGCCCTCCCTCCACACTTTTGATGCACACAGAGCAGAGTGTATCAGCTTATGGAAGACAATTACATACGTTTTCTGAAATCTGACATCTATTCAGACTTGATAGAAGGAAGAGCTCAGAGGACAACCAATCTTAGAAGACCATCACGTTCATTCACCTGCAATGAATTCCAACATGTGAAGTCGGATGTTGCCATTTGGCTGTAAAGAAAATTAATCTTGCTAATTTTGGTGACAATATTGTACATCTGCCTCTAAGACAGCATGTGTTAACAAACAGGTGCATCATTTAAAATAAAACACATAGTGTAGAAGGGGGAAAAATAATCCCTTCAGCAGATTCTACTTCAAATATATTTCAATTCCATCTCCTTATCTTCATGTCTGCTATCCTGGGTGGGGATGGGGGAAGTAGAAGAACATCATGGATAGTTCAGGCTTCTATAATCTCAAGTTTGTGACCCTAGAAGAAGGAGATAGCTGTTCTCTCCAGCCGCTATAATAATAAAAGCATAATATGCTAACTAGACCAGACAACCTTCTGGACGCCCTTCCGGATGACCTTCCAGACGAAGCCAGGGCTGCGAGGGAAGTCTGGGTCCTGTGTGCCAGAGGGAAGCCAGTGCTGGCAGCCGGGGGAAGGAAGGCCTACTCTTGCATGAATTTCATGCATCAGGCCTCTAGTTAACATATAAAATCCCAGAGAAGAAATGGCCAAGTTTGGGTCACATGGAGGAGAAATGGCAGTTTCCCAAAGGTATAGTGGTTCTATTACCAGAAGAAGAGCAAAAGAATGCCGACAAAGAAAAGCAGCATCTGTGACAAGTGGAGGATAGTGACAGGGACTATCACCTCCCTTGTTTGTGTTTTGTTGTCCTGTGTACATCTCCCAGACAAACCAGGCACTTGAGGCAATTGGCTCTAAAATAAATTGTTATTATAATGCTCCCAAGGTTTGAGGACTTCCTAGAGTAGGTATTGCATAGAACTTGTAAGTAAAATGGAGACTGAAAACATTCTTTTACATTTTGTTAAATTAATGGGTCATCTGGCAATAAGTAGAAGGTATACACTTCTCTGTTTATTTGTTTTTTCAGTCTTTCAGGATGATTTCAGCTCTGGGGTCCCAGATTGGCAGGGTTCCAGGACATATATATTAATGTGCATTCTACTTCTTATTATTATGTAACTACAATTATACACCTGAGAAAATTCATACTTGAACTAACCAGTAAAACGTACATGAAAAGTGGTCAAGAAGGTTTTCCTCTACCCCCATGCGTTATCTCCAATCACAGTAATTAAAATTAATCTAATTAAAACTCACATGACTGCTTCTTTTAACATTTTTATAATTAGGGAGTTCAGTTGGAATTTCGATTTTTCAAAACAAAAACAAACAAGAAAAACCTCACAGGTTCAGAGAAAATAGTTCTAATCATTCATGTTCTTCTAAACAGCCAGCAGAGGGCAAACAAGAGGGCAAATGAAATAAGTGGAACCTGCAAGGCTGACAAAAGGTGCTTTCCCTACTCTTGTCCAAGTTCACACAGAACCTAAAAAAAAAATGATCCCTAACTCAATAACTTTGCATGGTTGTAGCAACTAGAATATAACTTTCCCTGAACACTTAATTTAAAAGAAAGGAAACCAAGAGAAGTAAATTATATTCTTATATACCCTAGATTTAAAATGAAGGTACATAGAATCATTATAGTAAGAAAAGATGAGAATATCATAAATCTGATGTTAAAGGTGAGAACATTCTATTAAAATTTAAAAATATATAATATATGGTCTCTGCCCTTGTGATCCTTTGGGATAAGCACTCTTTATATCATAATTCAATGTGTCAAATATTAATTATATTCACCTATTAGATGGAAATAAATGTTTTTAAATTTGAAATACACTTAGGGGAAAAGTTTGGGGAAATTAACTGACATATACACTGTTGGCTGGAGTGTAAACTGATACAACTTTTGGAGACCAATCATAATTTACTATCCTACATGATCCCTCATTCTCACTTCTTCTGTCTTGTAAAAACATTAGCAAAAGTAATTTAAAAATATGTGTATAAGAATATTCATCACAGTTAACTTAAAAAATCAATTTGTTGAATAATATGTGTATAAAAAGTATAATCATATAAAAACTCTGTCAATATACAGTATATGTTACATGACTGGAGGTGTTTTGTTCTGGGAAGAGATACTGATGAAGGAACGGGAAAGATATGCACGTTCACTTTTTACTGTATGGAGGTATGTATTTTTTACATACACAAGCACAAATTTCTTATATAAAGATTCTTAAGCATCAAATTGAACACTTAGGTTTATAGCAGTTCCACACAGGGACACCTAAGCTAGAGTTCCCCCTAGGGAGTAGAGAGTCACTTAGAATGCTAGGTCTAGAAGATCAAAGGATGCAAAAGCTAGTTGTCCACAGAACTGCAGTTGATTGCCTAAAAATTTTGACTTTTTGACTCTTCAGATCTGAATTTGAATGAGAAATATGGAGTTAATTATTGACTTAACAATCCCTGGAATCAACCATTTTATATCCAAATGCTGATTCTCAACCAAATCATCTGGGGCGTATCAACATGTAATTGCTGAAAAATGCAAATGATATAATCCCAATCTAACTGAGTAAATTATGCAGCCCATGTAGTTTGATTTCTAAATGACAATGGAATTCCTTAATTAATATACATTTTAAAGAAACATTCTACATTCATAACAATCTTTTCCTTCCCCCCCCCCCCCCCCGCTCTTTTCCACATTAATGTGGCCATTGTGATGATGACAATTGCCATTTTGAAAAATTCTATTTGCTACAGCATGAAAGATGGTGGCTTTAGTAAATTGGCCCATGATAAGGATCATTTATAGAAAGGGGTAGCTCTGGCAAGGTGAAGGTCTGGTCTGCCCTTTGTTGGGCAGCCTTCTCAATAGCAGTTCTTTCTGCTTATGTGGTATGCTTGAAGTAAAACTGTTTCTTTCATATTTTATATATTTACCTCTTACTTTTCAGCCTTAATCTGGTTTTCCACCTAGCATGTTCCTCCAATCTGGTTTTATTTTGTCTTAGCCTCTCTCCATATTTAATCTGACAATAACCCATGGAAGTGGGGGCAAGAGAGCCAACAATAATGGGTATGTATCAGGTATTGTGAGGTGCATTTCATACATTTGTCACTTAATTCTCCTAACAACACTGCAAGATGGTTCTATAACTGTCACTTTCCCAGTAAAAGAACAGGTTCAGAAAAGCTAAAAGCTAGCCTAGGATCATGCCACTTCTAAGTAACAGAGTCTGTTGGGATCCAAAGGCTAAATTCTTTCCAATTAGCCACACTTAATCCAAAAATGTATGTATAGTTCGCGTTTATATCACTTGCTGTCTAGATCTTTCCATAGTAAATACTGTGAAGGGAAAGGAAAAAGAGGATTCTGAGAATTTTGACCTGAACAACTGAGTGACTGGCGGTGCCATTTAGTGCAGTGAAGAATTCTGGGGAGGAGCCAGCTAACAGGTGGCATGTTGATTACACTGGACCTATTCCATCAGGGAAGGTGCCAAAATTTTTCTCTTTGGAACAGGCACTTATTCCGTATTTGGATTTGTTTCCCTGGCTGTCGTCATGCTGCCACCAGAACTCTCTCTATGGACTTGCTGGGTGGCTTACACTCTTATCATGATCTTCCACATAATACTACTCTGACCAAGGAATTGCTTTTATAGGAGATAAGTAGGCCAGTAGACTAATGCCCATGAGATTCCCTAATCCTATTGTGTATCCCAGCACCAGAAGCAGGTAGCTCAGTAGAAAAGAACGGTCTGTTGGCAGCCGGTTCCGCGCCAGCTGGAGAAGGACCTCACAGTGAGGAAACATGTGCTCTCGCCAGCATCGTGCTTCTCCCCTGGCCAGGGCACACGTGGCCAGGAATCTAAGGCACAGAAGCAGTGGTGGATGGGGACTTCTCAAAATTATACCAACCAACCCCAACCCATTTGCCTTTTTTACTCAAGATTCTATTTGGGAGATTCGGGTATCTGAAGGAAATGCTTTTACCTGGAGACACAACCTTCCAAAAATGACTGCCCGGGATAGCCTTGTAGCCAATCAATGAACATTAAGCCAGATTTTATTTCAGATAACAAAGTAAAGAAATTGGGTGTTCTTTTCTTTTTTTATTGATTTCAGAGAGGAAGGGAGAGAGAGAGAGAAACATCAGTGATGAGAGAATCACTGATCTGCTGCCTCCTGCACGCCCCCTACTGGGGATTGAGCCCGCAACCTGGGCATGTGCCCTTGACCAGAATCCAACACGGGACCCTTCAGTCTGCAGGCTGACGCTCTGTTCACTGAGCCAAACTGGCAAGGGCCAAATTGGATGTTCTTACACCCAAACATCATGCAGCTCTTCACACCCATTACATGTAATGCAGATTTCCAGGTCTCGGTGTCTTCCATTCTTACCTTTTGTAGCCTCCCCGGCCAAGTCTTCCTGCTGTCATGTTCTCCTCTCCACGCCCCTCACTCCAGTTGGGCGTCTGCTGCCTGAAGGAGGCTGTCTGCTGTTCTTGCACAAGATTGTCAGCATCTCTGCCAACAGTCCTTTACCCAAAGGGCGCTCTCAAAGTCTTGCTCAAAAGCAGACACTCTTGTCTTTTTTCTTTGTTTCTTGCCTGCAAACAACAAAAGTGCTAATAAAAATTATTGACCAAGGAACCAGCATTGCCTTCATTCACAGAGAGCCAAGACTCTCCCACCCCTCACCCCCCAAATCAAGAAGAATGCCACTCGCTCGAATGCACACGTCACACTAGCAAACCAGGACACTTCTCATCTGCCTTCCAGCTCAGGGTGACTTCCCAGTTCCTTCTAGAATAACAAGTTCTTTCATGGCACAAACAGGCCTATTCTAGAAAACTTCCTCAAATCAATAGAGTGGGTACCAATTACTCAGGCCTAAATCTCAGGTGTACAAGAAATGTAACTTTACTTCATTTTTTGTAACAGTGATAGATAGATTATAGATATAGATATAGATATAGATATAGATATAGATATAGATATAGATATAGATATAGATAGTCTCAGACCATCACCACTCATTCTGCAAGGTGAGAAAATAAAATCTTAGCCAATTAAGTTATGATTTCATAACAGTTGAGGCTTCCCCCTCTCTTTCCTGGTGCTGCATCTAAACTCTGGGAATGGGGATGTGGAACTTTCAACATCCACAGAAGAAGCCTGACTTTGCTGGCCTCTGGGGAGGCCTCCCTTAGCTCTGGTTCAGCACCCTCTTGCCGTCCTCTGGCTCTCTATGCTGGGTGCACACTGACTGCTCTCAGCCACACAGGAAAATGCTCAGCTGCTCCTGTGCCTCACTGGATGCAGGGGACACTTAGGATGCCCCAGGCCCATGGGCCCAGACACCCTTTGGGGTCTTCTCTCCTGCATTGCCTTTTCTCCTCTGAGGAGGCCCATTTGAGAGTTGTGCTGCATCACTTACCTGGGGTTATTATTAGTGAATTGGGAGTGTGGAGCTACAAGTGGCTGCCTCTCCACAAAGGAAGCATGTGATGCAAGTAGATTCTTCACCCTGCGGGTCCAGCCATGCCTTTTCCCCCTCCACGTTTCCTGCTGTGCCTTGGCCAAGAATGGGGAGCAAGCTGAACCCCTTTGGATCAACTACTTAACACTCTTGCAATTTCCAAAGTCCTTCCAGTTTGCAAAGTCCCCATACTCACCTTTAATCCTGTGTGACAGTTCACTGCCAAATATTCCATTTTCCACTGACCCAATCAGAAGCAAAGTAGGCACTTATTCTTTCAGAAACGTTTAGAGGTTGTTTCAAAAGCAAGACAAAAATATCATCCTTTATTGGATGGAGAATGCTTTGCCCCTCCAGCTTTGGAAACTGGAATCTTCTGCCCATGCACAGCTTGTCTGCAGTGGCTTCAGGAATTCATGGCAGGTCGAGGGGATGCCAGTCTGCCTGCAGCCTGGGATTCTCTACCTGGTGGTCAGAGCTGGGGTCCAGGATGTGGAGCTCTGAGCTACAAGCTACAAAGCCTGTCTGTCTCCAGGACAATGTGCAGGTCACTTAGGAATTCACAGAAGAGCTTTTAAATTCTCCTTTTCTTACCCCGAAATTTCTTCCTTTTGCTGGCTGTCCTGCATAGATTCAGAAACTATTGCACTTTTTCTAATGGAGTCTCATTTTGGCCCACTACTTCTTCTAAATCAACAATTTCTGAGAAGAATGCCTCATCTCTGCACACCAGTTCTCTCATGTCCTTGAAATTACCTGCTCCAAATTCATCCTAGGGTTTATCAGTCTATAGAGCAGATGTGTACTTTGACCTACATCAGTTATTTAATACCTGTGATTCAATTTTCTTCTGTAAAATTGGGCAACTTATAGTATCTATAGCATAAAAACATGTAAGGCCCTTAGAATAGAGCCTGGTGCATAGAAAGCAGTCAATAAATATTACAGTTGTCCCTCAGTATTCATGGGAAATTGGCTCGAGGACCCACCTCAGATATCAAAATCCATGGATGCTCAAGTACCTTATATAAAACTAGAGACCCAGTGCACAAAATTCATGCACGGGGGGGGGGGGGGCGGGTCCCTCAGCCCAGCCTGCAACCTCTCCAATCTGGGACCCCTCGAGGAATGTCCAACTGCTCGGACATCCCTCTCACAATCCAGGACTGCTGGCTCCCAACTGCTTGCCTGCCTGCCTGCCTGATTGCCCCTAACCACTCCCCTGATAGCCTGATTGATGCCTAACTGATCCCCTGCCAGCCTGTTTGCCCCTAACTGCCCTTCCCTGCAGGCCTGGTCACCCCTAACTGCCCTCCCGTGCAGGCCTGGTCCCCCCCAACTGCTCTCCCCTGCAGGCCTGGGTCCCCCCCAACTGCCCTTCCCTGCAGGCCCAGTTGCCCCCAACTTCCCTCCTCTGCCAGCCTGGTCACCCCTAACTGCCCTCCCCTGCAGGCTTGATTGCCCCCAACTGCCCTCCCTTGCAGGCCTGGTCCCTCCAAACTGCCCTCCCCTGCTGGCCATCTTGTGGTGGCCATCTTGTGTCCACATGGGGGCAGCCATCTTTGACCACATGGGGGAAGCCATCTTGTGTGTTGGAGTGACGGTCAATTTGCATATTATTATTTTATTAAATAGGATAGAGGCCTGGTGCACAGGTGAGGGCCAGCTGGTTTGCCCTGAAGGGTGTTCTGGATCAGGGTGGGGGTTCCCTTGGGGCGTGGGGCAGCCTGGGTGAGGGGCCTGTGGTGGTTTACAGGCTGGCCACGCCCCCCGGCGACCCAAGTGAAGGCCGTGGTATCTGGGATTTATTTATCTTCTATAACTGAAACTTTGTAGCCTTCAGTGGAGGCCAAGGCAGGCCAGGGCTGTGAAAACTTGGCTTCCTCCATTGACGGGGAAACCCAAGCCTCCTGCTCTATCTGTGGCCGCAGCCATCTTGGTTGGGTTAATTTGCATACTTGCTCCTGATTGGCTGGTGGGTGTGGCTTGTGGTGTAGCAGAGGTACGGTCAATTTGCATATCACTCTTTTATTAGATAGGATGGTGTACTAATTTGCATATGATGTACATACATCCTCCCATATACTTTTATTTTGCTTCTTTTTTTTTAAATTTCTTTATTGATTAAGGTATCACATATTTGTCCTCATCCCCCCATTCCCATCCTAAACTCCTCCCCATGCATGCCTTCACCCCCCTGTTGTCCGTGACCACTGGTTAGGCTCATATGGATGCACACAAGTCCTTTGGTTGATCTCTCCCCTTTATTCCCACCCTCCCCTTCCCTCCCTCTGAGGCCCAACAGTCTGATCCATGCCTCCTTGTTTCTGGGTCTGTTCTTGTTCATCAGCCTATATTGTTTATCATTTCCCCTAGATGAGTGAGATCATGTGCTACTAGAAATACACTTATAAGAACCGAAAATGAGACAAGCAATAATGGTTATGCTGAAAGGCAAATGAATCAGTCTGTAGTGAGTTTCTTTCTGGGCCAACAGTTCTTTTGAGACCCAATTTCAATGTCAAACAGTTCCTTATGTGTACATGTCAGCAATGATATTTCAGTTCTGGATGGTGGACAAATGGTGGTAATGCAGGTCTGACCCTCTCTGGTTTGGTCCTGGGCAACCTGCAGTGATGCACAGCTGCTAACTGCTAGTATGGGAAGGCCACATCAGCGTCTTCCGTCTCTGGACTGCTTCTCTTCTGTCTTCATGGCTGGAGTAGTCCTGTCGATTCCTCTCTGTTGCTGGAATCCACATGGTCTTGGAGTTGTTTTCTGAAAATATACAAACATATTCTCGACCAAAAGTTAATAAAGGGATATTTTCTATAAAATTGACTTGGGATCCTTTTTCATTTTTTGCCCAAATGATTTTCCTCTGGCTTGTTTTGACACCATGTGTGTTTTTCATGGGTGTCTTACTTTTAGCCTTACAATTAATTTTCTAAAGTACAAATTTTCTAGATGTAATTTACTTACAGGATATTTTTCCTTACATGATATTCATCCTCCCATAGACTTTAAATCATCTCTAGATTACTTATAATGTAAATAGTTGTTATACTTATTGTTTATGAAATAAAGGCAAGAAAAAAGTCTGTACACGTTCAGTATAGATATAATCATCCTAGGCCTGTCTACATAATAAATGTAACTTCTTTTGCTGCATATTTGCAATCTATGATTGGTTGAATCTGAGGATATGGAACCCATGGATATGGAGAGCAGACTGGATGATTATTATTATTATTATTATTATTATTATTATTATTATTATAAATTCCACATGAACCCCTACATGCAGCAGGGTCAGTGAGGCTTGGGCCCCAGCTCAAATATGCAAAAAATGTAACTTTATTTTTTCATAAGTCTACTTAGTTTCTATTCTGTGGGCCCATTCCACTGGATTGGAAAAACTTCATTCCAGTTATTTCAGGGTAATCCCACTCCATTCAGCGTCTCCCTCTCCCCAGGGTTGAGTCTAACGCCTGGGCCTTTGTGGGGTGCTAACGATCAGAACGGGCCTCTGTCCCCTGTGTGGTTAAAGTCACCCTAGAGGGCCCTCGCCCAGAGCCCAGCCAGTTCCCTGCAGTGGAACTGACTCCCCAGAGAACCCGGTTTAGGTCCAGTTCATAAGTCCTGGGGAGTGTGGTAGCAGAGAACACCTCTAACAAGAAGTCAGCTTTCACATGATCTCACTCATCTAGGGGAAATAATGAACAACATAGACTGATGAACAAGAACAGACCCAGAAACAATGAGGCATGGATCAGACTGTCGGGCCTCGGGGGGAGGGTAGGGGAAGGGTGGCGGTAAAGGGGAGAGATCAACCAAAGGACTTGTGTGCAGGCATATGAGCCTAACCGGCGGTTAAGGACAACAGGGGGGTGGGGGCATGTGTGGGGAGGGGTGTGGGATGGGAATGGGGGGACGAGGACAAATATGTGATACCTTAATCAATAAAGAAATTTAAAAAAAAAAGAAGTCAGCTTTCTTTGTAGGGTCGGGGGGATCACAAGAGCGGGGGGGGCGGGGTGCGGGGATGTGGTAAGGTAAGTGTTTAGAACCCTATAGGATGTGTCTTTCATTACTGGTCATTCACTTTTACCCTATGGCCCTTTGTACTGGGAGGCCTCCATTGTACCTTCCAGGGAAGGGTCATAACATCCGAGAAGCAGAGAAAATGCTTTTAGGAGGTTCAAACATCTGGACTTTTCGGTATCAAAAGCCCGCCTTGAAAGAGTCAGGGCATTAATTTTATGCCATAACCACTAGATTTGAAAGAATACGATGTGATGATGAAAGTCAGGTTTCCCAAGCCGAAATGAGATACAGATTCTCTAGGTTGGAGGGGAGGAGAGACGGAAAGGGAGCAGGTGTCTCAGATTCTGTGTGGGAGGAGGACCATATAGTTTAATGTGCTGGACGCTGTTGAGAGTGAAAGGGCGGTCTACCACTAATTATGCTGGGAACACAGGCCCCACCAGGACTGTCCCAGGCGAACCAGAGGATGTATGTTCCCCCTACATATGGGTCTCACCCCCCACTTGCCACCCTCGGCCAGAACCAGGTGCAGGTGAGGGTTTCTAGAAACCGCAGAAATGCCTGGGAACTGAGAGGAGAGTTCCCGCTCCTCCTCGCTGAGGGGAAAGCTCCCAGGGCGCCCACAAAGCAGGCTGCGCAGAGCGGTGGACAGGCCTGAGGCAGCTGCCCACACCCAGCTGGCAAGGAGTGCGGCCAGATGTTGCTCTGCCCCCAAGGGGTCAGCCAGAGCTGGGACACAGCCAGGCCTGGCGAGGCCTTGGGGCAGAGATGGGCACAGCTCCACACGGGCCAGATGGGAGGGCGGGCACCCCTGCAGGGGCCCAAGAGAGTGAAGGACAGCACGGGAGACCCGCACCTCTCCCAGCCCACTCCCACCAGCGCCCCTCTGCGTTCCCCACAAACCAGCAACCCGCCCTGTGGGGAGGGGACCCCACGCTGAGCAAGCAACACACGGACTGGATGGAGAGCCCTCATCTGACTGACCGCGTTTCAGGTGCCGGGCAGATGGGACCTGATACAGAAACAAAACGGTTATGAATGTGATGACATGTTTGCACATCTGAGTTGGTGGCCTGAGATTCACGCTCACTTTACAATGAAACAGAGCGCCCGAAGTTAGAGCTTCAATTTCCAGAGACAGAATATTCCTAGAAACTTTTAAATAGAAGTCCCCTCTTTTAAAAATATTGCCTTAGTGTCTAGTCTTCCAGGGCATGCCATCACATATACCTGTGAGTCTACACACAAAAAGGTCTGGACTTTGGGGGAGGAACTTCGAAAGTACCTGCTAAAATGAAAAACAAAAATGCACTTCACCCTCAGCCCGGGTTTTATCTCTCATCCTCTGCCTTCTAGGAGTGATTGCCCATGTACGTTAAGAGGGATGTACGAGCATTTTCAGAGTTTTGTTGTTTATGATGGTGAAAAACTGGAAATACTCTAAATGTCAGTCAATAGGGGAGTGCTTAAATAAACAGTTGTACCTCCACACTACAACATACTAAGCAGCAATGTAAGAAAAAGTGTTAGGTTTTGTATTGTTCTGAAGTGGAAAATTCCTTAAGACATAAATTTTAAAGAGAAAGTTATGGAACAATATGTACAGTGTGATACCAGGGATGTAAACACACATATACATACACCCCACCAACGAACACATGCAAACCTGTATTTAGCTATACGCTCGTGTGTAAGTGTAAGAAAAAAAGATCTGGAAAGACATTCACCAAACTGAAAACACTAGTTATCTCTGAGGCAAGAACTACGATTGAGAAATTGAAGCTTAAGGTAGATGTTTTTATTTTTTGAGGATTGTTCAAATATTTTACATCAAGAATAATTTTTAATTGCCCTCTTGTAACAACCAGGAAACACACAGGAGGAATCAGGATGATCTGAGGGGAGTTTAACTGAGGAAAGCTTATAAAGCTAAGCGTAGGGTTCAGGTGAACCACTTAGCACAGTGAGGTACCGCAGTGATGCACCCATGGAGCTGTTACCACTCCTAGACCCGAGGGGTAAGGGGGAGGGCGGTTACAGGAACCGGAAGGAGGCTGTGCAGTGAGGTTTCCTGGAGGAACCCTGGAACCTGCTGACATGGTCCACACAGGGCAGCTCCTGGGCAGAGAGCGGGGGGCAAGGTGGTGGAGGGTGGACTTGGAGGAGCCCAAGGAAGACAACAGGGACATAGCCATCTTCCTTTAAAGGGAATGAACAAAAAGGGAAAATATCTAATATATACCACATGGTTATTCCTGAGAGTTGGGGTAATAGAGGTTTCAAATTTCTTCCCTTTGCTTATTTTCTAATTTAAAAAAAAAAAACAAAAAACTTATTGCTGCCCTAAATGGTTTGGCTCAGTGGATAGAGCATCAGCCTGCGGACTGAAGGGTCCCAGGTTCAATTCCGGTCAAGGGCATGTACATTGGTTGCGGGCACATCCCCAGTAGGGAGTGTGCAGGAGGCAGCTGATCAATGTTTCTCTCTCATCGATGTTTCTAACTCTCTATCCCTCTCCCTTCCTCTCTGTAAAAAATCAATAAAATATATTTTAAAAAAATACTTATTGCTTTAAGTTTTAAAAGTTATGGCCACTTGAGAAATGGAAAGAAGTCAGGTGATACCTGCAAATATGAGAGATAAGGACTAAGGTGGAGGTTACTGATTGAAGAATGTGGAAAGGGAACAGTTAATGAGTTGAGAAGGGGGTATCTCAAATTTGAGGCTCTTTTTGGGCCTTAAACACAGATATTTGATAGGGAAAGATTGTTTTTTTAAAAGAAATTGTGCTGGCATAATTGGCTATCCATTTGGAGCCCCCCCCCATTGAAATTATATGCACAAATAAGTCTTAGATGTATTAAATATCAAAATACAAGCATTAAAACACTAAGAGAAAATTTAGAAGAATGTCTCTAACATCTGAGTGGGAGATGCCAAAGAGAAAAGACTAACATAATTGCATACATAAAAATTAGACACATATAAAGGGAGAAAACACATTAACAAAGTCATAAGACAATAGATAGAGTCATAGTACTTACACCTAATGTACAAAGGGCTCACCTAACTGGTAAAAGAGAGAAACAGCTCATTAAATGCTGAGATGTTTAAACAAATGTCACCTCACCCCTTTCTGACCTGAATTCTGAACAAATTGAGATATTTGACAGAGAGTAAGGCAGATGGGAGCCAAAACCACGTTTAGTGTTAAACAGAGGCTGGGATGGAAAACACAGTCTAGTGTGAGAGAAAATGTCTTCCTAACACTGAGTGTGAGAGGTAGACAATGTGTCCCCTGTGAGAGCAGCGCAGGCATAGAGCGGACCCTCCCCACAGAGAAAGCGAGAAGATGAGCTGAGCAGGACCCACTGAAGTGTCTCCATTTCACCTTCAGACAGGTCACACGGCCTCTGCTAGGGGAGAGCAGGTGAAGGGGAGGAGAGTCCCCACCTGGACTGACCGTCAGGAGAGGGAGGGTGTATTTTGGGGTAACAACTGACAGGAAAACCAAGCAGAGGATATGAACAAGAAATTGACATCAAATGAGAGGAAGATGACAAGGGAAGGGGAGGAGTTAGAAGGGGAGAAGAGAGGAGAAACCCCTCTCCTGTGTGTGTTTGTGGGTGGAGACATTGTAGAAGATCCCTTACGTGGGAAGATGGAAAGCCAGGAGAGGGAGGGTGCTCACTTTTTCCTAATAGGTGTATGTGCTGTTTCATTTGTTATGTGGAGCATCTGTAATTTCTTAAACATCCCAATAGGTGAAAAAGCCATAGAGTTTCTTTTCTAGAAAGAAAAGAGGGAGTGTTAACACTATCCAATGCAAATGCCATGCAGAGATTAAGTCAGAAGAATTGAGCCTTGACTTTCCTATTGGGCCATGGTGGTTCTTAGATACATCAACAGGGCATTGGGGGCATGGCTGTGGCCCCTAATCTGCTTTTGGTGAGATAAGGGGATGTAGGTAATGAATAAACATGACACCTTTAGAGAATACGATATGTGGGGGGGGGGGGGGGAGATGACATGATAGCTGGAGAGAAACAAAGGGTTGTGAACAGATTTTGTTTTATAATCGCAGAGATGAGAGCATAGTTATATGCAGCAGAGAAGGCAACAACACAGAGGGCAAGAGAAGATATTCCATGGGCTAAGACAGATGAGACAGGCAGAGGGAAATTTTGACTCTAAAATAGGTGGGAAGGAAGTCAGGTGAGTGCAGTTGCAGGTAAGAAGGGAAACATGCAGGTAAGATGGGAAAACAGTTACCGGTCAGACAGATGGCAAGGGCACCTCCGGGTGGGGAGGTGTGGGAAATTTGAGAAGAGAGTTCCATTTTCAGAATAGTAGCTGACAATACGGTTGAAGTGGGACACCAGCAGTTTGGGAGTCCCAGCCATAAGATTAGCACATATTAATCTAAGTTTAGTGGTTTGCATGGCAAGTGTATAAAAAAGTTAGGAGAGTTGTGGGAGTGAGGAACCCTTGGAAAAAAAATATGGTTCAATTGGAATACATTCTGGATGAAAAAAACAACACTTAATATATAGAGCACCCTATACTATTGTAATAACTGCCTATTTATTTTCTGCCACTGGCCCCCATCTATAATAATAAAAGTGTAATATGCTAATTAGACCAGACGTCCTTCCAGATGACCTTCCAGACGAAGTCCGGGCTGTGAGGGCCTAGGCAAGCCATGTGGCTGCAATTGATGGGTGGGCTGCGGCAGGTGGGCAGGGCCTCTCTCTGCGAGGGAAGCCCAGGTCCCGAGTGCCAGAGGGAAGCCAGTGCCGGCAGCCAGGGGAAGGAAGGCCTACTCTTGCATAAATTTCATGCATCAGGCCTCTAGTTAAGGTATAAAGAATCATCTCCATCCTCTGTCTCTGAGAGTAAGGACTATGTAGCATAGGG
Organism: Cnephaeus nilssonii; assembly: GCF_951640355.1. NCBI lineage: Eukaryota > Metazoa > Chordata > Mammalia > Chiroptera > Vespertilionidae > Cnephaeus > Cnephaeus nilssonii. Next base: position 14,436,025 of record NC_137075.1, on the reverse strand, counting down.
TAAATATTTGGCAAATAACTGTCCACTGAATAACTAAGGAAAAAAGAAGGATTGAGAGAATAGATCACCTAATGAGATAGAGAAGAAAGTACCCTGGTATAGTAGGATTCTCTTTAATTAGATTCAGAAAATATGGGCATCTCTTCTCTACCCTAGGCGCCAGGCATACCACAGCACACAAGCAGATGCAGCCCTGACCCTACAGAGCCTGTGGGGAGGAAGACCGTGAAGGACATGGAGGCTCTGATCAGAATTGAGCCGTGGGACTATGGAATTTAAGATTTGGATATGGGGCTGCTTTAGGTGACAACTCTGTCCAACTATCTTTTGATTAATGGTCAGAATTGCCCAAGCCAGATGGGGAAAGGAAGAAATTTCCAAGCAAAGTTTATGGATGGGGGAAGAGAACAGTGTACCCTTTTGGGGGAATTGTAAATTGGTGCAGCCACTGTGTAAACAATATGGAGGATCCTCAAAAAATTAAAAATGGAATTACGATATGAGCCAGCGATTCCACTTCTGGGTATTTATCCAAAGAAATTCAAAATACTGATTCAAAAAGGTATATGTGCCCCTATGTTCACTGCAACATTATTTACAACAGCCAAGATATGGAAGCAACCTAAGGATTAAGAAGTACAAACTGGCAGTTATGTCAACAGTCATGGGGATGTAAATACAGCACAGGAAATATAGTCAATAATATTGGATATGTTTGGTGCCATATGAGTATACTGGACTTACTGAGGTGATCCCTTCTTAAGGTATATAAATGCTTAATCACTATGTTGTACACCTGAATCTAATGTAATATTGTATGTCAACCATAATGGAAAAATAAATAAATAAAGAGTACAGCGTGCCTGGGGCCAGGGAGGAGTACAGGACGTGAAGGTGAGGGAAAACAGTTGCAGCACTTAATGGTTAAAAGCATAGACCTGGATTCAGAATCTTATCCCTCTACCATGAGACTTGGATAAGTTCTTTTTTTGTTTTTTTTTTTAATATATTTTTATTGATTTCAGAGAGGGAGGAAGAGGGAGAGAGAGAAATATCAATGATGAGAGAGAATCATTGATTGGCTACCTCCTGTATGCCCCCTACTGGGGATTGAACCCACAACCCTGGCATGTGCCCTTGACCGGAATCGAACCCAGGACCCTACAATATGCAGGCTGACACTCTATCCACTGAGCCAAACTGACTAGGGTTGGATAAATTCTTAAGCTCCAAGACAGTTGTTCTCAACTGGAAATGATTTTGCCTCTCCCTCACCTGTGAATATTGGGCAATATCTGGAGATATTTTTAGTAGTTTCAATGAAAGAGTGGGTGGGGGAAGAGTGGAGTGCTATTGACATCTAGTGGGTTGAGATCAGGGATGTTGCTAAGCCTGCTACAATGCACAGGATTGCCCCCTAACAAGGAAGCACCCAGTCCCAAATGTTAGTAGTACCAAGGTTGAGAAACTGCTCCAAGAATTATCTGTAAAATAGTTCTAATAATTCAAACCTTTCAGAGGTTTAATGAGGGTAAAAGTGATTTAATGTATACCGAACTCCTGCCATATGATAAGAATGAGAATAAGAACAAAAGTAAGGAGGAATACTAAAATGGAGAGAGAAAGAAGCTATCGGCAAATTTCCCATTGCAATTTTGAATCAAGCATTTCTTTGCAGGGCATGGAAAGCCATTGTTTGTTTTGATTGTTGACCAGGTACTCAATTTGCTGCAGATCTGAAGTAGAATCCTTTAGAGGTAAACTGATATCAGCTAAGATCCTAAAACTATCAGTGTTGGGAAGTTTCGCCCCATGTGAAGAAAAAGGAAACTTGGAAGAGCTGTGAGGAGGCCAGGTGTACCTAACTCCAACAAAATGGTGGAATCTGTATTTAATGCTTTGGTTGGGAGAAGAGGTGGTGCCTCCAGTTATTTTTTCCTCTGATTTTAATAGTTTCAAAATATTATAAACTCAAATATAAGTGGAAAAATATTTAAATCATTTGCTGGTCAAATAAAAATATTTCAATTTTCATTTGAATTTTTACTTATTTTTAAAATCTTTATGTAAGCCAATCCATGTTCATTATAGGGGTCAACAAATGTGACAAAAAAGAGAAAAAGTTAAATATGATCTGACTATTCAAAAGTAATTGCAAGTTGGCTGGTGTACTCAGCGGTTAGAATACTAACTAGTACAATGAAGGGTCTTGGGTTCAATTCCTGGTCAAGGGCATGTACTTGGGTTGTAGGTTTGATCCAGGCCCTGATTGGTATGCATTCGGGAGGCAACAAATCCATTTGTCTCTGTCACCTTGATGTTTCTCTCTCTCCTCACTCTCTCTCCTCCTCCCCCCTCCCTTCCACTCTCTCTAAAAATCAATGAAAACAATTTCCTCAGGTGAGGATTAACAGAACAAAACAAACAAACAAAAAAAGTAATTGCAATGATTTCAGCACACATTCCTTCATATTTTTTCCTATGCACATATAGCATTATGTATATATTTTTAAATAAAATTTGAATCATCTCACTCAAAAACTTTGTAACCTTTTTTAATCATCAACAGAGGACATGCTTAGAGAGAGAGAAAAGGAGAGAGAGAAACATTGATCAGTTGCCTTCCATAAGTACCCCAACGGGGCATCAAACCCACAACCCAAGTATGTGACCTCACCAAGAATCGAACTGGCAACCTTTTGGTGCACAGGACGATTCTCAACCAACTGAGCCACTCTGGATGGGTAGTTTGTAATCTACTTTTAAATTTAACAATACATCTTAAATAGTTTTCAATATCTTTAAGTATCCTCTGTATTAACTTGTCAAAATAAAAATATCATTTTTTTTATTACAAAAAGAATAACCACTAAATGTAAAAGAAATGCAAGCAATATGGAAGTGTATAAAAAATAAAGAAAAAAGCCACCGTGTTTAGTTTAGGAAACCATGACTTCAATTAGCATAAACAACTAAACAGGAAGTTCAGGGGTAGAGTGGGCTCTGCAGTGTCATCAAGGTGCCAGGTTCTTTCTGTCTCCTCTGCTATTTTTGGTGGCCTCATCTACAAGCTTGTTCTCCTCATAGTCACAAGATGACTTTCAGTGGCAACCAAGGCTGGACTATATACGTCCCATGCATGTTCTTCCTGCCTAATTGCGTCAACTTGTGTCACATGCCTTTCATGACCAATAACAGTCACCAGGGCAATCCCACTCGCTGATAAACTGGGACTGGTCAGCACACAGAACCCAGAGGTGGGGTCACCTTGTTCTGAAGTGCACGGCTATGTGGAGAGATGGGCACCTAAACCCAGTAGGAATTGTGTCAAGAAGAGAGAGGGAAAATGTGTGGTTAGATAAGCAATCGCACAGTTCACTGCAGCACATCTCTCTGGTTATCTAACGTGCCTATCCCCTTGCCATTCTATGGATTTTAAATGGTATTTGCATCTTTATAAAATGTACTTAGTTCCTTCCTAAAGTGAGGCAATGAGGGCCGACAATTACTGCGTACATTGCTAAGTCCTGGGTCTCTGGGAGGTCTGTGGTCCTCTCCAATCTATTATTATGATCATGTTTATTCTTAATTTACTTAAGAGGAAAAGCAATTTCCTGAAATTTTATTCCAAAGTGAGCTCAATCTTTTTCTTATGCACTTTGAGCTGCTTTCCTTCTCTTCCTTTTTTTTTTTTTTTTTAGGGTGTGGTAGTGGGGCAGAATTATTACAGACCCCAAGCTGGGTTCCTTCTTGCTTAGTCATTTTAAAATAGTGGCAATTCTACACAGACCTGCTATTCACCCTATATATTCATGTGGTCTTTTTGAAAATCTCCCTGTTTACCTGAGCATAATTTGCATCTTCCCTATGAAATGTGAGTGGGCTGGGGCTTTGGGTCAGCATTACTTATATGGGTTGGTCCCAAAGCTGCCTGAGTAGAATGGGGAGGGAAGATGTTCTAGGAGCCATCAAAGCTGGGGACTATTTTCATACTCATTTTTATTTTGTTGAAACTCTTGCCTAGAGGCCCAGTCCAATGAATAGAGAGCCTGTGCTATCCCATGGATGGCAAAACTGGACTTAGAACCCAGCCAGGCAATGTGAAGGCCTTGCCTGGTGTGACCAAGAGCACTGTCCTGCACTCAGCTTGCTCTGTGCACAGCTACCAGCTCCTCAGAGACCATTGCTACTAGAGGTTTATTTCTGGACTCTCTCCCATCAGTACAGGCTTCAACTGATCTTTGGTTTCACAGTGAGGAAAGGGTGTCCCAGCGGAATATTTCAGATCTTTTCTCATTCCAGATCCTTTGCCATATTGTGGAACATTTTCACACCTTCTCTTTCCACCAGACAATGTGTTGACCCAGATAAATGAATCCCCACTCCTAAGCATGTTCATTTTCTTCATTTCCACTCTTCTTCTGCACCCTCTCATGGTGTCCCAACTTCCAAATTTCTCACAATGGACTTTCTACTTACTCGCTCTCATTTTCAGCTGTTTTTATTCACACACATCTGAGGTTTGGGGATCGATTGCTACCAAGGCTTTCGTTTGTGAAGATCAATGAGAGAGAAGTAACAGCCATCTGCTTCTTAGCACCCTACTCCTTCCTCCAAATAAGATGCCACACGCACACTCTCTCATACATGATGAAACCGATATGTAACATGGTCAGAAGGCAGGAACTAATAATCTTGTGTTTATCAAACCCTGAAGACCACCAGTATGTAAACCCTCAAAAATGCTTGTTCAAATCCAATTCCTGCACCTCAAGTTTACTAGATTAAAATCTCCAGGGCACAGGCACCAGGAATCGGTGTTGTATTGAGCTTTCTAGTGATTTTATATTCATTAGGATGTGAAAATTTCTTTGACTTATGAGAATTCTCACATCACAGCTCAATTCTGCATAAGATGACACTGCAACTCCCTTCCTATCAGGACATTTTAGTAAAAATCCTTTAATTGTATTTCTAAATTGATGGTAGCACTGACACAATCTACACAAATCCAAAGAACATAGTGTGGTAGAGATTACAAGAATCACCATGCCTTGTACTCTTCTTCACCACAGGCTTTTACTGTTAGCTTAGGGCCATGTGACTGGTTTTGGCCACTGGGTTGTGATTAGGATTCAGTTGGGTCCTTCACCCTGTGCCTTTGGAAACATGTGTTGAGATGACAGTAGGACAAGATAGGGGAGCAAATGTCAGCTTGAGTTTCTGATGGTCTGTGGAACAAAAAACCCTGCCAACCTTCAGTGGATGTGTGACATGAGCTAGAAATAAGTCACTGCAGCACAACCTAGTCGTATTTGAGCTAATACAGAACCTTTATTTCTTGTTCTTGCATCAGTGAATCTGAGTGTCTTATGTTCATTTAAAATTAAGTTATAATAAGATGTCTCCCATTCCATAGATATGAGCTTTTTAGAATACTGACCTCCTAAAATCAAATACTATCTTTATAACTAATTTTACCATATTTGAATTTGTGCAAATGAAAGAGAAAACTTTCTGTGGTAAAAAAAGCGATTTAGGAAACTTTGTAACTTGGAAAAAGTAAATGATGTAAAATGTGACAAGTCAGTGATTGACCTGGAGAAAGAACACAGAACTTGCTCTGTGACCTGATTTGATCAGTCACCTTTTGCTTATTCATATCCCTTAACCATTAACCATGACAGGAAACCTCAAATTTCTCTTAAACCCAAAATACACATGTGTAATCCTACATAATAAAAGGGTAATATGCAAATTGACCCTAATGGCGAACGACCGGTAACAACCGGTCACTATGATGCACACTGACCACCAGGGGGCAGACACTCAATGCAGGAGCTGCCCCCTGCTGCCCTGCTGGTCAGTGTGCTTCCACAGGGGAAGCGCCGCTCAGCCAGAAGCCGGCTCATAGCTGGCCAACACAGCAGCAATGGCAAGAGCCTCTCTTGCCTCCACAGCAGCAATAAGGATGTCAGACTAACATTAGTCAAACATCCCCTGAGGGCTCCCAGGCTGCCAGAGGGATGTCTGACTGCCAGCATAGGCCAAATCCCCTGGGGACCAGGCTTAAGCCATCAGTCGAACATCCCCCTAGGGCTCCTGGACTGCCAGAGGGATGTCTGACTGCCAGCGTAGGCCAAATCCCCTGGGGACCAGGCCTAAGCCATCAGTCGAACATCCCCCTAGGGCTCCCAGACTGCGAGAGAGCACAGGCTAGGCTGAGGGAGCCCTCCCTGCCTAAATGCACAATTTTTGTACACCGGGCCCCTAGTTACTATATAACTATATGTACTACAGTATAGCTAATTATATTATAGCTAATATAATCTATATATATATAAAAGCCTAACCGACCATTCAACTGTTCAACCATTTGACCGGTAGCTATGACACCCACTGACTTCCAAGGGGCAGATGCTCAATGCACAGACATGGAAACATGGAACAGACTAATGAATCTCAGAGGGACAGAAGGAGGGGGGAGGGCAGGCAGAGATTAACCAAAGATCTTATATGCATACTAAAGACCATCCCCTGATCAGCCCACCCAGTTGCCTCCCACAGAGGGAGGTCAGACTGTGGCTTAGGCCCGCTCCCCATGGGGAGCGGGCCAAAGCCATCAGGAGGACATCCCCTGAGGGCTCCCAGACTGTGAGAGGGTTTAGGCCAGGCTGAGAGACCCGTGAGTGCACGAATTTTCAGGCATACGGGCATATAATATAATACAATACAATACAATACAATACAATACAATATAATATAATATAATATAATATAATATAATATAATATAATATAAATAATATAATATAAATAATATAATATAATATAATATAATATAATATAATATAATATAATATAATATATATAATACACATATATTATATTATATTATTTATATTATATTATATTATACTAGTGGCCTGGTGCATGAAATTCGTGCACATTAAAAGGGAATTAATTAGAGGAAATATTTTAATATTGCTATTTGCTCTTTCTCTATAATAGAAGTGTCAGAGATGAAAGAAAATTAGTAAAATGTATATGAAAATCTCCCTCCTTAAAATCTTTCTAGAGTTAAGTTCCCACCCACCACCCACATGCGCTTTTAAAACACAGGAGACCCAGACCCAGCCGATCCCATTCCCTTTGTATGAGACCCAGACCCAGCCAGCCCCACCCTCATCAAGCCCCTCCAGGCAGGGGGCGCAGCCTCAGGTCTGCCGGCCTGGCACTAGGGGCACAGTCTCAGGTCCCCCATCAAACCCCACCAGGCAGGGGGTGCAGCCTCAGGTCCCATGGCCTGGCGCTAGGGCAGGGGGAATGGCCTGAGTTCCCCTGGCCTGGCACTGGGGCAGGGGGGCATGGCCTAAGGCCCCCGCTGAGTCCTGCTGGTCAGGGGGCATGGCCTGAGGTCCCCTGGATTGGCGCCGGGTCAGGGGGTGTGGCCTGAGGTCCCCCAGGCCAGGACTGGGGCTGGGGTGCAGCCTGAGATCTCCTGGCCCAGCACCAGGGCAGGGGGCATGGCCTGAGGTCCCCCATCAAGCCCCGATGGGCAAGAGGCGAAGCCTGAAGTTCCCCGGCCTGGTGCCAGAGCAGGGGCCACAGCCTGAGGTCTCCTGGCCCGGCGCTGGGGTGGGAGGTGCAGGCTGAGGTCCCCCGTCAAGCCCCACTGGGTGAGGGGTGCAGCCTGAGGTCCCCTCTTAAACCCAGCTGGGCAGGGGGCACAGCCTGAGGTCTCCTGGACTGGCGCTGGGGTGGGGTGCACTGGCTAAGGTCCCCCGTCAAGCCCAGCTGGGTGGGGGGCATGGCCTGAGGTGCCCCAGCCTGGCGATGGGGCAGGGAGCACGGCCTGAGGCCTCCCGGACCAGCGCTGGAGCGGGTCGCAACCTGAGGTCCCCCGTCAAGCCCTGCTGGACAGGGGCATGGCCTGAGGTCCCCGGTCAAGCCCAGCCAGGAGGGGGGGTGCACGGCCTGAGGTCCCCAGTTAAGCCCTGCCATGCAGGGGATGTGGCTTTAGGTTCCTGGACCTGGTGCTAGAGCGGGGGGTCATGGCCTGAGGTCTCCCGGCCTGGAACCAGGGTCGGGGGTGCTGCCTGAGGTCTTCCAGCCCAGAGCCGGGGCAGGGGGTGCAGCCTGAGTTCTCAGCCCAGCTCTGGGGCGGGGGACATAGCCTGAGGTCCACCATCAAGCCCCACTGGGCAAGAGGTGCGGCCTGAGGTCCCTGTCAAGCCCCGTGGGGCGGGGCCACAGCCTGAGGTCCCCTGCGGCGAAGAGGGTGCAGCAAGGCGGGCGGCGGGCGGACGGGGGCGGGGAGCACAGCGCAGGTCCCCAGGTGGCAAGCGGAGGTGCTCCCTCCATGGGAGGAGGGGTGAGGGTGCACACAGCTGGCAGCGGCAGGAGGCAGTGCGTGGGGAAAGAGCACAAGCTGGGATCATTGTGGGGCACCGACAGCGTCCACAGAGTGTGCTTGGTGTTGCAGGGCGGCGGACATGGTCGTGATGGCAGGCTAGGCCTAAGGGACCCTACATGTGCATGATTTAATCATGTGCTAGGCCTCTAGTCCTATCTAATAATAGAGTAACATGTAAATTACCATCACTCCGGGAGGCGGGGGGGCGGGACTCGGGATGGCCTATCCGGCCATTGAGAGGCATGAATCTGCTGCCACTGAGGGGGGCTACCCTGCTGTTGAGAGGCGCAGGGGGCAGGACTCCCGCCCCCTGTGCCTCTCAACGGCCAGATCCGCGGCCGCTGAGGGGGCCTGCCGCGGACACCCAGCTGCGCCTCTCAACGGCAGGGTAGCCAGGTGTCCGCAGCAGCCCCCCTCAGCGGCCGTTGAGAGGCGCAGGGGGCGGGAGTCCCGCCCCCTGCGCCTCTCAACAGCAGGTAGCCCCCCTCAGCGGCAGCGGACCATCAAAAGTGGGGGAGCTGGGTGCCTGTCTGCTCCGGCACCAGGCCTTTCAGAAGCCTCCACCAAGCCGGAGGCTTCTGAAAGGCCTGGTGCACCAGCGGACAGGCACCCAGCTCCACCGCAAAAAGCGAAAGCGTGTAGGGGACCCTACACGTGCATGATTCAATCATGCACTGGGCCTCTAGTATAAAATAATATAACTAGAGGCCTGATGCACAAAAATTCATGCAAGAGTAGGCCTTCCTTCCCCCAGCTGCCGGCACCAGCTTTCCTCTGGCACCCAAGACCCGGGCTGCCCTCCTCCAGCCACTGGCAGGCACCTGGGACCCGGGCTGGCTTCCCTTGGGGTGCCCGCAGGCACCCGGGACCAGGATAGCTTGCCACAGGCTGCTGGCAGGCACCCGGGACCCAGCTGGCTTCCCTCCAGCCCTGGCTTAGTCAGAAAGGCCGTTCAGAATGATGTCCGGAAGATGTCCGGAAGATGTTCAGAATGATGTCTGGAAGATGTTAATATTCTAATTAGCATATTAACCTTTTATTATTATAGATATAATATAATATAATATAATATAATATAATATAATATAATATAATATAATCCTATATAATAAAAGCCTAATATGCTATGTGTCCAGTTGTCCGTTCGTCCGTTCATCCAAAGTGTAATATGCTAATGATATGCTAAGGCCACTCAACCACTCACTATGACATGCACTGACCACCAGAGGGCAGACAGTTGACCAGTCGACCAGTCGCTATGACGTGCACTGACCACCAGGGGGCAGATGCTCCAACCGGTAGGTTAGCTTGCTGCTGGGGTCCAGCCAATCGGGACTGAGCCAGACAGGCCAGACACACCCTGGAGCCCTCCCGCAATCCCTCCCTGGCTGGCCCACCTCCCGCAGCCCTCCTCAGCCTCGATCGTGCACTGGTGGGGTCCCTTGGCCTTGGCTACACCCTTTCACAATCCGGGACCTCTCGGGGGATGTTGGAGAGCCAGTTTCAGCCCAATCCCACAGGCCAGGCCGAGGGACCCCGAATTCGTGCACCAGGCCTCTAGTCCTCTCTAATAAAATGGTAATATGCAAATTAACCATCACTCTGCTACATAAGCCATGCCCACCAGCCAAGCCACGCCCACCAGCCAATCAGGGCGAGTATGCAAATTAACCCCAATCCAAGATGGCTACAGCCACAGTGAGCAAGGTTTCCCAGGTAACAGAGCAAGCCAAGCTTTCCATAGCCGTTGCAGGCCTAAGCCTCCACTCAAGCTACAAAGTTTCAATTATAGAAGGTAAGCAAATTCAAACAAATGGCGGCAGAATGGAGCTTGAGAGAGCAGGCCAGGGTTGCCAGCGGCAACAGGGGAAGCAAAGCTTTCCGCACACCCTGGCTGGGCTCACCCGCTTAAGGCTACAAAGTTTCAATTGTAGAAGGTGAATTAACTGCCACAGAAATGTCTGCCGCCCGGGAGGGAACAGCAGGCTTGGCTCCGCTCCAGGCTACAAAGTTTCAATTGTAGAAGGAAAATAAATTCCAGATACCAGGGCCTCCCCTTGGGTTGCCAGGGGGCGTGGCCGGCCTGCAAACCACCACAGGCCCCTCACTCAGGCCGCTCCACGCCCCAAGGGAACCCCACCCTGATCCGGGACACCCTTCAGGGCAAACCAGCTGGCCCCCACCCGTGCACCAGGCCTCTATCCTATCTAATAAAAGAGTAATATACAGATTGGTCATCACTGCAACACACAATATAGCTGCCCCCATGTGGTCAAAGATCCTGCCCCCATGTGGACACAAGATGGCCACCACAAGATGGCCAGCAGGAGAGGGCAGTTGGGAGGCACCCGGCCTGCAAGGGAGGGCAGTTGGAGGTGATCAACCCTGCAGGAGAGGGCAGTTAGGGGTGACCAGGCCGGCAGAGGCGGGAAGTTGGGGGCAAACAGGCTGGCAGGGGAGCAGTTAAGCATCAACCAGGCTGGCAGTGGAGTGGTTAGGGGGTGATCAGGCTGGCAGGCAGAAGCGGTTAGGGGCAATCAGGCAGGCAGGCAGGCAAGCAGTTGGGAGCCAGCAGTCCTGGATTGTGAGAGGGATGTCCGACTGCCCGTTTAGGCCCGATCCCACCGGATGGCTGCCACAAGATGGCCGGCAGGGGAGGGCTGTTGGGAGGGACCAGGTCTGCAAGGAAGGGGAGTTGGGGGGGACCAGGCCTGCAGGGGAGGGCAGTTAGTGGTGACCAGGCCTGCAGGGGAGGGCAGTTAGGGGCAATCAAGCCATCAGGGGAGCAATTAGGTGTTGATCAGGTTGGCAGGGGAGTGGTTAGAGGGTGATCAGGCTGGCAGGCAGAAGCAGTTAGGGGCAATCAGGCAGGCAGGCAGGCAGGCAGGCAGGCAAGAGGTTGGGAGCCAGCAGTCCTGGATTGTGAGAGGGATGTCCAACTGCCCATTTAGGATGGGGCCTAAATGGGCAGTTGGACATCTGAGGGTCCCAGATTGGAGAGGGTGCAGGCTGGGCTGAGGGACACACACACACACCCCGTGCACAAATTTCATGCACTGGGCCTCTAGTATAACATAATATAATAAATATAATATAATATAATATAATATAATATAATATAATATAGTATAATATAATATAATATAATCCTATACAATAAAGAGGTAATATGCAAATTGGCCATCACTCCAACACACAAGATGGCCGCCCCCATGTGGACACAAGATGGCTGCCACAAGATAGCCGGCAGGGAAGGGCAGTTGGGGGCGACCAGGCCTGCAGGGGAGGGCAGTTAGTGGTGACCAGGTCAGCAGGGGAGGGCAGTTGGGGGTGACCAGACTGGCAGGGGAGGGCCGTTAGGGGCAATCAGACCAGCAGAGGAGCAGTTAGGCAATGATCAGGCTGGCAGGGGAGTGGTTAGGGGGGTGATCAGGCTGGCAGGCAGAAGTGATTAGGGGCAATTAGGCAGGCAGGCAGGTGAGTGATTGGGAGCCAGCAGTCTTGGATTGTGAGAGGAATGTCCGACTGCCCGTTTAGGCCCGATTGAAGAGGGTGCAGGCTGGGCTGAGGGACACACCCCTCCCCCCCGCCCCATGCACGAATTTTGTGCACCAGACCTCTAGTATAATATAATATAGTATAATTAATATAATATAATATAATATAATATAATATAATATAATATAATATAGATTTAGCTTGCTACATTGTTTATTGTTGAGTCAGAATTCATTTTTAATTTCTGATTATCTTAACTCTGGCTGTGGCTCAGTTCAACCATATCTGTTGACATAACGCAAGGACAGTCTTAAAAACGATGCCAACACTTCTACTTTCCAAGTGTAGAGGTTCCCTTCCTAACCTCTCAGCCCTATCCCCAGGTCTGTAAGACAGAGGAAAGAAGGACCTTGTTTTTTCCACCTCTTGCTATTAGTTATTTGAATCTCAAGGCCAGCATTTGTTCCTCTACAGCTAACAAAAGTATAGGCAAAGAAAAGTAGGGAGAAAGGTGGCAATACTTCTTTAATCTACTCTGCTCCTTTTCTTCCTTTTTCTCTCTTGCTTTTTTTTCTATTTGTCTTCCTTCTTTTCTGTTAACATAATCTCTGGTTTCTACTTTTGTCTTCACCTTACATGTCTGATCATTTAGCATGTAAATTATTTAAATGTGTTTTTTTTTTGTGTGTCATAGGCATCTTTCAGAATCTGATGCAATCTATGACTCTCTGCTGGGAAAATTGCACATATACTATATTTAAGTAAATCCTATAAGATCCAGATAGTCTGTCCTCAGGTAAAAGTCTCTAGTCTCTCTGAAAGTATTCCTCTGCAATCCATTTGTATCATAAGAATATGCCCTGGCATTTTCTTGAAATATTTCAATTCCACTTTTTCAGTAACAGGTTCTTGGTTTAGTCAGAAAGCTTTTCCAGGAATCATGGTGGTGTGGTGGAAAGAGCATAACTTTAGAATAACCTGTGCCGGATTAAATAATGGCTTCATGCTTATTAGCTATGTGACAATGGAAATATATAGAGTCCCTTGAGGGTCCCTCGTCTCATCTCTCCATTGGTTCTCTTTTACAGGAAAGATACAGTATGGAGTAAGGATTTTAAAAGTACTTTTAGCCTGTGGATATACCTAGCACTCTCTTTAGTGGGCACTGAGCACTCACTGTCAGCAGCATGAAAATTAGTGTAAATCCCTAGACAACAACACCAACAAATAGGTCTTCTCATAAGCAAGACAGAAATTCAAATCACACACATTACAATTTAGAGTTAAGAGATTAATCTGATGCCTCCAAAGGATTTCTTCTTTTCCTTTTTTCATTGACAGACCCCTTTGCATAACTTACTGATTTTCTTTGTTTTATTTCTTTTTCATATATTATATAGTACCTCCTCTCCTTTATTTTTCTGGCTCAGTTAGTTGGGCATTGTCCCATGCACCAAAAGGTTGCTGATTCAATTCCCAGTCAGGGCACATGCCCAGGTTTCAGGCTCGATCCCCAGTGGCATGCAGGAGGCAGCCAATTGATGTTATGCTGTCACATCAATGTTTCTCTCTCTCTCCCTAAAAATCAATAAAAAATGTTTTTTAAATTTTAAAATAGAAGAAAGTCTTGATTTCTACAATTTACTTTTTATTTCATCAATGGTCTATCAACTCTTCTAAATTTTCTACTTATCTAAGAAGATATAAGAGAATTTGACTCACACCTCCTCCTCCTTACATACTCATACCTACTATTTTTGAATTGTACATACATTAAGCCCTATTTAATACTAATTAGACTAAAATGACTGCCCATGATATATTATTGTTCAGTATTCAAACCAAAATCCTATCTAATAATAGACAAATATGCAAATTGACCATACCTCTGACACACCCACAAGCCACGCTCACCATCCAATCAGAGCGAGCATGCAAATTAACCCAAACCAAGATGGCTACAGCCACAGAGAGCAAGGTTTCCTAGGTAACAGAGGAAGCCAAGCTTTCCGCCTTCCCTGGCCAGGCCTAAGCCTTCACTCAAGCTACAAAGTTTCAATTGTAGAAGGAAAATAAATTCCAGATACCAGGGCCTCTGCTTGGGTTGCCAGGGGGCGTGCCGGCCTGCAAACCACCACAGGCCCCTCGCTCAGGCCGCCCCATACCCCAAGGGAACCCCACCCTGATCCGGGACCCCCTTCAGGGCAAACTAGCTGGCCCCCACCCCTGTACCAGGCCTCTATCCGATCTAATAAAAGAGTAATCTGCAGATTGATCATCACTGCAACACACAATATCACTGCCCCCATGTGGTCAAAGAGCCTGCTCCCATGTGGACACAAGATGGCCACCACAAGATGGCCAGCAGGAGAGGGCAGTTGGGAGGCACCCGGCCTGCAAGGGAGGGCAGTTGAGAGGGACCAAGCCTGCAAGGGAGGGCAGTTGGAGGTGATCAACCCTGCAGGAAAGGGCAGTTAGGGGTGACCAGGCTGGCAGAGGAGGGAAGTTGGAGGCAAACAGGCTGGCAGCATAGTGGTTAGGGGGTGATCAGGCTGGCAGGCAGAAGCGGTTAGGGGCAATCAGGAAGGCAGGCAGGCAAGCAGTTGGGAGCCAGCAGTCCTGGATTGTGAGAGGGATGTCCGACTGCCCGGGCAGTCAGACATCCCTTGAGGGGTCCCATATTGGAGAGGGTACAGGCTGGGCTGAGGGACAACCCCCCTCCGTGCACGAATTTCATGCACCGGGCCTCTAGTTTTCAAATAAGATAGAAAGTAAACATTTCTTCTGTAAATATAAGTAAGTCATAGAACCTATAATATGTTGCAATAAGTCTCTTTACTAAGCTAAAATCCAAAAGAAAACTCTGAGGGGAAATAGGAATACATTCTGTCTAAGATGAAAGAGTGATTTCTAATGGTTAAGAAAATATTCTGTCTTATAGATAGAGAGCAGGCAGACAGCTGGGGGGCGGGGGGCGCGCAGGGGGTATGGAGCAATTGAGCAAAAAGAAAAGAGAATTCATGGACAACAGTGTGGTGATTGTAGGGGTGGGTGGGGGTGAAAGAGGCCATAAATAGTGATGAAAAAATACCATTTAATTTTTTTAAAAAAGAAAGAAAGGATTATGTCTTATTCTGCTATTTGTCTTTGTGAATTTAACCCAAATCATTTCAGAATGTCAGACAATGGTACCCGTTTTTGTACACCTTCTCCAAAATGGCATTAGACTTTGTGCAGAAGGGTTCCTGCCAAGCATAGAGGGGAAGCTAAGAGTCACCCCTGACTGAAAGGGTGTTGGACTCAAAGTTAACTAGATGGAAAGGGAAGGGGAAAGTGGAATGAGGAAATGATAGCTCCAGAAGAATCCCCCCTTCCTCACCTTGGGTCACATTTTCACAAAAGGACAGTAAGGAGGACTTTAATACAGAAAGGCGATTTTGGGGGGTTGAAATTTGAGAGCAGGAATAAGATTGGAGGAGGTGTAAATGCAGGTCTGTCTGAGACCCAGCTGGAAAGCCAATTCTTCTCATGCCCTGCGGGTTTTAAGTAGGGAGGTCATCCACCTAAGTCAGAACAATGGAGGAGACTTGAGAGATGGAGTGTGAGCATGAACTTCCTTCTCTACCCTTCGTTCTCTGATGGTTAAGGTCAGAGCTTGCCTGGTATCCATGGACCAGTCCTGAGGCACAGAGCTTCTGTCTACACCATGGAAATGTATCATAGGTTTATGTGAATCCTCCACTTTTAGACTCGCAATATGATGTGTTCTTGCAGAAGGACACCCTGACCGTCCTGAACACTGTCATGTATCACCCGGATCCTCCTTCAGGAATGAAGACCTTAGTACCCAGTTGTAGGAGGGCTGCCAGCAGAGAGCTCTCAGACGTTGACCTCCTTGGGAATTGCTTCAGCTGAAAAGAAGTGCCTTGCCCAAGGTTACACACCCTTTTCAGGGTGGCCTACATCCAATGACTCACTCAGGTGGGACAGTTTGTGAGGGCAATCCAGGTACAGAGTTCTCTGTGGGGAAACTGGAGCTTTTGTGAAGACTTGATCACAGCCACCTTTGCATTTGCCCAATTATGGTTCTTTCTGCTCCTATACTTCCTCAGGTCAGATTCAGGAGCACTCGTTCATAGTGTCCTGCATACTTGTCTCCAGCTCAGAGTCAGCTTCCTGGGGGAAACCCAAATCTAAACATTGATATTTCTCTCACTGTACTGAAAACTTTCTAGAAAACTCTGTCCTAGATATGGTAAAATTTCTTGAGAAACTTCTGATTGTTGGTTGTTGTTATTGAGCTAATGTAATAAAGTAAGAGATTAAACTGGTAATTATTATTACTTTTATTTTGAAAATGACAACCTTTAAGAAATAAAGGTTTAACAATACAGGAAAGTGAACCAGGAGCATAAGGGGTTAGGTCAGTTGTATAGTACAAGTCTCTCATGTGCTACCAGAGAACAATGCTGGTTATTTGAGCCCTAATTCATTGCCAGTAATTTTTAAAATTTTCAGTTGTTGCTTAGTCTAACTCCTGTTTTCTCCTCCACTGGCAGGAGAGTGGGAAATACCCATTAGCAAACTTCTCTAAGATAAAACACCTCCCAGCTGTCCCCAGCTCCCCCCCCCAAAAAAAAAAAACAAAAGAAAAACAATCTCCCAACCTACAGGCACCTGTGCTTGTACAGTAATGGAAGGGAAGAAGAGAAATTATGCAATTACTGGGCAGTAGAGGTAACCTTCGGGAGTAGAACTGTTGGTGCTCACCAAAAATGAAAATAAAATTATCTCCTTTACCCGATTAGAGAAAACAAGCGGTAGGGGAGGAGAAGGAGATGTGAGAGTGAGGGCGGGGGGGGGGGGAGGATTTTTAAAAAGCAATGAAAAATAAGTAAAATAAATAAAATAAAAAAGAAAGGATTTAGGGAAAGTATGAAATAGCAGAAAGCCCCTGATACGTAGAAACCTTAGTGGGTAAAAACTGGCTGTAATTTATGTGTAACTCCTTTGATAAATTTTGGTGTCTCCTGAAGGAGGTGTAATCACAGGCATGTTAACTAACAAATAAAACAAAAAGTCAGAGAGTAGGTGCTGATCCCTTCTACCCACCACCACCCCACACACACACACACACACACACACACTTATTTATGCATTCATTGGTTGATTCTTATGTGTGCCCTGACCAGAAATCAAAACCCCAGCCTTGGCTTATTGGGACAACATTCTAACCAACTGAGCTACTTGGCCAGGGCTGATTTTTTTTTTTTTTTAAAGTTTATTCTCTTGCTGATTCGTTTCCCCAGAAAGCAACTGTTTAAAATTGAGAAATAGTTACAACTCTTCTGTAATGTACTCTGGGGAAAGAAAAAGAAGAGGAAGGAAAACATATATAATATTACAAAAAAGCCTGTGTAGTGGTAGATTAAATTAGAAACTGTTCGGTCTCTCATCAGAAGGGTAAATATGTGTAGGAAGACATAGATGAATAAACAGAGAGAAAAAAAAGTCCTCATTATACACAGGGCAAATTAAGGTAATTGCTCAAAGTGTGCATGTTAAATAAGAAAAAAAAGAAGAAGAAGAAAAGCACATATTGGAAAGAAGTAGAAAACACTGTCTTTTGAATGTTCTCTATTTGATTATGATCTGGCACAGAATTTTAAGGGCTTTAGTAAAACACCTGGCAGTTGAGTCTGCTGGCTGTGCTTCTCATCAGCCACACCCCTCCTAGGACCTCCAGCCTATGATCACCCCCATTTTATTCTGTGACTGAGAGGCCAGGGTGTTAATGTGTGGAGATCACAGGGGTACCCACTAAGAAGCCTCTTGAATATGTCCTCTATATATCGCTAGCAATTCAACAAAAATGTAGATCACAAATTTTGTATTTTGTGTGGCTACAACTTTAAATAAATGCAGTCCTTGACATGATGCAAGTATTCTGTAGGCCTGGGGACTCAAAGTTCTACAACCCGCTGTGGGTTCTTGGCCATATTTTTCCTAATATGGACTTTTTCTTATCATGGTAGCATGGGGTGTGTCACTTAGTATGCTAATGTATTGCAAGGAGTGTATAATGAGGCTAGGAATTACCATAAGGTGAAATTAGTCACAAAGTTGGATTGAGCTGGTCTTTTGTCAGTTCTAAGCCATATATTTGTTGGGAATTTGTCTCACTTCTCCCTGATAACCTTGTAGCCTTTATCGGTTAGAGCCATTTTGCCACATACCCTATCTCATAGGTACTTAAATACAGGGTGTCCCCCCAAAATGTATACACACAGTTTGAATAATTATAAAGGCGCTGTTTATTAAAAATACATTTCATTTTCAAAGTTGAGCTATGAGCTGTTGTGTGTGTGTGTGTAAAATCTATTTCATTTTTCCCCCCAATCCTCACCCGAGGATATGTTTAGAGAGAGCAAGGTAGGGAGAGAGAAAAAAAACATTGATTGGTTGCCTCCCATACATGCACTGACCAGGGATTGAACCCACAAATTAGATATGTGTCCTGACTGGGAATTGAACCTGCAACCTTTTGGTGTATGGGACGAAAATGCTCCAACCAACTGAGCAACCTGGCCAGTGCATAGATACTTATATATGACTTGAAGTAATTAAAGGTCAAATTTTCTTTCTAAAAAAATCATAACTCACTGAGTTTGGCTAAAATATTTTATATGTGTGCTAATCCCTTTATCATGTTTTATTCTCTGTAGTAAAACAATTAAGATTTCAAGTCCCACATGTGTAAATAAATAGAAGATAAGCACTGAGTGACAATATAAGGATAAATACTTGTCCTTGCCTTCTAGGTCAGTCTTAGCATGATGTCCACCCACTGAAGCAATTTGTGACAAGTACTTTGTCAAAGTAGTTTTTGTATTTTTCTATTTTTGTACTCATTATGTCTATTTTGGAATGGAAGCCTTTAAAGGGTGTGGTTTTAAAAGTATATCCACAAATTCTTTGTTTCTCTTTTCAAAAGGTGGAGCTTAATTAATTTCTCTTTGAGTGTGGTTTGGATCTAGTCACTCACTTCCAGCCAATAGAATGTGGTAGAAATCATGTCACTTTTTTTTAATTGTGGTGAAATATATATAACGTTGACTATTTTAACCATTTTTCAATGTTCAATTTAGCCTTATGTGAGATCCAACCCCAAATTCCCCAACTATGCTGTTTCTAGATTTCAGACTCCTAGTAACATGTCATATATATCTACACTAATAAAAGAGAAACATGCAAATTGACTGTCACTCCACTATGCTCACCAGCCAATCAGGAGTGAGTGTGCAAATTAACCCAACAAAGATGGCAGCGGCCATGGAGCTGGAGCGAGCAGGAGGCTTGGGTTGCCCCCAGTGACAGAGGAAGCCAAGCTTCCCGCCCGCCCTGGCCTCCGCTCAAGGAGGGACTGGGAGCCTGGGTCACTGGGGGATGTGGCCAGCCTGAAAATGGCCCTCAGCCCCTTACCCAGGCTGGCCATACCCCCATAGGGTGAGGGTCCCCACTGGGGGGCTTGGCCAGCCTGCAAACAGCCATCAGCCCCTCACCCAGGCTGGCCAGGCACCCCAGTGGGTCCCCCCACCCTGAAGGGGGTGTGGCCAGCCTGAAAACAGCCCTTATCCCCTTACACAGGCTGGTCACGGCCCCATGGGGTGAGGGTCCCCACTGAGGGGCATGGCCAGCCTGCAAACAGTCATCATCCCCTCACCCAGGCTGGCCAGGCACCCCAGCAGGAACCCCCACCCCATGGGGGCATGGCCAGCCTACAAACCACCACAGGCCCCTCGCCCGGGCTGCCCCATGCCCCAAGGGAACCCCCACCCTCATCTGGGACACCCTTCAGGGCAAACCAGCCGGCCCCCACCCATGTACCAGGCCTCTATCTATAGGGTAATATAGATAATAATAAAAGGGTAATATGCTAATTAGATTGGGAGACCTTCCAGGAGACCTTCTGGACATTCTTCTGGACAAAGCCATGGTGGCGGGGCTGAGGTAGAGGCAGTTAGAGGCCAAGAGGGGAGGACAGTTGTGGGTGATCAGGCCAGGATGGGACAGCAGTTGTGGGTGATCAGGCCAGTGTGTGGGGCCATTGGGGGTGAGCAGACCATCAGTGGAGGTCAGTTGGGGGTGATCAGGATAGCGGGGGGGCAGTTTGGCGTGAGCAGGACAGCAGGGGGGCAGTTGGGGGCAAGCAGGCCAGCAGGGGGGCAGTTGGGGGCAAGCACGCTGGCATGGGGGGCAGTTGGGGGTGATCAGGCTGGCAGGGGGGGCATTTGGGGGTGAGCAGGCCGGAAGGCAGAGTGGTTAGGGGCAATCAGGCAGGCAGGCAGGTGAGCGGTTAGGAGCCAGCAGTCCCGGATTGTGAGAGGGATGTCCAACTGCCGGTTTAGGCCCAATCCCTGTAAACTGGCAGTAGGACATCCTTCGAGGGGTCTCAGATTGGAGAGGGTGTAGGCGGGGCTGAGGGACACACAGCCCCCGTGTACGAATTTTGTGCACCAGGCCACTAGTCTATAATAATAAAAGCATAATATGCAAATCGACCGAACGGCTGAACAGCAGAACAACCGTTCGGACTACCAAGCTATGACACCCACTGGCACGAGGCCAGCCAAGGTGGGTGCAATGCAATTGGTCAGGGGCCAGCCATCACCCCATGATCGCCCCACAGAGAGAGGCCCTGCCCACCTGCCGCAGCCTGCAGGTCAGTGGCCTGGGCCTCCCTCTGCAGGATGATCCATCGCGGAGCCCCAAGATAGATCACCCCAAAGAGAGAGCCCAGGCTACCAGGCGGCAGCACTGCTGCGGGCGGGCGGGGCGGGCAACCGATTGCAGGGCTCCCAGACTGTGAGAGGGCGCAGGTCAGGGTGAGGGACCCACACACACACAAACACAGTGCACAAATTTCATGGGCTGGGCCTCTAGTATATATATAATTTCAGGGGGAGAGAGAGAGAGAGAGAGAAAGACATTAATGTGAAACATCAACCGGTTGCCTCCCGCATATACTCCCACCGAGGATTGAAATTGCAACCTGGGTATGTGCCCTGATGGGAAATCGAACCCGCCACCTTTTGGTATATGGAATGATACTCCACCAACCGAGCCACACTGGGCAGGTCAGAAATGTGTCATTTTTCATTAGACAGTTCAGTTCAGTGACATTCACATCATTGTGCAACTATCACCATCATCCACCTCCAGAACTTTTTAATCATCCCAAACTGAAATTGTACCTTGCTCTTAGCCTCTGGCAACCACCATTCTACTTTCTCTATGAGTCTGATTATTCTAGATACCTCATATTAGTGGAATCATACAGTATTTGTTGTTTTATAACTGGCTTATTTCACTTAGCATAATATCCTCAAGGTCTGTCCATGTTGTAGCATGTGTCAGAACTTTTTTCATTTTAAGGCTGAATAATATTCCATTGCATGTATATACACTCTATTTATCTATTCATCCACTAATGGACACTTGGGATGCTTTCACTTTGGGGCTATTGTGAATAATACTGCTTTGAACATCCTATCTAATAAAAGAGTAATATGCAAATTAATCATCACTTCGCAACAAAATGGCGGCGCCCATAGCCACAAGATGGCGGTGCCCAGTCCTCTTAGCCCTGCCGGAGTCCCCAAGTCTGCCCAGCGCCTGCCCCCCACGCAGCGATCCCTGCCCAGTGGCAGCAGTCCGGGGTGTCCGGCTGGGAGGCGCCAGCGCCCAGCATGATCCTGGCCAGCGGCGGCAGCTTGGGCTGGGGTCTCAGGCCAGCAGGGCCGCGCACCCCCACTGCGCAATCACTCGGCCAGCGGCGGCAGCCTGGGCTGGGGTCTCAGCCTGGCCAGGGTGCGATCCCCTTCCAGTGGTGGCAGCCTGGGGTCTCAACCATTGAGTCACACCAGCCAGGCAGATATGGAGGAATTTTAAATGTTTCTTTTTTAAAATATATATTTTATTGATTTTTTACAGAGAGGAAGGGGAAGGGATAGAGAGCTAGAAACATCTATGAGAGAGAAACATCGACCAGCTGCCTCCTGCACACTCCCCACTAGGTATGTGCTCCCAACCAAGGTACATGCCCTTGACCAGAATCAAACCTGGGACCCTTGAGTCTGCAGGCCAATGCTCCATCCACTGAGCCAAACCAGTTAGGACTGTCCAATATGCTAAAGAAAAAACCCTATCTAATAAAGAGGGAATATGCAAGGGAGGGCATTTGGGGGTGACCAGGGTTTCAGGGGAGGGCAGTTGGGGACAATCAGGCTGGCAGGGGAGTGGTTAGGGGTGATCAGGCTGGCAGGCAGAAGCGGTTAGGGGCAATCAGGAAGGCAGGCAGGCGAGTAGTTGGGAGCCAGCAGTCCTAGATTGTGAAAGGGATGTCCGACTGCCTGTTTAGGCCCGATCCCACTGATGGGATCGGGCCTAAACAGGCAGTCAGACATCCCCCAAGGGGTCCCAGATTGGAGAAGGTGCAGGTTGGGCTGAGGGACACCCCCCCTCCCATGCACGAATTTCATGCACCGGGCCTCTAGTAGGTATATAAGTCCCTACTGTCAATTATTTTGGGGTATATACCTATGAGTGGAATTGCTGGGTTACAAGGTAATTCACTGCTTAATCATTTACCAGAGGGACTGTGAGCACCCACTCTCAAGTAGTTGCCCTCATCCTCCCATAGTACTGTTTTATTTTCTTTACCACAAACATCTGAAATTATCTTTTATTCTTTTACTTGTTTATCTTTTACTTATTTATCTGGTCTCTCCCACCAGAATATTAGATCCAGAGGAGCAGAGACCTTTTCTGTCTTATTCACTTTATTCCCAATTCCTGGTCCACAGTAAGGGCTAGGTGAACAGTCATTGGATGACGAGCATGAGTGGGCATACTGGAGGGGAAGAGAAGCTGAGTGCCTGCAGCACAGGAAGCAAGGCCACAGCGGTGATGCCAGATTAGCAGAAGCCAGTGTTGCAAGGCCTCAGAGACTCCCTAAAAAGATTTTGGATATATTTCCATTTTGCTCTCTCTGACTGGAATTCCTTCACTTCTCTTCACTGTCTGACCAATTCCTTCATCCTTCAATTCCCACTTTAAATGTCTGTCTGCCTGCCTGCCTGCCTGCCTAGCAGAATTGTGTGTCCTTACCTGGCTTTCCAAGTCAATTTATATCTCAATTTTAGGGCTTGTATTGTATCATTAGTCTCTGTTTCCAAGCTTATCTTCCCCATAGGCTTGAGCTATTGAGGGCAAGGCTCTTCTCTGTCCTCTGTTATTTTATGGCCCATCACACTGCTCATTGTAGAGTGAGTGCTCAATGTACTTTATAGTGTGAATGAGTGGATGGATAATGAGGGGAATTGCATGTCCCTCAGGGCTCTGTCCACGCACAGCTAAACATTGAGGAATTGCTATGGATTCTGGGATGGATAGCCTCCTCTCTAAGTTTATTCCAGGGCACCTACAATGAGGAGAACGGGCCTGCCCACTTCTGTCCATTTGGATCTTCCAGGAGGCCCTCCAATCTATATGGCCTTGCTCTAGAGATTTTAAGTTATTTAGAACTGAAATAGTTTTCTATATGGTTAGGCCAACTGAGATAATTGATCGATATAATTCACATATAAATATTTTCATTACTGGGTCTTTCCTCTGATAATGGATGATATTTGGCCCTAAAATCAGAAATTATGCTTGGTTCTAAATTATACATGTAAAACAAAATAGTTACATAAAGATTTAGTCCAGAGTCTCTGAGAAGCAGATGCTAAGAGAGGATTAGCTGTATAAAAGATTTATTGGGGAAAACACTTGTGAGAGAAAATGGGGAAGGAGCAGGATGAGGTAGGCAAAGCCATCAGATCATGAAGCAGGTACGATACCTGTGAAAAAGAAAGGTCTGGCTTGTGTGGCTCAGTGGTTGAGTGTCAACCTATGAACCAGGAGATCATAGTTTGATTCCCATTCAGGGCACATGCCTGGGTTGTGGGCTCAATCCCCAGTGGGGGGTGCGCTGGAGGCAGCCGATCAATAATTCTCTCTCATCGTTGATGTTTCTATTCCTCTTTCTCTCCCTTCATCTCAATGAAATCAATAAAAACATACTTTAAAAAAAAAAGAAGAGAGGAAAGGAGAGAATGAAGTAGGGATGGGAGTAGGTAGGCAAGGAGAGTGGGAGGCAGGAAAGAAGGAAGAAAGGAATGGAGGAAAGCCATTGACTGCTATGTAGTTCTAAGAACATTTCAACAAGGTCAAAAGAGAGTCGCTGAACCAAAGTCACCCATCAAAGGAGCCCCTGCCTCCCAGGAATGAGCCTCCCTGGTATCCCTGCCAAACTCAGTCATTGGCCGGAAGCAGCCTTTCTGAATCATGGCCTCCCTGCTAATACCCAAGCAGCTAGGGCTGAAGGTGAACTATGCTTCCTGCAGTAGAAGATCCAAGAGGCATACTCCATTGACTGCTATAGACAATTGCATAATTTAGGCTTAGCTACCTCTGATTTCATCGAAACAGTGACATGGTCCCAGACAAGTTTGAGGAATAGGCCTTAATCATCCATCTGGACCCCTTCATCAGTTGTACTTCACTTAGAACAGGGAATTATAGTCAGAGCATCCTAAATGAAGATTGCAAAAGGGATCCAGGTACTGCTGAAAATGTTAAGCTATAGTTTTGCAGCAAAATCACTCTGCTTTTATTTAAAAACTAGAGGTCTGGCGCACGAAATTCATGCATGGGGCGGGGGGTCCCTCAGCAGGGCCTGCGCCCTCTCACAGTCTGGGAGCCCCACGTTTGATCACCCCAAAGAGGTAGGCCCTGCCCACCTGCCTGGGGCTCCATGATGGTTCTTCTTCTTCTTCTTCTTCTTCTTCTTCTTCTTCTTCTTCTTCTTCTTCTTCTTCTTCTTCTTCTTCTTCTTCTTCTTCTTCGTCTTCTTCTTCTTCTTCTTCATCTTCTTCTTAAAGAATACCCTTCAATATTTCATGTAATACTGATTTGGTGGTGATGAAGTCCTTTAGCTTTTTCTTGTCTGTGAAGCTCTTTATCTGACCCTCAATTCTAAATGAGAGCTTTGCTGGGTATTGTAATCTTGGTTGTTGCTATTCATCACTTTGAATATTTCTTGCTACCCTCTTCTGGCCTGCAAAGTTTCTGCTGAGAAACCAGCTGAAGATGTATGGGAGC
Source organism: Cnephaeus nilssonii (assembly GCF_951640355.1). Lineage (NCBI taxonomy): Eukaryota > Metazoa > Chordata > Mammalia > Chiroptera > Vespertilionidae > Cnephaeus > Cnephaeus nilssonii. The sequence continues at coordinate 14,410,906 of NC_137075.1, read as the reverse complement.
TCCCTTATAGGTAACAAGCTGCTTTTCTCTTGCTGCTTTTAAGTTCTCTCTTTGACACCAATCAGAAAGGATACATGCACCCCTATGTTCATAGCAGCACAATTTACAATAGCTATGATTTGGAAACAGCCTAAATGTCCATCAGCAGATGAGTGGATTAGAAAACTGTGGTACGTCTACATAGTGGAATACTATGCTGCTATAAAAAAAGATGGAATTCTTACCATTTGCAACAGCATGGATGGAACTGGAGAGCATTATGGTAAGTGAAATAAGCCAGTCAGAGAAAGATAAATATCACATGATCCATGATGGATCACCCCCACAGAGGGAGGCCCTGCCCACCTGCCACAGCGCTGCCAAGGGTTAGCCTGGGCCTCCCTCTTTGGGGTGATCATGGAGCCCCCCAATTGATCACCCCGCCAGCCAGTGGCCTGGGCCTCCCTCTGCAGGGCGATCATGGGGCGATGGCCGGGCCCCCAACCAATCGCATCGCACCCGCCTTGGCTGGCCTGGCACCAATGGGCGTCATAGCATGGTCATCCAGGCAGTCTTTCCGCTGTTCAGCCATTCAGTCGATTATAGATACAGTACATACATTACTTTCTTTCTACCCCAGGAAGACACTGATTCAGGATGTGGAGTTTCAGATGCCTATTTGATTCTCTAAATCTAGTGGCTGCTACTCTGAAGCATTACTTATTTTTATAAACTGGTTTATAGACCAAGAAAGCTTCAAATTTGCTTTTGTTGCCAAATGAGAAGGTCTTCTTATGGTGATCCATCTTGACCACCATTCCCTACGTTTGCTAGAATATCTCCTTTCAGGAACACTGAGGCCTTCAGTAATACTGTAAGACAAATAGATTGAGACAAAAAGAATTGGCTTTGCCCCTGTAGGTGTACATTGATGGCCTAGTTTCATTTTTTTGCATGTATCTGACCAATTTTCCCAACACCATTTATTGAAGAGACTGTCTTGACTCGAATATCAGTTTCAAAAAGAAATAAAATAAAATAAAAAAAGGCAAGAACAAATTCTCCTGGATTATCTTCCTTTCTGAGGACCCCAGAACACTGTACTCATTTGGAGTAAATAAGATTTTTGGTAACAGCTACTATAGTCCCTAAACACCATTAATAATTACTTTCGATGCCGAAACCGGTTTGGCTCAGTGGATAGAGCATCGGCCTGTGGACTGAAAGGTCCCAGGTTTGATTCCGGTCAAGGACATGTACCTTGGTTGTGGGCACATCCCCAGTAGGGGGTGTGCAAGAGGCAGCTGATCGATGTTTCTCTCTCATTGATGTTTCTAACTCTCTATCCCTCTCTCTTCCTCTCTGTAAAAAATCAATAAAATATATTTTTTTAAAAAATTAAATAAAAAATAATTAGTTTCACTAAATAAATGTAGTCTAGTTTTTACTTTTTATTTTTTTAATCTTTATTGTTGAGAATATTACAGATGTCCCCCTTTCCCCTCTCCCCCCATTGCCCCCTCACCTGGTTCCCAACCTGCTCCTGGCCTTCACCACCTTACTGTCTGTATTCATAAGTAAGATCTTTGGTTAATCTTTTCCCACCTCCTTAATCAGTCTATTCCATGTTTCCATGCCTTTGATTCTATTTTATTTACCAGTTTATTTTTTCATTAGTTTTCTTGTTTATTTTTATTTTTAGATTTGATTGTTGATAGATATATATTTACTAGAGGCCTGGTGCACAAAGTTTGTGCACTCATGGTGGGGGGTGTCCCTCAGCCTGGCCTGTGCCCTCTCGCAGTCCAGGAGCCCTTGGGGGATGTCTGACTGACAGCTTAGGCCCGCTCCCCCCTCCCCTTGGAGGGAGTGGGCCTACGCCGTCAGTTGGACTTCCTTAGAGCTGCCACTGAGCCGAGCTTCTGGCGCACTGACCACCAGGGGACAGCTCCTGTGTTAAGCATCTGCCCCCTGGTGGTCAGTGCGCGTCATAGTGACTGGTTGTTCTGCTGTTCAGTCAATTTGCATATTAGCCTTTTATTATATAGGATTGCCATTTTATTGTTCATATTTTCTATCTTTATTTCTCCTCCTCCTCCTTCCTCTTCTTCTTCTTCTTCTTCATCCTCTTCTTAAAGAATACCCTTCAATATTTCATGTAATACTGGTTTGGTGGTGATGAAGTCCTTTAGCTTTTTCTTGTCTGTGAAGCTCTTTATCTGACCCTCAATTCTAAATGAGAGCTTTGTTGGGTATTGTAATCTTGGTTGTTGCTACTCATCACTTTGAATATTTCTTGCTACCCTCTTCTGGCCTGCAAAGTTTCTGCTGAGAAATCAGCTGAAGATGTATGGGAGCTCCCTTATAGGTAACAAACTGCTTTTCTCTTGCTGCTTTTAAGTTCTCTCTTTGACATCAATCAGAAAGGATACATGCACCCCTATGTTCATAGCTGCACAATTTACAATAGCTATGATTTGGAAACAGCCTAAGTGTCCATCAGCAGATGAGTGGATTAGAAAACTGTGGTACATCTACACAGTGGAATACTATGCTGCTGTAAAAAAGAAGGAATTCTTACCATTTGCAACAGCATGGATGGAACTGGAGAGCATTATGGTAAGTGAAATAAGCCAGTCAGTGAAAGATAAATATCACATGATCTCACTCATTTGTGGAATATAAAGAACATTATAAACTCATGATCAAAAATAGATACAGAGGCAAAGATGCATCGAACAGACTTTCAAACTACCACAGGAAGGCAGGGGAGGGTGGGGGGGGGGGTGGGTAAGAGACCAACCGAAGGACTTGTATACATGCATATAAGCATAACCAATGGATATAAGACACTTGGGGGGGGCGTGGTGAGAGCATATGCCGGGGAGTAGGGGAGGCTCGGGGGAGGTCAATAGGGAAAAAAAGGAGACATATGTACTACTATTTGTAATACTTTAAACAATAATAAAAAAAGAGATTCTCTCTTTGTCTTTAACCCTTGGCATTTTAATTATGATGTTTCATGGTGTGGGCCTCTTTGGGTTCCTCTTGTTTGGGACTCCTCTCCACATTTCATGGACTTGTTAGTCCATATCTTTCACCAGGTAGGGGAAATTTTCAGTCATTTTTTCAAATAGGTTTTCAATATCTTGCTCTCTCTCTTCTCCTTCTGGCACCCCCATAATGTAAATGTTGGTGCACTTAAAGTTGTCCCAGAGGTTCCTTACACTATCTTCATATTTTTGTATTCTTTTTTTTCTTTTTGCTCTTCTGATTGGGTGTTTTTTGCTTTCTCATATTCCGAATTGATTTGCTTCTCAGAATCGTCTACTCTACTGTTGAATCCCTTTAAATTATTCTTTATTTCAGTTAGTATATGCTTAATTTCTGATTGGTCCTTTTCCATGTCTTTGACATTCTCATTAAGATCCTTGGAAGAATCACTAAGTCCCTTGAAACTTTCATGAAGATCTTTAAGTAACTTTATAACTATGGTTTTGAACTCTATGTCCAGTAGTTTGCTTGCTTCCATTTTTTTTATTTGTGACATGTTTCTTTGTCTCTGCATTTTGGCTGCTTCCCTGTTTTTACATATTAGATAGAGCTGCTATGTCTCCTGGAGTTGGTAGAGTGGCTTTGTGTAGTAGGTGTCCTGTAGGGCCCAGTGGTTCAGCTTCCCCAGTCACCTAAGCTGGGTACTATAGGTGTGCCCCTGTGTGGGCTGTGTGCACAGTCTTATAGTTGAGCCTTGATTGGTGTTGGCATCTCTGGGAGAAATTGAACTTCAGTCCAATTGGCTGTGAGGACCAGCTATGGCTACAGTGGGAGAGTTGCTGTGTAGTAAACACCCCTATGGAGGAGGACTTGCTTCAGTGGGGCTTTGGTGCTCACTGAGTCTGCCCCTGAGTGTGTCGTTTGTAGCTGTGTAGAGTTGTAACCTGCTATGATCTGAAGCTGTACAACAGGTGCACTGGTTCTAGGGTCTCTCTGGAGGTACAGGCTGCCATCTTGGTTCTCTCCAGTGCCTGGCCTAGTTTTACTTTTTAATCCATATTTTATTTTAAGCTGATTTTGGTTATCTAAGCAGATTTTTAGATGTATCATATCTTCTCAGTTATGTAAAAATTATATATGTAGACTTAGATGGCAAACAAATGCATTTTATTACAAGTTCCCTTGTTAGCACTTACTCTGACAAGGAGAAGAATTATGTGTTTCTCGTCACCTGTTGATTACAATGTTCATGTAAAGATTAGGAATAGTAATTTTATAGTTTTAGGTGTCTGCTCTTCATCAAGGGAAAATTACTTCCCACTTGCATCCCATGAACTATAATAATAGGGATGATAATGATGATGATGATGATGAATTACAGTGGTAAGCACTAGAACAGGAGTCAGCAAGCTTTCTCTTTTTCTGAAAAGGCCAGATAGTATTTTAGACTTTGAAAGTCAGATGCTCTTTGTCTCAACTACTCAGTTCTGCTGTTGTCGTATTAAAGGAGCTATAGACAACATTTAAATGAATAAAACTTTATTTACAGACACAGGTTAGGATTTGACCCTATGAATGTAATTTGCTGCCCCCTGGATTAAATTAGTTATACCTTAGAGATATTGCATGTTTGGTTTCAAAGCACCACAATAAAGCCAGTATCACAATAAAGTGAGTCATAATCTTTTTGCTGGTGGAGGGCCTTGCCTTCAATTTGTAAAAAAAAAATGCAACATTTGTGAAGTGCAAGAAAGCAAAATACAATAAAACAAGGTATGCCTGTATTGAGGATATTTGAATTCTAGTGAATTGTTTAATTATAGCGAAGTGCACTTCTTAACTTTTGCTTTAAATTGTATTTTTGAAATATATAATAATTATTGTAAAAATAAAGATATATTAGATTTATTTTTATCTTCAAAAAGACATTCATTCCCCATATCATGCATGTTTGCTAAAGCCTCATAGAGACATTTTCTGTTTGAACAATAATAATTGGTATCTACCCTTCATTATTTGCTGTATTATAAATCAAACCCAAAATATAGTGACTTAGAGAAGAATTCTATTATTGAGTCATAATTTGAGTCTGCAGTTTGAGTTTGTCTTTGCTCCATACCACATTAGCTGGACTCAGCTCACTCTGAGTCTTACTTGAAGAGGCTGGCGTGTCTGGGTTCTCTCTCTGGGTGTTCTTCCATCCTCTTGGAGACTAGCCTAGACTTCTTCTAAGTAGGAGTGGGCAGAGAACCCAGCAGCAAGAGAGCGCAAGCCCTTGTGCACAGGTCTTGTATTTTTCAAGGCTTTGCTTGTATTGTAGTTGCTAATGTTCCATTGGCCAAAGCAAGTCACAAGGTCAAGTCTAGATTTAAGGAGTAAGAAAATTGACTCTGCCTTCTGATGGGAGAGTTGCAGACTCACTTTGCAAAGGGATGTGCATAAAATAAAAAGAGTTGATAGCCATTTTTGCTATCAACAAGATAGTGGCGTAGCTACCAAACAGAGAGAGAGAAAAATGAGCAAGGACAGTTCATACAGTAGGTTCCAGAGCTAAGTGGGGTTCATTCATTACTAAACCTTGATTGAGGACCCAGATAGTCAGCCTGCAGAGCTCACGCTCTGCTCCTGGGATGTCCTTGGGATCTTGTCATATGTACTCTCACTCCTGATCTGTTTCATTGTCAGCCATTTAGGATGTATAAACTGTAGTCCAGGCAAATCCTTTGGTACAAAGCATGTACAGAGGTAAATAAACAGATGCATTGTTTAAAGCCATTTAACTCATGTTCCCACACAAAGCTTTTTTTTTTTTTCCCAGAAAGGAAAGGAGAGAGAGAGAGAGAGAGAGAGAGAGAGAGAGAGAGAGATTGATGAGAGAAAATTCTGCACACACCCCCACTGGGGATCCAGCCTGCAGCCCAGGCATGTAACCTGATGGGGAATCGAACCATAACCTCTTGGTTCATAGGTCAATACTGAACCACTGAGCCACATTGGCCAGGCAGAGCTGTCTTTTTTTAAAATATATATTTTATTAATTTTTTACAGAGAAGAAGGGAGAGGGATAGAGAGTTAGAAACATCAATGAGAGAGAAACATCAATCATCTGCCTCTTGCACAGCCCCTACTGGGGATGTGCCCACAACCAAGGTACATGCCCTTGACCGGAATCAAACCTGGGACCTTTCAGTCTGCTGGCCGACACTCTAGCCACTGAGCCAAACCGGTTAGGGCTGAGCTGTCTTTTAAATTGTTTTCAGTTTCTATTCTAGTCTACATATTCCCAATGCCAGGGCAAAACTAGAGCTGTTAAGTTAATCGGTTAGTGAGTTTAGATATACCCTCACTACTACTAAGATTTAAAGCAGCTGCTGAATCTCTTTTTCTCAGTTCCTTTGGTAACTAGGGAAGACATTCCTTTCCATCTGCGCCCTAATTCTGGCCTCTCAGTCCAAGTAAAAAACTCACTCTATATAGCCAAATAAACCCTTACCCACGTTAACACTGAATCTTAAAAAATGTTTTTAACTCCAGGTCCTCTTTTCTGGGAATACAGAACCAGGCTTATCTCTCCTATATTGTTCCTGCTTTAAAGCTCTCCCATCCAGGTAGAAAATATGATTTTTCTAAAGGCTTAAAGTATTTTGATTCTTCTCAACTTTCACCAGGCCACCTCAATGACACAAGGTTCATATTTTCTTTTTCTTAGAAACCATTGTCTTCTTCTTTTTAAAAAAATATATTTCTTTATTGATTTCAGAGATGAAGGGAGAGGGAGAGATAGAAACATCAATAATAAGATAGAATCATTGATTGGCTGCCTCCTGCGTGCCCCCTACTAGGGATTGAGCCCACAACCCAGGCATGTGCCCTTAGCTGGAATCAAACCTAGGACCCTTCAGTCCGCAGGCCAACACTCTATCCACTGAGCCAAACCGGCTAGGGCAGAAACCATTGTCTTCTGCATTAAACATTATTATATGCCTTCTACCCAATTACCATGATATATTTTCAAATCTATTTTAATTTTCAAATGGAACTTTCAAAGTCTACAGCTCTCTTTTTCTTTTTCAAAAATATGTTTTTATTGATTTTTGGAGAGAGAGAAAGGGAGAGGGAGAAAGAGTGAGAAACATCAATTGATTGCCTCCTGTATGCACGGGGATTGAACCAGCAGCCCAGATATGTGCCCTGACCAGAATAGAACCAGCGACCTTTTTGGTGCATGGGGTGATGCCCAACCAACTGAGCAACACTGGCCAGGGCAGTAAATACTAAAATTTTTATTTAAAAATTATCCAAATTCTCCTTTACATTTTTGCTGTTGTGTAACAAAGTGCATACTATATATTTTCAAAAAAATACACACTATAAAATGAAACCTGTATTGACCTATTTTTATCATTCCTCAAGTTTTACTCCTGATAGTAATTTATTTTTTAAAAGTTTCCATGCTTGCTATTTCACATAGAAAAAAAATTCATTTACAAAACAGAGTAAAACTTGGCTGCAGTTGAGACACACTGTTAATATGGAAAAGTAGTGTGGGAACCTTGATCAGAGTACGCCGGATGTTCAAGGCCAATTTGAGTGTGGGGGCCCTGTCCCAGAGTACACCGGATACTCAAGGACAAGTTGCCATACACAGGTGCAAGGACACAGCAGTTTCACTGTATGCACTATGCAGGCATACTTTTCTATAACCCAAATACTGAGATCACTATTTTAGCAAGAAGCCTCTTTTTTCTAAGTTGGTAAAAAGATGTGTTGTTGATCAGCCAGTGCATGGCTGCTTGGTATGGCTCCTGTGTTTGTAATGGCTACATGGTCTTTGATAAAGCCTCTCTTATATACCTACAACTGCTCATATTGTCTTCTCTGTCTGATACCCAGCGTCCAATGAGGTCCAGTTCCTGGCAGAGGGACTCAGACCCAACAGTTGGAGTAGTGGAGCAGGATTCAAGGAGAAAGTACTCCAACTATTGGCGCAGTGAGCAGGGTGAAGGAGAAACTTACTCCAACAATTGGGCAGCCACCAGGGTTCAGGAATATGTGCAGACTCAGGAGCGAGTGCTCCCAACAAATAGTTAGTAGGGCGACTCCTCAAGAAAGGGACAAGAAATATGCTATGTTGAGAAAACAGAGCAGGAAGACTATATCACAATCAGGTTTTTCTTATCTACTTCTTCCTAGTGTTATTTTTTAATGTATATTTTTAATTGGTTTTTAGAGAGATAGGAAGCGAGAGAGATCCAGAGATAGAAACATTGATGAGAAACATCATCAATCAGCTGCTTCCTGCATGCCCCCTACGGGGGATTGAGCCCAAAACCCCAGGCATGTGTTCTGACCTGGAATAGAACCATGACCCCAAGGTTCCTGGGTTGGTGCTCAACCACCAAGCCACACCAACCAGGCTGTTTCTTCCTACTTTTGACTTTATCACAATTTTGAGAATTGTAGATAAAAATCTAGGAGAATACTACTCTTAGACTTGCATATTTGTCTAATACAGCTATTCATTTTCAAAGTAGACTGTAATTTAGAAGCCTTGTGAATTTTTCAAGACTTCAGTAACCAGTGATTATGTTGCTGCAAATTGTTGGTCAAGATGCAACCATTCCTTTTGCTTAAGTGAGTGATTTTCAACCTATTTCATCTCACAGTACACATAAACTAATTATTAAAATTCTGCAGCATACCAAAAAATATATTTTTTCCAACCTGACAAAAAATACTGTATAATTTTTATTCATGCACCCTGGATGGTTATTGTTGTGTTGGTTGTTGTCATTTTTTTTTATTTGACAATATAAGGGAAAAGAGGTCAGTGCCCCTGACTAAATAGTCAGCTATTGCATGTTTTCAAAATTCCTGTGACACACAGGTTGAAAATCACTGGCTTAAGCTCATCGAAGAAACAATAGAAAACCAAACAACCATCGTAAGATTCTGTTTTAGCTGAAAGAGAATGTGATGGATGGTCACAAAGTACTTCTCAACAGATGTGCTTTGGCAAATTTCCTGGTAGACTGCAGGCAGGTGGTAGGGGTGGTGACTTGCTGGGCTCCCCAAGAAGTTGGCTCCCTTTTCTTTGGGGACAGCTTTGGTTATCGAAAAAGAAAAGGGTGGAACAGGTTCCTGGTCACAGTTGTCATGTCCAACTACCAGGCTTCTGCTGAAGCCCACTAGGGCTGCTGCTTCTAGCTCACAGTTTCTCGAGCTCCTGTTTGACAATGCAGGGAAACTGTACTTAGTAGGAACTATTTCTCCTGACTTTCTAGGATCTGAATGAGCCCTGAATCCCTGAACCAGGCTTTGCATAGTATTTTATCCTAGTAGAGAGAACTCACTGGGACTGGTCCTAGTAATGGAGGAAAGAAGAGAAGAGTGATGAGGGATATGTGTTAGCACAAAGAGTGAGGCTGCAGGAGGAAGCTGCCAAAGGCTTGCACCCCCATTTCTTACTATATTCTCCTTTTCTTTTCCTCTTTTCATCCCTTATTTCTTTTTTCTATCTACCTCTTACTTTTGTTATCATTCACAATTCTTGCTTTTCCTTACTGTATTTCCTTTAATATAATCAATCATATTCTTTTTACTTTTAAAATATGTTTTATTTATTTATTTATTTATTTATTTATTTATTTATTTGTTTGTTTATTGAGAGAGAGAGAAAAGCATCCATTGGTTGCCTCCCGCACACACCCCGACAGGGGATCAAACCCACAACCTGGGTATGTGCCCTGGCCAGGAATCGAACCAGCAACCTTTTGGTACCTGGGTCAACGCTCAACCAACTGAGCCACACCAACCAGCACATCAATCATATTCTTTTTAAAGACCTATCTCTACTCAGTTTTTGTTTTTATGATACATATTGGAATAGAAACAACAGTAATTAAGAGATGAGTAGCATTTCTAAATTAGTATCATTTTATATATTTAATTTGCATTTTAATTTAGCACATGTAACTAAACTAAGAAAGTTGACTGACATTTGTTTAATTTCCTTTTCTAAAAGTTTACTCACAAAGAGCCTTGTGTTGATTGCCAGTGACCTGTGGAAAGGCTGATGGTAGTGGGTAGTTACTGTGGTTTGGCTGTTCTATTGCTAGCCCATTCTCTTCTTTGAGAACCCTTTATGGTGTGTAATTTTTGGAGAAAGTGGCTGCTTTTCCTCATGGGAACAAAGGGCTGTAGGGGTGGCTAAGTAGCGGGGATGGGGGTGTTGAGCCTATGATTGAGGATTAGACAACCAGATACTCTTCAGGACTTAAACTTTAGCCCAGCTTGTGTGGCTCAGAGATTGAATGTTGACCCATGAACCAAGAGGTCAGCTGTTTAATTCCCAGTTAGGACACATGCCCAGATTGCAGGCTCAATCCCCAATAGGGGGTATGCAGGACGCAGCCAATTGATGATGTTTCTCTCCCATCAATGTTTCTAACTATCCCTCTTCCTTTCTCTCTCTCTCTCTCTCTCTCTCTCTCTCTCTCTCTCTCTCTCTCAACAATAAAAACATATTTTTAAAATTTTTTGAATCAGTGAAGTATTGTTATAATAACAGTCGCAACATGACAAAAGGTTGTTACTGCTGCATGATACTTACTTCCTGACCCTTGAGAGCAACTTGGTTCCTTCCTGTTCTTTATCCAAGGTGGGTCCCCCAGCTTCCCAGGAATTCTCTAAGCTCTTCCAATAAATTCCATCTTTCTTTACATAGCCAGCATTGGTTTTTGTTGTATGAAGAAAAAAAAATCTTAACAGAAATCCAAACTGCTACTTCTGATTTAATTACTGAAGAAAAACCCAGCCAGGTCATACTTTTAAAAATGTTATAGGATACCAACCCAACAATGCTGAAGTTGTTGAGTGGTTCATTAATCACTCTTGATACTTTGGGAGATATTTAATATTTCTGAATAAATTTTTACATTTAAAATTAAAAATTAGGAAGACTAAAACCAAAAATGTTCTCCCCAGCTAAATGCAACTACTGTAAAAATTGTTTGCAAACTTATCTCAAAATCACAAAAACATTAAGCAAATATTTCTATTTATCTATCAATCTCTCTATTTAAACATGAATCATGCAGACATTTTTTCACTTTTCTTCTTCGCTACTTGGTCTTTTTCTATTTGTAGCCTTTTCGGTATAAAATAGATATTTTCTTCTCCCTCGTTTTGTATTTTTGTTGTTAATCTTCACCTGAGAATATTTCTCCATTGCTTTTCAGAGAGAGTGGGACTAGGGATGGGGCAGGGGGGAGGGAGGGAGGGAGGGAGAGAGAGAGAGAGAGACATCAATGTGAGAGAGACTGGTTGCCTCCCGCATGTGCCCAAACCGAGGATGGAGAGCAAACTTGCAACCCAGGTACATGCCCTTAACCAGGAATCGAATCTGCAACCCTTCGGTGCCCAGGCAGACACTCTAACCATTGAGCACACCGGCCAGGGCTCAAATGGATTTTAATCAAGTGTTGTGGTCTGTCAATTAAACCACAAAATTTCTATGTTACCTGCTAAAGCCTGGTATTTTGTGTGTGCAGTTTGCAGGAAAATAAAATCATGACTATGGTTCAGGCCATATCATCTTTTATATCTCATTCATAGTGAATGATAAACACCTCAATTGCCCAACATGATATGAAGATTTTGAAGTTAAACAGTCTTGGATTCAAATTTTAGTTCCCCTCTATGAGATCTGAGGCATATTACAGAATCTTTATGCTTCTAAGATTTCTTATTTGCACAAAAGTGATAACAATATCTTCCTTCAAGGTCAATGTAAAGATTAAAGATATGAAACATGCTTAGATAATGACCAAGCCACCCATTGTGTGTGGAACCTATACTATACATGTGTCATCTATAGTAAATATGCAGTAAACTGTAGACAATATTAAATCTAAAATGAAGAATAGCAGATTTCCCAAGCACCCCTCTTCTAGAAAAATGAACATGAGTCAAAATTTTTGTATAAAATTTCATGAGATTCTCTAACATCTTAAAGTCATTTCTTGAACTTAATATAAGCTGCATTAAATCAAGTAGCTTTCTTTTTAAAAAAATCTTAGCCAAGTACATATTTATTAATTTGAGAGAGAGAGAGAAACATCTGTTGCCTCCCATATGCACCCTGATCAGGGATTGAACCCACAGCCTTTGGTGTACAGGACGATGCTCCAACCAATTAAGCCACCTGGCCAGGGCTCAAGTAGCCTTCTTTTAAGTTGCTTGTGTGAGAGACAGTGTTCACAGATACCCATATGTTTGCCTATAGTTGGGATGGGACTATAGAAATAGTCTGTCCAGAGGACTGTGAGTGGAAGAACATGTGACACTTCCAGCCCAAGACCATAAGAGGTAGGTGTGAGTTCTCAGTTTTTTCTTTCCCATCAGTGGAGTTGGAAATAAAGGACTTTAAGAACAGTTGCAAACATAGCATCCCAGGTTCCAGATTTGTAGGCTTGGGTTGCCTGGGCCGGCTGCTGAGGAAGGGGCCTGCAAATGGCCCTCAGCCCCTCACAGAGGCTGGCCACACCACTACCGGGGTGAGGGTCCCCACTGGGGGGCATGGCCAGCCTGAAAACGGCCCTCAGCCCCTGACCCAAGCTGGCCATGCTCCCATGGGGTGAGGGTCCCTGCTGGGAGGCGTGGCCAGACTGCAAACAGCCATCAGCCCCTCACCCAGGTTGGCCACGGCCCCCCAGTGGGGACCCTCACCCCATGGGGGCATGGCTGGCCTGCAAACCACCACAGGCCCCTTGCCCAGGCCGCCCTGCCCCCCCAAGGGAACTCCCACCCTGATCCAGGACACCCTTCAGGGAAAACCATCCAGGCCCCACCCATACACCAGGCCTCTATCTATATTAATAAAAGGATAATATGCTAATTAGACTGGGCGACCTTCCAGGAGACCTTCTGGACATTCTTCTGGACAAAGCCATGGTTGCGGGGCTGAGGTAGAGGCGGTTAGGGGCCAAGAGGGGAGGGCAGTTTCAGGTGATCAGGCCAGTGGGGGGGGGGGGAGCGTTTGGTTGATCAGGCCGGCAGGGGGGCAGTTGCAGGTAAGCAGGCCAGCAGTGTGGGGGGGGGCAGTTGGGGGTGAGCAGGCTATCAGTAGGGGTCAGTTGGGGGCGATCAGGCTGGCAGGAGGGGGAAGTCAGGGGTGAGCAGGCCGGCAGACAGAGTGGTTAGGGGCAATCAGGCAGGCAGGCAGGTGAGCAGTTAGGAGCCAGCAGTCCCTGATTGCGAGAGGGATGTCTGACTAATGGTTTAGGCCCGATCTCCAGGGATCAGGCCTAAACCGGCAGTTGAATATCCCCCGAGGGGTCCCAGATTGGAGAGGGTGCAGGCTGGGCTGAGCGACACCCCCTCCGCCACCCCCATGCACGAATTTTGTGCACCAGGCCACTAGTTTATTATAAAGGACATTAAAGGATATGAATCAATAGTCAGATGAAGAAATACATAGGGTGGAGTCCCAAACAAGGAGTTTCTGTCCTTGTAGAACTTGGGGGCCTAGTAAAGTGGCACAGGAAAGCATTCTGGTTCCCCAACATGGAAGCTCTCCAAAAGGGACAAACTGTCCTTTTTGGGTCTTTTTCTAAAACTTTATTGTTGAGAGTATTACAGATGTCCCTCTCCCCACCCCCCCAATTGCCTTCCTCCACCCAGATCTCATCCCACCCCAGGCCATCACCACCCTATTGTCTGTGTTCATGGGTAATGCATATATGCATATAAGTTCATATATACTAGTATATATACTAGAGGCCCAGTACATGAAATTCGTGTGCAGGCAGGGTCCCCAGGCCTGGCCAGCGATCAGGGCCAATCAAGGCCTTCCTTCCCCCCGGCTGCTGGCTGCGGGCCGGGCCTTCCTTTGTTCCACACCACCCCCTGGTGGTCAGCACACGTCATAGCGAGTGGCTGAACTCCTGGTCGGTTGAACTCCCAAGGGAACAATTTGCATATTAGCCTTTTATTATATAGGATATTATTGGTTTTACAGAGAGGAAGGGAAAGGCATAGAAAGTTAGAAACATCAATGAGAGAGAAACATCAACCAGCTTCCTCCTGCATGTCCCCTACTGGGGATGGAGCCCGCAACCAAGGAACATGCCCTTGACTGGATTCAAACTCAGGACCCTTCAGTCCATGGGCCAACATTCTAGCCACTGAGCCAAACAGGCTAGGGCTGCATATAAGTTCTTTGGTTAATTTCTTCCTATTGCCCTCCCCTTCCTTCTGAGATCTGTCAGTCTGTTCCATGCTTCATGCTTCTGGTGCAACTTTATTCATCAGTTTATTTTGTTCATTAGATTCCTTATTTTGATTTTTAGATTCAATTGTTGATAGATATATATTTCTTGCCACTTTATTGTTCATATTTTTTTATCTCTTCATCCTCTTCAACATTTCATATAATATTGGATGAACTCCTTCAGCTGTTTCTTGTCTGTGAAGCTCTTTATCTGACCCTCAATTCTAAATGATAGCTTTGCTGGGTAGAGTAATTTTGATTGTGGGTTCTTACTATTCATCATTTTGAATATTTCTTGCTACTCCCTTCTGGCCTGCAAAGTTTCTGTTGAGAAATCAGCTGACAAACGTATGTGTGTTCCCTTGTAGGTAACGAACTGCTTTTCTCTTGGTGCTTTTAAGATTCTCTTTGTCTTTTTTTATGTTTTTATTGATTTCATAGAGGAAGGGAGTTTTACATTCAAGTGGCTATGGGCCTGCTCCCTCCTCCCCCTGCCTTTTCATCAGCCTTCCGTGTGACAGGCAGGGATAATTGCCAACCGCATAAGCCTAAACATAATTTTCCAAAACCTTTGGTAACTTAAAACTTTAGAACATTGCTGAAATGTTCTAAATATTATTAATTTATTAAATATCTAGGTATTTTAAAATGACAAAATACTGAAATACTAATATGAGTTTGCCTCGTATGAAAAATCTAGAGGATAAATTTGAATCTACTAATTGAATATGTCTTGTATTTTATTTGAAATACATCCTTAAAAATGTGAAGGCATTACTAATCTGAGAAATGATAAGTATTTAACTTGCCACCTAAAATTTGAGGCTTCAAAGAATTAAAAGTTCAAATTAAGTTGGGAGAAATTATATGGTTGTGATAATAAAATGCATAAAGTTTAGAAATTCATTTTTAAGAAAAATAATTCTTCCTTTTTTTTCTGGAGAAATTAGTAGTTCAAAATATATTGTAGTCCTTATGTGTACTACCTGTGGTTAAAAATTTCAACTTAGGATATAATATTTTATTGGCCTAATTAAAAAAGGAGGATTAATTCTATGGTCTGAACCAAATTTTTAATATAAAAACCAGTTTAAATTTAATTAACATCTTTTAGAATAATTTCAAAGAGTGTATAATATACTCTTTGGGTTATATATAGTTGATAGTCTTTCCAAGTTAAATTTCAAGACTTTAACCAAGAGATAGCTTTGGGACATTTCAAGGCCCTAGAAATGATTCATGGATTTATTCTCTTCTTAAAAGAAATATTTTTGAACTAAACTAGATCGATCTAATATACTTGAAATCACGTGGAAAGCTTTATTAAATAAAAATTAATAACTGTGTTCTATTTATATACATGAATTTTAAATGTTATAAAGGTTTCAACCTCTAAGGTTGGCAGGACAAAGTTGCTGAATACTTCTTAAGCAGAACCGGATAATTCAGCAGTGGAATTTTAAGATGGGAGCCCTCAAACAGCCTGCTCTTTAGATAGGCTGGGGGATAGGGTGGCATCTGTACTTCATAAGTCAAATGTATAAGTTTGCTTATTTTACTTTTTCAATAAAGATACATATTTTAATTACTTAATAAATTAGCTTTTTACAATATAATCAAGGTCTCATATAAACTCATTTATATGAGAAGCCAGTATTTTATAAGCAATTGGAGCTAACAAAGCCCCAAGTAAAATTTGCATACATATGCAAATGAGCACTAGCCAAAAAGAATGCTGTTTAAAAGTAAATTTTAAGGTTAATAAAAAGGAGAAATTTTAAAATCTCTTCTGCTAGTATTTACAAAGTAAACTAAAAGTTATTATTCAAGCATTAAATCTCACCATTAATGAGGCACCATAAGCAAGAAGAGAGTTACTTTTACTTGATATGTATGCATTGCAGTATTGGCCAGAAATACCTCTCTCCTATTGGTATTTCTGAAAAGCAACCAAGTTTGTAGCTCTGTTTAAAAGCAAGAAAAAAGTTTTTAAAAGGAATTCCCTAAAGGTGGCTTAGAAATTACTCTGGGAGAAAAGAACAGTAGATTCCCTTCAAATATCTAGAAAACTATAATTCAAAATCAATGTATTAGGCCTCAAAAAGAAAAATAAATAATTTGTATGTTACATCTGCCTCAAGGGCCTCTAAAATCCCAACTTGAAAAACAAACAACGGGGGAATAGTGAAGAAATCTCCTGTAAGTAAACTACATCAAGCCTTTATTACTTTATATTTTTTTCACTTTGATTTTTTTCATTTGTAATGCTAATGGCAAGACATCCATGGAATTACACTGGTATCAGAATAAGCCAAAGGAAAATGGTCTGGTTAAATGGAAAGATCCCAAGTTTGGTTTGTGGAAGGTTCCCTTTATTAACCTTTGGTCAAGGATATGCTTGTGTATTTCCAGAAAACTCCTCCAAGCCCGTGTGAAAACTTCAACAATGGATCTGAGAGAGGAACTGCTCACCCTGTACCTGTGGCTGCAGACCATCGACTACTCCAACCACAGATAGCAGGAGCCCCAAGCAACACGCTGATGAGACAGAGGAGAAACAGTCCAGAGATGGGGGATGATAAAGACGCCTTGCCATGCTAGCAGTCATCAGCTGTGCATCAGTGCAGGTTGCCCTGGACAAAGCCAAAGAAGGTCGGACCTGCATTGTCATCGTCCACCGTTTGTCCACCATCCAAAACTCAAATATCATTGCTGTTATGTCAGAAGGGGATGGTGATTGGGAAGGAGAGCCATAAGGAACTGATGGCCCAGAAAGAAGCCTAGTAAGGACTAATTCCTTAACTATCTGACAACAATTTTTAAAAGTCTTAAAGGGACCTGAGCCCTGCAAATGGCATACACCTTTCTAAATTTATTAAGAAAACAAAAAGGGGGAAATGCCAGTGGCTAAGACCAACAAGTAGTTAGCATAATTATGCAAGAAGTCCATTGGAAGTCTAATGGACTTTGATATTCAGCAAGAGCTGAAAATCACCATAAAATTGTCCTGCTTTTGATCAAATGGCTGAAGGCAATCCTCTAACCTGATAATCCTTTTATTGTTTACCAAACTTTACCATTGATATGCCTGTTTGCTTTGCTAAAGGGCAAATGTATATTCAGGTAAATAAAAGATGACAGGCCCAGGGTTCAGAGAGCTTCTCCGATAGAGGGAATTTATCTGCCTGGCTCCCCCATGCCTTCTAATTTTATATTTCTTGTCTAGTATATTAATTTGTGTGTCAGCCCCTTTTCCAGATCCTGAATCCTTGCTGCAAAAGATTGTGGCATTTTTTTATTTCTTTTTTTATCTCATTAGTAACCCAGTATATAGAGAGCACCTGGCAAAGCACTTGAGCAAAGCTGTCAGCTGAGTCCAGTGGCATTGGCAAAACCATGTCCTGGAAACATACCTTGCCAAAGGCAAGAATGTTGTCAGTCCTGACCTATAGCTCAGGCGCCAGGGGAGGGTACCATTATCTAAGTTCAGCCAGGCACCAGGGGCGGACACAATCATTTGGGCTCAGTCAGGCCTGACAATTATGAGAAGTCACAAGAATGAAGAATTGCAGCTTGATCTTTAAGCATGATTTCACATAATTTCCTTTGTCTTAAATTCTTATTGATAAAACTTCCTGGTATCATGCTGTATATAATAAACGCGCTGCACTAGCTCGGGGTCACTGTCTCTCCATCCGAGAACAGTGTCCCACCTGGTCCCAGCTTTACCTACTGTCTCTGTGTCTTTCTTTTTCTCAATCCCCAGTCACCCCTACTCAGGACTCATTCACTCTCAAGCCATGCTGGTCGCGGCCGGAGAACCCCCATAACAGTCATTGTTTAATAACATGCTATTTAGTTTCCATGTGTTTAAATGTTTTTGGGTGTTTTTACTGCAATTGATTTCTAATTTCATTCCACTGTGATCTGAGAAGATACTTGATATGATTTCAAGCTTCTTGAACATGTAGAGAATTGTTTTGTGTCCAAACATGTGGTATATCTTTGTGAATGATCCATGTGCACTTGCAAAGAATGTATATTCTGCTGCTTTGGGGTGAAATGTTCTATAAATGTCAATTAAATCCATCTTATCTATTGTGTCCTTTAGAATCACTGTTTCCTTTTAATATTTTGGCTGAAAGTTCTACTCAGTGAAGTCAGTGGGGTGTTAAAGTCTCCTACTATGACTGTATTGTTGTCGTTCTCTCTTTTAAAGTCCTCTAGAAGTATTTTTAATATATTTAGGTGCTCCAATTTTTGGTGCATATATGTTTACCAGGGTTATATCCTCTTATTGGATCAATCCCTTTAGCATTATATAGTGCCCTTTGTTCTCTTGTGATGGCCTTCATTTTGAACTCTATTTTGTCAGATATGAATATTGCTACTCCAGCTTTTTATTTTATTTTCCATTTGCATGGAAAATATTTTCCATCCCTTCACTCTCATCCTGTGTGTGTCTTTTCTTTTGAGGTGGGTCTCTTGTAGACAGCATATAGCTGGGTCCATCTACCCTATGACTTTTGATTGGATCATTAAATCCATTTACATTTTACCCTTTACACTCGCTTGCTTTTTTCTCGATTCCTTTATTCTACTCGGGATTTAATTTTTTAAATACCTCAGATTTTACAAAGCGCGGCAGTTTACAAAGAAACTGGAGTTTCTTTTCATACAAACTTATTTATTTGGATTTTTTTTATATTTCAAATTATTGATACATTCAAAGAGTATAAAAAGAGCTGCTACCGATGCTAACCGTGTTGAGTCACACTCGACATCGAGTGCAAAAGGTTAAGGTTATTATTGATAGGTACTTATTTATTGCCATTTTAATTATGTATGCCTAGGTTTCTCTCTCTATTTCTTCTTCCCATTACAGCAATCATTTTAGCATTTCTTGCAATGCTGGCTTGGTGGTGATGTACTCCTTTAGCATTTTTTCATCTGGGAAGCACTTTCTTTGACCATCTATTTTGAATGATAGCCTTGCTGGATATAGTAATCTTGGTTTCAGATCCTTGATTTTCATCACCTTTTGTGTACTTTATGCCATTTCCTTCTGGCCTGTGGAGTTTCTGATGAGAAATCAGACGTCAGCCTTATGGGAGCTCCTTAGTAGGTAAGTTTTCTTTTATCTTGCTGCCTTTACGATTCTGTCTTTAATTTTCATAATTTTAATTATGATGTGTTTGGGCATGGGCCTGTTTGGGCTCTTCTTGTTTGGGGTTCTCTGTGTCTCTTAAACTTTACCAGGTTAGGGAAGTTTTCTACCATTATTTATTCAAACAGGGTCTCTATCCCTTTTTCTCTTTCTGCCTCTTTTGATACAACTTCGATTCTAATATTGTTGTTTCACATTGTCCCACAGTTCCCTAAAGCTGTCCTCCTGTTTTTTCTTTTTGGTTCTCTGATTGAGTGATTTTTTTCAACCTTGTCTTCTAATTCACTGATTCGATCCTCAGCTTCCCCTAATCTGCTATGTATTTCTTCCAATGTATTCTTTATTTGTGCTTTGTCATTCTTTATTTCTGTTTTCATAGTTACTATATCTTTTCTCATGCTGTTGAATATCTTTACCATTATTTCTCTGAACTCTGTTTCAGATAAATTTATTTCTGCTTCTTTTATCTCTTCTGGAGAATTCTCTTGTTCTTTCATTTGAGAGTTTCTTTGTCTCATTTTGGCTGCCTGTTTGGATTTGTGACTATGTATTAGGTAGATTCTGTATGATTCTCAATCTCTAGTGCAGGACAGTGTATAATACTGTTTCTGACTAATTAGATCTTGCAAATATTCAAAACCTCCAGAGACTGCCTCTGCCTACATACTGATAGGGTTCTGACTTGAATAGGCCCCGGTGATCATCCTCAGGTGTGGCAAGAGTTTGTTTCAACAGGGTGAGGCAGTTGCTTTTGCCTGGAGGCTGTTATTTTTAATCTCTTAAGTGGCCTCAGGGCAAGGTGTTTTCCAATAAGGTGGGTCAACTGTCTTTCCACCAGGCAAGGCATTTGTCTGTTTGGGAAAGATATCCTCTGCTGTGTGAGGAAATGTTTCAACATAGGAAACATGTCTGCCTTCTGAGCTTTAACTCCTAAGTCCCTAGTCCTGGCTTCTGCTCACACAGCTCCAGTCCACTCTGCCCTCACTCTGCAGGAGACAAGGTGGGTGGCTCCATAGGGAATTTTGTGTGTTGGGCCTTTAAGAGAGTGCCTGAATTCCCTACTGTCTTTCCTTGGCAGACAACAATCCTGCTGCTTTTCACAGCCAGATGTTATGTTATCCTTCTCAGGTCTGATTCTCTCTGCTGGGGGGCCCACCATGGGGATTAGATTCCCAAGTTTTCAGTGGCAACCCCCCACAGCTGAGATATCTCTCTGGAATATCAGTTGCTGTCTGTGGGCATCCAGCCAACATCTATGTGGTTTCCACTTTCGATCTTTGGGTATCAGGGTTCTCTCCAGTGAGTCTTCCTTTGATTAATCAGGAAGTTTTTCAGTATTTTAGTTGTAATTACAGTTTGTTCCTGGCAGCATATCCGTGCAACATCTACTTATTCTGCTGCCATTTTTTATTCTCTCTCTCTGCTGGTTTTACAGCTCTGGCACTAGAACCCTGTGATAACAGTTCTTGTATGGGGCTAGGACCCCTTACTCCTCAGCCAAAATATCTCTCTTAATTAAAAACCTGACACATGTGGGTGTTGGAATAGAACATTCTGCATCTCCACGCTTCCTAACAGTCTTATTTTTTTAAAATAAATCTTTATTGTTCATATTATTACAACTGTTCCTCTTTTTCCCCTCCATAGCTCCCCTCCACCCGGTACCCACCCCACCCTCTGCCCTTACCCCACCCCCCACTGTCCTCATCCATAGGTGTACGATTTTTGTCCAGTCTCTGCCTGCACCCCCCACACCACTTTCCCCCCAAGAATTGTCAGTCCACTCCCTTTCTATGCCCCTGATTCTATTATATTCACCAGTTTATTCTGTTCATCAGATTTTTTATTCACTTGATTTTTAGATTCACTTGTTGCTAGATATGTACTTGTTGTTCATAATTTTTATCTTGACCTTTTTCTTCTTATTCCTCTTCTTAAAGAATGCTTTTCAGCATTTCATATAATTCTGGTTTGGTGGTGATGAACTCCCTTAGCTTTTTCTTATCTGTGAAGCTCTTTATCTGACCTTCAATTCTGAATGATAGCTTTGCTGGGTAGAGTAATCTTGGTTGTAGGCTCTTGCTATTCATCACTTTGAATATTTCTTGCCACTCCTGTCTGGCCTGCATAGTTTCTGTTGAGAAATCAGCTAACAATCCTATGGGTGCTTCCTTGTAAGTAACTAACTGTTTTTCTCTTGCTGCTTTTAATATTCTCTCTTTGTCTTTTGCTCTTGGCATTTTAATTATGATGTGTCTTGGTGTGGTCCTCTTTGGATTCCTTTTGTTTGGGGTTCTGTGCACTTCCTGGACTTGTAAGTCTATTTCTTTCACCAAGTGGGGGAAGTTTTTGGTCATTATTACTTCAAATAGGTTTTCAGTATCCTGCTCTCTCTCTTCTTCTGGCACCCCAATAATTCCAATGTTGATACGCTTGAAGTTGTCCCAGAGGCTCCTTACACTATCTTCATATTTTTGGATTCTTTTTTATTTTTGCTTTTACGGTTGGGTGTTTTTTGCTTCTTTGTATTTCAAATCTTTGACTTGATTCTTGCGATCCTCTAGTCTGCTATTGGATCTCTGTATATTATTTTTTATTTCAGTCAGTGTATGCTTAATTTCTAGTTGGTCCTTTTTCATATACTCGAGGTCTCACTAAATTTATCGGCCTTTTCTAGAAAATTCTTGAGAAACCTTATAACCATGGTATTGAACTCTATATCCTGTAGTTTGCTTTCCTCCATTTCTTTAATTTGTGATCAGTTTCTTTGTCTCCACATTTTGGCTGCTTCCCTGAGCTGACAGAGTGGTTTTGTGTGCTAGGTGTCTTATTGGGCCCAGAGGCTCAGCCTCCCAAGTTACCTGAGGGGGACACTCTTGGTGCACCCCTTTGTGGGCTGTGTGCACAGTCTTGTTATAGGTAAGCCTTGATTATTGTTGGTATCACTGGGAGGAATTGACCTCCAGGCCAATTGGCTGTGAGGATCAGCTGTGTCTAAAATGGGAGAACTTCTGTGCTGGAGACACCCTTAAGAGACAAGACTTGCTTCAGTGGGGCTTTGGTGCTCACTGAGTCTGCCCCCTGAGTGTGTTCCTTATGCATCTGAGGAGTTTTAATCTGGATGGTCCCACTCTGACCCTTGCGTATGCTGGCTCTTGGATCTCCAAGGAGGTGCTAATTTAGCCTCTGCCTGAGGCCACCCAGCAGGAGCTTTTGAGAGATCTGCAGATTCCTCTTCTTTGTTTGGGTTTTGGAGGTGCCCAGATGAGGCCCAGCTGTGAAGCAATGCAAGCTGCTGCGGGGTCTTGGGCCTTCTTTTGAATGTTTTGGGTCTCACTGACTCAGCTGCAGTTTGTTAGGTAAGTTTAGAATTCAAAGGACCAGGCCATTCATATGCAAAAGCCTCTGCGCTCAGCTCGGATGGGGTGGAGTCTTGGGGCGGAGTCTCAGGGCGGAGCAAACACAATGGCTTTGTGGGGGGTATCTCAGGGCGGAGCAAATAGCAATGTTTTCCCATCAGCCCTTCCCTAAGAGGGCCCTGGGCCTCAGTGTACCGCAGTAATCACTGCAAGCACCTCTGAGAGAAAGCCGCCCTCAAGTTTCACCCACTGCCAGACAGTCCAGTTTCTCCCCACATGAGTCTGGGTCCCCAGAGTCTCGCCTGGAACTAGAGTTCTGAGCAGTCGGGAGTTTTTGTCTCCCTCCTGTTTTAGAAAGCCAGCCGTGTACTCAATTGCAAGCCCTCTCCGCAAGTGTGCCTCCCTCTCTGTGCGTGTGCCTCCGTACCTCTGCCTTCCGCAGCTCCTGAGTCTCAGTGTGCTGTTCTCTTTCCTTCTAGTTGTAGAATTTCCACTCAGCCAGCTTTCCTTTGGTTCTGGATGATGTCCGTTTTGTCCTTAAGTTGTAGTTTTGAAATTGTTGTGCGAGGCAGTTTAGGTGTTTACCTATGCCGCCATCTTGGTTTCTCTTCCTAACAGTCTTAATATGTTTTTTTCTTTAATTCTCTAGTTGTAGGGCTTCCATTCAGCCTGATTTCAAGTGGTTCTGAATAATGGTTGTTCTGTATTTTAGTTATAGTTTTTAAAAATATATTTTTATTGATTTCAGAGAGGACGGGAAATAGAAACATCAATGATGAGAGAGGATCATTGAATGCCTCTTGCATGCCCCCTACTGGGGATGGAGCCCACAACCTGGGCATGTGCCCTTTGCCAGAACTGAACCTATGACCCTTCAGTCTGCAGGCTGACACTCAATCCACTGAGCCAAACCGGCTAGGGCTTTAGTTATAGTTTTGATGTGGTTGTGGGAGGAGGTGAGTACTGCATTCAGCTACGCAGCCATCTTGGTTCCACCCTTTTGGGGTCTTTATTGGAGCCTTCTTTAAGTAGTCATGATTGAGTTATTGGCCACTGTTGCTTGATTCAATCTTAATCCCTTCTCCCCACCCTGGAAGTCAGGAGATGGGACTAAAAGTTCCAATCATCTAACCACATGACTTGCTCCTAAGAGTAACCATCTCCCAGCTTTTGGTGGGGTCCAAAAGTTACTTCAACAACACAAGAAATACCCTTGTTGCTCTCCTCAATAAGGAAATTCCCAGAGGTTTGTGAGTTGTGAGCCAGGAACCCTGGATGAAAGCCAAAAATATAAGACAAATATATTTCAGTCATCTGAATGACCATATATTTCTGATGTCATAATATTGCAAAAGATCTTTCACATATCTCACTGAATTTTTAAAATTTTAAGATAAGATTATGCCTCTTTTATAGAATAAACTGAAATTCAAAAACTGTATGTCCTTTGGTCCAAGCACACCAGATCTTCTTTTACTATGCTGTATTTTTAAGTGAAAACTTACCTTAGTATCTTACTGCAACTTAAAAAACTAATCTGATCTAGCCATCTTTTTCTAGCCTTTTTTTACAAAAGATTAGAGGAGGATATATAAACTTCTTTTGTTAATCCTCACCAGAGAATAATTTTTCTACTGACTTTTTATTTTTTTAGAGAAAGTGGAAGGAATAGAGACAGAGAGAAATATCAATGTGAGACACATCGATTGTTTACCTTCCACACGTGCCCTGACCAGGCCTGGGGATCAAGCATGCAACCAAGGTACTTGCCCTTGACCTGAATCGAACTTGGGAACCTTCAATCTGCCGGGCAATGCTCTAATCACTGAGCTAAATGGCTAGGGCAAGATGGTTATATTTTTAACTACATCTCAAAGGGTTTAGCTTGTGTATATCTTATACTGTATATAAAAAGACTGATAACTTTCTGTAATAATAGTTGGTTAAAATTATTGGATGTTTTCAACTAAAATACTACATATATTTGATAAAAATTTATTAATGAAAGTAATACATATTTTATTGGGAAATTACTAACAATAATATAGATTTTGTATTTCACTTTTGTCAAAAACAGAATATTTGCTTCAAAAGAAGTGAAAGTGTAAACACACAGAAGCTTCATTTTTTTAAAAATATATTTTTATTGATTTCAGAGAGGGAGAGAGAAATTGAAACATCAATCATGAGAGAGAACTATTGATCTGTTGCCTCCTGCACACCTCACACTGGAGATCAAACTTGTCACCTGGGCATGTGCCCTGACAGGGAATCGAACTGTGACCTCCTGGTTCATAGGTTGATGCTCAACCACTGAGCCAAGATATTGAAAAACTATTTGAAGAAATGATAACAGAAATGGAGGAGGGACAACAGTAAGGACCTACAACCAAGATTATTCTATCCAGTAAAACTATTATTTAGAATTGAAGGTCAGATAAAGAGCTTCACAGACAAGAAAAAGCTAATGGAGTTCATCATCACCAAACCAGTATTATATGAAATGTTGAAGTGTAGTCTTTCTCCTCCACTTCCTCCACATCTTCCTTCTTGTTCTTCTTCTTCCTTCTCCTCATCCTCTTCTTAAAGGAGAAGAAAGAGAAGGGGGAAAAGATAAAAAATATGAAATTAAAATGGAAAATAAATATATGTTTATCAACAATTATATCTATAAATAAAATAAACAAGAAATCTAATAAACAAAATAAACTAGTGAATAAGTAGAATCAGAGGCATGGAAACATGGAACAGACTGACGAATCTCAGAGGAAAGGGGGCGGGGGCTAGAAGAGCTTAGACCAGTGATGGGCAACCTTTTGAGCTTGGTGTGTCAAACTTCGCCAAAAAACTGAGCATAACACGGGTAGTGTGTCACTTTGAGGAAAAAACATTATTTCGCAAATGTTTCATCCTCAGGAGCAGCAAATGTTTCATCCTCGGCCTGCGGCCACCTCAGCAGCTGCATGTCATCAAAAATGGCTACACGTGTCAGTGCTGACACGTGTGTCATAGGTTCGCCATCACTGGCTTAGACAAAGATCTTATATGCATATAAGCATTAACTATGGACACAGACAATAGGGTGGTGAAGGCCTGGGGCAGGGTAGGAAGCAGATGGAGGGGGATGTTGGGGCGGGGGAAGGGAGACATCTGTAATACCCTCAACAATAAAGATTTAAAAAAACAAAAAACTCTATTCTACATTTTATTTTAGTATATTATTCTTTATTTTTTAATATTTAGAGATATGATTCACTAAGAATTTATTTTTAAGTATGATGTAATAAGGGGATCTAATTTTATCTTTACAACTGGTGGCTGGTTATTTCAAGACTAGAAGCCCGGTGCAGGAAATTCGTGCACGGAGGAGGGTTGTCCCTCAGCCCAGCCTGTACCCTCTCCAATCTGGGACCCCTCACAATCCAGGACTGCTGGCTCCTAACTGCTTGCCTGCCTGCCAGCCTGTTTGCCCCCAACTTCCCTCCTCTGCCAGCCTGGTCACCCCTAACTGCCCTCTCCTGCAGGGTTGATCACCTCCAACTGCCCTCCCTTGCAGGCTTGGTCCCTCTCAACTGCCCTCCCTTGCAGGCCGGGTGCCTCCCAACTGCCCTCTCCTGCTGGCCATCTTGTGGTGGCCATCTTGTGTCCACATGGGAGCAGGATCTTTGACCACATGGGGGCAGCTATATTGTGTGTTGCAGTGATGATCAATCTGTATATTACTCTTTTATTAGATAAGATAGAGGCCTGGTGCACGGGTGGGGGCCAGCTGGTTTGCCCTGAAGGGTGTCCCGGATCAGGTGGGGGTTCCCTTGGGGTGTGGGGCGGCCTGAGCGAGGGGCCTGTGGTGGTTTGCAGGCCGGCCACGCCCCCTGGCAGCCCAAGCAGAGGCCCTGGTATCTGGAATTTATTTTCCTTCTACAACTGAAACTTTGTAGCCTGGAGCGGAGCCAAGCCTGGGGCTCCCTCCGCTGGCAGCCATTTGTGTTGGGGTTATAATTGAAACTTTGTAGCCTTAAGCGGGTGGGCCCGGCCAGGGTGTGCGGAAAGCTTTGCTTCCCCTGTTGCCGGCGGCAACCCTGGCCTGCTCTCTCAAGCTCCATTCTGCGCCATTTGTTTGAATTTGTTTACTTTCTATAATTGAAACATTGTAGCTTGAGTGGAGGCTTAGGCCTGGCTAGGGCAGGCGGAAAGCTTGGCTTCCTCTGTTACCTAGGAAACCTTACTCTCTGTGGCTGTAGCCATCTTGGTTTGGGTTAATTTGCATACTCGCTCTGATTGGATGGTGGGTGTGGCTTGTGGGTGTGTCGGAGGTATGGTCAATTTGCATATTTGTCTATTATTAGATAGGATCACTTCTTAAATATTCTACCAATTTACTAACTTAGAATATCTCCTTGAAAACATACTGATTTGTTATAACCACATGGATTTTTGTACTCTTTAACATAGTCCATATATTATTTGTCTCTTCCAATACCCATAATATACATTTTAAATTAGTTTAACTTTATAGTAAATTTTAATGTATGGGATTAGCTTCCCTTTATTATTATCTGTATTAATAATTTCATGTACTTGTAATTTCTTAGGTCGACACCATGTATTTTCATATTTTCAAGTGTTCTAGTCTTCCAATTTGTAATTTCAACTTTGTGCTATGATCCAGTAAGTATACAGTACAGTGTGTATAAGAAACACCCAAATATGTAAATAATTTTTAGAAGAGTTTATTTGATCCACTCATCTACTAATGGGTACTTTGGATGTTTCCAGATCTTAAGTATTGTAAATTTCATGCTATGAACATAGGGCTGCATATTTTCTTTCTGAATGGTGTTTCGCGTTTCTAAGGATATATTCCTAGAAGTGGGATCACTGGGTCAAATGAAAGTTCCATTTTTAATTTTTGGAGGAAACTCCATACCGTTTTCCACAGTGGCTGCAGATACCATTCTGAAAGGTGTGAGGAGATACCTCATTGTCATTCTAATTTGCATCTCTTGGATGATTAGTAAATTTGAGCTTTTCATATGTCTCTTGGCCTGTATGTCCACTTCAGAGAACAGTCTTTTCAGTCCTTTCCCCATATTTTAATTGAACTGTTTTTTCTTCCTTTTGTTAAGATGTATGAGTTCCTTATATATTTTGGAAATTAATCCCTTATCAGATGTATCATTGGCAAATATGTTCTCCTATGCAGTGGGCCCCTTTTCATTTTGTTGATGGTTTTGTGTGTGTGGTGTGTTTTTTGTTTGTTTTCACTGTGCAGACGCTTTTTATTTTGATGTAGTCCCATTTGTTTATTTTCTCCTTGGTTTCCTTTGCCCTATGAGATGTAATGGTAAACATATAATAGATGATTGGATAAAAAATCTGTGGTATATTTACACCATGGAATACAATGCAGCTGTAAAAAAGAAGTGTCTCTTACCATTTGAGACAGCATGGAGGGACCTGGAGAGTATTTGCTAAGCAAAATTAGCCAATCAGAGAAAGAAAAGTATGATAGGATCTCTCATATGTGGAATCTAATAAAAGGGTAATATGCAAATTAACCGACACTCGGTCACAAAGATGGAAGCACCCATAGCCACAAGATGGCGGTGCCCAGTCCTCTCAGCCCTGCCAGAGTCCTCCAGTCCCGGGGGTGCGGCCGCTGAGAGTGGGCAGCATGAGCGGCGACGAGGCAAGCGTTCCACCCCTGCCATGGAGGGCCTCTGGGCAACGGGCACGGAGTGGCCGGGGGGCGGAGGGATGCTTGCATCGTTGTCCTGGCGATGAGACAAGCGTTCCGCACCCAGCCGCAGATTGGCCCTGGCCAGGCCAGGGCGCGGATGAGCCTGTGGGCTGCAGAAAGCCTCTGGGCAGTGGGCGCGGAGCGGCCAGGCCCCGCAGAGAGCTACTGGCTCATGGATTAATGCGCAGGGCTACTAGTGAACAAAATAATGAACAAAACAGATCCAGAGACATAAAAGCATGGAACAGACTGACATATTTCAGAGGGAAAGTAGGGGTGGGTGGTGGGTGGGGAGAGATTAACCGGGGGACTAATATGCATACTAGAGGCTTGGTGCATGAAATTTGTTACGGAGAGGGGGGTTCCCTCAGCCGGGCCTGCACTCTCTCCAATCCAGGATCCCTTGGGGAATGTCCAACTGCCAGATGTCCCTGTGGGATTAGGCCTAAACCTTTAGGCAGTCAGACATCCCTCTCACAATCTGGGACCATTGGCTCCTAACTGCTCACCTGCCTGCCTGTCTGAATGACCCTAACTAGTCTGCCTGCCTGATCACCCCAACGGCCTCTGCCTGTCTGCCTTTCCAGAGCACAGGCCTCCTGAGACCCATCACCCCAATAGATGGTTCCTGGGTGCCACTGTGAGGCCCTGCTGGGCACGCACGATTTCAATCAAGGGTGTAAGACAGCAAAAATTGG
Source organism: Cnephaeus nilssonii (assembly GCF_951640355.1). Lineage (NCBI taxonomy): Eukaryota > Metazoa > Chordata > Mammalia > Chiroptera > Vespertilionidae > Cnephaeus > Cnephaeus nilssonii. The sequence continues at coordinate 14,381,697 of NC_137075.1, read as the reverse complement.
GACGCCCCCCCCCCTCCACGGCTGCTGACTTCTAGACACCACAGTTGTACCTTTCCAGCCACAGGCCTACATCAAGAGAACCCAAATAGTTCAAGTAGGGAGCTATATTAGATTACCAAGCCCAGGAGACCAGAGAGATCACACCAGTAGCACCATCCCCAAAAGAATCTGAGGATCAAACCAATCCGACCTACAATTAAAACATTACACCAAACATGGGAAGACAAAAAAGCAATCCCCAAAGGAAAGAAAAAGATGAATCACCAGAAAGGAAGTTAAACAAAATTGAGGCTAGCAGCATATCAGAGAAAGAATTCAGAATAATGGTTATAAGGATGTTTAAATGGCTGGATGACAAATACACACAACTCAATGACAAATACACACAACTCAATAAGAACTATAAGGAGCTGAATGAGAATGTCACCAACATGAAAAGGAACCAAGAAGAGATGAAGAATGACATAGCTGCAATAAAGAACACAATGGAATGCTTAAACAGTAGACTAGAAGAGACTGAGGACCGCATCAGTGAATTAGAAGACAAGGTAGGAAAAAACACACAAACACAGCAGCAACTGGAAAGAAGACTTAACCCTTTGCACTCGCTTGCTTTTTTCTCAATTCCTTCATTCTAATGCTAACCGTGTCGAGTCACACTCGACATCCAAGTGCAAAAGGTTAAAAACCAAGAGGAGAGCCGAAGAGAGCTTTGGGACAAAACAAAACGAAATAACATTCGCATAATAGGGGTACCAGAAGGAGAGGAAGAGAAGCAAGGAACAGAAAGCCTGTTTGAAGAAATAATGACAGAAAACTTCCCTGATATTGGCAAGAAAAAAACTATGCAAGTCCAAGAAGCTCACAGAGTCCCAAACAAGTTGAACCCCAAAAGACTGACACCAAGACACATCATAATTAAATTGGCAAACACCAACAACAAAGTAAGAATCTTAACCTTTTGCACTCGGATGTCGAGTGTGACTCAACACGGTTAGCATCAGTAGCAGCTCTTTTTATACTCTTTGAATGTATCAATAATTTGAAATATTAAAAAATCCAAATAAATAAGTTTGTATGAAAAGAAACTCCAGTTTTTTATTCTACTGCCACGCTTTGTAAAATCTGGGGTATTTAAAAAATTAAATCCCGAGTAGAATAAAGGAATCGAGAAAAAAGCAAGCGAGTGCAAAGGGTTAAAGGCTGCCAGAGAGAGACAGAAAGTTACCGACAAAGAATTTCCTATTAGAATATCAACTGATTTCTCAACAGAAACACACCAGGCCAGAAGAGAATGGAATGAAATATACAAAGTGATGCAAAGCAAGGGACTGAATCCAAGAATACTATACTCAGCAAGCCTATCATTCAAAATTGAAGGTGGAATCAGGAGCTTCACAGACAAAAAAGGACTAAGGGGGTTTATTACCACCAAACCAGCAATGCAAGAAATGCTGAAGGGTCTGCTATAAAAAGAAGAAATAGGAAGCGAAGAAGGAACACAGGGGTAAAGAATAAAAATAGTGACAAACAAGTACCTATCAATAATAATTTTAAATATAAATGGATTAAATGCCCCTATCAAAAGACATAGGGTAACTGAGTGGATAAGAAAACATGACCCATATATCTGCTGTATACAGGAAACCCACCTCAGAAAAAAAGACGCACACAGACTGATGGTGAAAGGATGGAAAAAGGTTTTTCAGGCAAATGGAAATGAAAAAAAATCTGGGGTAGCAATACTTATATCTGACAAATTAGATCTCAAAGTGAAGGATATAAAAAGAGATAAGGAAGGTTACTTCATAATACTAAAGGGAGCAATCCAACAAGAAGAAATAACTCTTTTAAACATATATGCACCCAATACAGGAGCACCCAAATACATAAAAAAACTCCTGGAGGATATCAAGGGAGAGTTTGACAGCAATACAATCATAGTGGGGGACTTTAAATACCCACTATCACCATTGGACAAATCCTCTAAACAAAATATCAGCAAAGAAACATCAATCCTAAATGACTCACTAGACCAGATGGAATTGACATCTTCAGAACATTTCACCCCAAAGCCACAGAATATACATTCTTCTCAAGTGCACATGGGTCATTTTCAAAGATAGACCATATATATATATATATTTTTTAAGATAGACCATATATTGGGTCACAGGCAAAGTCTCTTCAAATTCAAGAAGATAGAAATAATATCAAGCATCTTCTCAGATCACAATAGCATAAAACTGGAAATAACTACAATAAAAACAATCCAAAAAAGTCAAACACCTGGAGACTAAATAGAATGCTATTAAACAATGACTGGGTTACCAGAGAGATCAAAGAAGAAATAAAAAACATCATGGCAACAAACAACAATGAAAACACAACAATCCAAAATCTATAGGACACAGCGAAAGCAGTCTTGAGAGGGAAGTTCATAGCTCTACAAGTCTACTGCAAAAAAACAAGAAACAATGGTAATAAATTACCTAAAAAAAACAACCCTAAAGACTCCATCAAAAAACTTTTAGACTTAATAAATGAATTCGGTAATGTAGCAGGATACAAAATTAACGCCAAGAAATCTATGACATTTCTATACACCAATAGTGAACTTATAGAAACAGAGACTAAAAAGCAATCCCATTTACCATTGCACCAAAAAAATTAAAATACCTAGGAATAAACTTAACTAAGAAGGTAAAAGACCTATACGCGGAAAACTACAGGACACTGAAAAAAGAGATAGAGGAAGACATAAACAGATGGAAGAACATACCATGTTCATGGATTGGTAGAATCAACATCATAAAAATGTCCATACTACCCAAAGCAATCTATAGATTCAATGCACTCCCCATTAAAATGCCAACAGCATATTTCACAGACCTAGAAAGAACTCTCCAAAAATTCATCTGGAATAAAAAGACCCTGAATAGCCACAGCAATCCTGAGAAAGAAGAACAAAGTAGGTGGGATCACAATACCAGATTTCAAGGTGTATTCTCAAAACAGCCTGGTACTGGCACAAGAACAGATATATAGACCAATGGAACAGAATAGAGAACCCAGATATCGACCCAAACCAGTATGCTCAATTAATATTTGACAAAGGAGGCAAGAGCATACAATGGAGTCAAGACAGTCTCTTCAATAAATGGTGTTGGGAAAACTGGACTGATACATGCAAAAAAATAAAACTAGACCACCAACTTACATCATACACAAAAATAAACTCAAAATGGATAAAGGACTTAAACATAAGATGGGAAACCATAAAAATACTACAGGAATCCACAGGCAGAGAAATCTCAGACATATGTCAAAGCAATTTCTTCACTGATACCGCTCCTAGGGCAATGGAAACTAACGAGAAAATAAACAAATGGGACTACATCAAAATAAAAAGCTTTTGCACAGCAAAAGGAACAATCAACAAAACAAGAAAGCCCACACTGTATGGGAGAACATATTTGCAAATGTTATCACTGATAAAGGTTTAATCTCCAACATCTACAGGGAACTTATACAACTTAATAAAAGGAAGATAAATGATCCAATAAAAAAAAGGGCAATGGACCTAAATAGAATCTTTTCTAAAGAAGACAGAAGGAAGGCCAAGAGACATATGAAAACATGCTACAAGTCACTAATTATCCGAGAGATGCAAATCGAAACGACAATGAGGTACCATCTCACACCTGTCAGAATGGCAATCATCAACAAACGACAAGTGCTGGTGAGGATGTGGAGAAAAAGGAACCCACGTGCACTGCTGGTGGGAATGCAGACTGGTGTAGTCCCATTGGAGAACGGTATGGAGTTTCCTCAAAAAACTAAAAATGGAACTCCCATTTGACCCAGTAATCCCACTTCTAGGAATATACCCCAAGAAACTAGAAACACCAATCAGAAAGGATATATGCACCCCTATGTTCATAGCAGCATAATTCATCATGGCTAAGATCTGGAAACAGCCTAAATGCCCATCAGCAGATGAGTGGATTAGAAAACTATGGTACATCTACACAATGGTATATTATGCTGCTATAAAAAAGAAAGAATTCCTACCACTTGCAGCAGCATGGAGGGAACTGGAGAGCATTATGCTGAGTGAAATAAGCCAGGCAATGAAATAAAAATACCACATGATCTCACTCATTTATGGAAAATAAAGAACATTATAACCTGATGAACAAAAAGATAGATACAGAGGCAGTAAAGCATTGAACAGACTGTCAATTACAGTGGGGATGCTGGGGTGTGTTGGGAAGGGTGGGAAAGAGATCAACCGAAGGACTTTTAAGCACAACCAATGGACACAAGACACTGGGGGGGGGGGGATGAGGGCATGCGATAGGGGTTAGGGGAGGCTGGGGGAAGGTCAATGGGGGGAAAAAGGAGATATATGTACTACTATATGTAATACTTTAAACAATAAAATAAAATTTAAAAAAATAGTGTGGTGAAGGCCTGGGAGTGGCAGGTGTAGGGTGGAAGGGGTCAATGGGGGAGAAAAAAGGTCATATGCAATACTTTCAACAATAAAAATAAATTTAAAAATACAGACAAAGAGAAAGAGCTTATTTGAGACAAACTAACAACAATGCTGGGAAGTAAGATTTCAAATGTTCCAAAGAATGACAGTTTTACAGTTTCTTTTATAAGTTAGGAATTAAGGAAGAAAGAAAATTACATGAAGGTGGGAGAATGCGAGGTACAGGATAGTTAAGGTTATGTGCTCCTTTGATGGTCCTTTGCCCATTTGAGGGGTCTGGAAGAGAGAATTACTTATAGCATTGCAAGATGTGTTAGCCTAGATGCACAAAAACAATGGGCAGCACTTGTTCAAAAACTTTTTACTAAAGTTACAGGCCTGGGATGTGACTACCCACCATGACCTTCCCACTTAGGAATTATCAGACTAGAGGCCCAGTCCATGAGATTCATGCATTGGGTGGGTGGGTCCCTCAGCCCGGCCTGCACCCTCTCACAGTCCGGGACCCCTTGACCCCTTGCTCCTTACCACCCACCTGCAACAGAGGCGGGAGAGGCTCCCACCACCACTGCTATGCTCATCAGCCATGAGCCTGGCTTCCCCCTGTGGGAGCACACTGACCATCAGGGGGCAGCTCCTTGGTTGAGCGTCTGCCCCCTGGTGGTCAGTGCGCGTCATAGTGACCAGTCGTTCCATGTTTGGTCAATTTGCATATTAGGGTTTTATTATATAGAATCACCTTGTCACATTACTTTTGGTCACTGAACTATTGTATATCCCCCTTTTCATCCACAGGTGTTTTAAAATATAGTAAGTTGTTGGTTTTTTGATTCATTTGTTCATTCATTCACCAAATATTTATCGAGCATCAACTATGAGGCACATACTTGAGATATATCAGTGAGCAAAAGAAAGATTCCTGACTTTGTGAAACTTACATTAGTAAGTAGCAGGCAATAAACATAATTAGTAAAATATACAGCATGCTAGAAAGGTGACAAGTGTATAGGTAAAATAAAACAAAGCAGATAAAGGGGAATCATGGGTACAGGTGGAAGGGCTTCAATTTTAAATATGGTGATTTAAAAAATGTCCCAAGAAAGTGAAATTTGAGCAAGAACTTAAAGGAAATAAGGGAGTTAGCTAAATGGGTACATAGCAGAATGAAGAATAAGCAGCTTTTGCAAAAGCCCTCTAGTGGTAGCATGCCAAGATCATTTGAAGGGCAAGGAGGCCATTACAGCAAGCAAGGGCAGAGAATTGGAGATGAGGTCAGAGAGGAAGGAGTGGGGGCAAAGGCTTTTGTATGCCATTGTTATGACTGTAGGTTTCACTATGAGTGATAAAAGGAGTCATTGAAAACTTCTAAGCAGATGACATAGGAATATTTATATTTTAAAAGCAACACTGGCTATTATGTTGAGCATAGACTATAGGGAACAAGGATAGAACCAGAGAGATCCAATAGTAGGCAACTAGGCAGTAATCTAGGTGAGGGATGATACTAGCTTGGATAAGGGTGGCAGTTATTGAGGAACTGAGAAGTAGTCTGGTTCTACTTCAAAGGTATAGCCAATAGAATTCCATGGTAAAATGTGTGGTGTAAAAGAGAAAAATCAAGCCTCAGCAACAGGAAGGACGGAGTTAGCATCAGTGAAATTAGAATGACTCCTGAACAGGATAAGGGTTGAAAACCAGGAATTTGCTTTTGAATGTTAAGTTTCAGATGTCCACTTGACCTCCAAAAGGAGATTTCAATAGAGAACATAGGATTTCAGGAGAGATGGCTAGATATAAGTTAGAAAGTTGTCAGCAAACAGATGTTTTTAGGTCATGAAACTAGTTAAGATCACTAAGATGTATAGATGGAGAAAAGACTGAGCCCAGGGCACTATAATATGAGATTAGGAAGAAGCATCAGACCAGTAAAGGAGACATCAGTAATGTAGGGAGAAAGTGTGATGTTCTGGAAATCAAGGAGGGTGGGAGGGAGTATATTATGGAGGAAGGAGTAAATCCACTGTGTCAAATGTTGCTGTAGGTCAAATAATCGTAGGATTAATGATTAACCTTTGGAATTACCATATGGAGGGTATTAGTGATTTGACAAAAGCAGTTTTGGTGAAGGGGTGAAATCCTGACAGGACTAAGTTCAGGAGAGAATGACAAGGGAGGTATTTGAGACAAACATAGACTATTATTTCAAGAAACTGTGTTGCAAAGGGGAATAAGGAAATGGGACAGTTTCATAAGTAAAAATATTTTTTCTCCTAGGCTTCATCTTCTCTTTCTCATGCTATTGTAAATTACATCTTTATACATTGTGTGCCCAATGACACAGATTTATAACTATTGTTTTTGTAGTTATCTTTCAAATCACAAAAAAGAGTTACTAACAAAAAATACATTAACCCTGACTTTTATATCTACCTATATAGTTACCTTTAACAGTGTTGATTTCTTCATGGTACTGCCCAGTGTCCCTTCATTTCAGGCTGAAGGATTCCATTTGGTATTTCTTGTATGGCAGGTCTTACAGTGACAAACGAATCATTTTTGTTTATCTGAGAATGTCTTGTTTCATCTATATTTTTCAAGGATAGTTTTGCTGAATACAGAATTTTTGGCTGACAGTTACTTTCTTTCTGCAGTTTGAATATGCCATCTGACTGCCTCCAAGCTTCCATGGTTTCAGGAGGAAAAAAAAATCAGCTGTTAATGTTACTAAGGATCTCTTGTATGTAAGGACTTGCTTCTCTCAAAATTCTTTGTCAACCCTAGCCAGTTTGGCTCAGTGGATAGAGCGTCGGCCCATGGACTGAAGGGTCTCGGGTTCGATTCAGGTCAAGGGCAAATGCCTAGGTTTCGGGCTCAATCCCCAGTGGGGAGCGTGCCGGAGGCAGTCGATCAATGATTCTCTCTCATCATTGATGTTTCTCTCTCTCCCTTCCTCTCTAATATCAATAAAAATATAATTTAAAGAAATTATTTGTCAATGACTTTTGACAGTTTAAGTATAATGTGTCTTGGTGTAGGTCTCTTTGAACTTAACATAGTTGGAGATTGTTGAGCTTTTTAAACACCTAGACTCATGTCTTTTATCAAATTTGGGAAGTTTTCGACCATTATTTCTTCAAATTGTCTTTTTCTTCCCCTTTCTATCTCTCCCCTCATCCTTGGACACCCATCATGAAAAAATTAGTATAGTTAATATTTCCCACAAGTCTCTTAAGCTGTTCACTTTTTTTCTTTTCAATTAAGATTGGGTGATCTTAATTGACCTATCTTTTTTATATATATATATATTCTATTGATTTTCTACAGAGAGGAAGAGAGAGGGACAGAGAGCCAGAAACATCGATGAGAGAGAAACATCGATCAGCCACCTCCTGCACACTCCCCACTGGGGATGTGCCCGCAACCAAGGTACATGCCCCCGACCAGAATCGAACCCGGGACCCTTGAGTCCGCAGGCCGATTCTCTATCCACTGAGCCAAACCGGCCTCGGCTTAATTGACCTATCTTAAAGTCTGCTGATTCTTTCTTCTCACTGCTCATATCTGTTGTTGAACCCCTCCAGCGAATTATTAGTTTCAGTTATTGTGTTTTTCAACTGCAGAATTTCTATTAGTTTCCTTTTTACAATTTCAATCTCTTTATTGAGATTCCCGTATTTGGTGAGACATTGTTTTTCTTTACCCCTTTGTCCATGATTTCATTTAGCTCTTGCAACATCTTTAAAAGGGTTCATGGTAAAACTTTGTCTAATAAGGCCAATATATGTGTTCTTTATGAGAGTTCCTACTAATGTATTTCTTGTGTATGGGCCATACTTTCTTCTTCTTATGTCTGCCTTGTAATTTTTTTGTTGAAAACTAGACATTTACATTATTATACTGTGGCAAGTATGGAAATAAGTTTTCCATGCTCCCTAGAGTTTGTTGCTGCTCATTATGGTTCCTGTTGTCTGTTTGTTCACTAAATTTTCTAAAATAATTTTATAAACTCTCTATTACTGTGTGTGGCCATTGAAGTCTGTTTTGTTGGCTTAGTTGCCATCTAGTGATTCATCGGAAATTACTTAAATGCCTACGACCAAAAAATAAAAATTTCAATCTTTGACAGTGGGTTCTATGTATGTATTGGGCAATCTATAAATCTACCTTATTTCCTGTTTGAGCAGAGCCTGAAAGTTAGCCAGAGGTGAGTTATGTTGGGCCTTTTCAGGTCTTTTCTGAACATTTGCCCCACCCTGGGAATGCATGTGTCCTTTCAAATTCCCAGGAATATATGAGAATTTTTAAAAGGCTTTATTCTCCAAAGTACTTCAGTCTTCCCTCCCAGGCTTTTTGTTGTGTCCGTTTGCTTTAATTGGTATTTCCACAGGTGGCAGCAGTTAATAACTTCCCTTAAATTTTTTTACAAATGCCCCCTGGGTAGTTGCCTCTGTGTCTCAGGGGAGTTCTGAGTTAGGCAAAATAAGAACAAGCTCTTCACACAAGTCCTTAAGAGAGCCACCAGACATGTCAAAACTAACTACCACAATTCTTTGTGGACAAGATCCACTCTGCTCTATCTGGCAACAGGAATCTACATTAGAAATGCAGATTGTGGTCTTCAAAATTGTCACTGAACTGGGGATCATGAAATG